>NC_139654.1:12177511-12831261 GCF_951799395.1 Argentina silus
GGGACCACCCGACCCCCCTCCCCTCCACTAACCATCTCATCAGGCCAGGTAAACAAAGCCCTGAGGAAGATCAACCCCCGCAAGGCAGCAGGACCAGACAACATCCCTGGGCGGGCTCTCAGAGCATGTGCCAACGAGCTGGCTGATGTTCTCACCTCCATCTTCAACCTTTCCCTCAGTCACAGCACTGTTCCCTCCTGCTTCAAGACCACAACCATCGTCCCCCTTCCCAAGAAGAGCCAACCTGCCTGCCTGAATGATTACAGGCCAGTAGCACTGTCTCCCGGAAATTTAGGCTCTGTACAGAACCCCCGACCAACCCTCAGATAACTGGTTATGGATCCTCAGCCTGAGGGGTCTTACCCTGTCAGATGCTGACTGGTCCTATGTAGGTTGGTGTCGATTAGATTCACTCCGCTGTTAACGGTCTACATCCCATAGTTCCTCCCATATCTTCCTCTACCCACCTCAGCTGAACTGAAAAATCTCCCCAAACCTAAAAACTGTACACCGAAGTGGGTAGTCTCTATGGTTAACGACCGCTCTAATCTTATGTGAGTGCCAGTTGGTGTGGTTGCGGATAAAGGGTTTATCGGTAAGGATAATTTACCCAAAGGAGGTAATAAGAGGTCAGATATAACCCTTCAGATCCTAAGATGTATTATGCACAGCAATCTATAATATGTTATGTTACCAGGAGGAGGTAAAAAGGCTTATGAGGGATGGAATGACTAAAAATATAAAAATAAGAAATAATTTAAAAAATAAAAATAAAAAAAATAATTAAGAATTAAAATTGTGAAAACTGTTCCTTTAAATGCAGGTTAAATTCTTTAATGATCGCTTAAAACATTGCAGCATTACAGGCAGAGTGATTAAATGGTAAAATGCTAGTATTCAAAAATGATAAAAATTAGAAAATAATAAAACCTATCAGTCTGTCCCTACTCTGCCTGTGAAATTTAGAGAAGTCCCAGTTTCACCCCGTCGAGCATAGCCGGTTCCTCTATCCGCCAGAGCTGTTGTTATACAAACAAAGGTCCGCCAAGGTCCTCCGTTGTACTAGTGTGGCGAGGCCGACAGTCAGAATTCAATCAGAGTGTGAGCTCCGGACAAGGAGAATCTGCTAGAGTATTTGGTTTTCAACACACTCAGTCCTGCTCCGGTCCTTCAGGTGTTACGCTCCGCAGCGGGGAAAGTCCGTTGTACTGCTCCAGGGAGCTCTTTTTATAATCTTCAATGGGGCTTTCCTTTACCCCCACCCTTTCTTATCTAATTCATTACGTAAGGCATAGAATTCGATCTAGTTCTCAGTCAAGCATAGAATTCGATCTAATTCATTACATCACCCTGAGTTCGCACCCATGCTTAGTCATGGGCCTAAGGGCACCTGTTGTTATGTCTACTAGACATACTTATCAGTCTCCTGCTCAAAGTGGACTCAAGGTCACTTCTTATTGTGGACTTATGCAATTCTTTTCTATTTTTGTAACATACTAATCTAGGCCTTTCTCAAAGTTAACATTTAGTACATATGGTATACAATTATCATTAGCACACATGAATTATACAGTATAACATTAGTATGGTGGCCTACTTCAGCAATCATCTCTGAGTAGGAATTATACAGTCAAACATTGATATGGTGGCCTACCTCAGAAATCATTTCTGAGTAAGAATTATGCAGTCAAACATTAATGCATTTGGTTGCCTACTTCAGTATCAGTTAAACCGTTATCACTACAAGGTCCAACTAGATATGTTGACCCGGAGTCATACACTACCCTTATAATTTCTCTTATTCAGTTTTGCCTTTTGCACATATTTGAACTCATTTATCAGTTACACACATTTGAATCAACTTATCATTAATCAGTTACACACATTCGAATCAACTTATCATTAATCAGTTACACACATTTGAATCAACTTATCATTTATAAGCAGTAATGCAGTTTACACCTATTTTAATCAACTTATCATTCATAAGCAGTTATGCAGTTGCACCTATTTGAAGGATAGTTCAAAGATAAAATGTGTTTCAGGAACATCCGCAGCCGCGGTGTCCCTCGTCAGGTTGGGCCCCCAGCTGCTAAGCTTTTTCTCTTTCTAGCAGTGTCATGGTGATTCACCAAGGTTGCTCTCAAATCTCGGGCCAATCCTGCTGTGCTTAACTGGGTAACGTTGGGAATGGTGTTTAGGCCGGGGAAAGGCCATACTAATCTCGCCCTCGGCGACACCCCCTCCATGGCCTGAATTCCGACCTCGATCTCGGTGTGGCCTGCCCAACCTGGCAGCTTCAACTCTGGGCCTAACCCGTCCATATTTAACCACTTTCCCATTGCCCATGTGCAGCGTGGTGCGGAGGCCTCCGTTTTTAAGTGACCACTCCTTGATTAAGAGGGGTCGCAGGATCCCATCCCGATAGTACCTGCTCTGTCCCTTCTCTCCTCCAAACCAGCCTTTGCCCAAGACAGATGTCCATGTTGTCTTAGCTGTCTCCTCAAGTATTCCCAAGGCCATATACCCAGGGCAATCAGGTTCCCACTGTCCATACGAACAATACACGGCCTGGGCAACATCGCAGGTAAATGAGTCGTCATAGCATGATGTACACCACATCGTCTGGTCCACTTGCCAGAGGATCTTTGCCTCCTTCAAAGCCATGCCGCAGTGGCTGCAATATGTGCACCCAGTCTTGTAGTATGGCAAAAAGCTTTTTTCAGTTCTAGTAGGTACAGAGCACTTCCAGCTGCTGGTGTTAGAAGTCATGGTGTTCTGATAAGGCCGCAGCAGTGAGACTAAATATTATGCTCTTTTTTCCCCTCAGTGTAATCTCAGACTATAGAGCCAGTGATGAGTCCAAGTTTTTGTTGCCTACTATGTTTATACCTGTTTAAGTTCCTCCCCTTGAAGAAGCCCTTCCTTGTCTTGTCGTTGTTTTATCATTGATTCGCACAGAGCTGTTGCCCCTCCTTTCACCATCACCAGTATAACCACCCCCACGATCAGTATGCCCAACATCAACAGGAGGTATGGCCATAATTGGGCAAGTGTCTTTCCTACCCATCCTGTCACCATTGAACAGTCTCCCCTGGCCAGCTTGATCAGGCATGTGGTGTTAGCGTTGTCACAGGTCATTTTCCATGGTCTAGGCGTCACATAGAGCTCTGGTTGATAACTGGACAACTGTCCTGGTAGCATAGCCCCTGACCTAGAGTATACAGTGGCTAATTATTGGTATTTCCCCCAGTAGTTACTGGATTTATCTAAACACGATTTCGCCCATGCCTTAACTTCCTCTTCTTGGAAGCCCCACCAGGTACTAGCAGCGTCTCGGTTGTACCCCTCATACCATGCTTGCATCACACCCTTCACTGTTTGTCTTTTCCTGGGCCAGTCCATCTCTCCTCCATGGGGGATGGTTCCAGGCATATCACACATGCATTCCCAATGCTCTTCCATTCCAACACCTCCTTTTCATTTGACATGAATCCGTTCTTAGCTAATTTCAATAGGTTGAGGGCTCGGCCTGCTCTGAGCCCTCTTGCATCTCTCCTGGTAACAACCACCCCCTTCACCGTGGCCACACGGACCCAGGGTGGTAGACTCTGTACATTCGTGGCCATATTTTGGGATCCTGGTTTTATCCAACTAAAGAATTGGTTTCCACTGCGCCACTCCCTGGACCCCCGTACTCTGTAATAACACTGAGTTATGGTCGAGTATCTGTACTACTATGTCTGACTTCTCGTATTTTGCTTTTACTGCAGCATCGGTTGGATGGTATCTTGCTTTTATCCAGACCCTCTGTCCCACCTTGAATGGTACTTTCGGCTTGGGCTCTGGTTTATCTGATGGGGTGCCTCTTCCTATATCCTCTGACCGGAATGGGCGTCGGTTTAATTCTTCTGCTGGGGAGGGTCGGCCTTCTCGACATCTGTCATTCAGCGCCTCTCCCAGCTCCAGTGTTTTCGTGCTTCATTCTTTTATCCGTCCTTAACTCTTTAGGCACCCCCAGAATTCCAAACGTCTGATCCAACATTCCCACCATACTGCTCCCGTCGGCCTTTTCCACGGCCTTCACCTTCACATACCCGTACTTCGAGTCCACGAGTACTAGAAGATATTTCTCTCCCTTTTTCCTGTTCACCCCCATGGGCCCGGTCACGTGCATGCGAACGGCTCCCCATGGGATGATGCTCTTGATTGTCTGTCCTGCCACCCGCTGCCCTCTCCGGCCTGCGTTATATTGACCACATACATCACATCTCTTGAGGACGTCCCGGAAATGGCGCTCAGGGATCCACAGGTGCAGTTTCTCCAATTCTTTGCGTGTGGGTACCAGGCCTGCATGGCCCACATTTTCATGCACAGCCTGCACTACCTCCTCCACGCTTTCCAGTGGGACCACCTTGCCCTTAGGTGATTTCTCCCACTTCCCACTGCCGACCATTATGACTCTGCGAAGTTGCACATAGCGATCCACTTGTGCGTTTCCTCGCCAGTGCTCTCCTTGTGTTGTGTGCGCTCGCTGGTGTAGTATTTCCATTGTTAGTTTTAGCTTCACTTCGGCTATCTTTTTCCATAGGTCTCGGTGAGCCACTTCTTTGCCTTTAGCTCCCTCGAAACCGTTCTCCTGCCATATGTCCAGATCCTCCTTCAGAGCTTGTGCACAATAGTAGCTATCGGTGATTAACCTCACCCTTTTTATTTTTCTCTGTTCCAGTTCCAGTAGTCCCTCCAGTACTGCTGCTACTTCCCCTTCTCTTGTACCCATGTCCACATGTCAGCTTCCCAGCTCTCCCATCCTTCTACTAAGGGTATCACATAGGTGGTTTCCCCCTCCATGGTCTCGGGGGTTCCTCTGTCTGAAAAACTGGATTGGGTTTCACTGGTGACGCTCTCCTTTCCGGGTTCCATTGGTGGTGGGTCTTCCCCCTCCATTATGATAGCTTGTGTGTCTTTGTGCAGCTCTCCTTGACTATGGCAGGTGACGGGTCTTAGACTGAAATTCTTGTCAGATCCGTCTCTCACTTCTGTCTTCGTCCAGGCTGGTGCTGGTTTCGATTAACTTCTTTTCAAGCTTGTCTCTCACTGCTGTATTCGTTTCTTCCTCCTCAGGTCCTTCCTGATTTGGAATCTTTTGCCCCTCTGGGACGATTGATAGTCGGCAGCGGGTAGACCTGGAGTCCTCGGTCTATCTTCAATCCTTGGCCCTCCAGGTCCGATCAGTCTTGGTCTTTTCTTCAACCTCGACGTATCTCCCCAGGTTGTCTCTGGTTCTGATACTTCTTCTGGGTTATTTTCTTCGGGGCAAGAGGAGCCTTGGTCATGGATGCTTTCCTCCCAACACCCTTTGTCCTACACACAACAGCTGAGCTCCCTGTCTTCAGTCTGCTGCTCCCCCTTCCCAGTGCTCCTGGGCCGGCCGTGGAGGTTTGTGGGCTGTCTTCGCTCGCAATGTCGTCCTCCCAACACCAGCGGCGCCTTCTTCTCTCTTCCTCCCCCGGGTTTGCTGCAGAGCCTGTTTCTCAGACCCCAGCTGTCTTCGCTCGCAATGTCGTCCTTCCAACACCAGCGGCGCCTTCTTCTCTCTTCCTCCCCCGGGTTTGCTGCAGAGCCTGTTTCTCAGACCCCAGCTGTCTTCGCTCGCAATGTCGTCCTTCCAACACCAGCGGCGCCTTCTTCTCTCTTCCTCCCCCGGGTTTGCTGCAGAGCCTGTTTCTCAGACCCCAGCTGTCTTCGCTCGCAATGTCGTCCTTCCAACACCAGCGGCTACTTCTCTCTTCCTCCCCCGGGTCGACGTTCCTCAGGACTGGTCCCCCGAGGTCCGCAATGAGTTCTTCCTCACTGGCTCCTGAGTTCCCCAGCCCTACGTTGGGCGCCAAAAATGTCTTCCGGGAATTTAGGCTCTGTACAGAACCCCCGACCAACCCTCAGATAACTGGTTATGGATCCTCAGCCTGAGGGGTCTTACCCTGTCAGATGCTGACTGGTCCTATGTAGGTTGGTGTCGATTAGATTCACTCCGCTGTTAACGGTCTACATCCCATAGTTCCTCCCATATCTTCCTCTACCCACCTCAGCTGAACTGAAAAATCTCCCCAAACCTAAAAACTGTACACCGAAGTGGGTAGTCTCTATGGTTAACGACCGCTCTAATCTGATATGAGTGCCAGTTGGTGTGGTTGCGGATAAAGGGTTTATCGGTAAGGATAATTTACCCAAAGGAGGTAATAAGAGGTCAGATATAACCCTTCAGATCCTAAGATGTATTATGCACAGCAATCTATAATATGTTATGTTACCAGGAGGAGGTAAAAAGGCTTATGAGGGATGGAATGACTAAAAATATAAAAATAAGAAATAATTTAAAAAATAAAAATAAAAAAAATAATTAAGAATTAAAATTGTGAAAACTGTTCCTTTAAATGCAGGTTAAATTCTTTAATGATCGCTTAAAACATTGCAGCATTACAGGCAGAGTGATTAAATGGTAAAATGCTAGTATTCAAAAATGATAAAAATTAGAAAATAATAAAACCTATCAGTCTGTCCCTACTCTGCCTGTGAAATTTAGAGAAGTCCCAGTTTCACCCCGTCGAGCATAGCCGGTTCCTCTATCCGCCAGAGCTGTTGTTATACAAACAAAGGTCCGCCAAGGTCCTCCGTTGTACTAGTGTGGCGAGGCCGACAGTCAGAATTCAATCAGAGTGTGAGCTCCGGACAAGGAGAATCTGCTAGAGTATTTGGTTTTCAACACACTCAGTCCTGCTCCGGTCCTTCAGGTGTTACGCTCCGCAGCGGGGAAAGTCCGTTGTACTGCTCCAGGGAGCTCTTTTTATAATCTTCAATGGGGCTTTCCTTTACCCCCACCCTTTCTTATCTAATTCATTACGTCAGGCATAGAATTCGATCTAGTTCTCAGTCAAGCATAGAATTCGATCTAATTCATTACATCACCCTGAGTTCGCACCCATGCTTAGTCATGGGCCTAAGGGCACCTGTTGTTATGTCTACTAGACATACTTATCAGTCTCCTGCTCAAAGTGGACTCAAGGTCACTTCTTATTGTGGACTTATGCAATTCTTTTCTATTTTTGTAACATACTAATCTAGGCCTTTCTCAAAGTTAACATTTAGTACATATGGTATACAATTATCATTAGCACACATGAATTATACAGTCAAACATTGATATGGTGGCCTACCTCAGAAATCATTTCTGAGTAAGAATTATGCAGTCAAACATTAATGCATTTGGTTGCCTACTTCAGTATCAGTTAAACCGTTATCACTACGAGGTCCAACTAGATATGTTGACCCGGAGTCATACACTACCCTTATAATTTCTCTTATTCAGTTTTGCCTTTTGCACATATTTGAACTCATTTATCAGTTACACACATTTGAATCAACTTATCATTAATCAGTTACACACATTCGAATCAACTTATCATTAATCAGTTACACACATTTGAATCAACTTATCATTTATAAGCAGTAATGCAGTTTACACCTATTTTAATCAACTTATCATTCATAAGCAGTTATGCAGTTGCACCTATTTGAAGGATAGTTCAAAGATAAAATGTGTTTCAGGAACATCCGCAGCCGCGGTGTCCCTCGTCAGGTTGGGCCCCCAGCTGCTAAGCTTTTTCTCTTTCTAGCAGTGTCATGGTGATTCACCAAGGTTGCTCTCAAATCTCGGGCCAATCCTGCTGCGTGCTTAACTGGGTAACGTTGGGAATGGTGTTTAGGCCGGGAAAAGGCCATACTAATCTCGCCCTCGGCGACAGCACTCACTCCAATCATTATGAAGTGTTTTGAGAGAGTGGTACTGGCACACATTAAGAGCAGCATGCCGGACACCCTAGACCCCCTGCAGTATGCCTACCGGCCCAATAGGTCCACCTCAGACGCTATCGCTGCTGTCCTCCACTATTCCCTCTCCCACCTGGAAAACAAAGACTCCTACATCAGGACACTCTTTGTAGACCACAGCTCCGCTTTTAATACAGTCATCCCCCACAGACTCATCCACAAAATGTCCACACTTGGCCCACCCTCTGTGACTGGCTCCTAGACTTTTTGACTGGCAGGCCCCAGTCTGTCAGGATTGGGAATAGGACTTCAGCCAGCATTATTACAAATGTTGGCACTCCACAGGGATGCGTCCTCAGCCCCATCCTCTACACCCTGTTCACCCACGACTGTGTCGCCTCCCACAACACCATCCTAAAGTTTGCAGATGACACCGCAGTGATAGGATGCATCACTGGCGGGGACGAAGCGGCTTACAGGAGGGAGGTGGACAGTCTGGTAACATGGTGCGAGGACAACAACCTCACCCTCAATACGGACAAGACAAAGAAGATGATTGTGGACATGAGGAAGAAGAGGGGACCTCACCGGCCACTGTACATCCGGGAACTTGAAGTAGAGAGGGTGAGCAGTTTTAAATACCTGGGCGTCCACATCAGCGAGGACCTCACCTGGACACTTAACACCACTCAGCTGGTTAAGAAGGCCCAACAGCGGCTGTACTTTCTGAGGAGGCTGAGGAAGTTTGGCATGTCGCCCAAGATCCTCAGCAACTTCTACAGCTGCATTGTTGAGAGCATCCTAACTAGCTGTATCACTGTGTGGTACGGCAGCACTACTGCTATGGACCGCAGACGCCTGCAGAGAGTGGTGAAGACCGCTGAGAAAATCACCAGGACTCCACTGCCCTCTCTGCAGAGCATCTACCACCGCAGAGTCCACAGGAGAGCCGCCTCCATCCTCAAGGACCCCACCCACCCCCAGCACGGACTGTTCACACTTCTACCCTCAGGCCGGAGGTACAGAAGTGTTAAATGCAGGACCACCAGACTGAAGAACTCCTTCTTTCCCACTGCCATCAGGCTCCTAAACAACACATAGGAGATTAATATAACCTCACTACCTCAAATAACTGAATCTTTCCAGTTTGCATTATTGCACTGCTACATTTGCACTGTTTTATTATTATTATTGCTGCTATTTTATTTTTTTGCCTTAAATTTTGCTGTCTTGTACATTTGTTTCGTATATATTGTATATTCTTTAGTATTGTATATTTTACATTGGTTGGCATGCTGCGGACAGCAAAGCAAGAATTTCGTTGTACAGGGAAACATGTTTTCTACTGTGCATATGATAATAAACACTTAGAATCTTGAATCTTGAATCTTGAATACATGTTCTCTCTCCTTCTCTCCACTCCTAATATTTGGTCAGCGAGTTGACGTTGAGCCACTTTCACATCAGCTTGCGGAGGGATGTAAACTCCAGCCAATATAAAAGAAGTGAATTCACGTGGAGAGTAAAACGGTCTGCAGGTGATGAAAAATGATTCCAGGTCAGGAGAACAAGTTTGCAAAAATCACTTTCACGTCGTTGCACCAGCGTTGATTTATATAGAAACAGATCCCTCTACCTTTCGTTTTGCGTGAAGATATCGGGTCACGATCCGCACGTAACAGCTGGAAGCCGGGCAGCTGTACAGCGGAGTCCGGTGTAGATTCAATCAACCACCATTCCGTTAGACACAAAGCAGATGAGAGAGAAAAATCTCTATTTGTCCTGATAAGAAGACGCAATTCGTCCATTTTGTTGCACAGTGAGCGAACATTTGAGAGGAGTATTACCAGTAGAGGGGAGCGTCCCTGAAGCGCACCAGAGCTCCAGTGCAGTTACCTCTCCGTCTCCGCCTCACTGCTTGGCCAAGGGCCAAAGCACCTTTGACCAGAATGTCCAGAAAATACACAGATGAGGCGAGAAAGTTGGGACATCAATCAGATGGTGTTGAGTCCCTGATGTTAAGTATCTCGTCCCTCGTGAAAATAATCCGAGTGGAATCACAATTAACGGAATTAACGACTAAAAACAAACAAAGTGCACACCAACACATCTTGATCTTGAAAGGGCACATCATGAAGACCATGGAAAGACTGGTGCTAGCACACATGAGGCCCTTGGTGAAGACATCCTTGGACCCCCTGCAGTTTGCCTTCCAGGCAGACATTGGTGTGGATGATGCCATCATCTACCTGCTACATAGAGCTCACTCCCATTTAGAGAAGGCTGGCAGCACTGTGAGGGTCATGTTCTTTGACTTCTCCAGTATATTTAACACCATACAGCCCTTACTACTTGCGGATAAGCTGCTGAGGATGCAGGTGGACTCCCCCATTGTTTCCTGGATTACAAACTACCTGACCAACAGGCCACAGTTTGTACGGCTACAGGGACGTGTGTCAAACTGGGTGGTGAGCAGCACTGGTGCCCCCCAGGGGACAGTTCTGGCTCCCTTCCCCTTCACCCTCTATACCTCGGACTTCAGGCACAACACAGATACTTGGCATCTGCAGAAGTTCTCGGACAATTCTGCTATTGTGGGATGTATCAGTGGAGGCCAGGAGACCGAGTACAGAGGACTGGTGGACAGTTTTGTTGAGTGGTGTGAGCAGAACCATCTGCTACTCAACATCAGCAAGACAAAAGAGATGGTAGTGGACTTTAGGAGGGCTAGGGTCCCCCTGTCTCCTGTTTCCATCCAGAGAGAGGACGAGGAGGTGGTCCAGAGCTACAAGTACCTGGGGGTGCACCTGGACAATAAACTGGACTGGACTGGTAACACAGATGTCCTGTACAAGAGGGGCCAGAGCTGGCTTTATCTCCTGAGGAGGCTCAGGTCCTTTGGTGTGTGCAGGACTCTGCTGAACATGTTCTACCAGTCAGTGGTGGCCAGTGCAGTGCTGTACATGGTGGTATGCTGGGGGGGCAGCATCAAGGAAGGTGACACCAAGAGGCTGAACAAGCTTATTAGGAAAGCCACTTCTATCGTCGGTGTCACCCTGGACACTGTGGAGGAGGTGGCCAATAGGAGGATGAGGACCAAACTCTTGGCCATCATGGACAATCCCTCCCATGACACTGTGGCAGAGCAGAGAAGCTCCTTTAGCAACAGATTATTACAACCATGTTGCACTAAGGAGCACTATAGGAGATCTTTTCTGCCTGCCGCAATAAGACTGTACAACTCCTCCTCCGGCTAGCTTGATCGGGGTGACCAGAGTCAGGCTGGGGGATGTTAAATCATACTGGACTGTTCTTACTGTATATAATGTTTTCAGATGTCTATTTTATTCTATTATTCTATTGTCACTTTATTTTGTTGTTGTTGTTTGTGATGTGAGCTGCTGGTACAGCTTAATTTCCCCTCTGGGGTCAATAAAGTACCTATCTATCTATCTATCTAGCCGGATAGCATCCTCCTCTATACAGTCCTATGGACAGATAGAGTCTGAGACTTAAAAATAAAAATAAAATAAAAATGACCCCGCCAAGACACAATTTGTAACAAAATCCTTCTTTCACTGACTCTGATGGTTCATCGGGTGGTTGTCCCCTTTGACGGGCATCAAGCTTGCAAAATTTCTCTTGCAAAGTAATTTAATAGCAAGTAAAGGGAGCGAGCTAACTTTGACCAAATCCTGAGTTGGAGCTAAAATTAGGGTTAGGGTTAGCTTGCTAATTCCCGTATCTCACATCGTAGTATACCTCTCGAGTACTTGAATAGTGTATATTTTTTTTTTTTTAAGGCACATTTGACAAGCTTCATGCCAGCCAAAGAAGACAACCACCAGAGGAACAATCAGAGTGAGTGAAAGTGTTACGGTTCCCCCTCCTAACCAACCCTCTGGCACCACCTCGAGGCCGCGGCGGTCATCACTGGAGCGTCTTCCTCCCAGTCGACAGCGCACCTGGACCCGATCCCCAATCAGCACCCTATAAGAACCGATCTTCACTCCAGTGCCAGATCGTACTGTGACCCACGGTAAACCTTTCCACGAGACCCGCAGACGCTTCTCGCCGTCCCGAGTTTCCCTAGCTGTTCCTTGTGTTTTGTCTTTTCCCTTGCGACTCACCTTGTTCTTCTGTGCCCCTCCAGAACCCTCGTTTTCCTCTGACCCCCTCGTCAACCCTTCCACGGACCTACCCCTCTCTACTACTGGATTCCCCCGTTAACGAACCCTGGACCGGACCCCAACGACTACCCCTACGGATTACCCACGGCTCTCTCCCCCTCCCCCGAACACTGGACCTCCCGCTATCGACCCCCGGACCGGACCTCGACGACCCCTTGGATTATCCTTCTCTCCCCTACCCCTCTCCTTATTATTATTATTATTATTATTATTATTATTATTATCATTTACTTTTAAATACGCCTTCGGGCTAAACCCTACCCTCTCTGTGTGCCGTCATTTGGTTCCTCAGACGTTCTGTTGTAACAGAAAGAAGGATTTTATTACAAACTGTGGCTTGGCAGGGTTATTTTATTTCGATACGTGATAAAGTCTCTTATTCTATCTGTCCACAGGACTCGATAGAGGAGGATGCTATCCAGCTATCTTCACCCCAACACAGACATCCAGAGCACTCTGTCAGGCACTCTGTCGTGCTTTGCTCCTCTAAGTAATACTAAGGGAATACTGCATGCACTAACATCAAACATACAAACAAGTGACACAAGTGAATAGACATTAAACTCATGCAAGTGTCATCAGAGGCCAGTTTGTGATTTGAGCCTATGATACTGCTCAGACCAAAGAGCAGGTCCAGAACCAGGGGAAACGCTGATATGAACTTGGTCATAACACAGGTTGGATAATTTACGACATACAATGTGTCTGCAGCAATAGACAGCTGTATTGACAGTGGAGAGCGGGCTACTGTGTCGCTTTACAAAAAAAAAGCACATTTCAATGACTAATATAAACTTGTCTTATGAACTTATAAACGATTTCAGTCAGCGGCTGGCTCACACTTACACTCACCGGCCACTTTATTAGGTACACCTGTTCAACTGCTCGGTAACGCAAATATCTAATCAGCCAATCATATGGCAGCAACTCAATGCATTTAGGCATGTAGACATGGTCAAGACGACCTGCTGAAGTTCAAACCGAGCATCAGAATGGGGAAGAAAGGTGATTTAAGTGACTTTGAACGTGGCATGGTTGTTGGTGCCAGACGGGCTGGTCTGAGTATTTCAGAAACTGCTGATCTACTGGGATTTTCACGCACAACCATCTCTATGGTTTACAGAGAATGGTCCGAAAAAGAGAAAATATCCAGTAAGCGGCAGTTCTCTGGGCGAAAATGCCTTGTTGATGCCAGAGGTCAGAGGAGAATGGCCAGACTGGTTTGAGATGATAGAAAGGCAACAGTAACTAAAATAACCACTTGTTACAACCAAGGTATGCAGAAGACCATCTCTGAACGTACAACACGTCGAACCTTGAAGCAGATGGGCTACAAAAGGGGTCCAACCCAGTACTAGCAAGGTGTACCTAATAAAGTGGCCGGTGAGTGTATAACAGAGTGACCGACAAAACGGCAACTTCGGATGAGCGTCGAGCCGAGTCCAGCCTAAACCAATCAAATTATACCGTTGTTTACGGAGGCGGGGAGAGCAACGAGCGGATCCTGAGACAGTTAATCTTTTGTGGAGCGGATAAAATGACTTGACAAAAGATGTTTCAGATTGCTAACAATTATTGGGGCACAAAACTGAGGGGTCACGAAATTCTCCGCCAACGAGTTCTACTTCTGTGTAAATCTAAGAGGCAAAAATATAGGCCTAGCAGCACAATGATGCATATAGACTACAGGCATGTCTAAATGTCTCAGAAACTGTGCAATTAAAAAAGTGTAATTGAAACATAATATTGTAATGAATTTGCAATTTTATAGCCAATGATGACAAATACTTCACTGTAAACTTAATTTAAATTATCTATCGATATGACATCCGACTTTTTATTGTTTCAGCTGGAAGCCTATTTGCGCTTCGATAAGGGAAGATGTCTCCAGCAGAGATTCTGCAGTTGTCGCCTGCTGTAGTTCGGTCTCGGTGCGGACAGCGCTTTACACAATTTTCTCCATATACGGGCTGGGCACCGTGGCTTGGAGTCAGATCGACAGTTCCATATATAGAAAGCGCTCTCACTGCGAACCCGGAGCTCGCCTGGCCTGCAGGAGGAATCCCCTTCCGCGAAACGCTCCCTCCAAGAACCTAATATGGATGACGGCCGGGAAGAATTGCAATGTAATACTCAGCAGCGTTGTGAATGGTGGGGAGAGAGGTGAGTATATAAAGTGTGCGGGTTAGAGGTGTCAGTGTAGCTGGATCCAGCAGCATTGCGTTTGGCACTCTGAGCTTTTTCTTCTGAGACAGACACACCAAAGGTAAGAAATATGGATTTGACCCAGAGAGACAAGACTGGAGCAACTGTACTGTTACTCGATTACTCAAAGGCTATACCTTCATCGAATGTGTTGTTTACAACATTTGTGGTGGAGGCAATTAACCTGAGGCTGAGATAACATGCTGATGGTGATGTCACATGATCTACATCTAAAGGGATTAAGACAAAATGATACAATTTCATAATGAAAGAATAGATTAAAACTAATTTTGAAAGTGGTGGAGAGGGAGATTAGTCCTCTTTGAATATATACAATTACTTAATAAACTCTTGATTGTATAGGTCTACATTGTATAGGTCTAATTCATTCATCTTCATTGTCACATTAACAACTTTATGGACTTACTGATTAGCTATGAGGGCTCTTTGAAGCCTGTACGATTTTTCAGCCTAGATTGATTTTATCATTAAAACGAAATGGAGTTGCTTGTATATAAAGAATAATAACATAGAGGGATAGACCATTTTATGCCACATAACAGTGTGTAAAATACTATAAAGGGAGCAGCACATCGACTATTCATATTAATATGTTATTAATCAAATCAGCAATTGGCCTAGTGTAGAAAGCAAAAACACAATTGTAATGACAATTGTAACCACCTAAACTGAATTCAGAATAACGTGACATCAACTATTCTTCTCACCGTTGCAGCCTTGTATGTTTTCTCAATTAAAAATGAACCCCATAACCTGTTTCTGCCCTTGGTTAAAACTAACTAGTACATGGTGGTGCCATGCGTCATGGTGTGCGACATTTCTGTTGTGCCTCAGTGTGCTTCTGCTAGAATATGACATTTGTTTTGTATTTGTGCATTCAGAACCCAAGATGTGTGACGACGACGAGACTACCGCCCTTGTGTGCGACAACGGTTCCGGCCTGGTCAAGGCTGGCTTCGCTGGAGATGACGCCCCCAGGGCCGTGTTCCCCTCCATTGTTGGTCGCCCTCGTCACCAGGTATGACATAAAACTATACTCCAGAGACGAGATGCCTGTCTGACTGTATTAAACATGTTACACAACTGGCAAAACATGTAGGCCACAGACTCCGCTGTGCGTTGAGTTCCCACGGCATCATGTCGTTAACATGTAGGTTAACAAGTATTTTTCTCTTTTCTCCAGGGTGTCATGGTGGGTATGGGTCAGAAGGACTCCTACGTAGGAGATGAGGCTCAGAGCAAGAGAGGTATCCTGACACTGAAGTACCCCATCGAGCACGGTATCATCACCAACTGGGACGACATGGAGAAGATCTGGCATCACACCTTCTACAACGAGCTGCGTGTTGCTCCAGAGGAGCACCCCACCCTGCTCACTGAGGCTCCCCTGAACCCCAAGGCCAACAGAGAGAAGATGACCCAAATCATGTTTGAGACCTTCAACGTTCCCGCCATGTACGTGGCCATCCAGGCTGTGCTGTCCCTGTACGCCTCCGGTCGTACCACCGGTAAGAACATCCCCCATATGGGCACTTTATGCACATTGTTTACTTTTGAGAGTTGTCGTCTGTTTTACTGATTTATTTGTTTGTTTTGATATGTTCTAGGTATTGTGCTGGACTCCGGTGATGGTGTGACCCACAACGTGCCCATCTATGAGGGTTACGCCCTGCCCCACGCCATCATGCGTCTGGATCTGGCTGGTCGTGATCTGACCGACTACCTCATGAAGATCCTCACTGAGCGTGGCTACTCTTTTGTCACAACCGGTGAGATTACACAAGCCACAGAGTTATACTCGATAACCTTATCAGTTCTGTGTCTTCAGCTATGTTATTATTATTCCTATTCCAGTGTTTTTAGCCTTCTTTTACGCACCGCTTAAACAATACCAGGCGCACTACGCAATGACCAGTACAAGCAAAATGTAGTCATACGCTTCAGTATGCGTTAATCCACTGTGTGTAATGGGACTTATTGGTTACACAGTTTGACTAATAATAACAATACTTGTCTAATTCCAGCCGAGCGTGAGATTGTGCGTGACATCAAGGAAAAGCTGTGTTATGTGGCTCTGGACTTCGAGAACGAGATGGCCACTGCTGCCTCCTCCTCCTCTCTGGAGAAGAGCTACGAGCTTCCCGACGGTCAGGTCATCACCATCGGTAACGAGCGTTTCCGTTGCCCCGAGACCCTGTTCCAGCCCTCCTTCATTGGTGCGTACTCATCATCGATCATCACCAACATGTAACAAGTCAACTAATTAGTTGGTCAAATGATAGAGAGAGATGTGCTGTTTCTAAACACGGTCTCACCTGTGCAGGTATGGAGTCTGCCGGTATCCATGAGACTGCCTACAACAGCATCATGAAGTGCGACATTGACATCCGTAAGGACCTGTACGCCAACAACGTGCTGTCCGGTGGTACCACCATGTACCCTGGTATCGCTGACAGGATGCAGAAGGAGATCACTGCTCTGGCCCCCAGCACCATGAAGATCAAGGTCATTTGAATGAATGAATTAGCTATGGGGCTGAGTCTTGACTTGTAAAACAGTTAAATCTTGAATTATGTTCTGTTCTTTACTCATTCTCAACCTGTATCTATCTCTACCCAGATCATCGCCCCACCTGAGAGGAAATACTCCGTCTGGATCGGTGGCTCCATCCTGGCCTCTCTGTCCACCTTCCAGGCTATGTGGATCAGCAAGCAGGAGTACGACGAGGCAGGCCCCTCCATCGTCCACAGGAAGTGCTTCTAAATACCCCATCCTCATCCTCATCTGTATCACCTGCGTCTTACCCTGGAGTGCAAAGAGGAGCAACAACCATACATTGTTGTCACGGGACAGAACTGTGAAAAAAACAAACACAGCATCATGAAGAACAAGACATGCCATGTAATCCAACATGTGAATGTAAATATTAATTTATTAAAGTCCATTATTTGGTATTTTTCATAGTGGTCTTGTCTGTATGATGATAAATGGTCGGTGCCAGTGGGTGGGAACTTTGTTGTACTAGGCCCCTCGAGGTGGATAATCTTTTATCATCTGAACATGTCACTTTTATTAAGCATGGAAAATAATTTTGCTGAAGAATCCTGCCAAATAACTCAGTTTTGTAGGTTACAAGAGCAGGTCGGGTGGCAAGCTCAGTATTTCATTAAATCCAAATAGAACAAGATTTCACATATAATATGGCTATACAACTAATACTTTATATTAATGCATTAAATTGTCAATAAATGTATACACATAAAGGCCTAAAGCTTTCAAAGGAAATGTATATATAATAGATTATCTCTGCCAGTGTAACCGAGTTGAAATGGTAAACTGAACTTGAGGAGTGAGTTTACCATCTCAACTCTGTGACACCAGCTGCCTGAGGCGAGGCTAAGGAGGATTTTTTGATTTGGCTTGGAGGAGTGAAAGGTGATCTAGTGCATGGCTTTGTAGGAATGTGCCTTGCTTGCTTGTCCACGTCTACTTTAAACTTCTTAGACATTCAACACCAAGCTCTTATTCCAAGGACACAGTTGGCTATAAAAGCGCCCTTAAAGTCCTTGTTTGGTATGAGTGAGTAAAACACAGATTTGCGCAAATGCCAAAGCGCTCTGAAGAATAGAGCATTAGAGCATTCCAAAGACAGCATCATATTCCAGCCTAACAGTAATTGAATGTATAATTATATACAAACCTACCCAGTACCCACTGACCTAAATTGTTAAATTTTCTTGAAGAAAGTATTGCATTGGCTATAGATCAAAGGAATTTCAGTGTAGTGCATGCCTGTGCAGTCTCAGCGATAACATTTATCCACCTGTTGCATCTCAAATGTGGAGCGAAGACATAGTCAGGTGTGTTTTGCTCCCGTGAAATCCAAGCCTGTAAGTACCCTAAATTATTCTGGGGCAATACTATTTCATCAGGGTAATTAGGTTCATTAGAACAATTACAAACCCTTACAAATTATTTGCATGCAATAACTGCCTGAAGAACCACTGACCCCACCAGACGCTGGATATCTTCTCTTGTGATGCTCTGCCAGGCCTGTACATCAGCCATCTTCAGTTGTCTTCAGTTTGTTTTGAGGTTTAGGTGTTTTTGCCTAAAATCTTATCATCAGGAAATTAAATGCATGTTCAATTGGATTTAAATCTGAAGATTGACTTGGCCAGTGAATACCTTTCCACTTTTTGGCCCTGAAAAACTCCCTAGTTGCTATGGCAGTATGTTTTGGGTCATTGTCTTACTGTATGATGAAGCGCCATCCAATGAATTTGGAGACATTTGCTTGCACTCGAGCAGACAACATGTTTCTGTACATTCTGCTGCTGCCGTCAGCAGTTACAATCATCAGTTAAGACAAGTTAGCCAGTTCTTGTAGCAGCTTATGCATGCACAAACTTAACACCCCCTGCACCATGTTTCACAGATGAAGTGGTATTCTGTAAATCTTGGGCAGATCCTTTTTTCTCCATACTTTCCTCTTCAGACATCTGCAGGCTTTTTAGGTACTTTTTTAGCGAACTATAACCTGATCAACTAGTGGTTTGCACCTTGCAGTGAAGTGTAGTTTGGCGAGTGATGTATTCTGTGGATGGTAGTCTCTGACACATCCACGCCTACCTCCTAGAGACTGTTCCTGATCTGTGGGACAGTTGTTTTGGAGTTAGGGTTAGGGTTTTTCTTAATTATGGTGAGCATTCTTCAGTCATCCACTGTGGAAGTCTTCCTTGGCCTACCAGTCCATTTGCGACTGCTGAGCTCACCAGTGCTTTTTTTTAGTTTTTAATGATGTTCCAAACTGTTGATTTTGGCAAGCCTAAGGTTTTGGCTATGTTTCTGATAGTTTGTTTCTGATAAGCTTCAGACTTTTCAGCCTAATAATGGCTTCCTTCCTTTCATTGACACCTCTTTGGTCCTCATGTTGATAGACAACAAAAGCAAATTCCAAAGGCAAATGCAAAGTCTAGAATCAAAACTAGACATTGACAGCTCTCTTATGCCTGCACAAATGATGTGACAGAACACACCTGACTTATCAGACACCTGTCAAGCCAATTGTCCTATTACTTTTGGTTACCAAGGCCGGCGGTGGCTACATGCGTCTTGCCCAAGATATTTTTTTTTTCTGAATAGTTGATATTCCGGTGACGTTTGAATGTTTAATCTCATATTTGTATTTACTGTAGGTCCATATACTATATACTATATCTATCTATTTAGCTGAGAAATAGTCTTCATATATAAGTCTATAATGGATCCAACCGGATTCTAAATATGATTATCAAAACAGTCATAAATTCTCAGTCATCTGGATCACACATGACCAAACATCTCAATCCATGATTGACTAGAATTTAGTAGATCAGTGCGTGACTAAATAATCTATATTGTGATTACGTCTTATTTGAGCAAAACCTCATCTATATATACAGTGGGGGAAATAATTATTTGATCCCCTGCTGATTTTGTTAGTTTGCCCGATTACAAAGAAATGAGCGGTCTATAATTTTTATGGTACTTTTATTTTAACAAATAGAGACAGAATATCAACAAAGAAGTCCAGAAAAAACACATTATATAAAGTTATAAATTCATTTGCATTTGATCGAAGGAAATAAGTATTTGATCCCCGACAAACCAGCAAGAATTCTGGCTCATACAGACCGGTTATATGCCCATGAGGCACACAGATTAGTCCTGTCACTTTAAGAAAGTACTCCTAATCTCTGCTTGTTATGGGTATAAAAGACACCTGTCAATAGAATCAATCTCTTCCATTTCAACCTCTCCACCACCATGGGCAAGACCAAAGAACATTCAAAGGACATCAGGGTAAGAGTTGTAGACCTGCACAAGGCTGGAATGGGCTACAAGACCATCAGCAAGAAGCTTGGTGAGAAGGAGACAACTGTTGGTGCAATTATTAGAAAATGGAAGAAATACAAAATAACCATCAATCGCCCTCGGCCTGGAGCTCCATGCAACATCTTGCCTCGTGGGGTAAGGATGATCATGAGAAGGGTGAGGGATCAGCCCAGAACTACACGGGAGGAGCTTGGTAATGATCTCAAGGCAGCTGGGACCACAGTCACCAAGAAAACCATTGGTAACACACTACACCGTAACGGATTGAAATCCTGCAGTGCCCGCAAGGTCCCCCTGCTCAAGAAGGCACATGTACAGGCCCATCTGAAGTTTGCCAATGAACACCTAAATGATTCAGAGAAGGCTTGGGAGAAGGTGATGTGGTCAGATGAGATAAAAATTGAACTCTTTGGCATAAATTCGACTCGTCGTGTTTGGAGGGAGAGAAATGCTGAATGCTACAATCCCAAGAACACCATCCCCACCGTCAAACACGGAGGTGGAAACATTATGCTTTGGGGTTGTTTCTCTGCTAAGGGTACAGGACGACTTCACTGCATTGAGGGGCCAATGGACGGGGCCATGTACCGTAAGATCTTGGATGAGAACCTCCTTCCCTCAGCCAAAGCACTGAGGATGGGTCGTGGATGGGTCTTCCAGCATGACAATGACCCAAAACATACGGCCAAGGCAACAAAGGAGTGGCTCAAGAAGAAGCACACTAAGGTCATGGAGTGGCCTAGCTAGTCTCCAGACCGTAATCCTATAAACAAATTGTGGAGGGAGCTGAAGCTTCGAGTTGCCAAGCAAAAGCCTTGAAACCTTCAGGATTTTGGGAGGATCTGTAAAGAGGAGTGGACCAAAATCCCTCCTGAGATGTGTGCAAACCTGGTGACCAACTACAAGAAACGTCTGACTTCTGTGCTTGCCAACAAGGGTTTCTCCACCAAGTACTAAGTCATGTTTTGCTTGGGGATCAAATACTTATTTCGTTTTTTGTTGATATTCTGTGTCTATTTGTTAAAATAAAAGTACCATAAAAATTATAGACCGCTCATTTCTTTGTAATCGGGCAAACTAACAAAATCAGCAGGGGATCAAATAATTATTATCAAAATCTCAAATAAGAATATATGTAGAGGTAAATTATACGATTAGTTAACAGATTTCAAGTTTTCCCATCACAATAACAAGGCTAACAAGAAAAAGAATAAAAAACATGCATAAAAATAATAAAATGATATAATTTCATTGTGGGGGGACATGCAGCGTTCGGCCTGTAGAGGGTGCTACAGGACCGTGGCCAGGGGGCGGAAGCGAGGCTTTGTCGCACACCTGTTGCGAATGAAGCCTCGTTAACGAATGGTTTAAGATGTGTGTGCCTCTGCTTTCAGTAGGTGGGCTGGACGACAACGAGGAGGAGGAAGAAGAGAAGGCTGAAAAGCTAAAAAAAAGGCTGAAAAGTCGACAAGGACGAAAAACAAAATTCTAAATAAACGGGATATTCCCTTATCACCAACACAGAGTCCGCCTCTGTATTTAGGACCTGGCTACATTCATTAACTAAGAAGATACATAATTCCACTAATCCTTCACAGTTACATGTAAACTCAATAATTTATAGAGGTAGATGAGGCAGTTTCAGTCTTCAGTCAAAGGAACCCCCAGCATCTCCTTGGTTGCACAGGGGCGCTATCTGACTGGCTGAGGTATTCAAGGTTCTTTCGCATCTGGTCAGGGGATTCACACTTAATTCGCAAAGTCAGTAAAAGAAAGTACAATCAAGGTTATACAATCCATGGTGTTACATCTATTCATTACTTAATCAACATTGTCTACAGAGTCTAAGTCTGAAGAAGACAAGCTAGATTCAGAACTTGTCCGTTCCATTTGTGGATTTATGTTTACTTGTATATCCCTAGCACAAATCATAGGCATGTTAGTGATCATGTTTCCAGATCTCAATATTAATGCTTGAAAAATAGGAAAGCAACAACCCATTATTATTGCTACAATGAGCACTATGGCAATTATTGGTCCGAGAATGCTTACAATCCATGCGCCTGTTGGATTCCTACTGACACTGCATCCAGAATATTTGAATCGAGATAACCTCCTGTTTCTCTTCCATCTCTTTTAGTTCTAATAATACTGTCTTGTATCTCTTTGATATTTCCAATTGCTTTAGTCAAATTTCCAAGACCTTCAGACTCAGATGGTAAGTATGTACAACAGGCATCTCCACCTACAATCGCACATACTCCTCCTTGAGCGGCTGTGATGGCGTCTAATGCAATTCGATTATCAATAACGAGTTGTCGAATGAGTGCCATTTCAGTACCAAGAGCTTGGAAACCCAAGCATTCGTGTAGCATTTGCCACTCGAGCCAAGTCATGCCGAGTCAATGCTGAAATGTAATGATTAGAATATTGGAGGTCTGTATTCCAAAAGATAGTTTTGAATACTAATTGTTGTTGCTGAAACTTTGGTGGGTTCGGTTCATAGATCACTAGATACTTGAATCACACGTTCTTTTGTAGAAAATCGTTAAATATTCATGTGTGAAGAAGATGGTTGTCTGAACATGATTTATATCAAAACCGTTCTCCTGATGTATAAAGATATTTGAATAAATTATGTATTGAGACGTCTTATGAAGAAGCCGTTTAACCTTCCATACCATGTTATTGGTTTTTCCTATGTAAATGCTATTTGGCAAGATTCGTGGTCTAACTAAGGTTTTAGGATTTGATTGACGTGCCGTTCAGGGATGTGTTTGCAGTGCATATTGGTAAGCTAGAATGCATAGTGAAGGCAGGCCTTCAGGACCTTTTAGTGGAACCACCCAATAAGGAAATAGTTCCTGAGTTGACTGAGGGAAGAGTGAGCATGCATAGCAGGAATTTTGAGTCTTTTTTTTCGGACCTTACGTTTAAGTGTAGTGTACCATAAATTGGACGTGAATTTATGGTAGCATTGAGTATCAGATCACTGTCTTTGTAAATAACATCCTCATCATTTTCTTGTAATTTGGATTTTAGGTCCTCAGGTACTTCTACCGGCCAACTTTTAGGTGCTTCCACTTTTCCTAATACTGTTTTGCTTGGTATCCAATAAGGTGCGCACAATCCTTGCCAATAACTTGGGATATATGTGTAAAGATATTCTCCGCGAATCCAGACCATTTAATCTGTTGCTGGCCAGGGTAGGGTTGTATCTATGAAGATCCTTTTATCTGGACATCCTTGTGTGACACCCATATGTTGTGTCATTTTTATGTTATGGGGTTTAGACAAGTTGAAAGTGTTTGTTGCTGTCTTGCCGTAACTACTACTGATTGTATGTTTTCATAATCATCTAGGTCTCTCTGAACTAAGAAATTTGGTAGCATCTTTCTCCACAACGAATTACAAAATTCCATGGTAGGAATATGGGCACCTGTAACTGCTAGTGACGTATGTATTGGTTACAGTATGGTTACATCCTCTCCTCCTAAAGATTCATATTCAACCTCAACATGTGTAAATCCTTCTCTTATGACTATAAACGTCACATAGAAAGGCTTACGCCCCGTGCTTCTAAGTGGATAGTACATGCCGTGCATCTCATCTTCTGTCGTAGGAATGTGGTCTAACGTTCCCACGTTTATGTATGGCTTGGGCTTGGACATGAGATTGATCTGTGTTGTTGATGCATGTTGTTGGATCTAATGGATAACGGGTGAGAAGAGTGTCTGAATTATCCTTCTTGAATTTATTCATCTGTCTATTCATGCCGTTAATCATTGTCCTATGTTTATGCTTCAAAGTGTTGTCGTTGTTAGTTTCTCTTGAGGTTTCCCCACTCTCCGTGACGGAACACGACGTGAGGAGGGCTCTGCTGAAGGTGAATACAAGGAAAGCTGCTGGCCCAGATGGCATACCTGGGAGAGTACTTAAGACCTGTGCTAACCAGCTAGCTCCTGTGTTCACCACTATATTCAACCTCTCACTGGCTAATTCAGTAGTTCCCACCTGTTTTAAAAGATCGTCTATCGTCCCTGTGCCCAAGATCACCTCCCCAGCCTGCTTGAATGACTACAGACCCGTGGCTCTAACCTCAGTGGTCATGAAGTGCTTCGAGAGGCTGATTAAGGATTACATCTGCTCCTCCCTCCCTCCGACCCTGGACCCACTGCAGTTCGCATATAGACCAAACAGATCTACAGACGATGCAGTTTCCCAGGTCCTCCACACCACTCTCTCTCACCTTGACAGGCAGAAGGGGGGCGATGTGAGAATGCTGTTTATAGACTACAGCTCAGCGTTCAATACCATAGTCCCCACCAGACTGGCTGATAAGATGATTGGTCTAGGACTGAACATTCCCCTGTGTGCCTGGATCCTGGACTTTCTGACGGCCAGGCCACAGGTCGTCAGGGTGGGTAGATACACCTCCAGCTCACTCACACTGAGCACAGGGTCCCCCCAGGGCTGTGTCCTTAGTCCCCTCCTCTACTCCCTGTACACCCACGACTGTGTGGCTAAGTCCAGCGAAAACTCCATCATCAAGTTTGCGGACGACACGGTCGTGGTGGGGCTGATCTCAGATAACAATGAGAAAGGCTACCTGGACGAGGTGGCGGACCTGTCACTCTGGTGTCAGGAGAACAGCCTCATCCTGAATGTCTCCAAGACAAAAGAGCTGATTGTGGACTTCGGGAGAGCACAAAAACTAAGGGCCTACACACCGCTGGACATCGGTGGGACTGCTGTGGACAGGGTGAGCAGTTTTAAATACCTGGGAGTCCACATCTCAGAAGACCTGACCTGGACTACCCACATCAGTTCTCTGGTGGGAAAGGCAAGGCCTCAGGCAGCTGAGGAAATTCAGAGTCTCCCGGAGGATCCTTCAGTCCTTCTACTCTGGAGCTGTGGAGAGCATCCTGGCTGGCAACATCACCGTCTGGTACGGTAACAGCACGGCCCAGGACAGGCGAGCTCTGCAAAGGGTGGTACGCCTGGCAGAAAAAACCATGGGAGCTCCAACCCCCCCTCTCCATGTCCTGTACACCAGGAGGTGTAGGACCAGAGCCTACAGGATTATGAAGGACCCTCATCACCCGAAACATGGACTGTTCCAGCCGCTGCGGTCAGGAAAACGCCTCCGCTGTCATGCAGCAAGAACAGAGAGGCTAAGGCTGAGTTTCTTCCCCCACGCCATCAGAATCGTCAACGATGACCCCACCAGTGCCCCCCTCAAGTCACTCACACATGCACTGTCATCTTAACACATATGCACACACATAATCATCCATCTGCTATTTATATTGCTTACTTATATGCTTACTGCTTATACTGTTCATATTGTTTATACTGTTTATACTGTCCATACTGTATATTTTTTAGTACTTCTATTTTTATTTTATTGTATTTTAAAACGTATTGTATTGTTGCACTACTCTGTGGCACTGTCACTTTTGCATTTCACTGCATACTTGTATGCACGTGACAAATAAAGAATCTTGAATCTTGAGTCATTTTTGTTAGTCATCATTCTCTCTGCTTGGTTATATTTGTCATGCAATGTTAATGAGAGAATAATTGTCAGCACTGCCAGCCCTATAACACATGATGTCGCCGAGGGCGAGTCTAGTATGGCCTTTACCCGGCCTCAGCACCACACTCAGAATTACCAAAGCAGTAGTAAGAAATCAGAATATGTGCTGTGGGAATGTATCCCGGAGGAAATGCCTACGGATGGGGGAGCCGAGAACACCTACCGTATTACACCAAAGCCATTTGAGATGGGAGCCGGAGCACCAGTGAAACTTTGTAAGCAGGAGGCATCCACGGAGGGAGAGGAATTACCCGTAAACACCCAGGAGGTGGAGCCAGACACAGCTGAAAGCAAGGCCATAGAGACCAAGCCGGTAAGCATTGGACGAGAATTGAGACCCCGTAGAGTTGGGAGGTCACGACTGCCTAGTGAACGGACCTCTACCACAGATACTGACACCGAGTCAACAGACTCTGAATCTGATGTTTCTGAGTATAGGCCTGGGACTAGGCCTAGTGGGCAAAGGTTAGAGAAACGTATGAGTAGAATGCGTAGAGTGGATAGACGTATGGGTTTTAGACCTATTGGAGGACCACATAAAAGCCACAGGGCTCAGGAAAGGAAGGCGGATACACCATCACCTACACCAGGTTCACCAGCCTCTTTGGGCACACCAGAGGATTTGATCAGAAATCTTGTTTACCACCCCGCAGTGGGGGGGGAAATGGAGAGTGTGGAACTGCCACCCGGCTGGGTGGTGGTGGATGAAGTGACCTCCCATCAAGATTCACCCGTCCAGAACGATTGGACTGAGGATACACCGGCTGCAACTGAACCCCCTGGTGCCCCCTTCCGTGCCACCCTCATCTATCCTCTCTCTCCTAACCTCTCTCCCCCTTGCAGAAATGGATTGGCTAAACCAACACCGGTCATGGAGGAATCAGTTGCGGCATTTGTGGCTGAGGTTCAAGCTGCCCTGCAGACCCCCGTTCCCGAGAGAGAGGTTATTGTTATTGGTACCTTAGAGGAGGATATGATGCAGACCCCCCCTCGTGAAGGAGCAGTGACTTTTGATATCGATCTCTCTGACATCTATGAGTTTCTCCTGCCATCTGATGAAATGCCAGCTCTGGAAGAAGTAATGGATCCCTTCCTCGACTCTATCTTCCTGGACTGAGTGGAATGATAAGTTGGCCAAAAATAAATATATATCCAAGAATTGCTTAAAGAAAGTATAATGATTTAGAAGTAGAGCAACTATATAACCATATACTTAACCTGCAAATAATGAGTAGTTTCCAATATGTGTAATTGCATAACTGAATAAGAGGAATTAGAATGCAAGTGTGACCCAGAGTCACTATAGCTGCTTAGGCCTTGTGTATAAAGTGGGCCCACTAACAAAGAAAGTGCTAGAATTAACCATATTTAACTGTGTATTCTTGCTCAGAGTTGATTGCTGAGACAAGGCAATATATCTTTGGAAAGTTGGCGTCATGTGTACAAAGGGCAACGGCTGTAGGAGAGAAAATGGGAAGTGAGACCCGTCTAAAGGTCAGGTCAGGAGATGAAAAGTCCCCAGCTGGACAGTGCCATGGCGTTTGAAATCAAGTACAAATATACTGTGTGAAGTGTAATATTATTAATATAAGGAATATAGCGATTTGCTGGTTTTAAGGCTTTTAACATGATTAATTATTATATGTTATACGATAGGAAAGTGCGTAGATAATGGAGCCTGGAAGCCATACTGGTTGGGGGAAGGGATAACGGCCTCACCACAGGGTTGCTACATTTGGAGCAACAGCAGCCCCCACCTTCTAATCTTTTGACTTCTGGAAAGGAAGCATGGCAGGCCTGCTGTGTACCAACCAGAGAACCAAACTATGTGAAGTGTGTAATAAGATGTGTAATAGTGTAATAGATGCACTGTAACCAAGGCATAGATGTACAACAGATAGAGAAGTTCTGCATGCAAAACATAGATATGTACTGTGCAAGCAGACCTAGACCCACAATATTCAGATATAGACAATGTCCAGACATAGACCCAATGATTCAGGCATTGACGTAGTGTCCCAGACAGGGAGGTACCTTATCCAAGGTATAAAACCTACATTTTGGGGCATTTCGCTGGGCACGCGTACCCCCGCTGCAGAGCGTAATACTAGAGGCATTGGAGCAGGATTGAGTGTGTTGGAGACCAAGCCCGGAGCTCATACTCCGATTATATTCTGACTTGCGGATTGCCACCGCCGAACAACTTTTGGAGACGAGTCTTCTTGATAAGTATTTGGAACTCAGTTTAGGGAATAGACCAAAATTTGAGAACTCCACAGCTTCTCTTTCAGCACGGGGCTTAACCCTTAGCTGTTGGGGCTGTGGCTTTAGGATTTCACTCTGAGGAGCATTTATCATAGGATTTCACTCTGAGGAGCATGTATCATAGGATTTCACCCGGAGGAGCATTTATCATAGGATTTCTCTCTGAGGAGCTATTATCATAGGTTTTCACTCTGAGGAGCTATTATCATAGATCTTCATTCTAAGGAGCATTTATCATAGGTTTTCACACGAAGGAACAATTATTATAGTTTTGTTGTTTTCTAAGTATTATTGTTTTAAGAGGAACCCCTTGGATACAGTATTGTTACAGGAGTTCTCATCAGTTTCACAGATAATATTGGACACAGGATTTCAGGATCCATTGGAGTTCCGGAACATTGGGAGTTCAGGATCGTCTGGAATTCAGGATTCTTCAATCAATACCAAAAGAAAATAATTTTAGTAGTTTTTCTGGATCCTGCCTGTCAGGGGCAAGGCTGAAGCCCTGCGGGGAATCAGAGCCTCTTGGCTGGGTAGAGGAAGCTCGAGCTGACCACAAACACGGCGGATAGAGGAAGCGGGTCTAACTCGACGGGGTTTGGAATCGGAGCCTCTCTAAATCTTCACTGATCAGTAGTAAGACATGCTAATAGGTTTTTATTATTTTCAAGTTATATCATTTTAGTATTATCATGTTAACAATTAATCAAGCTGTCTGTAACCCCATTTATTGATATTTTAGCTATGCTGTAATGCTTTGAATTATTAATTAAACATCATAACCTGCATTTAAAGCAACAGTTTCAAGAAATTTAATGATGTATTATCATTTTACTCTAAATTGTAGAATTCAGTATAAGTCATATTACTCTTCCTGGTAATGTAAAAAGTTATAGGCTACTGTGCATGTGATATCATAGGATCTTAAAGGTTATATCTGGTCCCTTATTTTTACCTCCATTGGGTATATTGTCCATACCGATAAATCTTATATCCGCAACCACACCAACTGGCACTCATTAAGGTTAGAGCAGCCGTACAACCATAGAGGTCGCCTGCTTCTGTGCACGGTTTTATAGGGGTGACTTTTCAGTGCATTTGAAGTGAGTGAAGGAAGCTTTTATGGAGGAACTATGGGATTTTTAGGCTGTTAACAGCGGAGTGAATCTAACCACCACCGACCTACACCGGACCCCGAGGTCCAAACCTGTTACTAGAGGGTTGGTACCGGAGCCCTGTATAGGGCTTTGAGTTCTGTTTGTGAATTTTATATTTTTAAACTGAAACTCGACTTTTGCCGGGAGACAATGACGCTGTCCTGATACTGCCTCTCATCCTCCCCAGGACTCTGATTCTCCTCCTGGCGTTCTCCATTCCTCTCTCTGGGGAATGGTTTCTCCAATGGCTTCTCCTGCTTCTCCAGTAAACAAGACGGTCATAACAGGACTGTGTTATACTATACAGTATGTGATGGGTGGCTAGTCGATGACAGCCAAACAGAGCGATGTGCTTTGCGTGACACGAAAGATGGGGGCGGTTTCCCATTTCCTAAATCCCAACATTTTTACTCGGTGTGACCACTCCATTGGCAATAGCTACAGCAGGTTATTTTACATTGAGAATATACACCATGTCTGAAATATGGAGGAGGACCCCCTCTTCCAAGATTCCAACATCTTGTCACAGAGTGACCTTGTCTTTTACAAAAACTACAATGTCTAATGTTATGTTGGTTGTTGGATTTGATTGTGTCTACTGAGGACTGACTAGAAAGTGACTCCCTACTGCCTGTTGAACAAAAAAAAATGTTCTTGCCTGTTTCACTTGCCATTGTCATGATTGCAGACACATGCACATTAGTATTTCGAGAAACAGAGAGATGCGCAGTAGTGTTTGAGGTTTCAGATTTACAAGAGTGCGCATCAGAAGTACAATTTGAAGCATTTTGGGAGACGGAACTAATTCCACTTTCAGTGTCGGAAGCATCACTCTCTTGTGACTCAATGTACTGTTGTAAACGTTTAACATTACTGTTAAATTAAGCAATAATTTTGGCATCTTTTCTTGCTGTTTTGCCCAACTAAGTTTTTCCTGACCAAAGTTATTGAATTATGGTTTAAATTCCTGAATGCTCTCATAATATGATTTTTTTTCGCTTAGCAATAATGCATTTAGCGCATCATTCTGAATATTTTCCTAATACATTTTTCACTAATCAATAGTCTTATCGTATTAAGATCCTCCCACGCTTGTGCGAGATCCTCATGCGTTTGTTTGTGATGTTTATTGTTTTGTTGGTGTTTGTTAAGCAGATAACTAATCGCATGTAGAATTCGCTTTTTCTCTGACTTGCTTTTACGAATGCCAATTGTTGAATTTGTAAAAAGAGACGAATTAGCTGTAAGATGCTTCTTGTCTTTTTGTTCAATTTCAGCAATGTGTCTGTAACTGAAATTATGTTTACTTTTCCTGAGTGACACTTGGAATGTTATTTTACCACAGGGGTACCCCAATCCCATGATCTCGGGTAACCAAGCCAGACTTACTGGTGCCTTGCCAACTGATGTGAACCATATGTCCTGGTTTCTTGTTTATCTCTTACTATAAGATTGACTGCAAACTTCCCTGCTTCCCTGCTGCCCATCTCCTGGACAGTAGTCTAGTGTCCCAAGTCGACTTGACTAATAAATTGTCTTTATTCAACTTTCAATTTGAGTATCTACCTTCTTCCACGCATCATTGGATATTATTCTTCAATATCAGAAACATCATCATTACAATTGGCGTCATGAACAGGATACCAGTGAACAGCGAAAATAACAGTTGAGCAGATTCTCATTTCTTAGACTTATGATTTTCTGCTTACCTAGAATAAAAGCTGTGCTGAATTTTAAATTGTTTCTAAATGAAAAACGGGGAAGGTGATGTGATATTGAAATGGAAGAATTCTAAATTGATATAGAAGGCGTGAGATAGATATTGGATTTCTAAATTGGAATGTTGGACTATCAATAACGATGTGTTTGTAGCGGACTTACTGGTAGAGCTGTATTGGGTATATGGGCGAGGCCCCTTTAAGATTAAGTCGCAGTTGTGATGAAGCGGTCACATATTATTTAGGCGCCTGTGGTTTGACAAAATGGAAGTTAGTGGGGTAAGCCAGAATTAAATTGGTTGTAAAAAAACAATATTTGGTTGTAAAAAAACAAAATATCGTCTCTCTGACGATACAGAACATTTTTTACAGAAGTTAAAGGAAGGTCAGGGGAGAGTCGCTATGAGCCCAACGTTGCAGTCTTGACGTCTGTTCCCTCCTGGTCTTCACAAACTTGCCTGGAGACACAGAGAAGTCTGACAGCAATACACACTGTATTGGTTATTTGACTGATTGGTTTATTGGTGATTTACGATGTTAAATGCACACACACACACACACTAGTACTACTACTACTACTGAATCTACAGCTCTGCTGACAGGCTTAATTGGGGTATTCCTGTCTACAGTCTTCTCTCAGCCCTCTGTATCTGCCAGCCACTCTAGTGAAGGCCCCTCACCCCAGCAGCCAAATAAGGCCCTCCAGGCTGAGCCCCTGATGTCTAGCCAGCAGGCAGCAGGCTGCAGCCCCTAAGACTAGGCAGTATCTGGGGTTAAATTGTGCAATTATAGATTTCTTTAGTTTTTACCATGAAATCTTTATTTAATCAGAACGAGTCTTTTTTTATCTGACATAACAGGTTTATATTTACCAATTCCATATGTTGGTTTAGAGGAAATCATGCGTGTAGTAGAAAAACAAAATTATAAAGAAATTAGTGCAGGTGCAAAAATAAGTCAACCCCAAGTTGCAATTGTTAAATCAAGTAGATAGATAGATAGAAACTTTATTTATCCCTAGGGGAAATTCAGGTTCCAAGTAGCTTAAAGACATAGAGACATCACACATAACATACACCATACAACATAAGCAGGATTGTAAACAGGAAGTCTATATGAATACTATAGACAGATAAGAATAAAGATACTGAGAAAAATATACAAAATACTAAGTAACAAACAAGTCCACATTAATGTGCTGAGGCTGTATGATAAGGGTGACAGGGCAGGGACTGACCCTGTGGTACAAGATAGTTCAAGTATGATTTGGTGAGGTGCAAAAGGTAAGACAGTGCAATTATAGGTCAGGAGACCAGCATTAAATACTAAAAACTAAATACTAAATATGGGCTAAATAGATATGGACTATTTTGAAAAACCAGTGTGTATGTTAAGGTGCAAAAAGTAGGCAAGGCAGTGCAAGTAGAAGTTAAGAGACCAGCATTAAATATTACATATTAAATATGGGCTAAATAAGGTAATTATGTGGACCTGTTAGGAGAGGCCTGTGGCAGCGCAGAGATGGATTGAAGAACACAACAATAGATAAATATGGCCATTATAGTGTATAATGTAAACATAGGAAGAAAAAGATAACAGTCAGTCAGTCAGTAACAGTCAATGCTAGATTTAAGAGTGCATTTAGTCCAGGCTGGTGGAGGGAGGTAGGGGCTGTGTATAAGGGCTAGCATAGCCAGTAAACATTGTAATTAGTGAGATGAAACAGTAAGGTACAGGACAGTGATGTGATACAGAGGAGGATATGGTTATGCAGAGAAGTCCATCTCTTTGCCTTTGATTGACATATTGTATAGTTGTATGGCTCTGGGGACAAATGATTTACTCAGTCTGTCAGTTTTGCATGTCAGTGCTCGTAGTCTCCAGCTGATCAAGCTTTTCTGCTGGATGATGGTGTTGTACAGTGGATGACCTTCATTGTCCATGATGGTGAGCAGTTTGCTCAGAGTTCTTTTTTCCGCTACTGAAGTGATGCTCTCCAGTTCAGCTCCCACAACAGAGCCAGCTTTCCTTACCAGCCTGTCCAGTCGCCCGGCATCCCTCTTCTTAGTGCTTCCTCCCCAGCACACCACTGCATAGAAGAGAACGCTGGCGACCACAGACTGGTAAAACATCCCTAGGAGTTTGCTGCAGACATTGAAGGGCCGCAGCCTCCTCAGGAAGTACAGCCGGCTCTGTCCTTTCTTGTAGATCGCATCAGTGTTGGCTGACCAGTCCAGTTTATTGTCCAGGTGTACCCCCAGATACTTATATGTGCTGACCACCTCTACATTGACTCCCTCAATGGAGACTGGTAGCAGAGCAGGCTTAGACCTACGGAAATCCACCACCATCTCCTTGGTCTTAGTAGTGTTGCGTTGTAGGTGGTTGAGTTTGCACCATTGCACCACAAGTCCTCCACCAGGCTCCTGTACTCCCCCTCCTGCCCATCTCTGATACACCCCACAATTGCAGTATCGTCCGAAAACTTCTGCATGTGGCATGACTCTTTGTTGTAGCAGAAGTCAGACGTGTACAGGGTGAACAGGACAGGAGAGAGCACAGTTCCCTGTGGTGCTCCGGTGCTGCATACCACAGTGTCCGAGAGGCAGTCCTTCAGTCTGACGAACTGTGGCCGCCCTGTCAGGTAGTCAGTAATCCAGGATACCAGGTGGGCGTCCACACCCATCTGCAGGAGCTTGTCTCCCAATCTGAGGGGTTGGATGGTGTTGAAAGCACTGGAAAAATCAAAGAACATGATTCTCACAGCGTTTTTCCCTTTGTCCAGGTGAGAATGCGTCCTGTGCAGTAGATATGTGATGGCATCGTCCACTCCAACCTTCTCCTGGTATGCAAACTGTAGTGGGTCCAGTGCATGGCTAACCTGGGGTCTGAGTATATGTAAAAGCAGTCTCTCCATCGTTTTCATTATGTGTGAGTTGAGTGCGACAGGCCTAAAGTCATTGAGTTCTTTTGGGTGTGGCTTCTTTGGGACAGGGATAAGACATGATGTCTTCCACAGTGTTGGGGCCCTACCAAGACGTAGACTCAGGTCAAATAAGTACCTCAGCGGCTCTCCCAGTTCGGCAGCGCAGGTCTTGAGCAATCTGGGACACACTTTGTCTGGACCCGCTGCCTTCCTGGGGTGAAGTCGCTTTAGTCCCGATCTCACCTGGTCTGCCATGATTGTAGGGGGGAGGGGCTGGGAGGGAGGGGGGGGTGGGTGGTGGGGTGGCTCTTTGTCCCTGGGCGCTCCAGTAGACAGTGGCTGATGGCTGGTGATTGAGGTCGGTGACGCCTTTGATGATGGGGGGGTGTTGGGAGATGGGGGGGTGTGTGAGATGGGGGAGAGGTGTAGAATGGCCCTGCACGCCGACAGAGACAGAGACAGCTCCTGGAGAGGGGGTGGGGTAGGCCGCCGCAGCTGGGTGGTCGAACCTGTCCCGACCTCCCTCAACACAGCTACTGCTCTTCCTCATGCCCGTCATCGTCTTCATCCCATCCCACACCTCTCGCACGTTGTTCTGCTGCAACTTCCTCTCTACCTTCCTTCTGTATAACTCCCTTGCCTCTTTCAGCTTGACTTTGAGTTCCCCTTGTGCGTGCTTCAGCTTTGCTAGGTCCCCCTCTTTGAACGCCCTCTTTTTCCTATTGAGGAGGGCCTTGACATCGCTGGTAATCCAAGGCTTGTTGTTTGGAAAGCAGTGAACAGTTTTTGTGGGAACAACAATGTCTTCACAGAAGTTCAGGTAGTCGGAGTATCAGTGTGCGAGCCCATCAATGTCCTCACCATATGATTGTTGGAAAATATTCCAGTCTGTTATATCCAAGCAGTCCCTCATGGCCTCATCCGTCTCGGGGGACTTCTTCTTGAAGGTGCGTGTTCTGATTGGTTCTCTCCGAACACATGGAGTGTACAGTGGTTGTAGGGAGACCAGATTGTGATCTGATTTCCCCAGTGGTGGTAGTGATGTGGCGGTGTAGGCATCCTTAATGTTTGCATACAGAAGATCAATTGTTCTGCTCTGTCGTGTGGGGCAGTTGACATACTGGTGAAAGGCGGGCAGTGTTGAATCCAATGTGACATGATTAAAGTCCCCTGATATGGCAATGTAAGCATCGGGGTACTGAGCTTGGAGTTTCGCGATGGTAGAGTGGATGACGTCACACGCGGTTTCAGCCATAGCTCGGGGTTGTATGTACACAGCGATAATGATGGCGTTCGTAAATTCTCGGGGCAGGTAATAGGGACGTAAACTCACCGCTAGTAATAACATCAGGGCAGCAGATAATGTCCTTCACCGTGATATGTCCAGGGTTACACCATCTGTTATTGATGTAGAGTACGAGCCCGCCACCTTTGTTTTTGCCACTCAAACTCGGGTCTCTGTCCGCTCTCACATGCGAGAAACCAGGGAGCTCAATGTTAGCATCTTGTGTGTTGTTGTTCAGCCACGTCTTCGTGAGAATCATCAAGCTGCATTCCCTGTACAGTTTTACGTTCTTCACCAAAGCTGCCAGCTCGTCCGTTTTGTTGAAAGTGAATTAACGTTACCCATCACACACGAAGGGATCGACGGTTTATACTTCCACCGCTTCGCTAGGACCCTCTCCTTGACTTTAGCCCCAGCTCTGCAGCCTCGATAAGGCCGTTGAATCTCCTTCGGAATGCTGTTAACGTAAGTACTGTCGGTAGTTCCCTTTGATCTGAGCTCGAGTAGCAGATTCCTCGAGTAAGTCCACGTTGTGCTGCTGCTTTCCTGCGGAAAAGTATCCGTATCCATAGGATACAACATGTCCACGCGTTGCATGTAAATAAAATATAAAAATTGCAAACGGAAAAATAGTTAAAAAGACAAAACAACGAGAGCTACTGGATGGACAGCCTGCTCACACCGGCGCCTGCGCAGATAAGTAGGTAAGTAGAATCAGGTGAGTAAATAATTGGGTACCAAATGAACCAATCAAAGGAGAGATCTTTCGGAAAGAGTTTGGGTGGGACTCTGATCAATAGAGATAAAAAACCTGGTCAGTTTTGTGTTACCCATACAGGTGAATGCAAAACGCACCATGCTGAGAGGAAAGGAGATCTCAGAGGACATCAGGAAGAGGGTAGTGAGAGCACATCAGTCTGGGGAAGGCTATAAAATCATCTCAACAAGATTTGAGCTCCATCAGTTCACTGTGGGGTAAATCATTTACAAATGGAGAACATTTAACATAATAGCAACTCGGCCTAGAAGTGGACGCCCTTCCAAAATATCCCCAAGAGCCACAAGAAAAATTATGAATCAGGTAAAAGCCAACCCAAACATAACATCTAGAGATTTGCAGACCTCCCTTGCTGCAGGGAGGTCTGCACCAAGGGAGGTATGTGTGCTAGCCACGGCGGCACATATACTAAAATTGGATCGATACGAATTTGTGAAGTGCTTCATCTGTGGTCCTCTGTGGCTCAGTTGGTAGAGCATGGTGCTAACAACGCTTAGGTTGTTGGTTTGATTCCCGCTGGGACTATATATACTAAATGCTTTTATCCAAAAATTGGATAAAAGCATCAGCTAGATAGCTAATTATTATTATTTGCATCTCAGGTAACTGTGCATGTTTCAACAATAAGAAGAACACTGAATCGAAATGGCATTCATGGGAGGGTTGCTAGGAAGAAGCCTCTGCTGTCAAAAAAGAACCAAACTGCCCGTCTTAACTTTGCCAGAGACCACCTGGACAAGCCTGAAGGTTTCTGGAAGTCCGTTCTCTGGACAGATGATTCCAAAATCGACCTTTTTGGTCACAATCAAAACCGCTGTTTGGCGAAAACCCAACACTGCCTACAACCAAAAGAACCTTATCCCAACAGTCAAGCATGGTGGTGGGAATGTCAAGATCTGGGGCTGCTTTTCCTCCTCTGGACTTGGACGACTCCACATCATTACGGGAACCATGAATTCTGAGGTATACCAGGAGATTCTTGAACAGAACGTGAAGCCATCAGTCAAGGAGCTAAAGCTGGGCCGAAAATGGGTCTTCTAACAAGACAACGACCCAAAGCATTCAAGCAAATCTACCAAAGAATGGTTCAGGAGAAAGAAGATTTGTGTTTTGGATTGGCCAAGTCAAAGTCCTGACCCAAATCCAATCGAGATGCTGTGGCAGGACCTGAAGCGGGCAGTTCATGCCAGACACCCCTCAAACCTGACTCAATTAGCTGAGTTCTGTAAGAAGGAGTGGGCAAAAATCCCTCAAAACAGATGTCAGAGACTGATTAGTGGCTATACGAGATGTTATCGCTGCTAATGGAGGTGCCACAAGGTATTGACTGAAGAGGTTCACATATTTTTGCACACATGAAATCATTGTTAAATAACCATTTCTGTTAAATAAACAATAAAAATATATAATATTTTTTGGTGTGTGTCCTTTATTTGGAATGTCTTTATTACAAATTGGGGTTTAGATATATAAGTTTATTTATTTATAAGTTAATTTTAATATTTTATACAAAAAGAATGACCATCCCTGTAGGGTTCACAAACTTTCAAGTAGCACTGTATATACGTATCTCAGTGGAAGCTGGTGGGGGTAGAAATTGGAGGACGGGCTCATTGTAATGCATGGCATGAGGAATGGTATCAGACACATGAAAAAAAGAAACACAAATGTCGTTGAGAACGGATGAATAGCTCAAAATGATTGGATATCAAACAGACTTACTGTTTTGAACGAGCTAATTGGTTATCATAGCTGTGGAAGACAAACTGCTTCTGTGGGATGTTCACACCAGGGAGATGTCCTACACTGACCTCTAGTGGACAGTTTAGAATGCAAACAGTCATTGCTCTTTGGCCTGTGTAAAACACTGTAATTACTCTCGAAATAAATTGTAATGATATATCAAAAGATATAAGCCATAATCTGCTGGGTGGAAATGTCAATATTTCACTTCCATCTATCCAATCCTCTAAGGGCTCTGTCCAATATAAAATAAGCTATACAATTCTGAACTCTAGTACGAATATGGTATAGGTCTGGAATCACAGATGTCTTTTCCAGACTCTGTCAATCGTTTTTTTTGATTTTCCAGGCCTGGAAATTGTCAATATTTTTGTAACAATATCCGTTGTACACAGAGGTGGACGCAGTGCTTGCGATAGGGAATATCCCGTTTATTTATTTTGATAGTTCGTATGGTCGACTTTTCAGTCGTCGTCTTTTAGCTTTTCAGCCTTTTGTCCTGGTCACCATCGTTCCCAGCCCACCTACTGAAAGCAGAGGCACACATCTTAACCATTTCGTTAACGAGGCTTCATTCGCACCAGGTGCGCAAGAAAGCCTCGCTTCCGTAACCCTGGCCACGGTCCTGTCGCTCCCTCTACAGGCCGAACGCTGCATGTCCGCCCACATACCCCCACCGCCCGACACAGGCTGGGGACACGACGGCCGACAACCTACTCCCCCCCCCCCGCACGGGAGAGGAAGTCTGCCACGACCATCTGCGCCCCCGGTCTGTGCACGACCGAAAAGTTGAAGGGCTGCAACGCGAGATACCACCGGGTGATCCTCGCGTTCACATCCTTCATGCGGTGGAGCCACTGGAGGGGAGCATGGTCAGAATAGAGGGTGAAAGCGCGACCCAGCAGGTAGTAGCGGAGGGCGCCGACCGCCCACTTGATGGCAAGGCACTCCTTCTCCATCGTGCTGTACCGGCCCTCCCTCTCCAATAGTTTGCGGCTCAGGTACAGCACCGGCCGGTCAGCCCCCTCCACCCGCTGGGTCAGCACTGCTCCCAGGCCTCTATCTGACGCGTCTGTCTGTAGGGAGAAAGGGAGGTTAAAATCAGGCGCATACAGGACCGTTTCTCCACAAAGAGCGCCCGTAAGGGCCTCGAACGACCCCTGGCATTGGCCGACCATTGGACCGGATCCGGGGCACCCTTCCGGGTGAGGTCCGTCAAGGGACTGGCCAACTCGGAGAAACCCGGCACGAACTGCCGGTAATAGCCAGCCAGCCCCAGGAACGCCCTCACCTCCTTCTTAGTCCTGGGCCGCGGAGAGGCGGCGATGGCCGCAGTCTTTTCAACCTGCGGCCGCACCTCCCCTCGACCCAAGTGGTACCCCAGATACCGGATCTCCCTCCGCCCGATCACGCACTTTTTCGGGTTGGCCGTCAGCCCCGCCTGCCTCAGGGACCGCAGAACAGCAGCCACACTCTGCACATGCTGCGTCCAGGTGTCACTGTGAATGACAATGTCATCCAGGTAGGCAGCAGCATAGGCAGAGTGTGGCCGCAGAATGCGGTCCATGAGGCGCTGAAAAGTGGCTGGGGCTCCGAACAACCCGAAAGGGAGCACCGTGAACTGGTATAGCCTGAGCGGAGTGGAGAATGCAGTCTTCTCCCGGGATACCGGCGAGAGGGGAATCTGCCAGTATCCCTTCGTACAATCCAATGTCGTAAAAAATGTGGACGTGCCAAGCCGGTCCAAGAGCTCGTCAACCCGGGGCATCGGGTAGGCATCGAATTTGGAGACCGCATTAACCCTTCTATAATCCACACAGAACCGTATAGACCCATCCGGCTTGTTGACAAGCACGATGGAGCTACACCAGTCACTGTGGGACTCCTCGACCACACCCAGCTCCAGCATGGCTTCCAATTCCTTGCACACAATGTCTCGTTTGTGTACCGGCAACCTATAGGGACACGTGCGCACCGTTAAACCCGGCTGCGTTTTGTCTCCCAGGAGTTTAGGCTCTATACAGAACCCCCGACCAACCCTCAGATAACTGGTTATGGATCCTCAGCCTGAGGGGTCTTACCCTGTCAGATGCTGACTGGTCCTATGTAGGTTGGTGTCGATTAGATTCACTCCGCTGTTAACGGTCTACATCCCATAGTTCCTCCCATATCTTCCTCTACCCACCTCAGCTGAACTGAAAAATCTCCCCAAACCTAAAAACTGTACACCGAAGTGGGTAGTCTCTATGGTTAACGACCGCTCTAATCTGATATGAGTGCCAGTTGGTGTGGTTGCGGATAAAGGGTTTATCGGTAAGGATAATTTACCCAAAGGAGGTAATAAGGGGCCAGATATAACCCTTCAGATCCTAAGATGTATTATGCACAGCAATCTATAATATTTTATGTTACCAGGAGAAGGTAAAAGGCTTATGAGGGATGGAATGACTAAAAATATATAAAAATAACAAAATAAAAATAATAATAAAATAAAATAAAAATTAAGAATTAAAATTGAGAAAACTGTTCCTTTAAATGCAGGTCAAATTCTTTAATGATGGCTTAAAACATTGCAGCATTACAGGCAGAGTGATTAAATGGTAAAATGCTAGTATTCAAAAATGATAAAAATTAGAAAATAATAAAACCTATCAGTCTGTCCCTACTCTGCCTGTGAAATTTAGAGAAGTCCCAGTTTCACTCCGTCGAGCATAGCCGGTTCCTCTATCCGCCAGAGCTGTTGTTATACAAACAAAGGTCCGCCAAGGTCCTCCGTTGTGCTAGTGTGGCGAGGCCGACAGTCAGAATTCAATCAGTGTGAGCTCCGGACAAGGAGATCCTGCTCGGGTGCTAGAGTATGAAAAACTCCAGTTTCCACTCCGGGGTAATCTTCAGCACACTCAGTCCTGCTCCGGTCCTTCAGGTGTTACGCTCTGCAGCGGGGAATGACCGTTGTACTGCTCCAGGGAGCTCTTTTTATCATTTGCAATGGGGCTTTCCTTTACCCCCACCCTTTCTTATCTAATTCATTTCGTCAGGCATTGAATTCGATCTAATTCATTACATCACCCTGAGTTCGCACCCATGCTTAGTCATGGGCCTAAGGGCACCTGTTGTTATGTCTACAAGACATACTTATCACTCTCCTGCTCAAACTGGACTCAAGGCCACTTCTTATTGTGGACTTCTGCAGTCCTACTCTATTTTTGTCCCATACTAATCTATGCCTTTCTCAAAGTTAACATTTAGTACATATGGTATACAATTATCATTAGCACACATGATTAGCCTACTTCAGTAATCATCCCTGAGTAAGAATTATACAGTCAAACATTAATGCATTTGGTTGCCTACTTCAGTATCAGTTAAACCGTTATCACTACGAGGTCCAACTAGATATGTTGACCCGGAGTCATACACTACCCTTATAATTTCTCTTATTCAGTTTTGCCTTTTGCACATATTTGAACTCATTTATCAGTTACACACATTTGAATCAACTTATCATTAATCAGTTACACACATTCGAATCAACTTATCATTAATCAGTTACACACATTTGAATCAACTTATCATTTATAAGCAGTAATGCAGTTTACACCTATTTTAATCAACTTATCATTCATAAGCAGTTATGCAGTTGCACCTATTTGAAGGATAGTTCAAAGATAAAATGTGTTTCAGGAACATCCGCAGCCGCGGTGTCCCTCGTCAGGTTGGGCCCCCAGCTGCTAAGCTTTTTCTCTTTCTAGCAGTGTCATGGTGATTCACCAAGATTGCTCGCAAACCTCGGGCCAATCCTGCTGTGCTTAACTGGGTAACGTTGGGAATGGTGTTTAGGCCGGGAAAAGGCCATACTAATCTCTCACAGTTTCTATATGGTGGTCGATAAGCGTAGTCCGACCGGGCAGGAGAGAGAACGCGTCAGCGAACCTGGCTTGCAAATCTGCAACGTCCGTGGCCTGGCAAGCAGAGAGATGGTTATCAATACCGACCGGAGTGCTAACTTTTGATTTTGGGACTTCCGGTCCGAACTCATCTCTCTCTGGAATTATTGTAGCCAGAGCAACAGTGACCACGTCGTTCCATTTTTTCAGGAGATTTACGTGATACACCTGCAAGCTATCCCCTCCGGTCCGAGCGTACTACCTCATAATCCACAAACGGCCCTTGCCACTTCGCGAGTAATTTCGTGCTGGAGGTGGGTAACAGTACGAGCACCTTGTCTCCCGGTGTAAATGCTCGCAGGTTAGTTCCCCTGTCGTATAGGTGCTTTTGACGCTCCTGGGCTTGCTGCAAATGCTCGCGTGAGATAACCCCTAGGGCGTGGAGCTTTGTGGGCAAGTCCAGGACGTATTGAATCTCATTTTTACTGTCGCTCGACCCTTCCTCCCAATTTTCTTTAAGAAGGTCTAGGACACCCCGGGGCTTACGCCCGTAGAGTAATTCAAACGGGGAAAACCCGGTGGAAGCTTCGGGAACTTCCCGTACCGCAAACAGCAGGGGATCTAGCCATTTATGCCAATTCCGACTATCCTCGCGCACAAACTTCCGGATCATCGATTTCAAGGTCCGATTGAACCACTCACAAAGGCCATCAGTGGCCGGGTGGTAAACACTGGTTCGAACCGCCTTGATGTTCAACAACCCGTACAGTTCCTTAAGGGTGCGTGACATAACATTATTGCCCTGGTCGGTGAGAATCTCTTTCGGGATTCCCACCCGGGAGATTACTTGAAACAATGCCTGCGCTACACTCCTGGCAGAAATATTGCGCAGCGGTATTGCCTCGGGGTATCGGGTTGCGTAATCTATCAAGACCAACACAAATCGATATCTCTGTGTACACCGATCAAATGGCCCAATAATATCCATGGCAATGTGGTCGAATGGGTTCTCGACCAATGGTAAAGGCCGCAAGGGGGCCCGTGGAATGGCTAATAAAATCGAGCCATTATACGGTTTAGTGTCTTATCATAACCTAAATGGCCCGCCATGGGGTTGAAATGAGCCGCCTGGAAGACCATTTCCCGGCGGCTATGGGTAACCAACAACTGGGTTACTTCCTCCTGACTATGTGAATCACGACTTACTCGGTATAACCTGTCGCTGATAATCGTAAAATAGGGGTGGGCGCGCACTGTGTGTGGCCGTACCAACGTACCATCAATCGCTATCACTTGGTCATAGGCCGATCGTAGGGTCTCGTCACGAGACTGCTCGAGGGGGAAGTCACCTAGCAGCGGATAGTTCGGCGGAGAAATCTCGGGTTGAGACCCCCCCGCCGGCTCCGGCTCCTCGGCAGTGTCGCGAAGCGCTGCCTCAGCACAGAGCACATTACACGCCTCACACCTCCCTCTCTGTCGTGCACGCACCCCGGTAGCCCGCTTTACTGCTTGAGGAAACCCCTCCCAATCTACACCCAGAATCAGGGGATGCGTGAGGCGCGGGCTAACAGCCGCCTGTACACTATGGTTTTTTCCCTCATAATGAATTTCGATAGCGACCACAGGGTATTCGTGGATGTCCCCATGCACACACTTCACCAACACCCTCGATGCCTTTAACAATGCCCCCGGTCGAACCAGGCGCTCCTGGATCATGGACTGCATGCAGTCCGAATCCAAGAACGCCTGGTGCGTATCATGTTGTGTCCTTACCGGAACAAGATACGCCTCTCCTGGTCCGGGGGGAGGGCCCGGTATGTCGCCGATGCGGACGACCATCACTGGGCAATCCGCCTGAATATGGCCCGGCCGTCCGCATCGCCAACACACCCCCCCTGCCGCTCGGGGTGCTTCCTGTGGTACCAGGGCTGGTTCCCGATATGCCCGCCCCTGCCATCTCGTCCTCGGTGCGGGCGCTGGCCTCTCTCCTTCCGGTACCCCGCCGGGGCTCCCGGCGGTGGGAGGGAGAGATGGTCCTCCGCCAAGCTCACGGCGGCCGCGAGATCCTGGGGCCGGTGGTACTGGACCCAGGCGGCGGTTCGGGTCGGGATCTCCGTGAGGAACTGTTCCATCATGACCCGGTCCCCGACCTCCTCCGCCGAGCTGTTCCTCGGGTCCATCCTGGCGATGGCCGCACTTAACGTCTCCATCTCCTGTGTCCCACGTTGGGCGCCAATGTAACGATATCCGTTGTACACAGAGGCGGACGCAGTGCTTGCGATAGGGAATATCCCGTTTATTTATTTTGATAGTTCGTATGGTCGACTTTTCAGTCGTCGTCGTCTTCTTCTTTTAGCTTTTCAGCCTTTTGTCCTGGTCACCGTCGTTCCCAGCCCACCTACTGAAAGCAGAGGCACACACATCTTAACCATTTCGTTAACGAGGCTTCATTCGCACCAGGTGCGCAACAAAGCCTCGCTTCCTTAACCCTGGCCACGGTCCTGTAGCTCCCTCTACAGGCCGAACGCTGCATGTCCCCCCACAATTTTATTGCGTACTTTTCCAGACCTGTGGAGGAAACCTGAGATATTCTCTTTTCACATTGTCCTTTCCAGCACTGTTGTAGGGAGCCTTGATTTAAATGTACATACCTATTTACAGTTGAATGAGCATGCCTGGCGGACATCCTGAAGAAATCGCACCCTCGCCATTTGTCAATTCCTTTGCGATTGTAATATGTCTCACACCTTGCCCTTTGTTGGGAATGATGCTTAAGGAGAGGAACAGCAATATGTTCTTTGAGTTACTCGGGTTAGGCCCATGGCCACCGGTCTCCCGTCTTGTCCTCGACACACGTCTACGCATGGTTAAAACTATATGTTGCTTTGAAACTGTGAAATTGGTTATTTTGTTGATTCTCATTCTTCCTATGTGCATTAATGTGATGTTGTGCGCTAGATAAAGGTTCTGTTAAAACAGCACAACATAATCGTGACCGGGTTATCACAGAGTTGAATCTAGGATCCAATATGATCGAGTGTCTGTCACACAGGGATGAGCAAATCATTATCAGTCATTATTAACCATGAAATATCTTTTGGAGTGAGATATAACTGTAACAATGTCCGGTGGTACACAGAGGCAGACGCAGTATAATGATAAGGGAATTTCTCCCGTTTATTTTCAAAGGGGTCCGCTGGCACGGTTCGGCTTTCCAGCCTCGTTCAAAGTCTCTCTTTTGGTGCTCGGCTCTGCTCTCGCCGCCTGCTTCTCCAGCTTAGCTCCCTTACTGAAATGGCAGAAGCACACCCATCTTAAACATTCGCCGGCGAGACTTAATTCGCAGCAGGTGTGCAACAAAAGTCTCGCCGACACAACCCCGGCCACGGTCCTGTAGCTCCCTCTACAGGCCGAACGCTGCATGTCCCCCCACATACCCCCACCGCCCGACACAGGCCGGGGACCCGACGGCCGACGACCTACTCCCCCCCCCCTGCACGGGAGAGGAAGTCTGCCACGACCATCTGCGCCCCCGGTCTGTGCACGACGGAAAAGTTGAAGGGCTGCAACGCGAGGTACCACCGGGTGATCCTCGCGTTTACATCCTTCATGCGGTGGAGCCACTGGAGGGGGGCATGGTCGGAGTAGAGGGTGAAGGCGCGACCCAGCAGGTAGTAGCGGAGGGTGCCGACCGCCCACTTGATGGCCAGGCACTCCTTTTCCACAGCTTTCGGCTCAGGTACAGCACCGGCTGGTCGGCCCCCTCCACGCGCTGGGTCAGCACTGCTCCCAGCCCTCTATCCGACGCGTCCGTCTGCAGGGAGAAAGGGAGGTTAAAATCAGGCGCATACAGGACTGTTTCTCCACAAAGAGCCCCCTTAAGGGCCTCGAACGACCCCTGGCACTGGCCCGACCATTGGACCGGATCCGGGGCCCCCTTCCGGGTGAGGTCCGTCAAGGGACTGGCCAGCTCTGAAAACCCAGGTACGAACTGGCGGTAATATCCCGCCAGCCCCAGGAAGGCCCTCACCTCCTTCTTTGTCTTGGGCCGGGGAGAGGCGGCGATGGCCGCAGTCTTTTCAATCTGCGGTCGCACCTCCCCCCGTCCCAAGTGGTACCCCAGATACCGGATCTCCCTCCGCCCGATCACGCACTTTTTCGGGTTGGCCGTTAGCCCCGCCTGCCTCAGGGACCGCAGAACAGCAGCCACCCTCCGCACATGCTGCGGCCAGGTGTCACTGTGGACGACAATGTCGTCCAGGTAGGCCGCAGCATAGGCGGCGTGCGGCCGCAGAATACGGTCCATGAGGCGCTGAAAAGTGGCTGGGGCTCCGAACAACCCGAAAGGGAGCACGGTGAACTGGAATAACCCGAGCGGAGTGGAGAATGCCGTTTTCTCCCGGGACACCGGCGAGAGTGGAATCTGCCAGTATCCCTTCGTGCAATCCAATGTCGTGAAGTACCTGGCCGTACCAAGCCGGTCCAAGAGCTCGTCGACCCGGGGCATCGGATATGCATCGAACTTGGAGACCGCATTAACCCGTCTATAATCCACACAGAACCGTATAGTCCCATCTGGCTTGTTGACAAGCACGATGGGGCTACACCAATCACTGCGGGACTCCTCGACCACACCCAGCTCCAGCATGGCTTCCAACTCCCGGCACACAACGTCTCGTTTGTGCACCGGCAACCTATAGGGACGCGTGCGCACCGTTAAACCCGGCTGCGTTTCTATATGGTGGTCGATGAGCGTAGTCCGACCGGGCAGGGGAGAGAACACGTCGGCGAACTCAAGCTGCAAATCTGCAACGTCCGCGGCCTGGCTAGCAGAGAGATGGTTATCAATATCGACCGGAGTGCTACCTTTCGATTTTGGGACTTCCGGCCCGAACTCCTCTCTCTCTGGAACTATCGTAGCCAGAGCAACAGTGACCACGTCATTCCATTTTTTTAGGAGATTGACGTGATACACCTGCAAGCTATCCCCCCGGTCCGAGCGTATAACCTCATAATCCACGTCCCCCATGCGACGTGTGACCACAAACGGCCCTTGCCACTTCGCGAGTAATTTCGTGCTGGAGGTGGGTAACAGTACGAGCACCTTGTCTCCCGGTGTAAACTCTCGTAGGGTAGCCCCCCTGTCATACAGGCGTTTCTGACGCTCCTGGGCTTGCAGCAAATGCTCACGTGAGATAGCCCCTAGGGCGTGGAGCTTTGTGCGCAAGTCGAGGACGTACTGGATCTCACTCTTACTGTCGCTAGACCCTTCCTCCCAATTTTCTTTAAACAGGTCTAGGACACCCCGGGGCTTACGCCCGTAGAGTAATTCAAACGGGGAAAACCCGGTGGAAGCTTGGGGAACTTCCCGCACCGCAAACAACAGGGGATCTAGCCATTTATGCCAATTCCGACTATCCTCGTGGACAAACTTCCGGATCATTGACTTCAAGGTCCGATTGAACCGCTCACAAAGGCCGTCAGTGGCCGGGTGGTAAACACTGGTTCGAATCGCCTTGATGTTCAACAAGCCATACAGTTCCTTGAGGGTGCGTGACATAAAATTAGTGCCCTGATCGGTGAGAATCTCTTTCGGGATTCCCACGCGGGAGATGACTTGAAACAATGCTTGCGCTACACTCCTGGCAGAGATATTGCGCAGAGGTATTGCCTCGGGGTATCGGGTGGCGTAATCTATCAAGACCAACACAAATCGATAACCCTGTGTGCTCCGCTCAAATGGCCCGATAATATCCATCGCAATGCGGTCGAATGGGTTCTCGACCAATGGTAAGGGCCGCAAGGGGGCCCGTGGGATGGCCGGGGGATTTACTAACTGACATTCCCGACAGGACGCGCACCACCTACGCACCTCTGCCCGAATCCCCGGCCAATAAAATCGAGCCATTATACGGTGCAGTGTTTTGTCATACCCTAGATGGCCCGCCATGGGGTTGAAATGAGCCGCCTGGAAGACCATTTCGCGGCGGCTGCGGGGAACCAGCAACTGGGTTACTTCCTCCTGACTGTGTGAGTCACGACTTACTCGATATAACCTGTCGCTGATAATCGCGAAATAGGGGTGGGCGCGCACTGTGTCTGGCCGTATCAAAGTACCATCAACTACTATCACTTGGTCAAAGGCTGATCTGAGGGTCTCATCACGAGACTGCTCGAGGGGGAAGTCGCCTAGCAGCGGATAGTTCGGCGAGGAAGTCTCGGGGTGAGGCGCCCCCGCCGGCTCCGGCTCCCCGGCAGTGTCGCAAGGCGCCGCCTCGGCACAGAGCACATTACACGCCACACACCTCCCTAGCTGTCGTGCACGCATCCCGGTAGCCCTCTTTACCGCTTGAGGAAACCCCTCCCAATCCACACCTAGAATCAGGGGATGCGTGAGGCGTGGGCTAACCGCCGCCTGTACACTATGGGTTTTTCCCTCAAAATGAATTTCGATAGCGACCAGCGGATATTCGTGAATGTCCCCATGCACACACCTCACCCGCACCCTCGATGCCTTCAACAGTGCCCCCGGCCGAACCAGGCGCTCCTGGATCATGGACTGCATACAGCCCGAATCCAAGACCGCCTGGTGCGTATCATGCTGTATTCTTACCGGAACACGATACGCCGCTCCTGGTCCGGGGGGAGGGCCCGGTATGTCGCCGATGCGGACGACCTGCCCCACGTCCATCGCCTGACACTCGGCCTGCACGTGGCCCGGCCGTCCGCACCGCCAACACACCCCCCCTGTCGCTCGAGGTGCTCTCTGCGGGGCCGGGGCTGGTTCCGGATCGGCGCGCTCCTGCCATCTCGTTCTCGGGGCGGGCGCCGGCCTCCCTCCTTCTGCTCCCCCGGCTCCTCCTGGGCGTTGGCCCCCCCCCCCTTGCCGCGGGGCCGGGGTTGGTCGTTGTGGCCCCCGCGGTGGGAGGGAGAGATGGTCCTCGGCCAGACCCACGGCGGTCTTTAGGTCCTGGGGGCGGTGGTACTAGACCCAGGCGGCGGTGCGGGCCGGGAGCCCCGCGAGGAACTGCTCCAATACCACCCGGTTCCCGACCTCCACCGCCGAGTTGTTCTCAGGGTCCAGCCACCGCCATGCGCTGTCCCCCAGCCGCTGGGCGAAGGCGAAGGGCCGGCACCCCTCCTCCATGGTCATGGCCCGGAACCGGCGTCGGTGTTCCTCCGGTGTCAGGCCCAGGCGGTCCCGAATCGCCCGGGCCAGGGACTGGTAATCCCGTTGGGCGGCCGCCGGCAAACTGTGGGCCGCGAGCTGCGCCTCCCCTGACAGGAGGGGCAGCAGATGGTAGGCCCACTCTCGGTCCGGCCACCCCGAGATCCTCGCCGTCCCCTCGAACACCGCGAGGAACGCCTCTGGGTCGTCCAGGTCCCCCATCTTCTGCAGCTGGACCTTGGGGGGACCTGGTGCCGCTCCGGTCCCCGGCGCCGGCCCGCCGGCCCTGTCCGCGAGCCTTGCCGCCGTCAGCTCCTCTAGGGTCGCCTGCTGGGTCTGCTGCAGGGCCGTCTGTTGCTCGAGAACGAGCGTTATCCTTGCAATTGCCGCTGTTAGCGCGTCCATCTAGCCTTTTTCTGTGCCCCACGTTGGGCGCCAATGTAACAATGTCCGGTGGTACACAGAGGCAGACGCAGTATAATGATAAGGGAATTTCTCCCGTTTATTTTCAAAGGGGTCCGCTGGCACGGTTCGGCTTTCCAGCCTCGTTCAAAGTCTCTCTTTTGGTGCTCGGCTCTGCTCTCGCCGCCTGCTTCTCCAGCTTAGCTCCCTTACTGAAATGGCAGAAGCACACCCATCTTAAACATTCGCCGGCGAGACTTAATTCGCAGCAGGTGTGCAACAAAAGTCTCGCCGACACAACCCCGGCCACGGTCCTGTAGCTCCCTCTACAGGCCGAACGCTGCATGTCCCCCCACAATAACGTAATGTTAGTTGGTCATGTGACCACTTGAGTTCGCTTCATCATGTCCATAACCGTTTGAAGTAATTATTGGGAATAAATGTATGTCTTATTTTTGACCCGTCCTCAATTCTTCAGTGTTTTATTTCCAATTATTCACTGTTACAGCAACTGGTGTGGATGCATAAGGCCAGCACAGTACAGCTCAGCTTGGTTTGGCTCTGTATCCAAGTTAAGATCTACAGGAGAGCCTAAGCCAAGGGGTTGATCTGGAACTGAACCTAATAACAGAGGCCATCCTTCAGACTCCTGCTTGCCAGCGAGCCAGACAGACAGACCAACGTACCGTTCTTCTGCGCAAAGCACGAAGCCTCCAGGAAGGTGACCTCTCGGTCTGCATGGGGGGGTCATTTACCTGGTGATGTCATAGACAAGCAGAGCTCCAGCTGCTCGTCTGTAGTAGCTCCTCGTCACTGACCTGAGGATAGTAACACATGGTCATTACTATAACATTATTACAACATAAATATAACATTACTATAACATTCAAATAACATCAATACAACATGTTTTGCTACTGTACAGTTTGACATATGTAGGCAAAGTTTAGCCAAAGTTTAAGGGGTGGGTTGGTTGGAGAATGTAAAGAGCAAAATACTGCCAACATTGCTCAGTTAGTGATTCTGAGTTTTAAGATGCGCTGTGCATTAGGCTACAGTACATTAGTTACAGTAGCTACAATAGCTACTCCCCCACAACGGCTGGCTGGCTATGATTCACTCTCAGCCTGTAATGAGGATCTGGCACCAGTTGCAGAGCTCAGACGATGAGCTAGATGGTGGAGGTAGAAATCGGAGGATGGGCTAATTGTAATGCATGGAACGGAATGAGGACTGGTATCAGACACTTCCATTCCATGCATTACAATGAGCCTGTCCTCCGATTTCTACCTCCACCAGCCTCCCCTGGCAACATACTAGGAAAGAGACAGAACCAAGCTGGGTTCAGTGTAGAAAAACGTTTTTGAGATGAAAACAAAACTCTGTGTACCTGAACCTCTCCTGTCCCAGATCTGGAGTTTGACAAACTTGTTCACCACGTTTATTATCTTGGAGCCAATCTCCACGCCGATGGTGTGATTGTAATCATCCTTAACTATGAATAGAATTAAATCATGTCATGTACTGTTGTCAATCACAATAATGGGCTGGTTTCCTGGACACAGATTAAGCCTAATTCTAGAATAGAATGCATCTACAATGGAGATCTTTTATTGAAAATGTTACAGTGCCCTCTATAAGTATTGGAAAGAGGAAGCATTTCATCTTCTTTTAGCTCGATATTCCAACAGTTTGGATTTGAAATAAAACAATTATGTGAGGTTAACAGATTTAATTCAATGTTTTCTTTTTTCAGATTGGTTTGACCATTTAGAAATTACAACCCTTTTTATACATCATCCCCCTATTTCAGGGCACCAAAAGTATTGGAAAATTGGCTTGACAGGAGTTTCTGGTTAGTCAGGTGTGTTCTGTCACATCGTTTGTGCAGGCATATGAGAGCTGTCAATGTCTGCTATTGATGTCTGTCAACATGAGGACCAAAGAGCTGTCAATGAAAGTCAAAGAAGCCATTATGAGGCTGAAATCAGACAGTTTGTAACATAAAAAAAAAAAAGCACTGGTGAGCTCAACAATCGCAAACGGGATGGTAGGCCAAGGAAGACTTCTACAGTGGATGATCGAAGAATGCTCACCATAATTAAGAAAAAAACTAAATAACTGTCCCACAGATAAGGAACACTCTCCAGGAAGTAGGCGTGAATGTGTCAGAGACTACCATCCGCAGAATACGTGACCAGCCAAACTACAGAGGCTTCACTGCAAGGTGTGAACCACTAGTTATCCTTGTTACGACTCTAGATCAAAACTCATCTACGTCTAGGGGGTGTAGAGAAGTCACAACAAAAGGGAGCACGCCAAACTTATTGTCGGAATTAAACACACCACAAGCCAACTAAATTGCAAGTATTTATTTGCTCTGGGCAAACACAAACACAAGACACACGCCCAGGGGAAAAGGGAGCTAAGAGCGGTGCCAAAGCAAAGAAATCATAAACAAAAGTGATCCCCTAAACTAGTGCAAGAGTAGTCTATACTATCAAGGCTATGCTATAATGCTATGCTACACTAGACGAATACATACAAAGGGAGGCACCCACTCCTAATCTGGTAAATTGTAACAGAGGTAAGCCTATGTGATGAAAATGTAAACCCATGGGTCTCTTACCTACTCACCTTACCCCTAATAACAAAGAGACAAACTACCAGAAAACAAGACGAGGACTAGAAGAAAAAAAAAAGATCTTAAACAATCAATGACTACAATCTAACAAAAGAAAACACGATGCAGACTATAATATGAAGGAGATTCAAACAAACAATGGAACAGCGAGTCGACAGCTAACACACGAGAACAAAGAAACGGGTCGACTCCCGAAGAGAAGACAGGCGGAGCTTTTTAAGGAAACGGACAGCCCTCTGATTGGACAGGAACAGATGAGTGGTGACAGGGTCGAATGACATTCTACATTCATTCTGAATGTAGAATGATAGGTGTGGTGGAAGTCTAGGATTTACCACTCTGTACGTTAGCTCTTCGGAGGTAAGAATCAAGAAACAAGTCCTGAGTAGCCACAATATCTGAGTCCGGTATTTATTGCTTGCAAACAAGAGACAAGAGCGTAACAGCAGCCCAGCATAGAGCCGGGGGTCAGTTCAGCGCAAGTCTGAAGAGACAATGATCAGGTTCGTCTTTTATACAGTTTAAACATAATGCCAGGCGCCGCCAAGGCTATCGGCTGATGGGCTTGTGCTTACGTGAGAAAGGGCGGGAGAGAATGAACAATGGGGAGACTCTCTTACTGATCAATCAGCGCTTTCTTACTGATTAATCGCCGTTCATTTCACACCTATCGGCAGGATGCGCCTGTCCCCCCATTATTGCTCTCTCTCACCACTCCCTCAGACATCACCGCTGTTCATATGGTAAATCATACAGTGCTTCTCAGAACAATGGCTATAGAACTTTAGAGGTGTGGCAAGAGAAAATGTAATCACAGTAGTTACACAAGTTGTATCAGTCATATGAAAGTGTATAACCTGAAAATAGTTCTATGAATGTATTTTCCATAACAATCCCTCCTTTTAACATTTAATTCCTTGAATGTTAACAACACTCCAGCCTAACTATCATATCATATCCACATCAGACAAGTTCCACTTGGGGAAGGGATTCAGGTTGGAAAGGTCATCTCCTGTCTCCATTCCCCCGAGTACAAGGTTGGTGGTCATTGTGCGGGTGGCCGCCCTTGGTCCGTCTGCCGACGCCTGGTCTCGCTGGGTCACTCCCGGTCTGCCCGCTGACGGCTGGTCTCGTCGGGTCGCTCCCGGTCTGCCCGCTGACGGCTGGTCTCTCCAGTGGTGGTGCCTTCTTGCAGTGTGTGGTGTGTACCCACGTGCCTCTCTCTGCTACTTTCACTGCGGACTGTGTAACGAGATGTACCTGGAAGGGCCCCAACCACCATGGACTGCTCCAGTGCTTCCTCCTGCAGTTCTTGATCAGCACCCACTCTCCTGGTCGAATGTCGTGAAGAGGTCCCCCTAGTGGTGTGGGGAGTGCCTCCTTCACGGTCCTGTGGATGCCTCTCAAAACCTTGGTCAGGTTCGCACAGTATGTTAGCATAGAATCATTTGCATATTCAATGGTTAGCTCACACCCATTATGTGGTGCACCTATTCCTGTGTTCATTGATCTACCAGTTAGGATCTCATGAGGAGACAGGCCGTTCTTTGCCCTAGGCCTCCCTCTCATTGCTGTGAGGATCAATGGGAGAGCCTTTTCGGTTCAGTCCGGTTTCTTCACACACTTTTGTCAATTTCAGTTTAATTGTCCCGTTCTCTCTCTCCACTGCCCCTCCACTCTGGGGGTGATAAGAGCAGTCAGTTTTCAAGTCCACCCCTAAGTATTCAGACATTTTCTTTACTGCCTCGTTCACGAAGTGTGACCCATTGTCACTCGACAATTTCCTAGGGATTCCCCATCGTGGCACTATTTCATTTAACAATGCTTTCGCCACAGCTGAGGAATCTGCTTTTCCTGATGGGAAAACCTCGACCCATTTAGAAAACATGTCCACAAACACCAAACAATATTTCTTTCCCTCGCAGGGGTCCAACTCAACAAAGTCCATCATAACATGATCAAATGGGCCATCAGGGGGAGGATGGCTTGACTGGGGAACCATTTGCCCTTTTCCTATGTTATGTCTCAGGCACACTGGACATTTTGAACAAAAATTCTGTGAATAATTTGAAAAACCTTGTGTATACCAATGCTTATTTACAACATCCGTCATCCCCCCTTTTGACACATGATCTTTTCCATGTGACAACACTGCATAAAAATGAAATAAACATTTAGGTAAACATGGGTTATCATTTGGGCCAACCCAAACTTTATTGACATAGACGGCCCCGGCATTTTTCCACTGTTGTCTCTCCTTAGGGGAGGCGTTAGTTTGTGCTTCAATTAGGTCTGTGAGTGAGACGGTGGGGGTCACCTGTATCATTTGCAAGGCCACGTCTACCGGTGCCTGTGCTGCTAGTTTGGCAGCTGTATCTGCCCTGCGGTTTCCTGCTGATACAACATCTCTTCCTTCAGTGTGAGCTTCACATTTACATATTGCAACCTGTTTGGGGAGCATGATAGCTTCTAGCAAATTATGTATCAATTTACCATGTTGTATTTCAGTACCTGATGATGTAATAAAGCCTCTCATTTTCCACAGTGTTCCAAAATCATGTGCTACTCCAAACGCATAGCGACTGTCTGTATAAATGGTTACCCTCTCCCAAAATACAGACCCTGGTTAGAGCAAAGAGCTCGGCAGCCTGGGCAGAGAGGTGGTGAGTGTCACGCCTGAGGTTGCTTTCTGGTGACTCTGGCGCCCCCCTCTGGCTATACGGGTCAGTGCCTCCCAATCTACCTTAAATCATACCACCTGTGTGTTCTGTCCCCTGTTTGTAGAAATAGCCTGTGTGTTCCCCATGTCTTCGTCCGAGATTCTCCCCGTCGTTTGTGAAAAATGGCGCCGCCGTTGTGAGAGCTCCACAGAGGATGTACGTTTTTTTAGCTTTTATGTGTTTTCTAAATTCTGTCATTGTGAGAAACTCGCTGGCACTGATATCCTACGACAAGGACACACTTCTACATGTAAATGATGAATTATCCAAAATACTTGGTCTTAAGTTTTCTATCGACACGGCGTGGCCGGCGGAGATCAGAAGGACCCCCCACGATAACAACAATGGGAGCGCACCAAAAAAGAGGAGGAAACACCGGGGAAAGCGGGGAGGCATTCGGAATCGGCTGAGAGCTCAGGCCCACCGTCCACCTCTGCCTAGCATACTTCTTGCTAATGTCCAGTCTCTGGAGAACAAGATGGATGATCTCAGGGCGAGGATTACTTTCCAGCGAGACGTAAGAGACTGTAACATCCTTTGTCTAACAGAGACATGGCTTACCTCGTTGGTACCGGACCGAGTCATCTGCCCTTCCGAGACCTTCTCTGTTTTCCGGGCGGATAGAACGGAGGAGTCCGGCGAATCCAAGGGTGGTAGAGTTTGTTTCATGACCAACAACAACTGGTGTAACCCTATCAACGTAACGACGCTTTCTCAGACCTGCTCGGCGGACCTGGAGCATCTGACCATCTCATGCCGCCCATTCTACCTTCCCCGGGAGTTCAGCTCAATCATCATCACAGCCGTCTACATTCCACCACAGGCCAACACCGAGGCAGCGCTATCGACCCTACATGATACGCTATGTCGGCATCAGAGCAACCACCCTGAGGCGGCGATGATAGTAACAGGTGATTTCAATCGGGCTAACCTTAAAAAAGTTATGCCTAACTTCTGTCAACACATCAAGTGTGCCAACAGGGGAGATAGAACTTTGGACCATTGTTATACTCAGTTTAAGAATGGGTACAAAGCTGTTTCCCACCCTCCCTTTGGAAAATCAGACCACTCCGCCATTCTGTTGATGCCTGTTTACAAACAGAGGATCCAACAGGTAGCGGTTGTGAAGAGGGAGGGAAAGCGGTGGTCCGACCAATCAGAGGCCGTGTTACAAGACGCGCTGAGTGACGTCGACTAGGATATGTTTCAATCAAGTTCCAGCGATGTCAGCGAGTTTACAGAGACTGTCTTGGACTTCATCTCTACATTAGCCGATAACATCGTACCAACTAGAACGGTAAAGATCTACCCCAACCAGAAACCCTGGGTCGACAGTTCCATCCGTGCCGCTCTGAGGGCTCGCACCGCCGCTTACAACTCCGGGCTGGCATCCGGCAGCATGGAGGAGTATAAAGCGGAGTCCTACAAACTGCGGAGGGCGGTGAAAGCCGCCAAGAGGAGATATGCAGACAGAATGCAGGCGCAGATGGAGAACAACGACACCAGGGGCCTATGGCGAGGACTACGATCTATTACGGATTACCGGCACACACCCCCCTCAACCGGAAGTGCAGATGCCTCCCTAGCCGAAGACCTGAACTCTTTTTATGCACGGTTTAAGGCTGGCAACACCACCGCTAGCGCGCCGGCTAACAACAACAACATCAGAGTGCTGGCTAGCGCGGCTGATGGGAGTTCACACGCTAGAGCAGAGCAAGCACTCTCCGTGACGGAACACGACGTGAGGAGGGCTCTGCTGAAGGTGAACACTAGGAAAGCTGCTGGCCCGGATGGCATTCCGGGGAGAGTACTTAAGACCTGTGCTAATCAGCTAGCTCCTGTGTTCACTACCATATTCAACTTATCACTGGCAAATTCAGTAGTTCCCACCTGTTTTAAAAGATCCTCCATCGTCCCTGTGCCCAAGATCACCTCCCCAGACTGCTTAAATGACTATAGACCCGTGGCTCTAACCTCAGTGGTCATGAAGTGCTTTGAGAGGCTGATTAAGGAATACATCTGCTCCTCCCTCCCTCCGACCCTGGACCCACTGCAGTTCGCATATAGACCAAACAGATCCACGGACAATGCAGTTTACCAGGTCCTCCACACCACTCTCTCTCACCTTGACAGTCAGAAGGGGGGCTATGTGAGAATGCTGTTTATAGACTACAGCTCAGCGTTCAATACCATAGTCCCCACCAGACTGGCTGATAAGATGATTGGCTTAGGACTGAACATTCCCCTGTGTGCCTGGATCCTGGACTTTCTGACGGCCAGGCCACAGGTGGTCAGGGTGGGTAGACACACCTCCAGCTCACTCACACTGAGCACAGGGTCCCCCCAGGGCTGCGTCCTTAGTCCCCTCCTCTACTCCCTGTACATCCACGACTGTGTGGCTAAATCCAGCGAAAACTCCATCATCAAGTTTGCGGACGACACGGTCGTGGTGGGGCTGATCTCTGACAACAACGAGAAAGGCTACCTGGACGAGGTGGCGGACCTGTCACTCTGGTGATTGTGGACTTCGGGAGAGCACAACAACTAAGGGCCTACACACCGCTGGACATCGGTGGGACTGCTGTGGACAGGGTGAGCAGTTTTAAATACCTGGGAGTCCACATCTCAGAAGACCTGACCTGGACTACCCACATCAGTTCTCTGGTGGGAAAGGCAAGGCAGCGCCTGTTCCATCTCAGGCAGCTGAAGAAATTCAAAGTCTCCCGGAGGATCCATCAGTCCTTCTACTCAGGAGCTGTGGAGAGCATCCTGGCTGGCAACATCACCGTCTGGTACGGTAACAGCACGGCCCAGGACAGGCGAGCTCTGCAAAGGGTGGTACGCCTAGCAGAAAAGACCATGGGAGCTCCAACCCCCCCTCTCCATGTCCTGTACACCAGGAGGTGTAGGACCACTGCCTACAGGATTATGAAGGACCCTCACCACCCGAAAAACGGACTGTTCCAGCCGCTGCGGTCAGGCAAACGCCTCCGCTGTCATGCAGCAAGAACAGAGAGGCTAAGGCTGAGTTTCTTCCCCCACGCCATCAGAATCATCAACGATGACCCCACCAGTGCCCCCCTCAAGTCACTCACACACTCACTGACATCATAACACATACAGTGGGGGAAATAATTATTTGATCCCCTGCTGATTTTGTTAGTTTGCCCGATTACAAAGAAATGAGCGGTCTACAATTTTTATGGTACTTTTATTTTAACAAATAGAGACAGAATATCAACAAAGAAGTCCAGAAAAAACACATTATATAAAGTTATAAATTAATTTGCATTTGATCGAAGGAAATAAGTATTTGATCCCCTACAAACCAGCAAGAATTCTGGCTCATACAGACCGGTTATATGCCCATGAGGCACACAGATTAGTCCTGTCACTTTAGGAAAAGTACTCCTAATCTCTGCTTGTTATGGGTATAAAAGACACCTGTCAATAGAATCAATCTCTTCCATTCCAACCTCTCCACCACCATGGGCAAGACCAAAGAACATTCAAAGGACATCAGGGTAAGAGTTGTAGACCTGCACAAGGCTGGAATGGGCTACAAGACCATCAGCAAGAAGCTTGGTGTGAAGGAGACAACTGTTGGTGCAATTATTAGAAAATGGAAGAAATACAAAATAACCATCAATCGCCCTCGGCCTGGAGCTCCATGCAAGATCTTGCCTCGTGGGGTAAGGATGATCATGAGAAGGGTGAGGGATCAGCCCAGAACTACACGGGAGGAGCTTGGTAATGATCTCAAGGCAGCTGGGACCACAGTCACCAAGAAAACCATTGGTAACACACTACACCGTAACGGATTGAAATCCTGCAGTGCCCGCAAGGTCCCCCTACTCAAGAAGGCACATGTACAGGCCCATCTGAAGTTTGCCAATGAACACCTAAATGATTCAGAGAAGGCTTGGGAGAAGGTGATGTGGTCAGATGAGACCAAAATTGAACTCTTTGGCATAAATTCGACTCGTCGTTTTTGGAGGGAGAGAAATGCTGAATGCTACAATCCCAAGAACACCATCCCCACCGTCAAACACGGAGGTGGAAACATTATGCTTTGGGGTTGTTTCTCTGCTAAGGGTACAGGACGACTTCACCGCATTGAGGGGCCAATGGACGGGGCCATGTACCATAAGATCTTGGACGAGAACCTCCTTCCCTCAGCCAGAGCACTGAGGATGGGTCGTGGATGGGTCTTCCAGCATGACAATGACCCAAAACATACAGCCAAGGCAACAAAGGAGTGGCTCAAGAAGAAGCACACTCAGGTCATGGAGTGGCCTAGCTAGTCTCCAGACCATAATCCTATAGACAATTTGTGGAGGGAGCTGAAGCTTCGAGTTGCCAAGCAAAAGCCTTGAAACCTTCAGGATTTGGAGAGGATCTGTAAAGAGGAGTGGACTAAAATCCCTCCTGAGATGTGTGCAAACCTGGTGACCAACTATAAGAAACGTCTGACTTCTGTGCTTGCCAGCAAGGGTTTCTCCACCAAGTACTAAGTCATGTTTTGCTTGGGGATCAAATACTTATTTCCTTCGATCAAATGCAAATTAATTTATAACTTTATATAATGTGTTTTTTCTGGACTTCTTTGTTGATATTCTGTCTCTATTTGTTAAACTAAAAGTACCATAAAAATTATAGACCGCTCATTTCTTTGTAATCGGGCAAACTAACAAAATCAGCAGGGGATCAAATTATTATTTCCCCCACTGTAGATGAGGTCGTCCAATTGCTCAGGGAACTCTCGGAAGGCGAGATCGTCCTTCATCACCTCCGAGAGACCCTGGGCAAAGAGGACGACCAGCGCGCTCTCCTCCCAACCTGCCTCCCTCGCCAGGGTCCTGAACTCCACGGCGTAGTCCGCCACAGAGCGCTCACCCTGCCGACAGGCCGTGAGACGACGGCCGGCCTCATGCCCCGACGCCGCCCGGGAGGTGTCGAAAATCTTGCGTGTCTCCCGGGTGAACAGAGTGACGTCAGAGCATGCCTGACGCTCCCACTTTGCCGTAGCCCAAGAGAGAGCCCGGCCCATCAACAGGGTGATGATGTATGCCACTCTGGAGCGCTCCGTGGAAAAGGATGAGGGCTGCAGACTGAACACCAGGGAACATTGGGTGAGAAATTCTCTGCAGCCCTCCGGACGTCCGTTGTAGCGTTTAGGTGGTGGTAGGCGCGACTCCCGTGCTGTGGTCTGGGGAGCTGGAGCAGGTGGTGTCGGGGTAGGTACAGCGGTGGTCTCCCGAGCCTCCGACATGGAGCGAACCATGATAGTTAAGCGTTGGAGGCTCTCGGCCACCTGCTGCATCCCCTGCTCATGCTGGGCCAGTATTTTTCGCTGGGTCGCGAACTCTTCCCGCAGCCTGAGTATCTCCGCTGGGTCCATGACGGTCAGAGATTGTTAGCAATTGATGATGCGGTGGACTCAAGTACGGAGAAATACTCGGAGAAATACTGCGGAGAAAATAAAAGTGGAGAAAGCCAAGCTCCGTAAACAAAGGTACGCACTTAACAAGTGGAAAACGGTAAACGTAAGGAATAGCAAACACAAAGTAGGGCAACGGGGTAAACAACTGGGTATACAAAAACCGACTGGCAGACAGGGTAATCACACATGGACAGGGAGAATCTCTGACAAAGACATGGGGAACACACAGGCTAGATATAGAAAACAGGGGACAGAAAACACAGGTGAAACAAATCTGGGTAGATTGGGAGGCCACTGGCCCCATTCCGCCAGAGGAGGGCGCCAGAGTCACCAGACAGCAACCTCAGGCGTGACAGCTTGGTCCAATACCTGAAGTCAATGACTCGACTCTACGTGTTGCTAATGATGCATGTGAACATGAGACATTAATGGTGAACTCTGTGATAACCTGGTCATGATTACAGTGCATTCGGAAAGTATTCAGACCCCTTCACTTTTTCCACATTTTGTTATGTTACAGCCTTATTCTAAAATGGATTAAATTATTTTTGTTCCCCTCATCAATTTACACACAATACCCCATAATGACAAAGTGAAAACAGGTTTAGAAGTGTTTGCTAATTTATTAAAAATAAAAAACTGATATCACATTTATATAAGTATTCAGACCCTTTATTCAGTACTTTGTTGAAGTACCTTTGGCAGCAATTACAGCCTCAAGTCTTCTTCGGTATTGTTACACTGGAACGTCTGAGGAACCAAATGACGGCACACAAAGATGGTGGTGGGGTTTAGCCTGAAGGTGTATTTAATAATAAAAGGGGAAAAGGGGTAGGAGATAGAAGGATAATCCAAGTGAGAGTCGGTCGGTCCAGGGTTCAGACAGGCAGGGGTTCGGCAGGCAGGCGGGTAGTCAGACAGGCAGGGGTCCGGTAGGCAGGCGGGTAGTCAACACAGGAATGGGCTAGGTCCGTGGAAGGTAGACGAGGGGGAATCCGAGGAAGACGAGGGTTCTAGGGGATCACAGGAGAACATGGTGAAAAACAAAACAAACACTGGAAACACAGGAGGATATGCAAAGGCTGGAAGCGTAAGTGATACTCGAAGAGTTACCGTGGGACACAGTACGTTCTGGCACTGGAGTGGAGTTCAGGCAGGGTTCTTATAGGGTGGTGATTGCAGATGGTTCGCAAGTGTGCTGAGTGGAGACAGGGAACAGGTGCGCTGTCGACTGGGAGGTGGACACTCCAGCGATGATTGCCGGGGCCTCAAGGTGGTGCCAGAGGGCCGGTCAGGGAGAGGGACCGTAACAGGTATGACGCCACAAGCTTGGCACACCTGTATTTGGGGAGTTTCTCCCATTCTTCTCTGCAGATTCTCTCAAGCTCTGTCAGGTTGAATGGGGAGCGTCGGTGCACAGCTATTTTCAGGTCTCTGCAGAGATGTTCGATCGGGTTCAAGTCCGGGCTCTGTCTGGGTCACTCAAGGACATTCAGAGAGTTGTCCCAAAGCCACTCCTGCGTTGTCTTGGCTGTGTGCTTAGGGTCGTTGTCCTGTTGGAAGGTGAACCTTCACCCCAGCCTGAGGTCCTGAGTGCTCTGGAGTAGGTTTTCATCAAGAATCTCTCTGTACTTTGCTCTGTTCATCTTTCCTTCCATCCTGACTAGTCTCCTAGTCCCTGTCGTTGAAAAACATTCCCACAGCATGATGCTGCCACCACCATGCTTCACCGTAGGGATGGTATTGGCCAGGTGATGAGCGGTGCCTGGTTTCCTCCAGACGTGACGCTTGGCATTCAGGCCAAAGAGTTAAATCTTGGTTTCATCAGACCAGAGAATCTTGTTTCTCATGGTCTGAGATTCCGTTAGGTACCTTTTGGCAAACTCCAAGCGGGCTGTCATGTGCTTTTTACTTCCGTCTGGCCACTCTACCATAAAGGCCCGATTGATGGAGTGCTGCAGAAATGGTTATCCTTCTGGAAGGTTCTCCCATCTCCACAGAGGAACTCTGGAGCTCTGTCACAGTGATCATTGGGTTCTTGGTCACCTCCCTGACGATGGCCCGTCTCCCCCTATTGCTCAGTTTGGCCGGGCGGCCAGCTCTTGGAAGAATCTTGGTGGTTCCAAACTTCTTCCATTTAAGAATGATGGAGGCTACTGTGTTCTTGGGGACCTTCAATACTGCAGACATTTTTTTGTACCCTTCCCCAGATCTGTGCCCCGACACAATCTTGTCTCTGAGGTCTTTTCTTTGATTCCTTCGACCTCATGGCCTGGTTTTTGCTCTGACATGCACTGTCAACTGTGGGACCTTATATAGACAGGTGTGTGCCTTTCCAAATCATGTCCAATCAATTGAATTAACCACAGGTGGACTCCAATCAAATCGTCGAAACATCTCAAGGATGATCAATGGAAACAGGATGCACCTGAGCTCAATTTCGAGTCATAGCAAAGGGTCTGAATACTTATGTAAATGTAATATTTTCAGGGTTTTTTATTTTTAATAAATTAGCAAACATTTCATAAAACCTGTTACTTTGTCATTATGGGGTATTGTGTGGAGATTGATGAGGAAAAAAAATAATTGAATCCATTTTAGAATAAGGCTGTAACATAACAAAGTGGAAAAAGTGAAGGGGTCTGAATACTTTCCGAATGCACTGTATATATATCTAGCACACAACATCACATTAATGCACATAGGAAAAATGAGAATAGAGTATTGTAGACCATATATAAGATGGCAGTTCCATGTGAAGGTTTAGCAAGGAAATTTGGCGATATTTTGTTCATAGCAAAGCATCTAATATTAATAACCTGACTCCAAGTAATGTAATTATCACTATATGCAAATAATTGTTGAGTTTGTGCCGATTTAGAGCAAGGATGGTCAAATAGAATGAATCAAAGGCATTAATAATACTGTATACTTATACAATTATTACAAGGCAAATACTTCAAAGGAAAATGTTACATTCTATCCTCGATGGTAAATGATAGATTAAGAGAGAGAAAGAGAGAGATGACCACAGGTCATTCTTACAATGCTATTCACAGCTCATGACGAGAACCACACACCAGAACAAAGAGAATGAATCTGTGCCTTGACCTCTGTTTTATAGACTAAAGTTTTTAAATTAGGAGCTGTTTGCAAGGAGAACAATCACTTCTATACTGATGACATCACAGCTTTGACACCTTTCATAAAACATCCCATAGCGCTCACAGCCATTTGTCCCCTCGGGGGAAGAGATCTCAAGGAAGGGGTGCAAAATAGCTCCCCCTTCAGTCCACCCCATGGACACAGCAGAGGTGAAAGGCATTGAGAGTGCACATGAGAAAAGTCTTGAGAGAACTGCACCCCAGGATAGAGTTCAGTGGTCAGTGATGGCATCACACTTCCGGTCCAGTGTGTGGTTAGAATCCTGGTGATAAGTGCTTGTGCTTGTGCTTGTTCAGAAGATGTCCCATATCACAGGAAGGAGGCACTGTCCTTGACATGCAAACGTCCCCTGTCGACACAGGCAAATCACATACACACGCAATCATTATATTGATCAAGATGTTTGGAATGGTCTGATAAGATTGGCTCCTTACAACAGCTCACAGTAAAATGTAAATGCTATTCAGTCATCAGAATGGATATAAAAGAGAAAGCAAAGGGAACAGATCCTTCGAAAAAAAAGAAAAACCCATAGGAAAGGAGAAACATGTCACTGCATGTGACTATAAATGAGCTACTCCCTTCCTGAGCGAAAGAGATCACCTTGTAAACAAACAAAACAAATGAGTTTGGGCAGATAGTCTGCCCTTGCAATTAGATACCAAATCAGCCATATATGACTGTAACCATTTAAATGTTTTATTATCAGCAGTGTTGCAGCGGGAAATGTAGGCTGAAAGAACAACTGAAATGTTAGAACACGTGGACCTGTGTTATAACACATTCACATGTTCACGTCATGCAGGAGGGTCTTATTAATGTTGCCTTTAATAAAACCTTTCTTGGGGACAGGATATGATTTTTTACATTGTGTTGATTTGTGGTGCCACAATTGGTAAGATTTAAAACAATGCTTACTGGGACAAGATGATTGTGGACTCGTCCAGGTTGTTGGACTTGCAACACACAAACCAACACAGTACATACCTTCCCTTTGTCCAAACGAATGGTTTGGGTCAAAGTACACCTGGTGGTGAAGTAAGATTAAAAGGTTTAATGATAAACAGTCAACAATGTTGAAACAATATAGTGCCTCAGAACAATTCCATAGGCATAGCGCTATAACTTTCAAAGTATCAAAAAAAAGAATCAAAAGAAGTTGATAAGTGCAAAAATTTAGTTTTAAAAAAATGTAACAAAGGTTTGAGATAAACAACAAAGAAATGTGCTGTGGAAAGTACAATAAAAACTCAGATGAAATCAGAAATGAAAAAAATCTAATATGTGCATCTGAGTTATGTGTTGTTTAGCTACATATGTCTACATGTTTGCAATGAAGACTGAGATGAAATCAGAATGAATCAGAAAATTAGTTACATACACATATATGTTTGCTAAATTGATTTGCCATGTTCATTGCAGATAGGGTTAGGTTAACTACAAATCGTGTTGCAGAAATTTAGTCCTGGCTTTACTCCAGGCAGGCCATGCAAATGCTATGTGAGGTTTAACATTACGCCGTCCTACTCACCCCTTTGCTGCAGTAGAACATGGTCAAATATAGCTGCAGTGACACAGGGTCACCACTGGTCTGTCTGAAGAGACAGATTACAAGCTGCAACAGAATTGAATGTCTGTGCAGGTTAATACAACAACACAATGATGAATAAACATCAAAATCTGTAACATGGACCAGGGGTATTTTCTCGATTTTTACATACATTTTTTCTTTCTCAATTTGAAGGCTTTCTTGATTGTGATGGATGTTTACCCCAAGAGCACTGTGTGAAGAGGTAAGTAGGCCTAAACTTGAACATTTCGAATCCGTTTTTCAGAAATGTTTCAAATCCCATGTGAAAACATACCTTTACCCATGTGGATGAATTGTTTTGGTGCTTGAAATTCATTTATGAAGTCCTGAGCTACACAGAAATGGTATACAATATGAATAAAATACTAGACAGAATATAAAAAAAGACTTCAAATGGATCCTTGTAAAGACATCTTCTCTGCTATCTGTCTCTGTCACTGTCACTGAAATGTTTGTCAATACCGACAATGCCGACAACACGTGTAGCGAAGAAGATGGACGTGCGAATCGACCAATCACCGACGGTAAAAGGCAGTGTCTGAGCGACTCAAGCTAGTCTGCTACCAAATTCACCAATTACGCAGGGAGGGCGTGTACCAAGCTTTTCCGAGGCTCATCGCTCTGTCTGTGAGTGAGAGGGCATGTCACAGGAGGAATCGAAAGATGAGAGTCTACCGATTCAGGGGATATTTAAACCATGTTTCTACGCCGTATTATCACGGTGATATTGATCAAAACATTTTGGAAACCCCTGAAAACGCGGCCGCGCGTTTGAGGTCCCGAAAGGGTTAAGAATATAACAAAAATACAGTCAATACACCTACTCCTGTAGATAATCTTGAATTACCAAATGCATGATGCATATTTAATAGACTGACAGTACTCACCTGAGACAGAGAGAAGGTTCTAGTCACCTGAGACAGAAGGTCTAGTCACCTCAGACAGAAGGTTCTAGTCACTTGAGACAGAAGGATCTAGTCCCCTGAGACAGAGAGAAGGTTCTCGTCACCTGAGACAGAAGGTTCTAGTCACCTGAGACAGAGAGAATGTTCTTGTCACCTGAGACAGAAGGTTCAAGTCACCTGGGACAGATGGTTCCAGTCACCTGAGACAAAAGGATCTAGTCCCCTGAGACAGAAGGTTTTAGTCACCTGAGACAGATAGAAGGTTCGAGTAACTTGAGACCGAAGGTTCTAGTCACCTGAGACAGAGAGAATATTCGTGACACCTGTGACAGAAGTTATAGTCCCATAAGACAGAACGTTCTTGTCACCTGAGACAGAAGGTGTCGTAGAATTTAAGTAATGGTATTTTGAAATAACATACCGTTAAACCGGAGCTGTTGATTCATTCAAAGACTTTATTCACAGAGAACAAAGCCGTGTCAGGTTTGCAAAGTTGATCACCCTTTTCACTTCTGTTACCTGTCTTTTTATAGACATCACATAGGTCAACAAACGTCTACTTCCTGATTACATACACCAATAATATTCAAGAACTACATTTCGTCATCCCGGGGCTACTCCCACCTGACCTAGTGTTGGTCAGTCTGATGAAAGATCAATTGGCCCAGGCTGCTTACACAAGTCATCTGTCCTGGCTGTTTACAACTGTGTTAATTACTCATCTATCCTGTTTCCGCAGTTGCTAATCAATTGTACTCATTGTATTCACACCCTCTAGTGGACTTCTCACTTTAACCTCACCCCTCATTTATTGCACGCTTCAACTATTCTAAAACTATCTGTTGTCCTTTGATCTCTTCACTGGGTGTGGAATTGCTAACCTTGCAATTGTCTTTAAATTTACCATATACTCCCCCCTTTGGGACTTAATAGTCCCACATCCTATATGAATGAGTCGTAAATGATATACTAATGAAACATGTAAGCGATCAAAGACAACATACATAAGCAAATCACAGAAGCAAACATAACATGTATGGCATCAACAGTATGACATTCTATTAGCTCCTGGGGACACGCCTCCTTTACAGGTGGGGGCGAAAAACCCAGTCTTGTACTAGGAAAATTCCCCCACGGTTCTCACCTTATCCAGTCATCATTGAGCAACCACTTTACAAGTCTGCAAATGAGCACCCGTCACCATGAGCAACAACTTAACTACATTTAAATGATTACACAAATGGTTAATAAAAAGTAAAACATCACACAACACATCATTCTATTATGGGACCTATATGTCCAACACAGGGTAACACTCCTTCTCCCTTAACCATGGCCATCCCACTGTGCCTTTATGCATACATTCAACATGGTCATTCTATCAGTACTACACACATAACACTTTAAAACACATCAATGTCCATTCAAATTGTCAATATTCCCAAAGGGAATATAGTTCTTGAATGGCCCGGGTTTCGTCTTTCTTGAGGATTGTAGCAATGCTTCTCCCCTGTAGGTGTAGTTGTTAGCGCTTGCTAGTCCTGGCTGGGAGTCTAGACGATCTCGTCATCCTCGGATGAGGGGGCAGAAGACTCATTACTGCCTCCCCAGTTGAGAACAGGATATAGGTCTAGGTGGCCTCCCATTTTTTCAACTGCCATCTGAGCTATCCCTCTGGTTACACTCATCTGCTTTATGGTGCCCTGTATAAAGAAGGATCTCAAAACAGGCATTATACAAAAAAATAACAGTCCTAACACTACTATCACTGTCACGACCATTATTCCCATTTTCGCCAACATTCCTCCCCCTGATCCTAAGATGTTGTCTAACCAGTTTCCCAAAGTCCGTGCCTGCATTATGTCTCACTTCCTGTCTCAAAGTCCTTAGTTTAGTCATTGCTCTAACAAAACTTCCTGAAGGATCAGTGTTACCTGGAATGAATGTACAGCATTGGTCCCCAAACATTTTATACACTCCACCTTGAGCGGCCATCAGAAAATGTAATGCCTGTCTGTTCTGCCATGTCATTCTGCTTGTCTCTCTGACCTGTTCTCCTAGGGCTGATAAGGCATCATCTGTGTAATTGATGAACCTCTGCTGATTGTAATAAATGGCATTTATCCAATCCACATTTTTATTTATTGTGGGCCAAAGGAAAATTGATTCTATTCCTGCCAGTATCTGGCTTCTAGCCTTATGCTCTTCAGGTACCCCTCTTGGTACTCCTATGGCATCTATATATACTGCAGGGTCTGCCTGATACGCCCTTTTTCTCCTATTTCCTGGTTTAACTGCTCCCTGATCTAGTTCTTGCTTGTCAGCCCATAATCCAGTGTCATTTCCTGACAAAATAGTCACCGACTTGGCTAGCGTAACCCTAGCACATATTCCTGACCAATCAGAGGGTAATGCCGCCAGTAGCTTTCCTTCTCCACATACCCAATAATAATCTGCCACTGGCTCATTCTGGCTAAGATATATATTGGTTAGGGGCATGTTACCTGGTGCCCATGGAGCCCCTAATCTCCGTGCCAGTGGTCCAGAGCAGTTTTCTTGCCTATCTTGTTTTACCCCGCGTCTCTCATTGACTATTTCTTCTTCTGTCTTAACCGTGTTAGGGGGAAGTACTACCGTACGGGTAGCATTCATATATATCCCTATTGCTTGGTTATAAGGTACTTTTGGCCTAGGATTTTCCATATTCCATGGTACAATACGCCATGTGACATGACAGTTCCCTTTAAATTTCCCCAGGTTAGCGGTGCCATATGTTGTGCTAAATGGTTTGTTGAAGCATTCAAACTTTTGCTTCCAATCAATTGCATAGGGTCCGGGGATCTCCCTCTTTGCCTCATCTACTCTCACATCTATTTTTCTGCATTGCTCTCTAAAAGTTTGAGCATAAAACGGATGGTATCTGGTGTTGCTTAAGACCCCCAAACATTCGGCGGGACAATAGGGTTGGTTCGTTTCTTCTATGTGACAGAACTTCTTATGAAACTGTGCACATGCCTGGTATGTGTGTGGGCTAGGTACCACTCGTAGTACTTTAAGTGGTGATGGACTACACATGAGGCAATCTCCTTTTGTTACTGACTGGGCTGTAAACTCTACCCATTTATACCAATCATTTTGCTTTGCCTGTTCCCATAATGTATTTGCCTGGTTCAAATCTTGTGCTAAAGCCTGTCCTATCTGTGACATCAAATAGATTAGCATTATTATCATACAGAGCACTAGTCCCTTCCCCGGAATTCCCCAGGTTCTACTGTCTTTCCTGGTCGGCTGGGGCTGGATTTCAGGCCCCCGTTCAGCCTCTGTACCTGTTCCTTCATTTCCTCTGTGCTCCTGTACGACCTCACCCGTTCCTTCGTCTTCTTCTCTGGTTCGCCTGAGTTCTTGCCTCGGGACCCGGGTGCAGTGGTTCAAGTGGTACCAGGTTAGACTCCCTCGGACTTGTATTGCAGTGGGGGTGGCTCGCACTACCTCTTACGGTCCTTCTCTCCTTGGCTCGTTCCACTTCCTTCTGAAGACTTTGATGTACACCTGGTCTCCTGGAGCTATCGGATTGGGCAGGGGGGTCTCCGGCTCCGGCTGCTTGTCTTTTTCCTGTAAATATATAACTTTATGTATCTCAGTGTAGTATAGTCCGTTGTACACAGAGGCAGACGCAGTATGTCGGTAAGGGATTGCTCCCGTTTATTCATACAGTTCGTTCGTGAAATGTCCTTTTGGCTTTCCAGCCTCCTTAATGACCACTCGGTGACTTTGCAGTCGTCCCTTTCTCTCTCTCTCGTTCCGCCGTTCCCAGCTCACCTCGCCTACTGAAATGGCAGAAGCACACACATCTTAAACATTCGCCGACGAGACTTCATTTGCAGCAGGTGTGCAACAAAGTCTCGCCGACACAACCCCGGCCACGGTCCTGTAGCTCCCTCTACAGGCCGAACGCTGCATGTCCCCCCACACTCAGTTAGTTGTTTCATATATTGTTTCAATTCCATCTGAAGTTGCTCAAGTGGTGGTCCTTTATAAGGTCCTCTTATTGTTGGCACTGGCATGGGTCGACCTGTAAGCATTTCATGCGGTGTTAAATGCGTATTTCTGTTAATCTGCATACGATAACTCATTAATGCAAGTGGCAAGGCATCTACCCAGTTAAGCTTTGTGGTGGCACATACAGTCATGAGAAAAAGTTAGGACACCCCCCAAAATATTAAGTTATTCTCTTAAAAATATGGACATATCAATATGTTATCTTCTTTCTAACAATGTCTATAGATAAAGGGGATGTAATTGAACAAAAAACTATGAAAATGTAACTTTGTAATCATTTATTTAACGAAAAATTAACAATAATGCCAATTCCTACTGAGGAAAAAGTTAGGACACCCTATGCCCTAATAGCTAGTATTGCCCCCCTTGGCTGAAATAACCTCAATTAGACGTTTCTTATAACTGTCTACAGGTCTCTGACATCAATTGGGAGAAAGTTTTTCCCACTCCTCCTTGCAGAATTCTTTCAGCTGTGTGATGTTCGAGGGGTGTCTTGCATGCACAGCCAGTTTCAAATCAATCCACAGCATCTCAATAAGATTAAGATCCGGGCTTTGACTTGACCATTCCAGAACTCTCAATTTATTTTTCTTGAGCCATTCCTTGGTAGATTTACTGGAATGTTTTGGGTCATTGTCATGTTGCATGGTCCACATCTGCTTCAGCTTCAACTTTCGAACAGATGGTCTCACATTTTCCTCAAGCACCCTCTGATACAATACAAAATTCATAGTGGATTCTATGATGGTGAGCTGACCAGGCCCTGCTGCAGAAAAGCAGCCCCAAACCATGACATTTCCACCCCCATGCTTCACAGTTGGTATGAGATGGCGCCGAGGAAGGCTGCCGTGTCTCACGCTCCTCCTCACCTTTTTATTGTTTTAACTTATCTTGCTAGTTTATTTTTATATTTACGCCTAACTCTCGGTAACAGGCGAACGGCCAAAGCGAGCCCTATCATACGATATGATAGAGAAAAACTTTTGCGCATTAGATCGTCGGTGGAAAACACTTTTTCACCACCACCCGCAAACAATGGCAATCTACCCTGGCTACCTGCTGCCTCACCTGGACAATGGAGGAGACGGAGGAAGCGAGGCTCGCGGGCGGGAGTGCTGGTCAGGCTGAGGAAACGTGAGAACCGGCCTCCTCTCCCCAGTATTCTTCTGGCGAACGTCCAGTCACTGGACAACAAGCTGGATGAACTCCGGAGCAGGATGGCGTTTCAACGGGACATTAAGAACTGTAACGTTATGGTTTTCACGGAGACTTGGCTCGACCCTTCGGCCCCAGATTGCGCCATTGTTCCACACGGATTCTCCATTCACCGCCAGGACAGGACAATGACATCGGGGAAGAGCAAGGGGGGAGGTGTCTGCTTCATGGTGAATAACAAGTGGTGTTCAGACGTGGAGATACTTTCATCGGACTGTTCTCCCAATTTAGAGCACCTCATGATCGGATGTCGACCTTATTATTCGCCCAGGGAGTTTACATCGGTTGTGCTTACAGCTGTCTATATACCACCAGACGCTGATACCAACCAAGCGCTGCACGAGCTGTATGGAGTTATCGACAGGACGGAGACCTCACGGCCCGAGGCTGCTTTCATTGTGGCTGGGGATTTTAATAAAGCCAACTTGAGGAAAGTCCTGCCGAGATACCGCCAGCACATCAGCTTTCCCACGCGAGGCGCAAACACGCTCGACCATGTTTACTCTCCCTTCCGCGACGGATATAAGGCCCTCCTACGACCCCCATTCGGCAAATCAGACCACAGCTCAGTACTGCTTCTGCCTTCCTACAGGCAGATACTCAAACGTGACAGGCCGGTGACGCGGACCATTCAACGTTGGTCTGACCAATCAGACTCCGCATTACGGGACTGTTTCAGCACTACGGAGTGGGATGTGTTTAAGGACGACAATTTAAACACACACACGGACTCGGTGATTTGCTACATTGGCAAATGCATTGATGACGTCGTGCCGCGGATTACTGTACGGACATTTCCCAATCAGAAGCCCTGGGTTAATGGAGAAGTCCGAGCCAAACTTAAGGCACGGACTGCCGCCTACAACTCAGGTGATTTGGAGGAGTACAGCAATTCCAGGTATGCACTCAGGAAAGCTATTAACATTGCTAAGAGACAATACAAGGACAGAATGGAGTCCAACTTTGAGGGCTCCAACTCAAGGCACATGTGGACCGGACTCAGAACAATTACAGACTTTAAAGGGACTACGAGTGTGACTGAGGAAGTGTCTCCATCTCTCCCAGATGACCTTAACACCTACTTCGCACGTTTTGAGAGCTACTCTCCGGCTGAGGAAGTACAGATGGACCAGGACCCCTGCACACTAGCAATAACAAGGGCAGATGTGTGCAAATCCTTCAAAAGGATCAATCCACACAAGGCCCCTGGTCCGGATGGCATACCTGGCCGGGCTCTCAGGGTGTGTGCAGATCAGCTGGCAGGTGTGTTTACAGACATTTTCAACCTGTCACTGCTCCAGTCGGTGGTCCCCACATGTCTCAAAAAGTCCACCATCATCCCCATCCCAAAGAAGTCAAAAACATCCTGCCTCAACGACTACCGACCAGTAGCACTGACTTCCATCGTCATGAAGTGCTTTGAGCGGTTAGTCAAATCATTCATCACCTCCTCCCTCCCTGACTCACTGGACCCCATGCAGTTTGCATACAGGGCAAACAGGTCCACAGACGATGCCATCGCCCTCGCCCTCCACACTGCCCTCTCCCACCTGGACCAGAAGAACACATATGTGAGAATGCTGTTCATTGACTACAGTTCAGCATTCAATACCATTGTGCCCTCCAAGCTCGCTGTGAAGCTCAGGGACCTCGGGCTCAACACCACGCTTTGTGACTGGATCCTGAGCTTCCTGACGGGCAGACCCCAGGCAGTGCGGATAGGAGGCGCCACATCATCCACCCTGACTCTCAACACCGGCGCACCCCAGGGCTGCGTGCTCAGCCCTCTCCTCTACTCCCTGTTCACACATGACTGCGTGGCCACACACAGCTCCAACACCATCATCAAGTTTGCTGACGACACGACCGTCATCGGCCTGATCACCGACGGCGACGAGACGGCGTACAGAGAGGAGGTGAGAGTCCTGACATCTTGGTGCCAGGACAACAACCTCCAGCTCAACCTCAGCAAAACTAAGGAGCTGATTGTGGACTACAGGAAGCGGCAGGGAGCTGGGCACGCCCCTATCACCATCAACGGGACGGCAGTAGAGAGAGTCAGCAGATTCAAGTTCCTCGGGGTCCACATCTGCGAGGACCTGACCTGGACTCACCACACCGACGCCATCACAAAGACGGCAAGACAGCGGCTCTTCTTCCTCCGCAGGCTGCGGAGGTTCAACATGGACTCCAGGATACTCTGCAACTTCTACAGGTGCACCATAGAGAGTATCCTGACTGGCTGCATCACCGCCTGGTACGGCAGTTGCTCCGCCCTCAACCGTAAGACATTACAGAGGGTGGTGAAAGCTGCCCAGCACATTACCAGGACGGAGCTGCCATCCATGGAGGACCTCTACACTCAGCGCTGCAGGAAGAAGACTAACCGGATTATTAAAGACCCTCATCACCCCAGCAACAAACTGTTTCGGCTGCTCCCGTCTGGCAGACGCTACCGCAGCATCCGGTCTCGCACCACCAGACTCAGGGACAGTTTCATCCCACAGGCTATAAGACTGTTGAACTCCTGAGCTACTTAGCTCACCACAATGACACTTTAACTATGCCACTTTATAACATGCCACTATAAAATGCCACTTTAGACCAGTCGACATCTGGATAAAAACGTCTGTTTACATTTCACTTTTTACATTTTACATTTACATTTATTTAGTTTTATATTTAGGTAAATATTGTTATTGTTGTTGTTTCTTATTTTTATTATTTACACTTCTTATTGCACTGTTGGAGGAGCCCAAGACTTAAGAATTTCATTGCCAGCGATTGCTCTGTAACTGTTGTGCATATGACAATAAAACCATCTTGAATCTTGAATCTTGAATCTTGAGGTTCTTGTTCTCAAATGCTGTCTTGGTTTTGCGCCAAACATGTCTACTCTTACTGTGCCCAAATAGTTCAACTTTGGATTCATCTGTCCAAAGCACATTGTTCCAGAAGTTCTGGTCTTTCTCTAGGTGTTCTCTGGCAAACTTTAGTCTTGCCCTGATGTTTTTTTTTGACAGCAGGGGTTTCCTCCTTGCACACCTCCCATGTAATGCAAACTTGTTCAGTCTCTTTCTTATGGTGGATGCATGTACTTTGACATCAATTGTGGCAAGAGATACCTGTAGGTCTCGTGATGACATTCTGGGATTGTTGGAGACTTCTTTAAGCATCTTTCGGTCAGCTCTTAGGCTGAACTTGCTTGGGCGGCCTGACCTGGCCATGTTGGTGGTGGTTTTAAATGTTCTCCACTTGTAAATTATTTTCCGGACAGTGGAATGGCCAATTTCGAATAGTTTGGAGATCTTTTTATATCCCTTCCCAGACTCATATGCATCTACAATTTTTCTTCTGAAGGCCTCAGAGAGCTCTTTTGATCTCGCCATGGTGATGCAACTCACTTCAACAATCAAGAGCAAACCAAACTAAATATCTGAGGCTTAAATAGGACAGGCTCCTCCAAAATCCTCTGTAACGATGTTCTAATCATTTGCACCTGATGTGGTGCTCTTTATTATAATTTTAGGCATTTTAAGTGGAACTAAATGTGGGGGTGTCCTAACTTTTTCCTCACAAGAAGATTGCATTTCTATTAATTACATTTTACCAATCATTTTTTAAATAATTTGTTTCAGTTGTATTTGTTTAGTTATATTACCTCAATTTTTCAATATTGTTCAAATGAATATCAAATGTCCATATGTTTGAATATGTTGAAGAAGACAAAGGTTTTCATAGGGTGTCCTAATTTTTTCTCATGACTGTATCTTGTTCAACTTTGTTTTGAGGGTATCATTTATTCTTTCTACCATTCCTTGTGATTGTGGATGGTAGACACAACCCAATCTTTGCTTTATTCTTAACTGCTGTACGACTTGTTTCACAGTTTTCTGAATAAATGCTGCACCATTATCTGAGCTAATCTCATTAGGTATTCCAAATCTGGGTATTACTTCTCTTGTTAGAAATTTAACCACTGTTCCTGCCCCTAATTCTGCCGATGGCGTTGCTTCTACCCATCTGCTGAATCTATCTATTACAACAAGCATGTATCTTTTCCCATTTACCTTTTTGATCATGTCTACATAGTCCATTACCAAATGTTTAAATGGTCCGTCTGGAACCGGTATGTGTCCTAAAGGTGTTTTAATTCCCTTTCTCACATTGTTTTGTGCGCATACTGTGCATTCTGCTAATGCATTTTCTACCATAGCCTGTAAATAGGGTGACCAATACCCTTGGATTTTTATCTTTCTCACAACTTCCCTCCTTGCGCAATGGTCAAAACCATGCGCATCAGCGATCAAAATCCCCAGTAGCACAGTAGGCGCTACTATAGTACCTTCATGCGATCTCCACAATCCTGTAGAGTCTACCCTCGCCCCCTTTGGAGCCACATGGATTGCTCATACGGCCCTGCAATCTGTTGCATGCGTATGATATCCTCTAGCTGCGTTATAGGTTCTATTAATACCATTAGGGCCAACACAGCCACCTCGCACTTAGACGCTCTCTTTGCCGCTTCATCGGCAGCATTATTGCCCCGAATAACGTAATCATTACCTTTCTGGTGCGCCTGACATTTAATAATCGCTAACCGCTTTGGTTTCATCATGTTCGACATCAATTTCTTAATTTGCTCACAATGCTGTATAGGTGATCCATCACTTCTCAAAAAACCTCTCTGTTTCCATACTGCTCCAAACAGATGACAGACTCCGTGCACATACGCTGAGTCAGTAAAAATGTTCACTGCTTTGCCTTCTCCTATTTTACAGGCTTCTGTCAGCGCTCTTAGTTCTGCCAACTGGACCGAACATGGTTGTGGACAGCTGTCTATCTTCTCTTCTCGAAACGTCTGTCCTACTTGTTTGACTATACCGTACCCTGCATGATTACCTAAATGATCTTTGTAACATGAACCATCTACAAAATATGTGTCTTCTGCATATGGTAAGGGTGTTGATTCTAAGTCTGGTCTTAACCTAGTGAATGTTAGTGATTGTGCTATACAATCATGTTCTTCCCCTTCATCTGCTAGTGGTATTAACTCAGCTGGATTCACTGTACTACATCTCTTGATAGTGATATCTGGGTTATGTTAATAATGACAACTATGACAGGTTCCTAGCTTGCGTTAGCACAAACCTTCCCTGTTCTAACAGTTCCACTGTCTTGTGATGTGTGTATATTGTTATTGGGTATCCCATTGTGACTGATGATGCCTTTTCATAAGCATAGTGCATAGCTGCCACTCCCTGAAAACAGGGCGGATACCCCTGGGCCACACTGTCTAGTTTGGTGCTATAGTAGGCTAAAGCTTGCTTTTTCATACCACTACACGTTTCCTGTACTAACACTGCTGAAGCATACCCATCCCTTCTGTTGGCCACATATAATAGGAATGGTTTGTTATAATCGGGCACAGCCAAGGCTGGCGCCCGTTGCATTTCTTTTTTCAATGTTTCAAATGCTATTGTAGCTTCTGTTGTCCATATTAAAGGGGCTCTTAAGCTCTGATGACCCGGTGCTTTTATCAGTACCCTCAGAGCTGCTGTTTTTGTCATAATCTACTATCCAATCTCCGCTGAACCCTGTCATACCCAAGAACGTCATCATTTGGCCCACAGTTATTGGTTTTGGTGCTTTGCTTATGCCTTCTAATTGTCCTGGTGATATTGCTTTTAACCCATGCGCTATAGTTCTTCCCAGATAGTCAACCTGAGGTAAACAATATTGCAATTTAGTTTTAGACACCTTGTGTCCCCCCTTTGCCAATTGTTGGAGAACTCTTATTGAGTCTTCATGACACTGTTCCAATGTGGTTGAACAAATTAGCAAGTCATCTACGTATTGGATTACTGTGCTGTTTATCTCTAGGTCTTCTAAATCTGCTTTTAGCACTTGGTTGAACACATGAGGTGAATGTTTAAACCCTTGAGGTATTCTAGTGTAAGTGTACTGTTGTCCTCTGTAGGTAAATGCAAACAAGTACCGACTTTCTTCTGCTAATGGTACACTGAAAAAAGCTGAACATAAATCTATCACTGTATAGTATTTGGCTGTTGGAGGAACATTTGTTAACAATGTATGAGGATTTGGTACTTCTGCTGGCCAATCCTGTACCACCTAATTTACTGCCCTTAAGTCATGTACCAATCTCCATTTGGACTTGTCTGCTTTTAGAATTGGGAGAAGGGGGGTATTGCACGGGCTGTTTGTTTTTTCTAAAACACCCGCTGCTATCAAACCCTCTATTGTTTTGCTTATTCCTTCCTCAGCTTCAGGTTTCATAGGATATTGGGCTTTTCTTGGTAATACACTACCCTGTTTTGTTCTTAGAATTATAGGGCTTGCTGACTTTACTAAGCCCACATCAGTGTCATGTTTAGACCAGAGACTTTCCGGGATCTGTTCCTCCATGTTATCTCTTAATTGATTGTCTGACTTTTCTTTTATCTGAACCTGTTGTTTAACCAATATGGCTACTTCCTGTGGTATACCATTCATAGGCGTGGCACATATTATTTTTATGAATTCCTTGTCTGCTGACTGTTTTACTAATGGGTTACTTGTTTCTTTCCAATCACATTTTAATGCAATTCTCATCATTGGTCCCAAGTCTCTTGCTCTATACCCTTTATTTACCATTAATGACACATGAGGAGCAGCATTAGGTATATTATACCATTTTTGTACAAATTCTGATTCATCTATTTGCATAGCTGCTCCCTGGTTTCCCACTATAATATATTGTGACATTAAAGGGACAACCAGATTTTTGGTTTGCTCCTGCCAGATTTGTTCGTGGCAGGGGTTGCAATTTGGGTCAAACTGCACAGTGCAGTGATAGTCAAATCGTGGCCTCCTTGCATCTGGCAATTGGGCTTCAATATATTTTCTCCATTTTAACCAATTTTGCTCTATGTGGGCATTTCTTGTGTCTTTATTGCCATATTATCTACATATACACCTTCTGGGGAACACCATATTTTCATCCCCAGCATGCATAATGCATCCCTCCCCAAGAGATTTACCGGAGTCTGGTCAGAGATTAGTATGGGAAGGGTTGTGGCTCTGTCTCCTATCTTCAGACTTACTGGAGTAGACATTGGAATTAGCTGCGCTTGTCCCGAGAATCCTACTGTTTTAACACATTTTCCTGACCTGGGGAGGTGAGAGGCATAATTTAGACCTACACAAGTGTAGGTAGCTCCTCAAAGATTCAAAGTGTTTATTATCATATGCACAGTAGAAAACATGTTTCCCTGTACAACGAAATTCTTGCTTTGCTGTCCGCAGAATGCCAACCATGTAAAATATACAATACTAAAGAATATACAATATATACTAAACAAATGTACAAGACAGCAAAATTTAAGGCATAAAATAAAATAGCAGCAATAATAATAATAAACAGTGAAAATGTCCTGTATCTATCATCATGGGTATGTCTCTATTTTCTATTTGAACCTGCAGCATTGGTTCTTGATCAGCTTCTGTGGTTAACACTGGAAGCTGCCCCTCCCTTTTCGGATTCTCTGGGCACCCCTAATATCCATAATTTAGTCCCCTATATGGGTTGGCTGGTCCTTGTGGAGGCTGCTGCTGTTGCTGACCATAGCTCTGTTGGCTCTTTTCACTCGGTTTCCATGGATTAGGGCAATCCCTTCGGAAATGTCCTGGTATTTGACATCTCCAGCACACGTCAGATTGACCTTGTGGGCTTGTTCTTTGGAACCGTCCTTGGGGTCTCTGTCTGCCTGTCCATGGCTGAAACTGCTGGGGCTGCTGGGTATACACCTGAACTACAGGTACGGTGGGTTGCTCTTGTCCCTGAGGTCTCGGCACTGGAAGTGGTTCTGGTGTGGCTCTGTATGGAACTGGTTTCCTGGTTTCGGCGCTCATTACGCCTTGTACCTTCTTTTTGTTCCGTTCTGTGAGTTCCCCCAGCTGGAGCTGTGTTAACTTTCTCTGGTTCTCCTTTTCTTGCTTCTTTAGCCTTGACTCATCTTTCCGGTATTTTTCCACTGCATGGACCAGATGATCACAGAATTCCTTATGTGTTTTGGACGTAAGTCCCACCACATCCTCTAACCTGCTTTTCACCCGAGGGGACATGGCATCTATCACTGCGGTTCTGAACAGTGTTGTCATCAGTGGGTCTCCCTCTGGGTCTGCTTCAGTCTCTAGTTTCCACTTCTTTAGTTGCTGGTGCAGGTATGTGGCAGGATTCTCAGTCTCTCCCAGTGGTTCTCCCTTCAGAGTCTTAATATCCAGCCTCTGTGGATACTCTTCTCTCAGGGTTGTCCACATCTCATTTCTGGTCTGGTCAAATGACATCCCGTCGGCTCTGGTATTGCCCGTGGCTTCTCCCAGTCCACAACTTATGAGGATGTCTTCCATCTTTGCCACCCCCAGTACCTTGGCCAACAGGGCTTTGAGGTCTCCCACCGCCAGCAGTTTCCCTGCAGTCTCTTCCTCAAAGCTTCTAATCCATTTACCTGCTCCATCATGTATGTCAGGTAGTCTGCTAATTATTCCCTGTAAGTCCTGCATACCCCAGGGCACATAGTGTCCTTGATTTCCTTTTACCAGGATGGGGCACTGATATCTATCTGGGAGACCTATCTTTCCCCTATCTCTCAACTCTCGTTCAGTACTCCTGGATTCTTCCCTATGTCTTATTCTACTGTCTGTTTCCAAGTCATGAAGTATTTCATCTACTGTTTTTGCTTGGTATATCTCTCTCTGGCTTATCCCAGACCTCCTCTCCTCCTGTCCCTCGTCACCGGACCTCGGGTCATCTCTTGGGTCATCTTTGGGTCCCCAGGCGGTCGTCCCCTTATCTCTGGGTGTGCTGTGTAGCTGTCTCTCTGGTCGGCGTGCGCTTGGTGTAGTCCTCTTCTCTTGTCTTAACTCGGACCTCCACCCGCCTTTGTCTACTTGATTTAAGGCCTCTTTTAATTCTGCGTAACAATCAAGCCCTATGGGGCTTCTTGATCCCCTTCTCTCTGTACTTCCCTTCTCTTCTTCCTCATCTTCTTCTTCCACCTTTATATTCCCATCCAGGTGTATCTTTGCTGATAATACAGGGAATTCTTCATGGTTATAGGATGGGGGCATCACCTTTTCTTCCTCATTTACTTCCCCTTTGCCCTTCTCTAACCTTCTTAGCTCTCTAGCCTCCTTTAACATTGCTTCCCCTTCTGCTTTAAACAGTTTCAACATGTCTATTTCTCTCTTTCTTTTCTCCTGTCTCTTTCTTGAATTTTCCCGAGGTTTGTGGTTTCTTATCAGTGTTCCCATTTCCTTACACATTGCCACATCAAATGTGTCCCCTCCTTAGGCCACTTAGTATAATTCTTACGGGTTCGTTTTTCCCATTTTTCTGACATCTCTTTTATTTGGTTATTTAAGAGAGGGTTTTTATTCTCTAATACTTCTACTGGAGTTACCATGGTAATCCCTTTCTCCATTTTTCCTTTTACAGTAATTATTTTTAGGGTTATTATAAAATGTCTTATTTTTCACTCTTTTCTGTAATTTTGTCAAAAGAGAACAATTGTGTATTATTGGTTATCTAGGATATCACTGTAAAATTAAAGAAATAAGTTAAGAAACAGCTTTGGAATCAGCTTGAGATATCCTAATCACAATTTATGTCTTATACCCTGGGAATCAAATATATGTATAATCAACAACTGTATTTGCATGTATGTATGTATGCTTGAGAGTGTATTTGTATGTATGACAATGTATGAATGAGTGTGTGTCTATATTAGTATAGTTATGTGTATGTGTCTATGAGTGTGAGTGTGATGTGAGAGAATATAGTATTCACCTTCTGTCAAAAGGTGATGACGTCACATGAATTTAATCATCAAAAATAATACTTGAAAATTATAAGTCCCGCCCCTTTGGGGTGATGGGGTTTGTGTTGATGGTTGTGCAATGAGGTGTAGGTGAGAGGTCTCTTATAACTCCCGCCCGTTTGGGGTGATGGGGTTTGTGTTGATGGTTGTGCAATGAGATGTAGGTGAGAGGTCAAGGTGTTCTGCTCTTTGTGAAATTAGAAATTAACCAGGGGCCCTGAGAGCTGGTCACAACGGATCAAAGACTTGATCAGCTGCATCAGAACTGAACTGGCTGAACCCCAAGCAAGGGCTAGTGATGACTATGTGTCGTGATGACTTCATGCCGCATACATACATCTATGTCAAAATTGCATATGTGGCTTAAAATAAAGGCTCAATACTGAGGGTTAAAATGTGCAATTAAAAAAAAAGGCCATTAAAAAATGGTTAGGCTGCTACTCTAGTGGTAGTAATGTGTTCAATAATGAAGGGTTAGGGTTAATAAAATGGGGAATTAAAAAATGGTTACATTTTTAAAAATGACATGTCGCGGGCATGTCACTGATAAGATCACGTGTTTCCCGGGCAAAAGGTGTATATATATGAGCCTGTGTGAGATCTGTAGTAGTTGTCACTATATGACAGTGTCTAAAATGTCATCTACAAGTATGATGTGGGAATTGGAAGACGGTCGTGTAGTGCGTGTAGAGTTTGCATCAGGAGGTGCATTCCCCTATGTGGACATATACACTTTCGAAAAATTAGAAATTAACCAGGGGTCCTGAGAGCTGGTCACAACGGATCAAAGACTTGTGACCAGCTGCATCAGATCAATCTCTCAATGTTTAGTTTGAACTGACTGAACCCTGAACTGACTGAAGCCCAACCAAGGGCCAGCTAAAGTTTGTCACTGATAAGTGCTGTGTGATGTGTCGTGATGACTTCATGCCGCATACATACATCTATGTCAAAATTGCATATGAGGCTTAAAATAAAGATGTAGGTGAGAGGTCAAGGGGCTCTGCTGTTTGTGAAATTAGAAATTAACCAGGGGTCCTGAGAGCTGGTCACAACGGATCAAAGACTTGTGACCAGCTGCATCAGATCGATCTCTCAATGTTTAGTTTGAACTGACTGAACCCTGAACTGATTGAACCCCAACCAAGGGCCAGCTAAAGTTTGTTTTTGTTTAAAATATGGTTACATTTTTAAAAATGACAGGTAGTGGGAGTGTCACTGATAAGATCCCGTGTTTCCCGGGCAAAAAGGTGTATATATATGACCCTGAGAGCTGGTCACAACTCACCAAAGACTTGTGACAGCAGCATCAGAAGTTTTAGTTTAAGTTTTTATCCTATGTGTTTCACATCCGGTGTGTGTAAGGGAGGGTTTCTGTGAGAGAGGTAATCTTTAATCTTTCCAGATCAAACAATTGACTCTTCAAAGCTTCATTCGTCACCTCGTCGTGAACGTCAAATAGCACGTGTTTCTCCATATCGCCACTGGAGGGATGCTCCAGGTATGTTAAATAAATCAATCAATAAATCAACAAAATTATTAAATTCATAATTAAATAAAAAAACTAGCTGTAACCTGCTTCTCTTCTTTTTACAATAGAACCAGAGGGTTACAACGATGAAGATTCTGGACCCCCCGGCACCTTCATGCTCTTCCATTCGCCATCCAGCGACAGCGGGGCCTATTTGCCGACGTCACCACGGTCTTCTCTCTACAGTGAGGGTGCGCAGGTGCGAGGTCTGAACCATCTAGAGGAGAATCGTCAAGGTTTTTATGATGTTGATGATGAAGATGTTCAAATGTCTCCCACCCTCAGTCAAGATGAGCATGTTGATAGTGGTCGCATTGATGCTGTTCTCACAGCTTATCGTGAAGGTATCGATGATGCTATGGGTATAACTACAGTGTCTGATGAAAGTGGTTCAGAGACCGATTCTGTGAATAGTCTAGATTTTGAGCGGACCCTGGTCAGCATTGAAACAGGGTTGCAAACGGCCCGGTTGTTACGTGTGAGATCCAGAAATATAGCTCACCCTAATCATCGGCGTAATAGCCTTCGACAGATACGAAGGTGTACAGGCCTATTGAGTCGTATCGCAAGACGTCTGTTTACTGATTAAAAAGTCACAGTTTCCTTCAATTTAATAATATAAATAAAATAAATTTAAAAAAAAAAATGGCTGAATCTGACAGGGTTAATCATCATGATATTCCTCTTGACCTCATGCAAATGGTCAATGATCTTAATACGTCTAGTGTTGTTAGAGAGTTTGATCATGTAAATCCTCCGATACAACCCTTAGAGGGGCTTCCCGTTGTCCCTACAAACAGGCCGCAGGAGCACTACTTCCTCCCGTCCGTGGAGGAGCTAGATGATATACTCGACGCTTATAGATATCCTTTATCTGACACGCTTCCGCCGCCTGCCTGTATGCAGGAAGAGGCAGAATCGCCCGAGGGGGCTGTGGAGGTCAGTCATGATTTGGACATGGATTGGAGCCCCATCCCTCTTTCACAGATAACTGACTATGAGACCCCCTGGAGTCCCATCCCTCTTTCACAGATAACTGACTATGAGACCTCATGGAGTCCTGCAGATAATGTATGTTGTCAAGCCCTCAACGATGTTGAAACTCAACACGGGAGTGGTGGGGGTGATGGAGATGGTGAAATTAATGATATTGTAATGGATAATAACAACCAGCAATTACCAGAGGGGGGTGAAGCCGGCGTGTCTGTACCGCCCTATAATGTAGGTAGCGGGGAGGATCTTGCGGAGCGTATGGAAATTGACCGAGTCTCTTTTGACACGCATGATGGCATGCAGGTAATAAACAGAGATAGCTTCAATAATGTTGAGGTGAGAACATTTTTAAATTTCCCAATGCCGAATAGGTCACATACCAACCCAAATTTCGGGGAGTTTTACCAGGCTGTAGTAAACGGTTTTCAGAACCGAATGTCTGCGATAATCGAAAGAGTTGGTGTAAACCCTCGTGATATTATTCAGCTCAATTTACGAGCGGATAGTTAACAAGATGATGTCTCAATGACAGTACGATACGGTGAAGGTAGGCTAACAACCAAATTCTTGACCGTCTTGTTCAGTCTAACATGGCTATTTTCAGAGATGCTGCGGTCGAACTCAACGTAAATTTTGTGAGGGCTCCAGGAGGCTCGGGGAGGCGGAAGATTAATACATTATTTATTACGGAGACCCTCAAAAAAAAAAGCAGACATTTATTTGTAATTCTAAATCAGAACCAAGCATGCTTCGGAATAAACCTAGCTCTACTTGCAAATCCCGGTTTAACCTTTGAAGAGGCTATGCGCGAGGGTTACAATATTCATATCGAGGCCGGGCTCAGGCCTAATGATAGGACCACATTCGCGGATGTGATCAAATTTGAACAGCTGTTAAACTGTAAAATCGTTATTTTTTACAGAGCCTCAGATAGAGATAATCTGATTACGTTCCAAACTGAAACAGAGTCAGAGACAATCCGTTACATGCTTTTACACGACAATCATTTTTACGGAATAAAAAATGTTAAAGGATTCCTTGGTTGTGCATACCTCTGTGTTCACTGTCACACGGGGTATAGCAGAGAAGGGGGACACTTCTGCGAAAAAGCTTGCAACGTCTGTCTTTCAGACTGTAAACAACAAGCTGCATTTCAAAAAGTCCGTTGTAATGATTGCAATCGTAACTGTTCAAATAGTGTATGTTATAGGATGCATAAAGTGTGCAGATGGCGCTCAAAAGCTGAAAAGATGGCGAGCAATTGCCAAATAAATAAAAAATGCCTTAAATGTGGATTTACATACCGTATAAACCTCACAGACTCTAAACCCCATGTCTGTGCAATTCTAGTTTGTCGCATCTGTAAACAAGACCTTCAGACTGCTAAACCGCCACCTTCATCATCTGTTCAGACTTCTGAAGAAGTGTCTGAGTGCGTCGATATTCATCAATGTTACATGCAACGTAAACCTCGTGTAGCAGAGGAGAGGATTAATCAGAAGCTGGTATTTTATGATTTTGAATCAAGCCAGACAACAGGAACACATATCCCTGTCTATGTGGCTACACAATCCTTGCAAGGGGATAGATGGAGTGCACAGGGCCCTGATTGTGCTCTAGAGTTTTTATTGTATTACCGTCGAAAAGAATTCAAAGGCACAGTGTTCTTAGCCCATTATAGCAAAGGTTATGACAGTTATCTAATTTTAGATGCTTATGTAAAACAGGGGATAACACCGTTCGTCATAGCCCAAGGGAGTAAAATCATACTCATTATAGATAGACAATTCCGGCTCAAATTCATTGACACATATTCCTTCATCCCCATCCCCTTAAAACAGTTTCCAAAAGCGCTCGGTTGTAAAACCGAAGCAAAAAAGGGATATTTCCCTCATAAAATGACCGATTATTCAAACATGTTAAATAAGTACAAAGGTCGGTACCCCGCTGCTGAAATGTACGGGTGTGATGAGATGTCTGTAGAGCAGAGAAACAGTTTCTTTAAGTGGTATAACACAGTAAAAGATCAGGAATTTGACTTTTTAACCGAGTTAAAGGCTTATTGTCGGAATGATGTGGAGATTTTAGCCGAAGGTGCCACCAATTTCCACAATGAATTTATAAAGACAACTCGATGCGACCCTTTTGCGAGCGTGACAATTGCGTCAGCTGCTTTAGCTGTTTTTCAAACCAACTTCTTAATCAAAAACACAATCGCATTACCCGATGCTAACAACTACAGACGACAATTCAAGGCATATTCCCATGCTTCGATACAGTGGCTTGAGTATCTAGCGTTTTCACGCGGCATTGACATTGAACATGCATTAACACCGCAAGGTGAACGTTGTTTTGGTCCTCTTTATGTCGATGGATTTGCCGTGATAAAGGGTGTGAAAACAGCATTAGAATTCAGCGTTCAATACCATAGTCCCCACCAGACTGGCTGATAAGATGATTGGCCTAGGACTGAACATTCCCCTGTGTGCCTGGATCCTGGACTTTCTGACGGCCAGGCCACAGGTGGTCAGGGTGGGTAGACACACCTCCAGCTCACTCACACTGAGCACAGGGTCCCCCCAGGGCTGTGTCCTTAGTCCCCTCCTCTACTCCATGTACACCCACGACTGTGTGGCTAAGTCCAGCGAAAACTCCATCATCAAGTTTGCGGACGACACGGTCGTGGTGGGGCTGATCTCAGATAACAATGAGAAAGGCTACCTGGACGAGGTGGCGGACCTGTCACTCTGGTGTCAGGAGAACAGTCTCATCCTGAATGTCTCCAAGACAAAAGAGCTGATTGTGGACTTCAGGAGAGCACAAAAACTAAGGGCCTACACACCGCTGGACATCGGAGGGACTGCTGTGGACAGGGTGAACAGTTTTAAATACCTGGGAGTCCACATCTCAGAAGACCTGACCTGGACTACCCACATCAGTTCTCTGGTGGGAAAGGCAAGGCAGCGCCTGTTCCATCTCAGGCAACTGAGGAAATTCAGAGTCTCCCAGAGGATCCTTCAGTCCTTCTACTCTGGAGCTGTGGAGAGCATCCTGGCTGGCAACATCACCGTCTGGTACGGTAACAGCACGGCCCAGGACAGGCGAGCTCTGCAAAGGGTGGTACGCCTGGCGGAAAAAACCATGGGAGCTCCAACCCCCCCTCTCCATGTTCTGTACACCAGGAGGTGTAGGACCAGAGCCTGCAGGATTATGAAGGATCCTCACCACCCGAAACATGGACTGTTCCAGCCGCTGCGGTCAGGAAAACGCCTCCGCTGTCATGCAGCAAGAACAGAGAGGCTAAGGCTGAGTTTCTTCCCCCACGCCATCAGAATCATCAACGATGACCCCACCAGTGCCCCCCTCAAGACACTCACACATGCACTGTCATCTTAACACATATGCACACACAGAGTCATCCATCTGCTATTTATATTGCTTACTTATATGCTTACCGGTTATACTGTTCATATTGTTTATACTGTTTATACTGTCCATACTGTATATTTTTTAGTACTTCTATTTTTATTTTATTGTATTTTAAAACTTATTGTATTGTTGCACTACTCTGTGGCACTGTCACTTTTGCATTTCACTGTATACTTGTATGCACGTGACAAATAAAGAATCTTGAAATCTTGAATCTTGAATCTTGAATTCTATGGCTGTTATTTTCACGGTTGTCCGACTTGTTATAACCCTCATGACGTATCACCGCTTACAGGATCAGAGTTTGGGGTGATGTACTCTAACACCATGAAAAGGCTAACTCGGTTAGAAACAGAGTTTAAGCTGAAAACAGAGGTTATATGGGAACATACATGGAATTCGATGAAACAACAGGAACCTTCTGTTAAATTATTCCTTGAGAGATACCAGGAGCCGAGCCCTTTAAATCCCCGGGCCGCGCTATTCGGAGGAAGAACAGAGGCCATATGCTTAAGGCATATTGTTGAACAGGGTCAGACCGTTCAATATGTCGATTTTACCAGTTTATATCCGTACTGTAATGCAGAGTTTGAATATCCAATTGGCCACCCGGTTATAATCAGAAAAGATTTTAAACCGGTTGAAAATTACTTTGGCTTCATACATGCTAAAGTTCACCCGCCGAGGCGTTTGTTTTTCCCTGTGCTACCTATGAAAAATGACGAAGGTAAACTGCTTTTTACACTCTGTCGAACATGTGGGATTGAGAATAATCAAGCAACGGCGTGCATGCACTCACAGGAAGAGAGAGCACTTCAAGGTGTATGGGTTAGTATTGAGTTAATAGAAGCCCAAAAAAGAGGCTACATTATAGCTGAAATTTATGAGGTCTGGCAATTTGAACAGAGATCCGATAAATTGTTTAAAGATTACATCTACACATTCCTTAAGCAGAAGCAGGAGGCCTCTGGGTATCCTGATGAGGTTACAGACGAGGTTAGTAAACAGGCTTACATAAACGATTATATAGAGAACCAAGGTATCCAACTTGACCCTCATAAAATTGAGTACAACGCAGCCAAGCGTCAGATCGCAAAACTTTTACTTAATTCCCTCTGGGGAAAAATGGCTCAAAGATCTAATCAACTTACAACCAGTATCGTGAAAGAACCCAAAGAGTTTTTTCAGTACCTCTTTAGCAGTAAGTATGATATAAGCCAGTTCCATTTCATAAATAATGATGTTGCAATCATTCAATGGCGTCATAATTCCAGGTGTGTCTTACCCCCCGGCGAATCAAATATTTTTTTAGCTGCGTTTATGACCGCATATGCGAGAGGTGTATTATACAAACAGTTACATTTATTGCAAGAGCGAGTCCTATACTATGACACCGACTCAATCGTTGACCTCTCTACCCCCGAGGATCTTTATACCCCTCCGACAGGCAATTATTTAGGTGATTTGACATCGGAATTAGCGGCTGATGATTATATTTGTGCGTGGACAGCAGCGGGGCCAAAATCCTACGGCTTTCTCACCCAGCAAGGAAAGGTGTGTTTGAAAGTCAAAGGTTTTATCCAGAATTATGAAAATTGTAAAAAACTTAACTTTAATAATTTGACTGATCTGGTAGAAGCCTATATTATAGATCCTAACACGCGACGCGAGATCCCTGCCCGTTACAATAGAATTAAACGTGATATCAAAGCTTTTTCGCTCACTAATAAACAACAAGTGATCAACTTTTCAGTTGTTTTTGATAAGAGACGCCTTCTCCCCTCAGGTAGAACACTGCCGTTTGGTTACTGAGTTGTTATTACCTGTTATCACCTGTTATTACCTAGGTTCACAATAGACTGTGTTCACAATATTACCGGGTGTTTTCTATAGTTGTGTAGGAACATTATTTGAAAAAATGTATTCTACAATGTATCCTAATGGTGTTTTATTGTATTTGAAAAATGTATTCTACAATGTATTCTACAATGTATTCTACAATGTATCCTAATGGTGTTTTATTGTATTTGAAAAATGTATTCTACAATGTATCCTAATGGTGTTTTATTGTATTTGAAAAATGTATTCTACAATGTATTCGACGATGTATCCTAATGGTGTTTTATTGAAATTGAAAAATGTATATCTCATTAAATTCTTATTCATACGTCACCCCGCCTCATCATTTTTACATATTCCAGGCTGGATAAAATCAGGGTTCACAGTTAACCATGCTGTTAGTCTGCTATAACTCAGCCTTGAGAATGGAGGTGACAGCCGACCTGGCATTCCAAATGCCATGTAGCATGCTAATAGTGGGGCCTAGTGGCTCAGGTAAAACTTTTTTTGTAAAACAATTACTTGAAAACATGGAGAGTACATTTTCAAAAGTTCCGGCTCGTATAATCTGGGCATACTCTTCATACCAGCCATTGTATGATGAACTCAGTCAAAATGTCAATATCGAATTCATAGAAGGTATTCCCGCAAACTTTAATGATGAAAATCTTTTCCCTCGGAACCAGCACAATCTTTTAGTAGTAGATGATTCCATGGATGTGGGAGGCAATCATGATGAATTAATGAAAGCGTTCACAGAATATCGACATCATAAAAAATTTACCGTATTTTATCTGCTTCAGAATTTGTTTAATCAAGGGAAACATTCGCGCACGATTAGTTTAAACACTAATTACATGGTGCTGTTTAAATCACCGCGTGATAAAATGCAGATCCGGGTTTTAGCTCAACAAATGTATCCCGGCCTGAAAAAATTCTTTTTAGAAAGTTATGAAGATGCTACAAGGGAACCGTATACATATTTAATCGTTGACCTACGTCCTAATTGCCCAGAAGCCTTAAGACTAAGAAGCGGGATACTTCCAGGAGAGTGGCCGACGGTCTATCAATCTAGAAAGTGACAAGAGACTTTTTAAATAAATAAATAAACAATGTCTCAACGGATAAAAAGAAACCTTCCCATTTTAAAAGCTTTGCTCGCTCTAAAACCCAAGGAGAGAAGAAGCTTTCTATGTCGGGGGTCGGAAGATCTCATACTAGCCCTGTGTGAGATTGCATTAAACATATTGAAGGGAAACATCCCTCTCACACCTGACCAGTTCACTAAATTAAAAAAACTAAAAAAAATTATCAAGCTTTTTGCCGAGCGTAAAACTGGATTTAAGCACAAGCGGAAAGTGCTGACGCAATCTGGGGGCTTCCTGCTACCATTATTAGCCACTGCAATTCCGTTTATAACTAGTCTGTTCTCTCGTCAGAGATAGCCATAGACACTCTGGTTATGGCTGCGTTTAATAAAATGTACATGATTTCTCCACAACAGCTGGATAATTTAACCCAAAAGAGTTCACAGAGCATTGGTGAGCGAGCCCAACATGTCTTGCAAAACAATATGGAACGAGTTCTGAAACAGACAAGTGTTGACTCGCATACTAAAGCCAAGCAGTTCAATGATTTACTCGATAAATATCTAACCTTACACCGCAAGGGGGAGACTCTAGATCGCGAAATCGTTTTTAAACTACCTGACAAGCCCTCTGAGAAATCAGGTGAAGCTGATGAAGGCTACATAAGAGTGGGAGAGGAGGAAGAAGCTTCTGACAACCTGGAGGGTGAGATTTTGGAGAATATAGGTTCTCGCAATCGAAAAAATGCCGCCTACATTCTGCAGAAGCTTCGTCAATCAAACCTTCTAAGATGGAATCGTTCAGGCGAGATAATTGTCCAGGATACCCCTATTAAAGGATCTCATATTTTCGATTTGATGAAGACGCTGTCAAACCGTCGGTTCCATTCCGGAACTCTACCACGCGGATGGGATGTATTTTTAAATACAATTTCTGAATTAAATATTCCAATCACAACGGTTACGAACACACTGGCTCGCCAGCAATTACGGCTTAAACCCTCCAAAACCTCGAGTGAATCAATTCCTCAGATACGTCACAGCAAGAGAAACCGTGGAGAAAAAAAAAAAAAATCTCCATTGTCAACATCATTATTATTAGACATGTCTTACGCCAGGACCCCTTCTAAAACACCTAAGGATATATTACAGATGGCTACATCAGCAGACTCTGAATGGTCAACGCCCACCGAATGGCAGCTCTCTACACCCATCCATCCTAGATGGCTAGATTTCAATCGAAAAAAATGAATTCAAGCAGACTGTATGATGTTTTAATCAATAAAATGATTTATTGAAATTAATATATGACCGAAAGAGTATTCATTCATGACAATTATAACACTCTTTAAACAGTTTTAAAGAGCAGGCATTCTGATTATACATTTTAACAGTCTTCACCCGTGAAATACATTTAGCATATTTCTTGACAAACTTGCTGACCATAACATCATTCTTTTTTAAATGATCAGAATACAATCGCATTGTTTCTTGAAAGGAGAGTCCTTTAAATCGTTGACAGAGGAAGAATACTACATGGGCTCCACAAGTCGTTGAATAATCATCTTGAACCTTCTGTTTGTTATAGCGTATTTCATGAGCATTCCTTAATAGAAAACGCATAAAAGCTTCAGGGTAGAATCTGTGATCTGGAGGATTTGCATATGAATCAAAAAATGTTGCCTTGTCAGGTTCAGCTTCAATAATCATACCCATCCAATGTTCACCCTCTCTGTTCTGATCGTGCGTGTTAACGACTAGATAGCTCGGTCGTCTATCTATCTTGGAGGGTAGTAAATCACTAGGCCAAACACCTGCAAAAGCATCACCTAAAATTGGCTTTAATATAGACTCCAGCTGATGGTTATCCATCCTTTTTCAGGTTTAAAGGTTTCCACTTTTTTTAATAGTCGATCAGGACTTGTCGCTTTGAGTTTATCTCTATGACACTGTCATAGCAGGCATACACTATCAGGGTCGTTGTCTGGGGTAGGGCTACTCTGAATCTTAAATCCAGACGACAGGTACCATGCACCGAGGGTGAGAGAGCCTCGCTGTCTAATTCATCATCCCTCGACAAATTGAACAGGAACAATGAGTAACCGTTTTCAAAGTTGTCACGGTTAATGCAGAGCGGAGAGTCTCTGATATGTCGGTTTGTACCCACATATAAGTTGTAAAATTCTCGAACACTCTGATGTGTATCAAAGTGGGGTTGGTAGGGTTTTGCGGGGATAAAGCGTGAATTTACACTGAGACTGAGATATTCAAGATCCAAGTGCTGGAATCTGAACGGGTTCTTTTCCCTTGCTCCAACGAAAGCTCGATGATCAACTAATCCCGCTACTATATATTTAGGGAGCCTCCCTAAATATAAATTGTCTTGCGCGCACACCCGTGAGCCTCTAGGGATTGTATAATTCTTAACGACTACCCTGCTTATAGGGTATAACGCATTGGATTTCATCAGAGCAGCCGAATGTCCTAACATGACATCGGGTGAAACCTGTACTTTTTTCGCAAAAATACTTGCAGATAGGATTTTTAATGCATACTCCTGGTCAGCAGCTGACACCAGTGTAAACGCACTTTTGGCTTTCACCAGTTTCAAACGGACATCCACATTGTTTAACAAAAGTCTTTCGGAGAAGAATATGTCACTGTGTTGAGGTCCCATTAGTTCGAATGCGCGTGAACCTCGACAGAAGCTCGCGCGCTTAACAAGCCCTGTGTTAGGACCATCAGCCGCAATAGATACAGAATCCAAATCAACACCTTCATCTTTGTACCAAAGCCCTGCTGAAAACTGGCTCTCCAAGGTTTCTTTTGAAAAGTTGAGCAGAGTTTCAATAATAGATCTGTAAGGATGTGTTGCGGACGATGAGCTAATGAGAACATCATTCAGACTGACATCTACCTGTGAGAATATAGTATTTAATGGGTATTGTATTATTCCACAATTATCAGCGCCTGCAAGATCTGTTCCATCTGCCTTGGTAATCTTGAGTCGTAGATAGAGCAATGTTGAGTTTAGATCTAGATAGGCACTTCCACTTCCGGATATCTGAAAATCCAGAACCTCTTGATCCACAATAGAGTTTAGAGGATGGATCTCCACATAACTGCTTTGTTCTATAGACAATTGGGTCATGGGCGGTGCAAAAAGGTCAAGTTCCGATTTGGTGCACTCAGCTGAGAGATGATGTACAAGAGACATTCTTCTTCTTCTTCTTCTTCTTATTTTTAGAATATATGTCCGTCACTTAGTCTTTTAGCCTTTCTGGGTTTTTTTGATATGCGTTTCTTAGAGGTGCGATGCTCTAACAATGCCACAGATCGTTTTTTTCTTCTTCCTCTGGCAAGGCGTCCTATTCCTGATCCTTCCTGAGACTGGCTGTCTCGATTGGCGATATGACTGGTTACGGCCCCCACAACGTTTGATGCTATCCCCTTCGCTGCTGATTTCAAATGTGGTTTAACAATATTTGCCCCTCGCTTAAGAAACGGTAGGACAAATCTGAACGCCCGACTTAAGATAGACCCTAACCCTCGGCCATATTGCACAGGAGCACCTACAAACCCACTTAGACTGCCACGACCTGTTTGGTTTACGTAATAATTCACAAATCTTTGTGAATCCATTCTTTATTATTTATTTATTTTTTTGCGGCTGTTTTTGCTTTGTTCTATAGATTCAGATGAGAGACTTTGGTTTAAAGTGCAGCTTGCAAATTGTCTTCCCGTATGTGAATCGAATCGGCTTGTTTAAATCCGTTTTTAGCTCAATCTGTATATCCTGTATGCGCTGTTTATGAACAGGAACGTAGTGTAGCTTGCTATAGGAGAGAGTGATTACATCACCGTAAGATCCTTCTTTTTTAACGATTCTTAGAACAACATAGTCTCCGACATGCTGTGCTTCCACGATATTCGTATAGACGAAATAATTATACTGCCCTGCATTAATATCGCTGGGATATTTACTCCTGGGATTTCCACCCGATCGTGTCCATTCGTCAGGCTCAAATCCTAGCATGTAGGCTAGTGGAGCCTTGAACCTGAAAGAATATTTATCAGGTCCTAATACAGAAATTCTTTTATGTATAGAACTGTAATATAAAAGTAGATCTGTTTTTTGTTTCTTAAATATGGCATTTATCTCCTTCACTATCGCATCGACACTGTCATAATAGCCTGTAGGGATTTTCTGGTAGATTGGAGGGTCCCGCGGTCTCGAATGGTCTTTCAGGTCATAGGTATCTTCTAAACTTATAATATTATTCCATGTATGACAGTACATTATCTCTGCTAACGCCACCTCATAAGGTCCATGTAACTCTATAGGCTGAGACAGCGTTATCGTATAATTTGAACTGTTATTGCTAGGGTAAACGTTGTGACATGCATTTGAAGGGAGCGTCACATAGAAAGATTCTCGCTCCTCCATCCTTGTTTCTTCTAGTTTGGCTTCTTCTTGTTTTTCTTCTTCCCAAGCTCTATGACCTCTTTAGCAGGCAGCCATGAGTCAAACTGACTAGGCCAACCTTGCCAGTGGATTAAAACCATCTTCCGCCCATTTTGAATTTTCTTGTCTAAAATCCTTTCTACCCGAAAGACCGTGTCAGGGGTGATTCTCACTTTCTGCAGTTCTGCCTCATAGAATGTGCCAGTAAGAATTTCACCTTTTATATCCCTTAATTTATAAACGGTCGGGAGTCTAGGGATACATTCGTTAACTATAAAGTATTCATCAGTGAATGATTGTTCGTACATTTTATCGAATATCCCCCTGTATTTGGAAATCCGCACAATGTCACCCTCTTTGAATTTAAACACTGGGGGCTTACTGTTCAGAGGTAAAGTCCCGTATAAATTCTCAAAGACTTGCATGCTATTGGAGGGTGTTACCTCAACAGGTTTATACTGCTATGATAACTATTATTATAGCTATCAAGCAAATCTGGAATCACATCAATATATCTGCGGGTGTTCTTAGCAGTGAAAAACCTCCACATCTTCGTCTTCAGCGTACGGTTAAAACGTTCCACGACTGACGCCTTCAAATCACTACCCGTTGCAAAGTGTTGAATATTATGTTTCTTCATTAGTTTTTCAAAGATACGGTTAAAAAATTATTTTCCTGCATCCGTTTGAATTTTAACAGGTATACCGCTCTCCTCTAAGACTGCAGCAAAGGCCTCTGCAACTACGACGGCCGTCTTGTTTTTTAAAGAGCGTGCATAAGCTTTTTTTGAAAATACATCTATTACTGTAAGCATAAATTTAAAGTTATCATTGTCTTTAGACAGTGCACTCATATCGCAAAGATCCGCTTTAAATTGATACATAGGACGTGGCGCAAAAACACGATTTCTAACATAGGTTTTTCTAGCCGTTTTCTAGCCTCCTGACCAGACAGCCACTCTCGTACTTGATCAGGGCTAACTTTTTCAGCCGTCTGCTCTTCGACGGCTTTTTGAAGTTTTTCTACCCCTCCAAATGATCCCGGGTGTGCAGGGTCATAATATATTCTCTTCATTACACGCTCAGACTTTTTTGAGGTCATGACGACTAGTAAGCATGCAAGATCTGAGTACAATGACGATTTTGCATAATTATTTATTGACTACATGTCATTACATTTGAATGATTAATACATGTTTTTAATACAACCCCACAGAAGTGTGTAAGGCATTTAGGGCCCTATCAACATCAAATGGTAGACCATTCTTAAAGCGATATGCTGCTACATCAATTATATAGGTATACAACACCATGAGATGACTAAATTTGAAGCTATGCCTAGACACTTCTCTAATAATTCCATCTAATGTTTTTTTCAAATTTCTCCGCATCAGATGCATTTGAACCAATATACACCAATTCCTTCCAACGGTTAAAAGACACACAATCTCTCACAATTTCCAATGACCTCTCAAAACGGACAACTTGTTCAATGTCAACATCGCTACATGTTTGAAATAAAGATTCATCATTAACACGATTAGCAATAGCCCGTTTTACAAGAGAGCTGACCCCAGGATGACCTGAAGTGGAATTTAAAAAGTTAAAGAATAGTCTGAAAGCATTCCCCATTTTTGATCAGTTTAGACTAGTTCAAAAGAGGGTGTGAACTGTCAACACGCTCCCAGTAGGATACGAGTTCATCTGTCATACGATCCCGGTCCTTGTTAACCCCCACATACGCATCAACGGTCTCTTTAAGCTTCCCCTGGATGTTTTCTTCATACTTCAGACCGTATAGAAAGGCCTCGGCTGCTCCTTGAACACGCCGGTTGCTATCTCCCCTAATCCAACCGTCTCCAGAGCAACCATAAGAGTCGGGACAAATTTCCATGTCCACAGGGCGGTCATCAGCGCCTCAAAGTTGCTGTAAAAGTAATCACTCTCTAGAGGGTACAGACAAGCATGCTGACGTTGGCTTGGATGACCGGTTTTACACCCATAACATTAGTTTTTTATCTGATCCTCTATCACCAATGTTAACACAAGGGCAACGCTGGCCTTCACCGTGTCCAGAAAAACATCACCACCCTGATGCTGAGATTGAAGCCGGTAGGGTTCGTTCTGAACCACAGGGGATCCCGCTACTTGCAGACGAGGCGAATTCGGAGGTGTAGGATAGGCGTTGAGGACAGAATGATCTTCAGCCACGGGGGCAGCAAAATCTGAAGCCTGACACCCAGGGGTGTACAGACAGGGTGCTTTGTCCGATGTTGGCTTGTCGGTATATGGCTTATATCTTCTGACGGGGAGTTCAAGAGGCCCGTCCAGAGTATTTGACACGTCGCTGTTGGGCGAGTCGGGAGAGTAGGTGACAAGGCTAATAGGCGCCTCGGAATCGCTCTGATGCTCTAGGGCTTTCCACCTTGTGAGGTCGGCCGTCTGGGCATTCCGGTAGTCTTCAAGAACCGGTTTATACAAATCATCGCAGCCGCCAGATTCCTGAGAAAGGCTCGGAAGATAGCTGAGAAGCTTAGACTCTTCATCCTGAGATTCTAGGGGTTTACATTCCCCAGATGTAGAGTAGCCTTCGTCTTCACTTGAGGAAGGCAAATCGTTGACTGTGAAAAAATCAGCCATGTTGAAGTAATAAGTAATGTCGCACAAACTCGTTTTTCCAAACTTCTTATATAGATTGAAGGTGAGGGGAGGGGAAGGGCTTGTGTCTAGTAGGCGTGTCTAGTAGGCGTGTCTAGTAGCCATTGGTAGTAGAGGTGTCTAGAGATGATTTACTATGATTCAACACCGTCTGTTTCAAGCATGTCTTCGGGAAAAAGATTACGGCTGTATGACTCAGAGCCAGACAGAGATCTAGGGGTTAAACGCCTGGACGGGCCTGAGATCCGTTTACCAGAGCACGTGTTCAGACGTTTTGACAGCTGGATGAGTCTCAGTCTCTGACTTTCCTGATTGAAAAACTCGGTGATAGCTTTTAGGAGATTTGTCAACCTTGAGAAGTCTACCACTTTGAATGCCAGTTTAATCGGCCAGTAGCGCTCTTTCTCCATCACCGTCTTTGGTCTTTCAGAAGACTCTGCCTCTGTCTGGAATCGCACCAACAGCCATATGTCAGATCTTGAACAGTCAACAAGAAAAGCTTCCTGCAGGGAACGGCTCGGTACTCTGGGATCCACGTTCATCTGGATAGAGGGTTTCATACCCTCCAGGGTCGCATTTTGCTTGTCGTGCACAGAATGCATGTAGCGGATGAATTCCAGGATGTGACCCTTCAATCTTTCGAATTCTGATGAATAGATTCTCAGAAGATTCTCAGATTCTTTTTCGAAAGTGTATATGTCCACATAGGGGAATGCACCTCCTGATGCAAACTCTACACGCACTACACGACCGTCTTCCAATTCCCACATCATACTTGTAGATGACATTTTAGACACTGTCATATAGTGACAACTACTACAGATCTCACACAGGCTCATATATATACACCTTTTGCCCGGGAAACACGTGATCTTATCAGTGACATGCCCGCGACATGTCATTTTTAAAAATTTAACCATTTTTTAATTCCCCATTTTATTAACCCTAACCCTTCATTATTGAACACATTACTACCACTAGAGTAGCAGCCTAACCATTTTTTAATGGCCTTTTTTTTTAATTGCACATTTTAACCCTCAGTATTGAGCCTTTATTTTAAGCCACATATGCAATTTTGACATAGATGTATGTATGCGGCATGAAGTCATCACGACACATAGTCATCACTAGCCCTTGCTTGGGGTTCAGCCAGTTCAGTTCTGATGCAGCTGATCAAGTCTTTGATCCGTTGTGACCAGCTCTCAGGGCCCCTGGTTAATTTCTAATTTCACAAAGAGCAGAACACCTTGACCTCTCACCTACATCTCATTGCACAACCATCAACACAAACCCCATCACCCCAAACGGGCGGGAGTTATAAGAGACCTCTCACCTACATCTCATTGCACAACCATCAACACAAACCCCATCACCCCAAAGGGGCGGGACATATAATTTTCAAGTATTATTTTTGATGATTAAATTCATGTGACGTCATCACCTTTTGACAGAAGGTGAATACTATATTCTCTGATGTGTGTGTCCCTAGAAGGTGACTTAAATCAGTGTGAGCTTAGACATGAATCTCAGCAATTAAGAATCACTTTTACTCAGCATATACTTATATAATAAAATATTCTTATTTTATCTTATTTATTTATTCATTCATCCTAAACCTAACTGCTGTGGAGTCTATTGTTATAATACGCACTCAATCCACTCAGTTGGTTCCCTCCCCCTTTTATAACAATACCGTCCAACTCGAATGACGTTTCAAGATGGCGGTCTGTCCGTTTTTCTTTAAACGTCTCCAATTGTTACACTCCGACTCCCCAAAAAGGGTTGTCTCTATTCTTACTTTTGATAATTTGGCTTTTACAAGAAGTATCTTACGTTTCCTTTAAGAGGCACCGATGGCTTTCTTCCAATTCCGTATACACAGATATACTATATATCACACAGTTTTCTCATTATTCTGTACTCCGGGAGGCCTAAAAAGTTCACACATTGACCCGGTCTCTAAAAATGTATACTCTTTATTCTTCTATACCTAATTTCTATAATATATCTAATTAATTAAACTTTTGTCGTCTTTCTTATGTTATATACTAACTGTAGTCCTCAATTTCCGACCAACAGTGTTTATACAGAATATCTCTTTCTCAACACAAGCCAGCACAACAAAATATCACTCTCTCAACACAAACCAGCGCTTTTCACAAACACTCACAACATAGCAATTTTTACAAATATTATCACAACACAGCAATTTTTACAAATATTATCACCACACGACACTGCAATTTTTACAAATATTATCACCACACGACACAGCGTTCTTACACTAAAACTACACAACAACGCCCGCTACGTCACAATACTAATACACACCGCAATATTTCCCTTAAACTACACCACAACGATATTTCAGCGTTATCCATGCAATAATCTGCCCGTTCAGACCTGTAATATTTATTTAATATGACAGCAGCATCCACAGATTAGTATACACCTATACAGACCTCAAATATCGCTCTAACACTTTAGCTTACCGTCCAGCCATCAATTTCAATTTCAGCGGTATTCCATAAATTTACATTTACCCGAGCAGGCCTGAAATATTGATCTACTTTGGCATTTATCCTAAGCTCTTCCGTCCGTACAACCCTGTAATATTTATTTAATATCACAGCGTTTATCCACGGGATTAATATACACCTATACAGTTAACACTTTAGCTTACCGTCCAGCCCCAAATCAATCAATTTCAATTTCAGCGGTATTCCATAAATTTACATTTACCCGAGCAGACCTGAAATATTGATCTAATTTGGCGTTTATCCTAAGCTCTTCCGTCCGTACAGCCCTGTAATATTTATTTAATATCACAGCGTTTATCCACGGGATTTACCTTATTATTAACAATTACAGCATGCACATTTTCTGAAATCCTCAACAGCTCTAGTTCAAATCCTAAATTTGGTTTCTTTGTTTGGTAAGACTTCATGCACGTGTTCTATCGCGGAGGCCAAAGGTCCGGAGCGATCTACACAAATTCTCTATGCTAAAGCAGGAATTCTGCTTACCTGGTTTTTTGAGCTCATTAAATTTGTATAAATTGTCCGGTCTCCTCCCCAACGATAGTTCAAGATGCAAGCCTTATTTATCCAATCCTGTTCGTGACGCCAAATATGTCGTAGAATTTAAGTAATAGTATTTTGAAATAACATACCGTTAAACCGGAGCTGTTGATTCATTCAAAGACTTTATTCACAGAGAACAAAGCCGTGTCAGGTTTGCAAAGTTGATCACCCTTTTCACTTCTGTTACCTGTCTTTTTATAGACATCACATAGGTCAACACCCTTCATTCAACAAACGTCTACTTCCTGATTACATACACCAATAATATTCAAGAACTACATTTCGTCATCCCGGGGCTACTCCCACCTGACCTAGTGTTGGTCAGTCTGATGAAAGATCAATTGGCCCAGGCTGCTTACACAAGTCATCTGTCCTGGCTGTTTACAACTGTGTTAATTACTCATCTATCCTGTTTCCGCAGTTGCTAATCAATTGTACTCATTGTATTCACACCCTCTAGTGGACTTCTCACTTTAACCTCACCCCTCATTTATTGCACGCTTCAACTATTCTAAAACTATCTGTTGTCCTTTGATCTCTTCACTGGGTGTGGAATTGCTAACCTTGCAATTGTCTTTAAATTTACCATAAAGGTTCTCTTCATCTGAGACAGAGAGAAGGTTCTCATCACCTGAGACAGAAGGTCTAGTCACCTGAGACAGAGAGAAGGTTCGAGTCACCTGAGACAGAGAATATTCGTGACACCTGTGACAGATGGTTCTAGTCACCTGAGACAGAAGGTTTAGTCACCTGAGACAAAGAGAAGGTTCTCATCACCTTAGACAGAGAGAAGGTTCTAGTCACCTGAGACAGAAGGTCTAGTCACCTGAGACAGAAGGTCGAGTCACCTCAGACAGACGGTTCTAGTCACTTGAGACAGAAGAATCTAGTCCCCTGAGACAGAGAGAAGGTTTTCGTAACCTGAGACAGAAGGTTCTCGTCACCTGAGACAGAGATAAGATTCAAGTCACCTGACGAAGAAGATTCAAGTCACCTGAGACAGAAGGTTCAAGTCACCTGGGACAGATGGTTCCAGTCACCTGAGACAGAAGGTCTAGTCACCTCAGACAGAAGGTCGAGTCACCTCAGACAGAAGGTTCTAGTCACTTGAGACAGAAGGATCTAGTCACCTGAGACAGAGAGAATATTCGTGACACCTGAGACAGAAGTTATAGTCCCGTAAGACAGAACATTCTTGTCATCTGAGACAGAAGGTTCTCTTCATCTGAGACAGAAGGTCTAGTCTCCTGAGACAGAGAGAATATTCGTGACACCTGTGACAGAAGGTTCTAGTCACCTCAGACAGAAGGTTCTAGTCACTTGAGACAGAAGGATCTAGTCCCCTGAGACAGTGAGAAGGTTCTCGTCACCTGAGACAGAAGGTTGAGTCACCTCAGACAGAAGGTTCTAGTCACTTGAGACAGAAGGATCTAGTCCCCTGAGACAGTGAGAAGGTTCTCGTCACCTGAGACAGAGATAAGATTCAAGTCACCTGACGAAGAAGATTCAAGTCATCTGAGACTGAGATAAGGTTCAAGTCACCTGAGACAGAAGGTTCAAGTCACCTAGGACAGAAGGTCGAGTCACCTCAGACAGAAGGTCGAGTCACCTCAGACAGAAGGATCTAGTCCCCTGAGACAGAGAGAAGGTTCTCGTCACCTGAGACAGAAGGTTCTAGTCCCCTGAGACAGAGAGAGGTGTAACCTAGGTTAAAATAGCCATAAACAGATACTTGAATAAATAACAGTAAAAATATTTCGGAATAAATATTCTGACATTAGAAATAAAAGTCCATGATTTAGTCTAATAAATAGGATTAAAAATAATTCGTTTCAATATAGATTTTTACAGGAAGTTTTGTCACTTAAACTAGCCAGCCAATCAGAATGGCTGGTTGCAACTTCCTTTTTCATTGAGAATGCTAGTCAGAGATGAAGCAAGTTGAGCGAAAGCTAGTGGAACTAACCAGTGAGCAAAATAACAGCAAAACCGAATGAAAACGTTTATTTTCTTTGATTTGAAAGTGTTTTATGTTGTATTCTGTCTGCAAAGGTAGACTGTGGTTTATTTAGACATTATATAAGAGAGTAAAACCGTGTATTATCCGGAGCCACGCTCCCGCTGGCGAGCCTCCTACATTTTTGAGAAGAACCATCAGATCATCATCACGTTGCATCCACAAGATTCATCTACATTCTGGAGAAGAACAAGGACTCTTTCATCGGATTTGCGGTAGGACTGTGTAAAGCCTTCGTTATTTCGTTGCAAGAGGATTCGTTTGGACTTTAATTTGCGGTAAGCGTGGACTCAATGAAAACTAAGTTCGCACGTGGCATTCGCTGGACTGTTCGCCTGGTTGCTAGCAAGGTTGAATTCGTTGACCGTTGTATACGGTCTATGATTGAATTGCATTGTTGACTGAAAAGATTGATTAGCATTTAACTTGATACTTGATAGTTATTCACTATACGTTCATAGCCTTGATGTTAATGTTGAATGGTGAATGTTTTACTTGATGTTTGATGGTATTATTGTTAGCCTACTGGTTTCATGCTAATGCCAAACTGATTTTGATTTTGTTTCTGAACTCGCTAAACATAGTAGCTCACTGGTTTATATTGCTAAAATAGGAGATTAATACTTGATACTTGATTCTAAATAGGCCTAGTGAAACTATTGATTTAATGAAGATTTAAAAGATCTTAATGATACTTAGATAGAATAATCTTATGGAAAAGTAAGATAGCCATTGAACTTAAAATAGTTAACTATTGAAATTAGAAACCAAATAGAACTTTAAAAGAAACTTTAACCGAGACTTCACTTTAGAAATATTTTCTTGAACTGAGAGACTTTGTTTTTCTTGATATTCCTTAAGAAGAGGTTTATTATTGACCCATTTGCATTTAGATGCAATTGTTTTCAGTATTCAATGTATGTATGTGTAATGTAAACTGTCTTATGGTACCAATTTTCTACTTCTAACTTTTTCTACAAATGTGTATAAACAAGCCGGCATTTAAAACTTACTTGATGGTCTGTGGTGTGTCTGATTATTATTTTGCTATTATTACTGTTTTAACTACTACTGCTCCCTACGAGCCTAGTCACTGGTCCTAACATAGCATACTTATCTACAACTCGAGGTAAGTGTTACAGAAGGCTCTAGTCACCTGAGACAGAAGGTCTTGTCACCTGAAACAGAAGGTTGCCCCTCTGTTACTACAGAGGCCACTGGACTGATCTTAGCTTGTCACACAGTCATCCATTTAAGTGATTGACTGGGAATTTCCCACAATGTAGGAGGCACAACGTTGCAGACGACATGGTGATCATGGATTTATCAGGGAATCAATGATGATAGTTAGTAAACAAGTTTGATCTGACTCCAATAGAACAAAAGATGATTCAGAGGCTATAATGAAACAATCAGTTTATAGTCGGAATACCCTTAAACGGTGTGGCCAGCAACGAGAGCAACACACTAGACTCTTTGGGCCAGTTTCACAGACAAGGCTTAAGGCTAGTCCTGGACTAATTCACACTTTCAATGGCAAATTGCCACTGAGGATGCTTTTTAGTCGAGGACTAGGCTTCAGCCTTGTCTGTGAAACCCGGCCCATTGAATATCAGATTTAGTTGGGAATCAATTATACAAATAACTAGTTAAGTAAGAGATATCTCCTGACATATTATCCAGTGCCGTCGGAATGTATTCAGACCCCTTCACTTTTTCCACATTTCGTTGTGTTATAGATTCAATTTAAAATAGATTAAATTAGAATTTGCCATCAATCCACACACAATACCCCAGAATGACAAAGTGAAAACAGGTTTTTAGAAATTTCAGTCAATTTACTAAAATAGAAATACAGAAATACCTCATGTACATAAGTATTCAGACCCTTTGCTGTGACACTCTTAAAATTAGCTAAAATGCAAAAATGTCATTAACAAATCACTCAATAAGTTAATTTGAGTCCATCTTAATGCAAGGATAATAGTTCATGTAATTTTGGAATTAATATCTTTGTTTTTATAGGGTCTCTGATTTGCATAGGAATCAATTACACATAAAATCTTGCTAAATATACAGTACCAGTCAAAAGTTTGGACACACCTTCTCATTCAATGGTTTTTCCTTATTTTTATTATTTTCTAGATTGTAGATTAATACTGAAGACATCAAAACTATGAGGTTCACCGTGAAGCATGGAGGAGGAGGTGTGATGGTGTGGGGGTGCTTTGCTGGTGACACTGTTGGTGATTTATTCAAAATTCAAGGCACACTTAACCAGCATGGCTACCGCAGCATTCTGCAGTGACATGACAGGTTTGCGCTTAGTGGGACCATCATTTGTTTTTCAACAGGACAATGACCCCAAACACACCTCCAGGCTATGTAAGGGCTATTTGACCAAGAAGGAGAGTGATGGAGTGCTGCGTCAGATGACCTGGCCTCCACAATCACCCGACCTAAACGCAATTGAGATGCTTTGGGATGAGTTGGAACCGCAGAGTGAAGGCAAAGCAGCCAACAAGTGCTCAGCACCTCTGGGAACTCCTTCAAGACTGTTGGAAAACCATTCCAGGTGACTACCTCATGAAGCTGACTGAGAGAATGCCAAGAGTGTGCAAAGCTGTCATCAAAGAAAAAGATGGCTACTTTGAAGAATCTAAAATAACATATTCTGTTTTGTTTAACACTTTTTTGTTTACTACATAATTCCATATGTGTTCCTTCATAGTTTTGATGTCTTCAATATTAATCTATAATGTAGAAAATAATAAAAAATAAAGAAAAACCATTGAATGAGAAGGTGTGTCCAAACTTTTGACTGGTACTGTATGTATATACTATATATTGCAATACAGAAGGGAGACGATTGGGGCACTCGCAGTAAACAAGACGGTCATAACAGGACTGTGCTTTGCTATATCCGATGGGTGGCTGATCGATTACAGGCAAACAGAGCCAAGTGCTCCATTGAGCTCATCTCAAGGTCTACGCATAACAAAGGATGGGGAGGGCTGCCTTTCCCTAAATCCCAACAGTTTGACTCGGTGTGACCACTCTGTTGGTAATAGTCACAGCAGATTTCTTTACATTGAGAATATACACCATGTCTGAAATATGGAGGACTTCCCTAACCCAAATCCCAACATCTTGTCACAGAGTGTCCCTGTCTTCTACAGTAACTACAATGCCTAAAGTTATGTTGATCATTGGCTTTGATTGAATCTACCGAGGACTGACTCGAGAGTGACTCCCCTACTGCCTGTTGAACAATGGCCCATAGGAAACTCGGTTTTCTTGCTTGTGGTGATTGCAGAGACATGCGCAGGAGTTTTTATTTTTTTATTTAATTTTTATTAACGAAAGTATGAGGTGGTTACATAGTCACATAATATGCAGACTTTAATTGGTACACAGGTAAAAGTAGGTATTGTACATTATACATCAAATAAACAAAAAAGAATGAGAATAGGGCTAATATACGATTAATCCCATTGGCCCAGAAAAGACAGCCATTTATCCCACAGTTTCTGTCCCTTCTCGTTCCTCAATCTTAAATTAAAAGTCAAACACTCCATCTCAAAGATATTATTAACTATGTCTATCCACTGGTCTAAAGTAGGAGATTCTGCAACAAGCCAGCGTCCTGTGATGGCTTTCTTGCTAGCAGCCATGAATACTTTTAAAATATATACAGTGCCTATAGAAAGTCATCATACCCCTTTGAAATAGTTACTATATTTGTCGTACAGCCTGAAATCAAAACCCATTAAAAAAAAACTTTTTCCAGCTTTATGTACAAATTTAGCCATACAACATCAAACTAATGAAAAAAAAGGCGACAGTTCTGAAAATGTATAAAAAATGAAAAACAAGAATAACAGGGTTGGAAAAGTCATCAGTCCCCTGATTTAATACTTTGTAGAGCCACCTTTTGCTGCAATTACAGCCATCAATCTGTTTGGATATGTCTCTACTAGCTTTGCACACCTAGATTGGAGAATATTTGCCCATTCTTCCTTGCAGAATTGTTCGAGTTCAGTCAAATTCCGTGGTGAGCGGCGATGGACTGCTCTCTTCAAGTCCATCCACAGGTTTTCTATCGGATTTAAGTCAAGGCTCTGACTTGGCCACTGTGGGGGGACATGCAGCGTTCGGCCTGTAGAGGGAGCTACAGGACCGTGGCCAAGGTGACGTCAGCGAGGCTCCATTGCACACCTGTTGCAAATGAAGCCTCGTTGACAAGATGGTTTAAGATGTGTGTGCCTCGGCATTCGAAAGAAAGGACGGCGACTGAAAAGTTGCCGAGGTTGTGGAGGGCTGAAAAGCCAAATTATTACGGACTGTATGAATAAACGGGACCTGTCCCTCACTACACCACTGCGTTTGCCTCTGTGTATAATGGACATCGTTACAGTGGCACCCAACGTGGGGCACAGAGGAATGGAGGCGTTAAGCGCGGCCATCGGAGGGATGGCCCTCATACTGGAGCGGCAGGCTCAACTCCAGCACGAGCAGCAATCCGCAATGGGAGAGATGGCGAGGGCTGAGGACCGTGCCCTCCTCCGGGAGCTCGTCGGGGCCATCAAAGCGGGACCGGCGCCCGGGTCGCCACAAGGTCCCCCCAAGGTACACCTCCAGAAGATGGGGGACCTGGACGACCCGGAGGTGTTCCTGGCGATGTTCGAGGGGACGGCGAGGATCTCGGGGTGGCTGGACGGCGAGTGGGCGTACCATCTGCTGCCCCTCCTGTTGGGCGAGGCGCAGCTCGCTGCCCACAGCCTGCCAACGGCCGCCCAGCTCACAAATATCCTGTGGTCGCGATCGAAATTCATTTTGAAGGGAAAAAGCATAGTGTACAGGCGGCGGTTAGCCCGCGCCTCACGCATCCCCTTATTCTGGGTGTAGATTGGGAGGGATTTCCTCAAGCGGTAAAGCGGGCTACCGGGGTGCGCGCACGACAGAGAGGGAGGTGTGAGGCGTGTAATGTGCTCTGTGCCGAGGAGCCGGAGCCGGCGGGGGGGTCTCAACCCGAGATTTCCCCGCCGAACTATCCGCTGCTAGGTGACTTCCCCCTCGAGCAGTCTCGTGACGAGACCCTACGATCGGCCTATGACCAAGTGATAGCGATTGATGGTACTTTGGTACGGCCAGACACAGTACGCGCCCACCCCTATTTCGCGATTATCAGCGACAGGTTGTACCGAGTAAGTCGTGACTCACATAGCCAGGAGGAAGTAACCCAGTTGTTGGTTCCCCGTAGCCGCCAGGAAATGGTCTTCCAGGCGGCTCATTTCAACCCCATGGCGGGCCATTTAGGGTATGATAAGACACTAAACCGTATAATGGCTCGATTTTATTGGCCGGGAATTCGGGCAGAGGTGCGTAGGTGGTGCGCTTCTTGTCGCAAATGTCAGTTGGTAAATCCCCCAGCCATTCCACGGGCTCCCTTGCAGCCCTTACCATTGGTCGAGAACCCATTCGACCGCATAGCCATGGATATTATCGGGCCATTTGATCGGTGTACACAGGGATATCGATTTGTGTTGGTCTTGATAGATTATGCAACCCGATACCCCGAGGCAATACCGCTGCGCAATATCTCTGCCAGGAGTGTAGCGCAGGCATTGTTTCAAGTAATCTCCCGGGTGGGAATCCCGAAAGAGATTCTCACCCATCAGGGCACTAATTTTATGTCACGCACCCTCAAAGAACTGTATGGCTTGTTGAACATCAAGGCGGTTCGAACCAGTGTCTACCACCCGGCCACTGATGGCCTTTGTGAGAGGTTCAATCGGACCTTGAAGTCAATGATCCGGAAGTTTGTACACGAGGATAGTCGGAATTGGCATAAATGGCTAGATCCCCTGCTGTTTGCGGTACGGGAAGTCCCCCAAGCTTCCACCGGGTTTTCCCCGTTTGAATTACTCTACAGGCGTAAGCCCCGGGGTGTCCTAGACCTTCTTAAAAAAAATTGGGAGGAGCTTGCAGGTGTATCACGTAAATCTCCTAAAAAAATGGAACGACGTGGTCACTGTTGCTCTGGCTACAATAATTCCAGAGAGAGATGAGTTCGGTCCGGAAGTCCCAAAATCAAAAGTTAGCACTCCGGTCGGTACTGATAACCATCTCTCTGCTAGCCAGGCCACGGACGTTGCAGATTTGCAAGCTAAGTTCGCCGACGTGTTCTCTCCCCTGCCCGGTCGGACTACGCTTATCGACCACCATATAGAAACACAGCCGGGTTTAACGGTGTGCACGCGTCCCTATAGGTTGCCGGTACACAAACGAGACATTGTGTGCAGGGAATTGGAAGCCATGCTGGAGCTGGGTGTGGTCGAGGAGTCCCGCAGTGACTGGTGTAGCCCCATCGTCCTTGTCAACAAGCCGGATGGGTCTATACGGTTCTGTGTGGATTATAGACGGGTTAATGCGGTCTCCAAGTTCGATGCCTATCCGATGCCCCGGTTTGACGAGCTCTTGGACCGGCTTGGCACGGCCAAATATTTCACGACATTGGATTGCACGAAGGGATACTGGCAGATTCCACTCTCGCCGGTATCCCGGGAGAAAACTGCATTCTCCACTCCGCTCGGGCTATTCCAGTTCACGGTGCTCCCTTTCGGGTTGTTCGGAGCCCCAGCCACTTTTCAGCGCCTCATGGACCACATTCTGCGGCCGCACTCTGCCTATGCTGTGGCCTACCTGGATGACATTGTCATTCACAGTGACACCTGGGCGCAGCATGTGCAGAGTGTGGCTGCTGTTCTGCGGTCCCTGAGGCAGGCGGGGCTGACGGCCAACCCGAAGAAGTGCGTGATCGGGAGGGAGATCCGGTATCTGGGGTACCACTTGGGTCGGGGGGAGGTGTGGCCGCAGATTGAAAAGACTGCGGCCATCGCCGCCTCTCCGCGGCCCAAGATGAAGAAGGAGGTGAGGGCCTTCCTGGGGCTGGCTGGCTATTACCGGCAGTTAGTGCCGGGATTTTCAGAGCTGGCCAATGAGAGACAATGATCAGGTTTGTCTTTTATACAGTTTAAACATAATGCCAGGCGCCGCCAAGGCTATCGGCTGATGGGCTTGTGCTTACGTGAGAAAGGGCGGGAGAGAATGAACAATGGGGAGACTCTCTCACTGATCAATCAGCGCTTTCCTACTGATTAATCGGCGTTCAACATTTCACACCTATCAGCAGGATGCGCCTGTCCCTCCATTATTGCTCTCTCTCACCACTCCCTCCGAAACCTCCGCTGTTCACATGGTAAATTACACAGTGCTTCTTAGAACAATGGCTATAGAACTTTAAAGGTGTGGCAAGAGAAAATGTAATCACAGTCGTTACACAAGTTGTATCAGTCATGTGAAAGTGTATAACCTGAAAATAGTTCTATGAATGTATTTTCCATAACAATCCCTCCTTTTAACATTTAATTCCTTGAATGTTAACAACACTTCAGCCTAAATATCCTATTTCACTGGACGGAGGTTCTCATATCCTCCTCGTCCATATCAAATAAGTTAAACCCGGGAAAGGGATCCAGGTTAGAAAGGTCATCCCCTGTCTCCATTCGTTCGAGTACCATGTTAGTTGTCATCATGTGGGTGGCCGCCCTCCTTGTACATGCCTTGCAAACCACCGACATCACAAACTATTTTTCATCAAGAAAGCGATAAGTGCACGCCTGATTAAGGGCATCACATAGGCCAAATAGCAAGTTCCACCTTCATTTTTAGGTACACAACTGTAAGCTTTTGGACCGCAGACTAAGTACACTTGCTCTGGCCGTGGTTTAGCTACGGTGAGGTCGAATTGGGTTTGGTTTCCTGCGTTACCATGAACAATCACTCTTTCCCAGATAAACTTGGCCTCTTGTCTTATTAGAGAACAGTATGTCACATTATGTAGCTCATATACAGCCACTGGGGATAGTGGCACCGAATAGTTCCGTGGTTTCAGGGGATCATGAGGAGGCAGGGATGTGTTGGCAGATCCAACAATCAGTCATGTTACCTTGTCTAGCGTCCTCCAACAGTAAGGGCAACAATCAGAAAACATCATCCTCACCCCTCCGGAACCCCACTCCGTAGGCCGCAATCGTCTCGGCAGCTTCATGGTGTTTCAATTATGTTGGAATCAGAGGTTACTAGCACATGATTCTTGTTGGAGCCCTGCGGTGGCTCAGTGTTGTCCTTGTCTTGGGCCTTACTACTTCTCTCCTCCTGGCTGGTCACGCCTGGTCCCGTCGTGTTGCCCCTGGGCTGGCCACTGACGTCTAGTCTCGCTGGGTCGCTCCTGGTCTGCCCGCTGACGTCTGGTCTCATTGGGTCACTCCCGGTCCTCCCGCTGATGGCTGGTCTCGCCGGGTCACTCTGTGTCTGCCCGCTGACATCCCCACTGGTCTCTCCAGTGGTGGTGCCTTCTTGCCGTGTGTGGCATGTACCCATGTGCCTCTCTCTGCAGACTGCGTGACGAGATGTACCTGGAAAGGCCCCAACCACCGTGGACTGCTCCAGTGTTTTCTCCTGCAGTTCTTGGTCAGCACCCACTCCCCTTGCTGGATGTCGTGGAGAGGTCCCCCTAGTGGTGTGAGGAGTGCCTCCTTCACGGTTCTGTGGATGCCTCTTAAAACTCTGGTTAGCACAGTATGTTAGCATAGAGTAATTCGCATATTCAATGGTTAGCTCACACCCATTATGTGGTGCACCTATTCCTGTGGTCATTGCTCTACCAGTCAGGATCCCATGAGGAGACAGGCCGTTCTTTGCCCTAGGCCTCCCTCGCCTAGCTGTGAGGATCAATGGAAAGGCTTTAACCCTGTTCAGTCCGACTTCTTCACACCGTTTTGTCAGTTCCATTGTGATTGTCCTGTTCTCACTCTCCACTATACCTCCATTCTGGGGGTGATAAGAGCAGTGAGGTTGTTTTTTTTTAAAGTCCACCCCTAAGTATTCAGACATTTTGTGTGACCAATCGTCACTCGACAATTTCCTAGGGAAATTGTGGCACTACTTCAGTTACCAATGCTTTCGCCACTGCTGAGGAATCTGCTTTTCCCGATGGAAAACCTCAACCCATTCAGAAAACATGCCCACAAAAACTAAACAATATTTCTTTCCCTCGCAGGGGTTTAACTCAAAAAGTCCATCATAACAGATCAAATGGGCCATCAGGGGGAGGATGGCTTGATTGGGGAACCATTTGCCCTCTTTCTACACTATGCCAAATTCTGTGAATAATTTGAAAAGCCTTGGGTGTACCAATGCTTATTTACAATATCCGTCATCCCCCCTTTTGACACATGATCTTCTCCATGTGACAACACTTCATAAAAATAAAATAAACATTTTGGTAAACATGGGTTATCATTTAGGCCAACCCAAAACAAAAAAATAACGTGTTTCTTAGTAATTATCTTAGGTATTTTAGTGATTGCGTCTATTCTGTTTGTACTCTGGCTTTAGCCCTCCCTGGTGAGCTTATGGCCCAAAAACAAACAACAACAACCGCAACAGCAACAGCAACAACACCCTTTACAAATAGTAAGCTTGCCTTGTGGCTCTGTTCTGCCAAATATTTGAAGGGTGCCTACCCCCTTTCAACACCAAATTCTTACTGAATAGATACTAAAGTTATCTCTTATAGCTGCCCAAATACTGCTGGGTTTTCAACGTAGCCCCTAGGGGCTCTAGACCATGTATCTATCTATCTATCTACCTATCTATACCTATCTATATATATATATATATATTATATCATATCACTTATCCTTAAAGCGAAATGCGAACCAGAACTGGGAATCCTTATGTACAGGAATACTGAAGAACGCATTAGCTAGGTCGACCACTGAGAAATATGTAGTATTACTGGGTATATGTGTAATTAGTATATGGATCCGTAACAATAGGGGCGCGTGCTTGGACTGCTTCATTAACCTTTTTAAGATCCCGAACAAAGTGCCAGGTTTGTGGTTGGCCTTCCTGTTTGGCCTCTTTTACGGGGATGATGAGAGTACGACAAAAGGCTGTCGGGACATGGAACAATAATACCTTTTTCCAATAACGTATCAAAAACTGGTGTAATACCATCTACGGCTTCCGATCTCAGGGGATACTGCGCCTGTCGCGGTCTGTCAGGCCCCTTGGGTACAACAACCAGCGGCTGCACATTCTTTATAAGACCAACGTCATATCTGGTGCTGCGCTCAGAGAGCAGGCGGTACTCCCGATAATCGACTGTCATCTGCAGTCATTACAGTTCCCACAAACTGAGCAATGTTATTTTGCTCTGGGATAAGGCGTACACTTCCTATTCCTACGAATGTACACTCAAAACGGCTACGGTAAGCCCTTGCTGACGGCGAGTACTCGTCCCCTCTCTCACATGAGACCAGGTCTCTTACTTGGTTGCAAGATGATACCCGAGGCCCTACATCCTGCCCCCCATTACGGTTTAGCGAGAGATACATGAGGGTCTGACCCGCGTATCTCACAAAACTCATCCTTTGTATTTGTTACAGACATAGCGCAATATCCCTGGTCAATCCAATAAAGCCACTGTCCTGACAATAAATCCATCTTCTCTCTAAACCAAACTTTTTCAAAACTCTCATTCTGACTTTCGGAGACCTTGGCTGTACAATGAAAATGATCTTTATCTGTGAACGTACAATCTCTAATTCTTAACTCGGCTTCTGCCAACAATTTCTGTGCAATTGATCTCCGCCGAGAGATGGGCAGGTTCCATCCGTAAAAATAATTTAGTGGTGCATTACCCAACGATATATTTTGATTGGTTTTATCTCACCGGGTAATGTCGTCGATGGGACCTCTCCCGCCTCCTTTTTATCAGCCTGCGGTGCCGTCAGGGGTCGGTATCGTGGTGGTCGGACAGAGAGGCGGTCGAGATCCACATCAACCTGCTCAGACAATAAAACTATAGGACACTGGTTAGGAGACCCTAGCCTACCTACCTTGCGGTTACTTTCCTGATTCAACTGTGCGTTTATCTTACCAGCAGCATGATTTCCAAGCCTATCTCCCAGTATGCTAATCTGTCTCTGGCTAAAACTCCCGTTCAATGGAAAACCCAAATCTCCCACATAGGCAATTGTTCGCATGTCCATCTACCATATTTTTCAATCATTATCTTGGCGCACCCCTCCATGCTCGAAGGCAGCGGGTTCACTTTACTGGCCGCTTACTGGCCGCTTTCCCCATTATCACAACTTTTTCAGGTATTTTAGAAAGGTTAAGTGTCGTCAATGACAATAGGTGAGTTCCTTACCTTTTATTCACGTGTCTCCACACCGGTCTTTTACGCGTTTCATGCAAATTCTAGGTATACCAAAAAATTGTGTGTCCTCCACACATTGAGTGTCCCCGACACCTCTTCTCGATTAAAGTGTTAATCAGCCCGTCGGCTCTCAGCTAGAAGTTTATCTAGATTAAAAAACAGAAACACAAACAAACAACAAACTGCAGACCTAAACCCGGTTTAGGATTTTCAACTGTTCCAGACAGCCGACCTAGCCCGGCTAGGATTTTCTCAAACTGTCGACCTTGGTCCAACCGAGGAATTTACCAACAGTGACCTAACCCGGTTAGGGATTTTAACACACAACAAAATTTACAGGACTCGAACCTGAGGGAACCCAGAACAGAGTTTACAGGACTCGAACCCGAGAGACTCTTAACCCAGAACAGAATTTACAGGACTCGAACCTGAGGGACTCTTAACCCAGAACAGAATTTACAGGACTCGAACCTGAGGGCCTCTAACCCAGAACAGAATTCGCTAGTAAATTTTTTAATTTACAAATATTGTGGTCTTAACTCTTCCGAGTTCAATGTCTTTATGGACTCGCCGTGCCTGAGAACTCCGTCCCTCTCCTTTCAGGCACCTTTCTCTCAACCTTTGCGTTCTGAACTTTCAAAGGGAGGATTTCGGCTCCAGGAATATATCCTGTTCGTATACGAGTTGACCTTCTTGGCAGAGAGACGACGAACTCAGGGCAGGCGGTCCCGGATCGAGCCCCCAAATTGTGGTGGAAGTCTAGGATTTAGCACTCTGTACTTTAGCTCTTCGGAGGTAAGAATCAAGAAACAAGTCCTGAGTAGCCACAATATCTGAGTCCGGTATTTATTGCTTGCAAACAAGAGACAAGAGCGTAACAGCAGCCCAGCGTAGAGCCGGGGGTCAGTTCAGCGCAAGTCTGAAGAGACAATGATCAGGTTCGTCTTTTATACAGTTTAAACATAATGCCAGGCGCCGCCAAGGCTATCGGCTGATGGGCTTGTGCTTACGTGAGAAAGGGCGGGAGAGAATAAACAATGGGGAGACTCTCTTACTGATCAATCAGCGCTTTCTTACTGATTAATCGGCGTTCAACATTTCACATCTATCGGCAGGATGCGCCTGTCCCCCCATTATTGCTCTCTCTCACCACTCCCTCCGAAACCACCGCTGTTCACATGGTAAATTATACAATGCTTCTTAGAACAATGGCTATAGAACTTTAGAGGTGTGGCAAGAGAAAATGTAATCACAGTAGTTACACAAGTTGTATCAGTCATATGAAAGTGTATAACCTGAAAATAGTTCTATGAATGTATTTTCCATAACAGCAGACATGGGGAACTCCAGAGACTAGAACTGGAGTTTGCCAATTTATTTTCTAATAAATAAGCCACTTCCTTTTTCATTACTGCCCAACACTACAGAACAATGATGCTCATGCAACGTCAACAGATATTGAACGTGGAAGTAATCCGCAAATAAAATAATGTTCCAGATTGCAGGGTACAAATCCGTAGGTTTGGATTAATAAATGAGGGACTTTTATTACGCATTACGTAAATCAGACAGATTGAATCACCACAAGGATGCACGCCTTTTCAATGTCCACCAGATGGTAGGCTTGACTTATCTTCTGGAGTGAAAGAGATGAAAAAAGGGAGCTCTGTGAAGCCAGCAGCAGGGAGCGGCAGCTGGCAGCAGTACGATGGTAAAGTGAATGCATCATAATCAAAGAACACTGTGACGACATAAGAAGTTTGTATTGGAAGCTTCATCGGAGGCTACTAAATTAAGCTATTTTAGCTATTTTTGAGCGTGATCAAATATTTGTATTTTATATTTGAGACATTCATATTCCCAAAGCAATCTAGACAAGGCACTTTTAACTGTTGGGCCACAGTAAAGGGTCAATAATTGTTGGTATGACATCCCTCATGGTTGAAACTCAGTTGATATGTATACTAGAAGTGTTGTGGAGTACAGTGGTAGTGAAAATCATGTTTAGCCTTTAAAAAAAAATGTGTACAGTCCATAATGTTTTCCTTATGCAATTTAGAGGTGGCGCTTTATTATTATTAATAATAATAATAATAATAAATGTATTTATAGAGCACATTTTCGTACAAAGACTGCAGCTCAAAGTGCTGCACATAAACATAAAAAGAAACAGTAGTACAATAGAAGAAAGGTGAAATAGGAAAACAATAAATAAACAGCAGTAGCCTCCATGTTAACATGATACAAGCAATGGTAATAGATAATTAAAGCAAAACAAGCAAGTAAAACCCAAGCAATACAGACCAATAGTGAAATAGAAAGCCGTCTCTCTCTCTCGTTCTTTTACATTCAAACACACACACACACACAGATCACAGAGGGCAATAAAAGAGAGGATGAATGTGTAGTCAAACAACAGGTCTGGTTTGTGGTGGGAGTTTGCCATGAACAATAGTACATGCTAGGATGGTACAAATAATGGTAATAGATAATTAAATTAAATTCCGTTCTATTCGATTGCCATTGATTTGTATTGCCCTTAATCACTGTTACAGTCTAAAACGGTTTCATAATGCCTGAATATGAAAGACAATAAGGGATGGCACACAACACCCCCCAACCTTAGACCCTCGCAGAGGACAAGGAAAAACTCCCATATAAAACCTTACACGAAAAATAAAAAATGGAAGAAACCTTGGGAGGGGCTACTCAGAGAGGGATCCCCCCTACCAGGATGGTCAGGCGTGCAATAGATGTTGAGTTTGGGCAGGCAGAAAGTACAATATACTAATTGTCAAGATGAGTGTGGGACATCCCGATCTGATGTGACGTCACAGCAAACAGCAACTCAGTCAGCGCCGCCCTGGGGGCGGGGGGACCACGCACACGCCAACACTGTCCAGCTGCAACATGGAATCTGCACACCCTAGGGTGTGCACCTACCAAGCACTCGTACTCACACAGACAGAAAGACAGACATGACCAGCGTTAGTGGATAGTAGCATATAGAATGATAACAGAAAATAGAGAGATATGATCATTCATTTACACAGGATACAGTGTCATCAAGATAACAGTACAGCAAATGTATATGATAGACAGTGTGTCTGAGTGTATGTGGAACGGGATGTGGAACTTGGGATTGGTGCCGGGTTTGGGTCTTGGAGCTGGGGACTCTGGGGTTGGTGCCAGGTTTGGTGTTGGGTCTCAGGGCTGGAACCTGGGGTTGGTGCTGGAACTGGATCCTGTGGCTGGGAGTCGGGGTTAGGTGCTGGGTCTGGAAACAACCTGGGCTGGTGTGTTGGCGATCTGCAAAGGTAGGATAGTGGGCGAGGGGGGGTGGGCGGGGTTTGGGAACTTGTGTAGGGAAGGTGTAGAAAGGAGGTGTTGATCGTCTCAGGGTCCTTGGCTGGTGCTGGTGTTGGAGCTGTTGGCCAGGGCTTGTGCTTGAACTGGTGCTGGTGATGGTACTGATACTGATGGTGCTGTTGCTGGTGGTGGAGTGTGTAGATTGCAGAGGGTGAGCGATGTGATGTGTGTCAAGGCAAGTTTAAATAAGTGTGTTTTGAGAAGTTTCTTAAAGGTGTTAAGAGTTTCTGCCACTCTGATATGGCCTGGTAGGGTGTTCCAAAGCTTAGGGGCATAGCAGCTAAAAGCCGCCTCACCGCTTCTCTTACGGTTTGCCCTTGGAGTCACTAAGAGAGAAGCAGTGGAGGATCTAAGGGTTCTATTAGGCACATATTCCTGAATGCAATCACCCAAGTATCTTGGTGCTTAACCTTTTACCGTTTTGAAAACCAGAAGAAGAACCTTAAAATTTATTCTAAAACCCACAGGCAGCCAGTGTAGTATACGGATGTGGGGGGACATGGAGCGTTCGGCCTGTAGAGGGAGCTACAGGACCGTGGCCAGGCTGCGGAAGCGAGGCTTTTTGCGCACCGGTTGCAAATGAAGCCTCGTTAACGAAGTGGTTTAAGATGTGTGTGCCTCTGCTTTCGGGGAGGGCGGGAAAGCTGCGACTGGGAAGTCGACGAGAGGAATTGATGAGTGTGAATAAACAGGGTTTGCCCTTATCGCAACTACTGAGTCCGCCTCTGTGTCCAAGGACCTCTTTACATTGGTGCCAATCGTGGGGCACAGAGTGAAGGCGGATGGATATGGAGACATTAAGCACGGTCATCTCCAGGATGACCCTCATCCTGGAGCAGCAGGCCCACCTGCAGCAGGAGCAGCAATCTGCGGTGGGAGAGATGGCGACGGCGAGGGCTGAGGACCATGCCCTCCTCCGGGAGCTCGTCGGGGCCATCAAAGCAGGACCGGCGCCCGGGTCGGCACAAGGTCCCCCTAAGGTCCACCTCCAGAAGATGGGGGACCTGGACAACCCAGAGGCGTTCCTGGCGGTGTTCGAGGGGACGGCGAGGATCTTGGGGTGGCCGGACGGCGAGTAGGCGTACCATCTGCTGCCCCTCCTGTCAGGCGGGGCGCAGCTCGCTGCCCACAGCCTGCCAGCGGCCGCCCAGCGGAATTATCCCTCCCTAGCCCGGGCTATTCAAGACCGCCTGGGCCTCACCCCGGAGGAACACCGGCGCCGGATCCGGGCCCTGACGATGGAGGAGGGGAGTCGGTCCTTTGCCTACGGTCCGTTGCCTACGGTTGTATCCGGTAAGGATACAACACGATACGCACCAGGCGGTCTTGGATTCGGGCTGCATGCAGTCCATGATCCAGGAGCGCCTGGTTCGACCAGGGGCATTGTTAAAGGCATCGAGGGTGTTGGTGAAGTGTGTGCATGGGGACATTCACGAATATCCTGTGGTCACTATCGAAATTCATTATGAGGGAAAAAAGCATAGTGTACAGGCGGCGGTTAGCCCGCGCCTCACGCATCCCCTTATTCTGGGTGTAGATTGGGAGGGGTTTCCTCAAACGGTAAAGCGGGCTACCGGGGTGCGTGCACGACAGAGAGGGAGGTGTGAGGCATGTAATGTGCTCTGCGCTGAGGCAGTGCCTCGCGACACTGCCGAGGAGCCGGAGTCGGCGGGGGGGTCTCAACCCGAGATTTCCCGGCCGAACTACCCGCTGCTAGGAGACTTCCCCCTCGAGCAGTCTCGTGACGAGACCCTACGATCTGCCTATGACCAAGTGATAGTGATTAATGGTACTTTGGTACGGCCAGACACAGTGCGCGCCCACCCCTATTTTGCGATCATCAGCGACAGGTTATATCGAGTGAGTCGTGACTCGCATAGTCAGGAGGAAGTAACCCAGTTGTTGGTTCCCCGTAGCCACCGGGAAATGGTCTTCCAGGCGGCTCATTTCAACCCCATGGCGGGCCATTTAGGTTATGGTAAGACACTAAACCGTATCATGGCTCGATTTTATTGGCCGGGAATTCGGGCAGAGGTGCGTAGGTGGTGCGCTTCCTGTCACGAATGTCAATTGGTAAATCCCCCAGCCTTTCCCCGGGCCCTGTTGCGGCCCATACCGTTGGTCGAGAACCCATTCGACCGCATTGCCATGGATATTATCGGGCCATTTGATCGGTGTACACAGGGATATCGATTTGTGTTGGTCTTGATAGATTACGCAACCTGATACCCCGAGGCAATACCGCTGCGCAATATTTCCGCCAAGAGTGTAACGCAGGCATTGTTTCAAGTGATCTCCCGGGTGGGTATCCCGAAAGAGATTCTCACCGACCAGGGCACCAATTTTATGTCACGCACCCTCAAGGAACTGTACGGGTTGTTGAACATTCAAGATTCAAGATTCAAAGTGTTGATTATCATATGCACAGTAGAAAACACGTTTCCCTGTACAATGAAATTCTTGCTTTGCTGTCCGCAGAATGCCAACCAATGTAAAATGTACAATACTAAAAAAATACAATGTATACTAAACAAAATGTACAAGATAACATGATTTAAGGCAGCATGTGATAATAAAAAAGCAACAATAATAATAATAAAACAGTGCAAATGTAAACAATGCAATTATGCATGTATAAACTGAAAATGACAGTCGGGTTCAGTTATATGAGGTAGTACAGTTATATGAGGTAGTCAATGATTATAATCTCCTATGCGTTGTTTAGGAGTCTGATGGCAGTGGGAAAGAAGGAGTTCTTTAGTCTGGTGGTCCTGCATTTAACACTTCTGTACCTCCAGCCTGAGGGTATAATTGTGAACAGTCCGTGCTGGGGGTGGGTGGGGTCCTTGAGGATGGAGGCGGCTCTCCTGTGGACTCTGCGGTGGTAGATGCTCTGCAGAGAGGGCAGTGGAGTCCTGGTGATTTTCTCAGCGGTCTTCACCACTCTGCAGGCGTCTGCGGTCCATAGCAGTAGTGCTGCCGTACCACACAGTGATACAGCTGGTTAGGATGCTCTCAACAATGCAGCTGTAGAAGTTGCTGAGGATCTTGGGCAACATGCCAAACTTCCTCAATCTCCTCAGAAAGTACAGCCGCTGTTGGGCCTTCTTAACCAGCTGTGTGGTGTTAAGTGTCCAGGTGAGGTCCTCGCTGATGTGGACGCCCAGGTATTTGAAGCTGCTCACCCTCTCTACTTCGAGTTCCCGGATGTACAGTGGCCGATGAGGTCCCCTCTTCTTCCTCATGTCCACTATCATCTCCTTGGTCTTGTCCTTATTGAGGGTGAGGTTGTTGTCCTCACACCATGCTACCAGACTGGCCACCTCCCTCCTGTAAGCCGCTTCGTGCCCGCCAGTGATGCATCCTATCACTGCGGTGTCGTCCACAAACTTTAGGATGATGTTGTCCTTGTGGGAGGCGACACAGTCGTGGGTGAACAGGGTGTAGAGGATGGGGCTGAGGACGCATCCCTGTGGAGTGCCAACATTTGTAATAATGCTGGCTGAAGTCCTATTACCAATCCTGACAGACTGGGGCCTGCCAGTCAAAAAGTCTAGGAGCCAGTCACAGAGGGTGGGGTGCAGGCCAAGTGTGGACATTTTGTGGATGAGTCTGTGGGGGATGACCGTATTAAAAGCGGAGCTGTAGTCTACAAAGAGCGTCCTGATGTAGGAGTCTTTGTTTTCCGCAGCGATAGCGTCTGAGGTGGACCTGTTGGGCCGGTAGGCATACTGCAGGGGGTCTAGGGTGTCCGGTATGCTGCTCTTAATGTGTGCCAGTACCACTCTCTCAAAACACTTCATGATGATTGGAGTGAGTGCTACTGGCCTGTAATCATTCAGGCAGGCAGGTTGGCTCTTCTTGGGAAGGGGGACGATGGTTGTAGTCTTGAAGCAGGAGGGAACAGTGTTGTGAGTGAGGGAAAGGTTGAAGATGGAGGTGAGAACATCAGCCAGCTCGTTGGCACATGCTCTGAGAGCCCGCCCAGGGATGTTGTCTGGTCTTGCTGCCTTGCGGGGGTTGATCTTCCTCAGGGCTTTGTTTACCTGGCCTGATGAGATGGTTAGTGGAGGGGAGGGGGGTCGGGTGGTCCCGGTGTGTGTGTGCCTCCTCTCTGTGCTGTGGCTGGAGGTCTCAAAGTGGGTGTAGAAGATATTTAGGTCATTCTCACCGACCAGGGCACCAATTTTATGTCACGCACCCTCAAGGAACTGTACGGGTTGTTGAACATCAAGGCGATTCGAACCAGTGTTTACCACCCGGCCACGGATGGCCTTTGTGAGCGGTTCAATCAGACCTTGAAATCAATGATCCGGAAGTTTGTGCACGAGGATAGTCGGAATTGGCATAAATGGCTAGATCCCCTGCTGTTTGCGGTACGGGAAGTTCCCCAAGCTTCCACCGGGTTTTCCCCGTTTGAATTACTCTACGGGCGTAAGCCCCGGGGTGTCCTAGACCTTCGTAAAGAAAATTGAGAAGAAGGGTCTAGCGACAGTAAAAATTAAATCCAGTACCTCCTGGACTTGCGCACAAAGCTCCACGCCCTAGGGGTTATCTCACGCAAGCATTTGCAGCAAGCCCAGGAACGTCAAAAGCGCCTCTACGACAGGGGAACTGGCCTGTGAGAATTTTCACCGGGAGACAAGGTGCTCGTACTATTACCCACCTCCAGCACGAAATTACGCGCGAAGTGGCAAGGGCCGTTTGTGGTCACATGTCGCATGGGGGACGAGGATTATGAGGTAGTACGCTCGGACCGGGGGGATAGGTTGCAGGTGTATCACGTAAATCTCCTTAAAAAACGGAACAACGTGGTCACTGTTGCTCTGGCTACAATAATTCCAGAGGGAGATGAGTTCGGACCAGAAGTCCCAAAATCAACAATTAGCACTCCGGTCGGTGTTGATAACCACCTCTCTGCTAGCCAGGCCACGGACGTTGCAGATTTGCAAGCTAGATTCGCTGACGTGTTCTCTCCCCTGCCCGGTCGGACTACGCTTATCGACCACCATATAGAAACGCAGCCGGGTTTAACGGTGCGCACGCGTCCCTATAGGTTGCTGGTACACAAACGAGACATTGTGTGCAAGGAATTGGAAGCCATGCTGGAGCTGGGTGTGGTCGAGGAGTCCCGCAGTGACTGGTGTAGCCCCATCGTGCTTCTCAACAAGCCGGATGGGTCTATACGGTTCTGTGTGGATTATAGAAGGGTTAATGCGGTCTCCAAATTCGATGCCTACCCGATGCACCGGGTTGAGGAGCTCTTGGACCGGCTTGGCACGGCCAGGTTTTTTACGACATTGGATTGCACGAAGGGATACTGGCAGATTCCCCTCTCGCCGGTATCCCGGGAGAAGACTGCATTCTCCACTCCGCTCGGGTTGAATCAGTTCACGGTGCTCCCTTTCGGGTTGTTCGGAGCCCCAGCCACTTTCCAGCGCCTCATGGACAGCATCCTGCGGCCGCACTCTGCCGATGCTTCTGCCTACCTGGATGACATTGTCATTCACAGTGACACCTGGGCGCAGCATATGCGGCGTGTGGCTGCTGTTCTGCGGTCCCTGAGGCAGGCGGGGCTGACGGCCAACCCGAAAAAGTGTGTGATCGGGCGGAGGGAGATCCGGTATCTGGGGTACCACTTGGGTCGAGGGGAGGTGCGGCCGCAGGTTGAAAAGACCATTCCGTTAACGAGACTTCATTCACAACAGGTGCGCAACAAGCCTCGTTTACGTAACCCTGGCCACGGTCCTGTAGCTCCCTCTACAGGCCGAATGCTGCATGTCCCCCCACATACCTTCACGACACAGGCCCCACATACCCCCACCGCCCGACACAGGCCGACACGATACCACCGGGTGATCCTCGCGTTCACATCTTTCATGCGGTGGAGCCACTGGAGGGGAGCATGGTCGGAATAGAGTATGAAAGCGTGACCCAGCTGGCCAGCTCGGAGAAGCCCGGCACGAACTGCCGGTAATAGCCAGCCAGCCGCAGGAACGCCCTCACCTCCTTCTTAGTCTTGGGCCGCGGAGAGGCGGCGATGGCCGCAGTCTTTTCAACCTGCGGCCACACCTCCCCTCGACCCAAGTGGTACCCCAGATACCGGATCTCCCTCCGCCCGATCACACACTTTTTCGAGTTGGCCGTCAGCCCCGCCTGCCTCAGGGACCGCAGAACAGCAGCCACACACTGCATATGCTGCGCCCAGGTGTTACTGTAAATGACAACGTCATCCAGATAGGCAGCAGCAAAGGCAGAGTGCGGCCGCAGAATGCAGTCCATGAGGCGCTGGAAAGTGGCTGGGGCCCCGAACAACCCGAAAGGAAGCACCGTGAACTGATACAACCCGAGAGGAGTGGAGAATGCAGTCTTCTCCTGGGATACCGGCGAGAGGGGAATCTGCCAGTATCCCTTCATGCAATCCAATGTCGTAAAGAACCTGGCCATGCCAAGCCGGTCCAAGAGCTCGTCAACCCGGGGCATCGGGTAGGCATCGAATTTGGAGACCGCATTAACCCTTCTATAATCCACACAGAACCGTATAGACCCATCCGGCTTGTTGACAAGCACGATGGGGCTACACCAGTCACTGCGGGACTCCTCGACCACACCCAGCTCCAGCATGGCTTCCAATTCCTTGCACACAATGTCTCGTTTGTGTACCAGCAACCTATAGGGGCGTGTGCGCACCGTTAAACCCGGCTGCGTTTCTTTTGGTGGTCGATAAACGTAGTCCGACCGGGCAGGGGAGAGAACACGTCAGCGAACCTAGCTTGCAAATCTGCAACGTCCGTGGCCTGGCTAGCAGAGAGATGGTCATCAATACCGACCGGAGTGCTAATTTTTGATTTTGGGACTTCCGGTCCGAACTCATCTCTCTCTGGAATTATTGTAGCCAGAGCAACAGTGACCACGTCGTTCCATTTTTTAAGGAGATTTACGTGATACACCTGCAAGCTATCCCCCCAGTCCGAGCGTACTACCTCATAATCCACGTCCCCCATGCGACGTGTGACCACAAACGGCCCTTGCCACTTCGCGAGTAATTTCGTGCTGGAGGTGGGTAACAGTACGAGCACCTTGTCTCCCGGTGAAAATTCTCGCAGGTTCGATCCCCTGTCGTAGAGGCGTTTTTGACGGTCCTGGGCTTGTTGCAAATGCTCGCGTGAGATAACCCCTAGGGCGTGGAGCTTTGTGTGCAAGTCCAGGACGTACTGAATCTCATTTTTACCCTTCCTCCCAAATTTCTTTAAGAAGGTCTAGTACACCCCGGGGCTTACGCCCGTAGAGTAATTCAAACGGGGAAAACCCGGTGGAAGCTTGGGGAACTTCCTGTACCGCAAACAGCAGGGGATCTAGCCATTTATGCCAATTCCGACTATCCTCGTGCACAAACTTCCGGATCATTGATTTCAAGGTCCGATTGAACCGCTCACAAAGGCCATCCGTGGCCGGGTGGTAAACACTGGTTCGAATCGCCTTGATGTTCAACAACCCGTACAGTTCCTTGAGGGTGCGTGACATAAAATTGGTGCCCTGGTCGATGAGAATCTCTTTCGGGATTCCCACCCGGGAGATCACTTGAAACAATGCCTGCGCTACACTCCTGGCAGAAATATTGCGCAGCGGTATTGCCTCGGGGTATCGGGTTGCGTAATCTATCAAAACCAACACAAATCGATATCCCTGTGTACACCGATCAAATGGCCCGATAATATCCATGGCAATGCGGTCGAATGGGTTCTCGACCAATGGTAAGGGCCGCAACGGGGCCCGTGGAATGGCTGGGGGATTTACCAATTGACATTCGCGACAGGAAGCGCACCACCTATGCACCTCTGCCCGAATTCCCGGCCAATAAAATCTAGCTACTATACGGTTTAGTGTCTTATCATATCCTAAATGGCCCGCCATGGGGTTGAAATGAGCCGCCTGGAAGACCATTTCCCGGCGGCTACGGGGAACCAACAACTGGGTTACTTCCTCCTGACTATGCGAGTCACGACTCACTCGGTATAACCTGTCGCTGATGATCGCAAAATAGGGGTGGGCGCGCACTGTGTCCGGCCGTACCAAAGTACCATCAATCGCTATCACTTGGTCATAGGCCGATTGTGCGGTCTCGTCACGAGACTGCTCGAGGGGGAAGTCACCTAGCAACGGGTAGTTCGGTGGGGAAATCTCAGGTTGAGACCCCCCCGCCGGCTCCGGCTCCTCTGCAGTGTCGCGAGGCGTCGCCTCAGCACAGAACACATTACACGCCTCACACCTTCCTCTCTGTCGTGCACGCACCCCGGTAGCCCGCTTTACTGCTTGAGGAAACCCCTCCCAATCTACACCCAGAACAAGGGGATGCGTGAGGCGCGGGCTAACAGCCGCCTGTACACTATGCTTTTTTCCCTCATAATGAATTTCGATAGCGACCACAGGGTATTCGTGAATGTCCCCATGCACACACTTCACCAACACCCTCGATGCCTTTAACAATGCCCCCGGTCGAACCAGGCGCTCCTGGATCATTGAATCCAAGAACGCCTGGTGCGTATCATGTTGTATCCTTACTGGAACACAATACGCCTCTCCTGGTCCGGGGGGAGGGCCCGGTATGTTGCCGATGCGGACGACCTGCCCCACCTCCATCACTGGGCAATCCGCCTGAACATGGCCCGGCCGTCCGCATCGCCAACACACCCCCCCTGCCGCTCGGGGTGCTTCCTGTGGGGCCAGGGCTGGTTCTCGATATGCCCGCCCCTGCCATCTCGTCCTCGGTGCGGGTGCCGGCCTCTCTCCTTCCGGCCGCGAGATCCTGGGGCCGGTGGTACTGGACCCAGGCGGCGGTTCGGGCCGGGATCCCCGTGAGGAACTGCTCCATCACCACCCGGTCCCCGACCTCCTCCGCCGAGCTGTTCCTCGGGTCCAGCCACCGCCACGCCCTGTCCCGCAGCCGCTGGGCATAGGCAAAGGGCCGGCTCCCCTCCTCCATCGTCAGGGCCTGGAACCGGCGACGGTGTTCCTCCGGTGTGAGGCCCAGGCGGTCTCGAATTGCCCGGGCTAGGGAGGGATAATCCCGTTGGGCGGCCGCTGGCAGGCTGTGGGCAGCGAGCTGCGCCTCACCTGACAGGAGAGACAGCAGATGGTATGCCCACTCGCCGTCCGGCCACCCAGAGATCCTCGCCGTCCCCTCGAACACCGCCAGGAACGCCTCCGGGTCGTCCAGGTCCCCCATTTTCTGGGGGCCGGCCCCGCCTTGATGGCCCCGACGAGCTCCCGGAGGAGGGTACGGTCTTCAGCCCTCGCCGTCGCCATCTCCCCCACCGCGGCCTGCTGCTCGAGGATCATAGTCATCCTGGCGATGGCCGCACTTAATGTTTCCATCCCCTCCGTGTCCCAGGTTGGGCGCCAATGTAACAGGTTTCTATACACGGAGGCGGACTCGGTGGTCGGGATACAGAAAGTAAATCGTTTATTTAAAAAGGGTTCTTCTTTTAGTTCACTCTTGGCCCTGGCCGACTTGTCAAGTTTAGCTTTTCAGCCTTCGTTTTCCCGATCTCTCCTCCGTCGCTGCTCTCTCGGTCCCTTCTACTGAAAGCAGAGGCACACACATCTTAAACCATTCCGTTAACGAGGCTTCATTCACAACAGGTGCGCAACAAGCCTCGTTTACGTAACCCTGGCCACGGTCCTGTAGCTCCCTCTACAGACCGAACGCTGCATGTCCCCCCACAGTCTGACACTGCATTTCCTAGTGCAACAACAAAGTCTCTCCCAGCAAGGTAAGATTTAAACCTGAAAGACCCACCCAATGTTCCAGACGGTGTACCAAAATGTTGTGATCTACTGTATCAAAGGCAGCACTCAAATCCAATAAAACTAGAACAGCAACACCACCACTGTTACCCGAAGGTCATTTACAACCTTTACCAGAGCAATCTCTGTGCTATAGTTAGGTCGGAAGCCTGACTGGTATGTCTCAAGGGTGTTGTGTCTAACCAGGAATTGATTCAGTTGGGATCAAGGAATTTACTTAAAAAAGGGATGTTGGATAAGGGTCTGAGAACAGAGCTGTCTAAATGCCTTCTTTTCAGTGTTGGGAATTTGGGGAATTTGCCAGCTGTGTTTCAGTGTTGGTCTGGCGGTGGAGAATTTGCCAGCTGATAAAGAACAGTTCACAATTGCCAAAGCATCATCAAGTAAACAATCATACACCTTTTTAAAGAACTTTGTGGGGATGGGATCAAGTGAGCAGGTTGAGGACTTCATCTTCACTCAAAACTTGCTCAAATGAATCCATAACTGCATCAATTAGTCTGCATTGATCATCTAAATCTGTAGTTAACTTGGCCTGAGAAATTTGTGAGCGAATACTGGATATCTTTTCCTGAAAGAAAGCAGCAAACTCATTACATCTAGATGCGGAACCGGACACAATGTCAGGATCGACAGTCAGTGTAGGATTAATTAATCGATCAATTGTTGAAAAAAGAATGTTAGGCTTATTTGTGTTTTCAGAAATGAGTCTAGAGAAGTGTGCTTGTCTAGCCATCTTCATTGCTCTGTTGTAGATAGCAAGTTGCTCTCTAAGGATCTCATAGTGAATATGTAGCTTGTCCTTTCTCCATCTACGTTCTGCTATAGGGCAGTTCCTTTTAAGCTGTTTGTTCTCTTCTGTTTTCCATGGAATATACCTCTTTACTGTCACCTTACTAATCTTTAGAGGGGCTACATTGTCGAGGGTGGCTCTCAGACGATTGTTAAAGTTGTTCACCAAGTTGTTAGGATCAGAATACAGATGAGGCTGGTGAGGGATAGAAGTAACTAACTCTCAGAACTTGTTGATTGCAGGGGTATTTAGAAGTCTTTTCTTAACAGTGCATTTCTCACTTTTATGTTCTATAGGGAGCATTACATTGACAAAGATACAGTAATGATCTGACACAGCTAGATCTAGAATAGATGAGACAGAAATACCCAACCCTTTAGAAATGACCAAATCTAAAGTATGGCCTTTGTTGTGAGTTGGTCCAGCAATGTGCTGAATAAAATCAAGTGAGTGTAATAGATTTAGAAAGTGCATAGCCTTATATATGTATATATATATATATATATATATACTGTATATATATATATACAGTCATGAGAAAAAGTTAGGACACCCCCCAAAATATTAAGTTATTCTCTTAAAAATATGGACATATCAATATGTTATCTTCTTTCTAACAATGTCTATAGATAAAGGGGATGTAATTGAACAAAAAACTATGAAAATGTAACTTTGTAATCATTTATTTAACGAAAAATTAACAATAATGCCAATTCCTACTGAGGAAAAAGTTAGGACACCCTATGCCCTAATAGCTAGTATTGCCCCCCTTGGCTGAAATAACCTCAATTAGACGTTTCTTATAACTGTCTACAGGTCTCTGACATCAATTGGGAGAAAGTTTTTCCCACTCCTCCTTGCAGAATTCTTTCAGCTGTGTGATGTTCGAGGGGTGTCTTGCATGCACAGCCAGTTTCAAATCAATCCACAGCATCTCAATAAGATTAAGATCCGGGCTTTGACTTGACCATTCCAGAACTCTCAATTTATTTTTCTTGAGCCATTCCTTGGTAGATTTACTGGAATGTTTTGGGTCATTGTCATGTTGCATGGTCCACATCTGCTTCAGCTTCAACTTTCGAACAGATGGTCTCACATTTTCCTCAAGCACCCTCTGATACAATACAAAATTCATAGTGGATTCTATGATGGTGAGCTGACCAGGCCCTGCTGCAGAAAAGCAGCCCCAAACCATGACATTTCCACCCCCATGCTTCACAGTTGGTATGAGGTTCTTGTTCTCAAATGCTGTCTTGGTTTTGCGCCAAACATGTCTACTCTTACTGTGCCCAAATAGTTCAACTTTGGATTCATCTGTCCAAAGCACATTGTTCCAGAAGTTCTGGTCTTTCTCTAGGTGTTCTCTGGCAAACTTTAGTCTTGCCCTGATGTTTTTTTTTGACAGCAGGGGTTTCCTCCTTGCACACCTCCCATGTAATGCAAACTTGTTCAGTCTCTTTCTTATGGTGGATGCATGTACTTTGACATCAATTGTGGCAAGAGATACCTGTAGGTCTCGTGATGACATTCTGGGATTGTTGGAGACTTCTTTAAGCATCTTTCGGTCAGCTCTTAGGCTGAACTTGCTTGGGCGGCCTGACCTGGCCATGTTGGTGGTGGTTTTAAATGTTCTCCACTTGTAAATTATTTTCCGGACAGTGGAATGGCCAATTTCGAATAGTTTGGAGATCTTTTTATATCCCTTCCCAGACTCATATGCATCTACAATTTTTCTTCTGAAGGCCTCAGAGAGCTCTTTTGATCTCGCCATGGTGATGCAACTCACTTCAACAATCAAGAGCAAACCAAACTAAATATCTGAGGCTTAAATAGGACAGGCTCCTCCAAAATCCTCTGTAACGATGTTCTAATCATTTGCACCTGATGTGGTGCTCTTTATTATAATTTTAGGCATTTTAAGTGGAACTAAATGTGGGGGTGTCCTAACTTTTTCCTCACAAGAAGATTGCATTTCTATTAATTACATTTTACCAATCATTTTTTAAATAATTTGTTTCAGTTGTATTTGTTTAGTTATATTACCTCAATTTTTCAATATTGTTCAAATGAATATCAAATGTCCATATGTTTGAATATGTTGAAGAAGACAAAGGTTTTCATAGGGTGTCCTAATTTTTTCTCATGACTGTATATATATACAGTGGGGGAAATAATTATTTGATCCCCTGCTGATTTTGTTAGTTTGCCCGATTACAAAGAAATGAGCGGTCTATAATTTGTATGGTACTTTTAGTTTAACAAATAGAGTCAGAATATCAACAAAGAAGTCCAGAAAAAACACATTATATAAAGTTATAAATTGATTTGCATTTGATCGAAGGAAATAAGTATTTGATCCCCTACAAACCAGCAAGAATTCTGACTGATACAGACCGGTTATATGCCCATGAGGCACACAGATTAGTCCTGTCACTTTAGGAAAAGTACTCCTAATCTCTGCTTGTTATGGGTATAAAAGACACCTGTCAATAGAATCAATCTCTTCCATTCCAACCTCTCCACCACCATGTCTTCCAGCATGACAATGACCCAAAACATACAGCCAAGGCAACAAAGGAGTGGCTCAAGAAGAAGTACACTAAGGTCATGGAGTGGCCTAGCTAGTCTCCAGACCTTAATCCTATCGAAAATTTGTGGAGGGAGCTGAAGCTTCGAGTTGCCAAGCAAAAGCCTTGAAACCTTCAGGATTTGGAGAGGATCTGTAAAGAGGAGTGGACCAAAATCCCTCCTGAGATGTGTGCAAACCTGGTGACCAACTATAAGAAACGTCTGACTTCTGTGCTTGCCAGCAAGGGTTTCTCCACCAAGTACTAAGTCATGTTTTGCTTGGGGATCAAATACTTATTTCCTTCGATCAAATGCAAATGAATTTATAACTTTATATAATGTGTTTTTTCTGGACTTCTTGGTTGATATTCTGTCTCTATTTGTTAAAATAAAAGTACCATAAAAATTATAGACTGCTCATTTTTGTCAAATCAGCAGGGGATCAAATAATTATTTGATCCCCTGCTGATTTTGTTAGTTTGCCCGATTACAAAGAAATGAGCGGTCTATAATTTTTATGGTACTTTTATTTTAACAAATAGAGACAGAATATCAACAAAGAAGTCCAGAAAAACACATTATATAAAGTTATAAATTCATTTGCATTTGATCGAAGGAAATAAGTATTTGATCCCCTACAAACCAGCAAGAATTCTGGCTCATACAGACCGGTTATATGCCCATGAGGCACACAGATTAGTCCTGTCACTTCAAGAAAGTACTCCTAATCTCTGCTTGTTATGGGTATAAAAGACACCTGTCAATAGAATCAATCTCTTCCATTCCAACCTCTCCACCACCATGGGCAAGACCAAAGAACATTCAAAGGACATCAGGGTAAGAGTTGTAGACCTGCACAAGGCTGGAATGGGCTACAAGACCATCAGCAAGAAGCTTGGTGAGAAGGAGACAACTGTTGGTGCAATTATTAGAAAATGGAAGAAATACAAAATAACCATCAATCGCCCTCGGCCTGGAGCTCCATGCAAGATCTCGCCTCGTGGGGTAAGGATGATCATGAAAAGGGTGAGGGATCAGCCCAGAACTACACGGGAGGAGCTTGGTAATGATCTCAAGGCAGCTGGGACCACAGTCACCAAGAAAACCATTGGTAACACACTACACCGTAACGGATTGAAATCCTGCAGTGCCCGCAAGGTCCCCCTGCTCAAGAAGGCACATGTACAGGCCCATCTGAAGTTTGCCAATGAACACCTAAATGATTCAGAGAAGGCTTGGGAGAAGGTGATGTGGTCAGATGAGACCAAAATTTAACTCTTTGGCATAAATTCGACTCGTCGTGTTTGGAGGGAGAGAAATGCTGAATGCTACAATCCCAAGAACACCATCCCCACCGTCAAACACGGAGGTGGAAACATTATGCTTTGGGGTTGTTTCTCTGCTAGGGTACAGGACGACTTCACTGCATTGAGGGGCCAATGGACGGGGCCATGTACCGTAAGATCTTGGACGAGAACCTCCTTCCCTCAGCCAGAGCACTGAGGATGGGTCGTGGATGGGTCTTCCAGCATGACCCAAAACATACAGCCAAGGCAACAAAGGAGTGGCTCAAGAAGAAGCACACTAAGGTCATGGAGTGGCCTAGCTAGTCTCCAGACCTTAATCCTATCGAAAATTTGTGGAGGGAGCTGAAGCTTCGAGTTGCCAAGCAAAAGCCTTGAAACCTTCAGGATTTGGAGAGGATCTGTAAAGAGGAGTGGACCAAAATCCCTCCTGAGATGTGTGCAAACCTGGTGACCAACTACAAGAAACGTCTGACTTCTGTGCTTGCCAACAAGGGTTTCTCCACCAAGTACTAAGTCATGTTTTGCTTGGGGATCAAATACTTATTTCGTTCGATCAAATGCAAATTAATTTATAACTTTATATAATATGTTTTTCTGGACTTTTTTTATTGATATTCTGTGTCTATTTGTTAAAATAAAAGTACCATAAAAATTATAGACCGCTCATTTCTTTGTAATCGGGCAAACTAACAAAATCAGCAGGGGATCAAATAATTATTTCCCCCACTGTATATATATATATACACACTCACAGGCCACTTCATTAGGTACACCTGTTCAACTGCTCGTTAACGCAAATATCTAATGGTGTGGGGGATATTTTCTTGGCATACTTTGGGCCCCTTAGTACCAATTGAGCATCGTTTAAACGCCACAGCCTACCTGAGTATTTTTGCTGACCATGTCCATCCCTTTATGACCACAGTGTACCCATCTTCTGATGGCTACTTCCAGCAGGATAACACGCCATATCACAAAGCTCACATCATCTCAAACTGGTTTCTTGAACATGACAATGAGTTCACTGTACTCCAATGGCCTCCACAGTCACCGGATCTCAATCCAATAGAGCACCTTTGGGATGTGGTGGAACGGGAGATTCACATCATGGATGTGCAGCCGACAAATCTCCAGCAACGATGCTATCATGTCAATATGGACCAAAATCTCTGAGGAATGTTTCCAGCACCTTGTTGAATCTATGCCACAAAGAATTAAGGCAGTTCTGAAGGCAAAAGGGGGTCCAACCCGGCACTAGCAAGGTGTACCTAATAAAGTGGCCGGTGAGTGTATATACTGTATATATCATCTACGTGTAAGTTGAAATCGCAGACTAGGAGAGCCTTGTCATAGTCAGTTGAAATGACAGACAGTAGATCTGCAATTTCTGGGAGAAAAGCTGCACGCTGCTTCGGTGGACGATATATTATCACAATAAGGGTGGGCATATCACATTTAAACCACAGACCAAGTTATTCAAATGAAGAGAAAACCAAGATCGGTTTGTTTACAGTTTAGGCGATCCACATGAATACTTGCCATTCCACCTCCTCTCCTGTTTTGCCTTGTGGCTTGGGAAGAGTTATAACCTGGAGGAGAAGCCTCAACAAGAGCAATCCCCCCCCATCTGATCCAAGCCATGTTTCAGACAAAAATATAAAGTCAAGTCCATGATCAACAATCAGGTCATTAACTAAGTGTGTCTTTGGTTGAAGTGATCTCACATTAAAAAGTGCAAAACTGAGTTGTCTAGGACAGGGAATTAGCTCAGAAGTCAGTCCTTTTTCAAATGGCACTGCGACTAGATTATCTAAATTCGCTCTAATTGGTCTGGACAGCGAGCGAGTCACCTCTAAGCTGTTATCACGATAGGTAATGATGGTACTGATCAGCAGCGCAGTGTGGGTAAATGTTTCTGATAAGTAATATAAACAGTCCAAGTCAGAAGAGCTGCTAGTGGAGACAGTGGGTAGCAGTCATGCACGAGAGCTAGTGAGGATGCCATGGAAAATGTTGGCAGAGCATACGTGAACCCATTCGGTTCGGGTGCAGACCATCCTGTTTAAAAAAGGCAGAGCGCTCCCAGAAAAGATTAAAATTGTCAATAAAACTGAACTTTTGTGCTTCACATCTGGAGCCAAAAGTCTACTAAAACGCCCCATCCTGCGATCCAGTGTGGGGATGGGACCGGATAAACAGTGCATTCGGAACGTATTCAGACCCCTTCACTTTTTCCACATTTTGTTATGTTACAGCCTTATTCTAAAATGGATTAAATAGTTTTTTTTCCTCATCAATCTACACACAATACCCCATAATGACAAAGCGAAAACAGGTTTTTAGAAATGTTTGCGATGTCTTTCGACTAAAGCAAATGCTTTAGACTCAAAGTCACCTGATCTATATTCTAGAAGTGTTGCAGAGTAGAGTGGTACCGGAGATGAATATAAATCTTTGAAAAATAGTTTTGTAGAGTCCAGTATATTTGTCCTACGCAGTGCAGAATGGGCACTTTGATCTGTATGGCCAGAGTAAATAGCCATCAACATTTGCTCAGACATCGCTTTAGACTCAAACTGTTAAACAGGAACGTCTGCGGAACCAAATGATGGCACAGAGAGGGTAGGGTTTAGCACGAAGACGTATTTATTAATAATAATAATAATAATAATAATAATAATATCGGGAGAGGGGTGGTGGAGAGAAGGATAATCCGAGGGGGTCGTCAGGGTCCAGTCCGGGGTCAATAGCGGGAGGTCCAGTGTTCGGGAGAGGGGAAAGGCGCCGTGGGGTAATCCATGGGGAGTAGTCAGGGTTCGGTCCAGGGGTCGGTAGCAGGGAGGTCCAGTAGCGAAGAGGGGGTAGGGGCTAGGTCCGTGGATGGATAGAGGAGGGGAATCCGAGGAAGACGAGGGTTCTGGAGGGGCACAGGAGAACGAGGTGAGTCACAAGGGAAAAGACAAAACACAAGGAACAGCTAGGAACTCGGGAGGGCTAGAAGCGTCGTAGTGAAGATACACAAAGATTACCGTGTGGTGACAGTACGTTCTGGCACTGGAGTGATGACCGGGCAGGGTTCTTATAGGTGGGTGATTGGGAATGGGTCGCAGGTGTGCTGATTGGGGATAGGGAACAGTCGACTGGGGGCTGGGCGCTCCAGTGATGATCGTTGTGGTCTCGAGGTGGTGCCAGAGGGTTGGTTAGGGGGAGGGACCGTAACACAAACTCATCTGTACCATATTCTAGAAGTGTTGCAGAGTAGAGTGGTAGAGAGATGAGTTAAATCTTTGAACAATATTTCTGTACAGTCTAGTTTATACAATATAACAGGCATATTCAGAGAACAGAGATACGCAGAGAACTCATCTAGTCAGGCCCATAGACTGCATAGGGGTCAGGACATGGGGTGCAAAGTGGAAGTGCTAATATGATGGATGGGGTTCAAACCCGGGTCTCCCATGCAAAAGACACAAGCATCCACCATTAGGCCAAGATGAAGTTAGGCCTCAAGTTCTAAAGGCAACACTTGAGAAACGATTAAATGTCTCAGGCAGGGTTATCTCATCAGGCTAGTGTGATCCCCAAAACCCCCGCTACACTAATAAAGATGCAGGCCTTATTTTTGCAAGTCATGTGTGGCTTCTCTTCACTTGGGCATAGCAATGCATCCAGGAGAGCCCATATGTAGGCCATCAAAGCCCTTTGTAAAGTAACCTACTCCATGTCTTTGAGGAGTGAAACTTCAACAAAGCTTTCTCTCTTGCTCCCTTTTTGATCAATATTGACTTTGTAAATGTGTTTTCACCTTTTTACCTCTCCTGGCTTGGTTCACTATACTTAAACATACTCCAAAGCTTCAATCTCCTCTGCACTTCATAGGCCTCTTCCAGTCACCCATCTCTCTCTCTCTCTCACACATACACACAAGCTCTGTCTCTCTCTCGATCTTGTGTGTCATTTACAGTCTACTGTTGACATTGCTGTGCACTGTTACTTTCCTCAATGTCATGTTGAACGCCTCCTTTATAGCCTGAATATCAGACTGCAACAGACCACCTAAATTAGATATGTCGTGACACAAGCTTTTAATGGCTGTTGTTGTTATTATGCTGTCAAAATTGTACTTCACACTGGATGAGACTTTTAAAAGACCACCTAACCCTAATTGACACTACTTAGCCAAACTGAGTTGAACCAAGCTGAGCTGTACTGGGCTAACCTGGTTATGCATCCACCATAGTTGCTGAGACAGTGCTGCAAAGGACAATGTGAGAGGAAAATATCCAAACCAGCACAAGTATAGTTCAGGTCGGCCCTGTAGTGTGTAAAGCCTATACAGTTCATAGCTCAGGCTACAGGGTATAATAGCCCTACTCTCGTGTTTGTATCGCAGTCATAAGGGGTATACCTTATTGGGACTGTATTGTTAGAGCAAGGCCAAGTAGGCCTATTTCTGAGACTATTTTGAGTGCAACCCTTATGTCAAATCCAAGTGTAGCAATGTTCGTAACACAGAGGCGGACTTTGGTAGTGATAAGGGAAATCAACCCGTTTATTATTGAATATTATTATTATCTTTCTTCTCCTCGGCGACTTTCCAGTCGTCTTCTCGATACCCTCGTCGCTGCTCTCCCGGCCTCCTACTGAAAGCAGAGGCACACACATCTTAAACCATTCGTTAGCGAGGCTTCATTCGCAACAGGTGTGCGACAAAGCCTCGCTCTCGCACCATGGCCACGGTCCTGTAGCACCCTCTACAGGACGAACGCTGCATGTCCCCCCACACCAAGTCATTGCCCATATCATTATGTTCAGCCTCTTATTCAGTCTTCATTTAACTTTTTTTTTAATTTTTATTTTACCAGTTTTATACGAGTCACAATGAGACCAGAGTCTCTCTTTCAAGGCAGCCCTGCAATACAAACACATTGAATACAAACAAAAAAATAAACTAAAGTATCATTGATAATGTAACAGACACTTAGTAATGACGTGTCTGACAACAACCAAAAACAAACACAAGATACAATTTCATACAAAACATTTTTTACATTACATTTATGGCATTTAGCATACGCCTTTATCCAAAGCGACGTACAACAAATACATTTGTTTCAGTAAGTGAATCATCTATCCAACAGTCATCATAAGACAAAATAATCAATGCTCCCGCCAGGGGCCATTGGCAGTCGGAATGCCAGTAGGCTAGTGTTTTTTTTTCTTTTTCCTCAATATATATTTTATTAGCAGGAGAGAACTTGTACAGGGGGGGTAACAGGGGATAAGAGGTCACGGGTTAGGGTTAGTATAGGGGGGGTAGTGAGGGTGAAGCGGTCTTTAGGAGGGACTGTTAAGATGTAGCTTGAAGAGATGGGTTTTCAATATACGGCGGAAGATCGGAAGTGACTCTGCAGTCCTGACCGTTGTGGGAAGCTCATTCCACCAGCAGGGCGCCAGGACAGTGAAAAGCCACGACCGAGTAGCGCGGCCACTACATCCAGGTAGAGGCGGCGGTGTCAGGCGGGCAGCCGAGGTGGAGGAGTGGAGTGATCTTGCAGGGGTTTGGGGGCTTGCTTGCAAGTGGGGGGGTGGGCTGTTCCCTTTGCCGCCCGGTAGGCAAGCACCAGGGTCTTGAATTTGATGCGAGCTGCTACCGGGAGCCAGTGGAGGGTGCGGAGGAGGGGCGTGACATGGGAGAATTTGGGGAGATTGAACACCAGACAAGCGGCAGCGTTTTGGATAAGCTGCAGAGGCCTGATGGAGGAGCCGGGGAGTCCAGCCAAGAGTGCATTGCAGTAGTCAAGGCGAGAGATTACAAGTGCTTGGACCAAAATTTTTGCTGCTTCTCTGGTGAGGAATGGATGTATCCTTCTGATGTTGTAGAGGAAGAATTTACAGGAGCGTGCTGTCGCTGTGATGTTCGCCACACAGCATAAGAGGTTGTCAAGGATCACCCCAATGTTCTTGGCTGTATGGGAGGTCACAGTAGAGTTTTCTACTGTGATGGAGAAGTCTTGGAGAGGGCAGGCTTTCCCTGGGAGGAAGAGCAGCTCAGTCTTGTCAAGGTTGGGCTTTAGGTGGTGGGCTGACATCCAAGCAGAAATGTCTGCAAGACATGCCGAGACACGTGTTGTCACCTGTGAGTCAGAAGGGGGGAAGGAGAGAAAAAGTTGAGTGTCATCTGCGTAGGTGTGGTAGGAGAAACCATATGAAGAAATTACAGAGCCGAGAGATTTGGTATAGAGAGAACAGTAAAGGCCCAAGGACAGAGCCCTGGGGGACACCAGTGGTGAGGGGTCGTGGAGAGGACAGCGATCCTCTCCACGTCACCTGGTAGGAGCGATCGGCCAGGTAGGATGCAAACCAGGAGAGTGCAGAGCCAGAGATGCCCAATTCTGAGAGGGTGGAGAGAAGGATTGGGTGGTTTACTGTGTCAAATGCAGCAGACAGGTCCAGAAGAATGAGAACAGAGGAGAGGGAGGAAGCTTGAGCGGAGTGGAGAGCCTCCGTGACAGCGAGGAGAGCAGTTTCAGTAGAGTGTCCAGCTTTAAAGCCGGATTGGTGAGGGTCAAGGATGTTGTTTTGAAGGAGATAGTTAGACAGTTGGTTAGAGACAGCATGTTCAAGGGTTTTAGATAAGAAGGAGAGAAGGGATACCGGTCTGTAGTTCTGGACAGCAGACGGGTCAAGAGTTGGTTTCTTGAGAAGAGGCTTGACTTTGGCTGTCTTGAAGGCAGCTGGGACAGATCCTGTGGATAGAGAGGAATTGATTAAGGTGGTAAGGAACGGAAGGAGGTCTTTGGAGATGGATTGGAGAAAGGGGGAGGGGATAGGATCGAGGGGGCAGGTGGTTGCCCGCTTGAATGTGACCAGCTTTAGAACATCCTCAGGGGAGAGGGGGGAGAAATCTGCTAAACCAGGGACTGGGAGTTGCGCAGTGGGTTTGGGAGGAGAGGTAGCATTGTTGGTGAGAGGTAGAGGGAAGGAGCTGCTAATGTCATCAACCTTCTTTTCAAAGTAGGTGACAAAGTCATCAGCAGACAGAGAGGAGGGAGGAGGAGGGTTGAGGAGTGAGGAAAATGTGGAAAAAAGGTTCCTTGGGTCAGAGACAGAGGATTGAATTTTGGAATGGTAATATAAGGCTTTAGCAGCTGATGCAGATGAGGTGTAGTTGAGGAGGAGAGAGAGATAAGAGTCTAGATCATCAGGAATGCCAGATTTTCTCCATTTCCTCTCAGCTGCCCAGAGCCCTATTCTACAAGCTTGCAGGGTTTCAGACAGCCAGGGAGCACGAGGAGCGGATGGTGCCGGCCTTGAGATCTGTGGACAGAGAGAGTCGAAGGATGAGGAAAGAGAGGACAGGAGGGTGGAGGAAGCTGCATCAGTGGATAGAAGAGAGAAGGATTCAACAGAGGGTAGGGCAGATAAGACAGAGGAAGAAAGAGTGGAAAGTGAGAGGGTGCGCAGGCCGCGACGAGAGGACACAGTGTGGGTAGAGGCTGGTTGGGAGGGTGAGCATTTGAGAGGGAGGGAGAAGGATACAAAATGATGGTCCGAAACTGGAAGAGGGGTAACAGTGAGGTTTGAGGTATGGGAGGATCTAGTGAAGACAAGGTCAAGCTGATTGCCCACCTTATGAGTGGGAGGAGAGTGGGACAGGGTAAGGCCGAAGGAGGATAGAAGGTCAAGCGTTCCAGACGAGTGAAGCTTCTCCGACTGGATGTTGAAGTCTCCCAGTAGTGTGAGCGGTGTGCCGTCCTCAGGGAATGAGCTGAGAAGGACATCCATCTCATCTAAGAAGTGTCCAAGCTGACCTGGAGGGCGATAGATAACAACAATGTGAAGTTTGACAGGGGAGGTGATAGAAACAGCATGGAATTCAAAGGATGATATGGACAGGTGTGACAGGGGAAGGACATTATGTGACCACTTAGGCGAGATGAGGAGTCCTGTTCCTCCTCCTCGACCAGAGAGTCTAGGGGAGTGAGAAAAGGAGTAGGCATCAGAGAGGGCTGCTGGGGTAGCTGTGTTAACAACAATAAACGATGTTTGGTCTCAGTTGAGAGTTTTAATGCATATACAAAGTTTCAACAATTCTGCTTACGGAGGAGAGGACCGTCCTTAACTCCATAGGTCGTCATAGGTCTAGGGGTAAACATATCTTGCACCTGTTTGCTGATAAAGAAGCTGGGAAAGAAGCGTAGGCATTGTGAGCTACTATCTCAAACCTCAGCCTGCAGTTAGGAGTGTTCCAAGGTCACATAACATGTTTGATACAAGAGAAGGAGCAGTCAGTTTTGGTTCTTCCTCAGTCACATAATTAAAAATAACAAAGTACATTGGGTCACAGAGAGGTCATACATTTCATATATGACTTAAGCAAAATAGTACAAATATACACCGGTGTAATCCATGTCTCTGTGAGAGCAAGGAAGTGGAGAGACATGAAGCAGGCATAGGCTGAGACAGCCTCTGCTTTCCGGACCGCCGATTGGCAGTTCCAAAGTCCTCCCATGACGGTGAGTCAGTTGAGCATGGTGGGTAGATTAGGTTGGAAGGGTTGCGAGTGGAGGTGTAGCGTTGATGTGTCCTCCTAATGGAGAAAATAACAGGAATGGGGAGAAAGCACATTGTGATTTTTTGCCGATATAGAGGGAGAGGGTTAGTGGGAAAAGTATAAACAATACACTCGGGGTAATAAAGAAATTATCAAGATAGAATAAAAATACTTAGTAGTATGGCCTTCCTCGATGGACTCCACATACAGACTCCTATGTCTTCGTGTCAGGAGGCTGTCGCTCTGCGCTCGTTACAAAATAAATGCAGATTCTGTGATTGCTGATGGCTACCAGGGTGGCATCCCCTCCCACCTGGCGATCAGTTAACGACCAGACAGGCTTCACCACTCACTCAATCCCAAATGTATTAGTCGTGGTCCAGGGTGAGCAGGAGTTAAATAGTGTTTAGGCCCTCCCACTGGAGATTGACAGCACTTCACAGCTAATTTACTTCAAACAGATGGCTTTCAATAGAAACTACTTAAGGCAGGATAGCCAAACAAAACAACTCTTAATAGCACTCTGATTAGAGAGGCAGGATAGCCACTGAAAAAACAAACAACTCCTAATAGCACTGACTACAAACAAGATCAAACTGACTTACTCAGGCTGGAGAACAGGCTTCAGGCAGGATAGCCACTGAAAAAACAAACAACTCCTAATAGCACACTGACTAGAAACAAGATTAAGCTAATTTACTCAGACTGGAGAACAGGCTTCACCACTCACTCAATCCCAAATGAACATGAACACTCTTCTTACCTAAAATGCCCAAGCGGTACTAGAGTGTCTGGTTTTAGTATCTCTTTATCTCACTTTGTGTTGCATTGTCCATCTGCCACTGTGTGGCTGTGCACTTTCCCCACATATCTTTCTTTCTTTCTGGAGAATGGCAACTATAGTTGTGCGCATGCGCATTGGTTGCACAGTGGAAGCCATGTTGAAGTTACAGTGGAGGCTGGCTGTGATTTTCTGACGCTGTGTGTTTTTAGGTTAGTTTTCTTCGATTTTTAGCGTCGGTGTCGCTCAGCATACCATTTTGGAAACCATACATCGGAGTTCAAATGATGAATTCCAGTGTCGACCTATCCAGGCGGAATCCGCAGGAGGATTTCGAGCTTATTCAGCGGATAGGAAGCGGCACTTACGGAGATGTCTACAAGGTAACTGCAGCAACAGTGGCAATAGCGCAGTCATCCACTTTTATAACAACATTGTAACAAAACAACAACATAAACGCAATGGCACACAGGAGAGTCGCAAGTATTTACAGTAATGCATGGATCTCTTGCTGAAGTAGTGGTCAATTGTTGCTCTTGTCTGGAGCCGTGGAAGACAGCTGGCCACTATTACATATCGCCTATGCCCCACTCATCAGATAATCCCACTGTTGTTCTGTTATGATACAGAACAGAATGTCGCAGTCCACTGTCACCCTTGTTCAGTTTTGGCGTTGTTACAGTGTTGCGTCTCTGTTTGTAACTGTGTCGTGTTTATGTTATGGTAGAATGTCCCCGAAGGATTCACTCTAGTTCCACACAGTACACAAGGCCGAGCGCTAAACATCTGTGTTCTCTGAGCTCCAATAGTGAAACTCCGCCCATCTACTTCCGGTGAATGGACATTTATGTAAATGTGGATTTCTTCCAAATAAGAGCACCCAAGTTGAACTTCATTTTGCATTTAAACATGGTAAATAGGGGTCCAGGAACCACCAAAAATATGCTAATCATCTTAACAAATATATCAATCATAACCATATAATATTTGGTTATTTAGTATTGCCCAAGAAGGGTTTGTAATTGTTCTTATACCCTAATTATTATTATGAAATGGTATTGCCCCAGAATAATGGGCTGTACAGAAGTATTTTTCAAATATTTCAATCCATCTTTGGTACCACTCTACTCTGGAACACTTCTAGAAAGCATATCAGGTGAGTTTGAATCTAAAGCAATGTCATTGCAAATGTTGCTGGCTATTTACTCCAGCCATACGTCTCAGAGTACCCAATCTCCACTGTGTAGGACACATATAATTCACTCTGGTTCCACACAGCACACACGGCCTAGCGCTAAACATCTGTGTTCTCTGAGCTCCAATAATGGAACTCTGTCACCCTACTTCTGATCAGTGTAAATGTATGTAAATGAGAATTTCTTCTAAATAAGAGTGCCCAAGTTAAACTTTATTTAGCATTTAAACATGGTAAATAGGGATCAAGGAACCACAAACAATATGCAAATTATTTTAACAAATATATTTCAATCATCACCATATAATATTTGGTATAGTATTGCCCAAGAAGGGTTTGTAATTGTTCTTATATCCTAATTATCCAGATGAAATAGTATTGCCCCAGAATAATTCAAGATTCAAAGTGTTTATTATCATATGCACAGTAGAAAACATGTTTCCCTGTTCCCATATATACTAAACAAAATGTACAAGATAACAAAATTTAAGGCAGCATGTGATAATAAAAAAGCAACAATAATAATAATAAAACAATGCAAATGTAAACAGTGCAATTATGCATGTACAAACTGAAAATTTGTCGGGTTCAGTATGAGGTAGGTCAGTCGGGTTCAGTATGAGGTAGTACAGTTATATGAGGTAGTCCATGATTATAATCTCCTATGCGTTGTTTAGGAGCCTGATGGCAGTGGGAAAGAAGGAGTTCTTTAGTCTGGTGGTCCTGCATTTAACACTTCTGTACCCCCGGCCTGAGGGTAGAAGTGTGAACAGTCCGTGCTGGGGGTGGGTGGGGTCCTTGAGGATGGAGGCGGCTCTCCTGTGGACTCTGCGGTGGTAGATGCTCTGCAGAGAGGGCAGTGGAGTCCTGGTGATTTTCTCAGCGGTCTTCACCACTCTCTGCAGGCGTCTGCGGTCCATAGCAGTAGTGCTGCCGTACCACACAGTTAGGATGCTCTCAACAATGCAGCTGTAGAAGTTGCTGAGGATCTTGGGCGACATGCCAAACTTCCTCAGCCTCCTCAGAAAGTACAGCCGCTGTTGGGCCTTCTTAACCAGCTGTGTGGTGTTAAGTGTCCAGGTGAGGTCCTCGCTGATGTGGACGCCCAGGTATTTGAAGCTGTTCACCCTCTCTACTTCGAGTTCCCGGATGTACAGTGGCCGATGAGGTCCCCTCTTCTTCCTCATGTCCACTATCATCTCCTTGGTCTTGTCCGTATTGAGGGTGAGGTTGTTGTCCTCACACCATGCTACCAGACTGGCCACCTCCCTCCTGTAAGCCGCTTCGTCCCCGCCAGTGATGCATCCTATCACTGCGGTGTTGTCCGCAAACTTTAGGATGATGTTGTCCTTGTGGGAGGCGACACAGTAGTGGGTGAACAGGGTGTAGAGGATGGGGCTGAGGACGCATCCCTGTAGAGTGCCAACATTTGTAATAATGCTGGCTGAAGTCCTATTACCAATCCTGACAGACTGGGGCCTGCCAGTCAAAAAGTCTAGGAGCCAGTCACAGAGGGTGGGGTGCAGGCCAAGTGTGGACATTTTGTGGATGAGTCTGTGGGGGATGACCGTATTAAAAGCGGAGCTGTAGTTTACAAAGAGCGTCCTGATGTAGGAGTCTTTGTTTTCCAGGTGGGAGAGGGAATACTGGAGGACAGCAGCGATAGCATCTGAGGTGGACCTGTTGGGCCGGTAGGCATACTGCAGGGGGTCTAGGGTGTCCGGTATGCTGCTCTTAATGTGTGCCAGTACCACTCTCTCAAAACACTTCATGATGATTGGAGTGAGTGCTACTGGCCTGTAATCATTCAGGCAGGCAGGTTGGCTCTTCTTGGGAAGGGGGACGATGGTTGTAGTCTTGAAGCAGGAGGGAACAGTGTTGTGAGTGAGGGAAAGGTTGAAGATGGAGGTGAGAACATCAGCCAGCTCGTTGGCACATGCTCTGAGAGCCCGCCCAGGGATGTTGTCTGGTCTTGCTGCCTTGCGGGGGTTGATCTTCCTCAGGGCTTTGTTTACCTGGCCTGATGAGATGGTTAGTGGAGGGGAGGGGGGTCGGGTGGTCCCGGTGTGTGTGCCTCCTCTCTGTGCTGTGGCTGGAGGTCTCAAAGCGGGTGTAGAAGATATTTAGGTCATCCGGCAGGCTGTCTGTGGAGCTGATGGTGTTGGTGGTGGTCCTGTAGTCTGTGATGTGCTGCAGGCCTTGCCACATCCGCCCGGAGTCAGCAGTACAATAGAAGCCGTCCAGCTTCTCTCTGTACTGCCTCTTGGCCGCTGTAATGGCTTTTTTCAGTCCATACTTCGCAGCTTTGTACTCCGTCTCATTGCCTGATCTAAATGCAAGAGAGCGAGCACGCAGCATGTGGCGTACCTGACTGTTTATCCAGGGCTTCTGGTTGGGGAACTTCCTGACTTGTATGGTGGGCACGATGTTGTCGACACAAGTGCTAATGTACCCAGTCACATACTCAGCATAGTCCTGTATGCTGACAGAAGAGTCCTCCAGCGTGGCTGCAGCTTTAAACACATCCCAGTCTGTCCGAGCAAAACAGTCCTGCAGGGTGCTCTCAGTCTCTGGGGTCCAGAGTTTGACTTGTTTAGTGACAGGGTTTATCTGTTTCAGTCTTTGTCTGTAGGCTGGATACAGGAACAACGAGATGTGGTCCGAGTGTCCAAAGTGGGGGCGGGGTGCAGCCTTGTATGCACTGCGTATACTACTGTAAACATGATCCAGTGTGTTCTTCTCACGGGTGCACATAACTATTTTTCAAAGATTTCAATTAATCTCTGGTACCACTCTACTCAGCAACACTTCTACAATATGGATCAGATGAGTTTGAGTCTAAAGCGATGTCTTAGCAAATGTTGATGATTCTTTACTCCAGCCACATACCTCAAAGTGCCCTATCTGCACTGCGTAGGACACATATAATGGACTATGTGTCCTATGCGGTGAAGATAGGCCACTTTGAGCTGTATGGCCGGAGTGAAGAGCCATCAACATTCGCTTTAGACTCAAACTCACCTGATCTGCATTCTAGAAGTGTTGCAGAGTAGAGTGGTACCAGAGATGAATTGAAATCTTTGAAAAATAGTTTTGTACATTATTATATAATTATAATTAAATATAATTATACACTCACCGGCCATTGACTGTGGAGGCCATTGGAGTACAGTGAACTTATTGTCATGTTCAAGAAACCAGTTTGAGATGATTTGAGCTTTGTGACATGGCGTGTTATCCTGCTGGAAGTAGCCATCAGAAGATGGGTACACTGTGGTCATAAAGGGATGGACATGGTCAGCAACAATACTCAGGTAGGCTGTGGCGTTTAAACAATGCTCAATTGGTACTAAGGGGCCCAAAGTGTGCCAAGAAAATATCCCCCACACCATTACACCACCACCACCAGCCTGAACCGTTGATACAAGGCAGGATGGATCCATGTTGTTTACACCAAATTCTGACTCTACCATCTGAATGTCGCAGCAGAAGTCAAGACTCATCAGACCAGGCAACGTTTTTCCAATCTTCTATTGTCCAATTTTGGTGAGCCTGTGCGAATTGTAGCCTCAGTTTCCTGTTCTTAGCTGACAGGAGTGGCACCCGGTGTGGTCTTCTGCTGCTGTAGCCCATCTGCTTCAAGGTTCGACGTGTTGTGCGTTCAGAGATGGTCTTCTGCATACCTTGGTTGTAACAAGTGGTTATTTGAGTTGCTGTTGCCTTTCTATCATCTCGAACCAGTCTGGCCATTCTCCTCTGACCTCTGGCATCAACAAGGCATTTTCTCCCAGAGAACTGCCGCTCACTGGATATTTTCTCTTTTTCTGACCATTGTCTGTAAACCCTAGAGATGGTTGTGTGTGAAAATCCCAGTAGATCAGCAGTTTCTGAAATACTCAGACCAGCCCGTCTGGCACCAACAACCAGGCCACGTTCAAAGTCACTTAAATCACCTTTCTTCCCCATTATGATGCTCTTCAGCAGGTTGTCTTGACCATGTCTACATGCTTAAATGCATTGAGTTGCTGCCATGTGATTGGCTGATTAGATATTTGCGTTAACGAGCAGTTGAACAGGTGTACCTAATAAAGTGGCCGGTGAGTGTAATTTCATTATCGTTATAAGAGCATTCCCCGCTAGGGTTGGGGGGTATAACAGTAATACGGTATCCCATGGGATTTGAAAATGCCCACGTTGTGCTTTTCAATACCGTCATAAAATGTCTGCTCCATTATCTATCAAACTGCCAAATTAAGCCCTGTTTGTCAATTCACAATGTGTAACAGCGCTGCCAGCGTGGTCGGAGAAAGAATTACAATATTTCACCTTCAGTAGTGTAACTTTTCGGGTGTTGCATGTGACCTCTTCCCACTAAGGTCAGAGAAGGAGAAAAATTATTAATGACCTGGTCCCGAAAAAAAAATGCCACTGCTGCTGTCTTGGCACCATTTCGGGTTCCGACCCGACGATAAAGGAGAGCCTGCAGATTTGGATGAGGTTATTTGCAAGATTTATATGAAAAAGATGACCGCCAGAGATGGGAACACTAATGGGAACTAATCTACACTCGCAGCTCAAACTGAAACGAAAAAAGCTGCTTTGAACAGCTGCACGGATGGGATATCTGTATGTATCAAGTGCTGCTGTCGGGTTCAGACAGCTATTTACTGACAACGGATATGTGGTCGTTAGTTAACATGACGCCATACATGTCGTTAACTGTCCACTTTGTCACTCCTGACTGGAAACTACAGTCGAAATGTGTACAGACTAGAAGCAACCGACAGAGCGGGCCCTCAGAGTCTGCCGTGCCATTACCGCCGCCTTCTCTCACAGCTGGCCCTGAAAGAGAGAGAGCTCAAAAAGAAGCAAGCGGAATTAGGACTCCAAGAGCATCGTCTCATAATGGTAACTAAATCAATATTTTTGATAAATGATAGCCTATAGGCTATATGACACAGAACATGAGACAAGTTATACGAATGCAGTGTGTTCTTATTAAGTTATCATGTTAAGCTATACAACTGTTCAGTTTAGTTTGTCAAGCTGTGATCGGGATGTAAAGTTTAAATGATTGCTGAGGCTAAATGCCATACGGTATAGCAGTCACCACACAAATAATTCAGTTTTTTGATTCAATGTTGATTAAATATATGGAGCAAAGACGGCTCCCGCCAGCCCCCCGTGACGGTAACATTTAAGGACGGTATAAAGGTGTGAAAATGTATACCACCCAACCCTATTCCCCGCACTGAAATGTATTATCATAATTTGGACGGAGGGCCTGGGAGTTCTTTCCCAGGAAGATGCGTCTTTAATTGTAGGCTATTTGTACTGTACATTATGGTTTGTCATTTATAAAAAATGAATTTATCACCGGTGCGGTTCACCAATTACCACAGCAATAGCAAATTAAAAGATTTGTAATTAACACAATGATAGTTAAATAAGATAATAAATTACAACAACTCAGTAATGTATGGATTAGGTGCATTATTCTTACCGTGTCTTTCCAAATTTCCACCCAAGTTTCCGCAGATGTTTTCTGACGGTATCTATGTGTACTATGTGCCATCAGACCTCTGCAGCTCATCCATAACGCTGCCGCCCGTCTGGTGTTCAATCTCCCCAAATTCTTCCATGTCACCCCCCTCCTTCGCATCCTTCACTGGCTCGCATCAGATTCAAGACCCTGGTGCTCACCTACCGGGCGGCAAAGGGAACAGCCCGTCCCTACTTGCAAGCAATGGTCAGCCCCCAAACCCCTGCCCGATCACTCCGCTCTTCCACTTCGGCTGGCTGCCTGGCACCGCCGCCTCTACGTGGATGCAGCAGCCGCACTACCCGGTCACGACTTTTCACTGTCCTGGCGCCCCGCTGGTGGAACGAGCTTCCCACTGCTGTCATGACTGCAGAGTCACTACCTATTTTCCGCCGTCGACTGAAGACCCATCTCTTCAGGCTACATCTTGACTGTCCCTCCAAAAGACCTCTTCATCCCCACTACCCCCCTGTACAGTTTCTCTACTGTAAATAAAAAATAATAAAAATCATTTTTAAAAAAGTAATTCTTCCTTCTTCTGGCATCATAACATTCAAGGTGGTGCCTCATACTGCCACGGTGTGTTGGTGCGCACTACTTTGTTTGTTTTTAGTCTTTAATTCCGTTAATTGTGATTCCACTAAGTTTATTTTCACGAGGGACGAGATGCTTAACATCAGGGACTCAACACCATCTGATTTATGTCCCAACTTTCTCCCCTCATCTTTCTCGCCTCATCTGTGGATTTACTGGACATTCTGGTCAAAGGTGCTCTGGCCCTTGGCCAGGGCTTTAGTGCGCTTCAGGGAGAGAGGATTACACTCGCCTCTACCGGGAATACTCCTCTCAAATGTCCGAATTGCGTCTTCTTATCAGGACAAATAGAGACTTTTCCCTCTCTTCTGTTTTGTGTTTCATGGAATTGTGGCTGATGGAATCTACACCGGACTCCGCTGTACAGCTGCCCGGCTTTCAGCTGTTACGGGCGGATCGCGACCCGATTTCTACTTACAAGGCGAAAGGAGGAGGGAGCTGTTTCTATATAAATCAACGCTGGTGCAACAACGTGAAAGTGATTTTGCAAACTTGTTCATTTTTCATCCCCTGCAGACCGTTTTACTCTCCACGTGAATTCACTTTTTTTTATATTGGCTGGAGTTTACTGACGTGAAAGTGGCTCAACGTCAACTTGCCGACCAAATATTAGGAGTGGAGAGAAGGAGAGTGAACACGTATTCCCCAGTTATTGTCCTTGGGGACTTTAACAAGGGCAACTTAACTCACAAACTCCCTAAATATAAACAGTTAATCAAATGCCCGACCAGGGAGGAGAAGATTTTGGATCACTGTTACAGCACCATCAGCAGAGCTTATCACGCAGTTCCCCGTGCGGCTCTGGGACTATCTGACCACACCCTTATTCATCTGATCCCGGCATACAGGCAGAAACTAAAACTTTCTAAACCTGCTGTGCGGACATCTAAGAATTGGAGCAGCAGAGAAGCAGTGGAGGAGCTGCGTGACTGCCTTGGCACCACAGACCGGGACATTTTTAAGATTGCTTCCAACAGCCTGGACGAATACACAGAGTCTGTGACGTCATACATCAGCTTCTGTGAGGACAGATGTATTCCAACACGCACCAGGGTGAGTTACAACAATGACAAGCCCTGGTTCACAGCAAGACTCAAACAGCTTTGTTTGGAGAAGGAGAGGGCTGTCAGGAGTGGCGACAAGGAAAGGTTTAGACTGGCTAAGTACACGTTTGGCAAGGAGATTAAGGAGGCCAGACGACAGTACTCAAAGAAGCTAGAACAGTTTGCAGCCAACGACTCCTCGTCAGTCTGGAAAGGCCTTCGAGTGATCACAGCCTGCAAAACCAAATCCCCCCACTCTGTGGATGACCTCAGACTTGCAAATGACCTGAATAACTTCTTGTGGGGGGACATGCAGCGTTCGGCCTGTAGAGGGAGCTACAGGACCGTGGCCAGGGTTATGTCGGCGAGGCTCCGTTGCACACCTGTTGCAAATGAAGCCTTGTTGACTAAATGGTTTAAGATGTGTGTGCCTCTGTTTGGCAGAAAAACGGCGACTGGAAAGTCGCCGAGTGTTTTGAGGAGGCTGGAAAGCCAACAAACGAACTATTACTGACTTTATGAATAAACGGGACCTTTCCCTCACCGACACGCTGCGTCTGCCTCTCTGTATACACGGACATTGTTACATTGGTGCCCAACCTGGGACACAGAGAGGCAGAACGCTGCATGTCCCCCCACACTTCTCCTTCTCCTTCACCTCATCATGTGTGACTCCCCAGTTAACATTGTGGAGTCATTCAGATTCCTGGGGACAATAATTTCAAAGGACCTCAGGTGGGCGGAGAACATCACCTCCACCATCAAGAAGGCCCAGCAGAGGATGTTCTTCCTGCGGCAGCTGAAGAAATTCAACATGCCGCAGAAAGTGATGGTCGAGTTCTACACGGCCATCATTGAGTCCATCCTCAGCTCATCAATCACCGTCTGGTTCGCTGCCTCCACTGCCAAGGACAAAGGCAGATTGCAGCGGATCATTCGGTCAGCCGAGAAGGTCATCGGCTGCAACCTGCGATCTCTCCTGGACCTGTTCCACTCCAGGACCAGTAAGAGAGCAGGAAAGATCATCGCTGATCCTTCCCATCCTGGTCACAACCTCTTCCAGAGACTTCCAAAAGGTTCCGGTCAATCAAGACTAAAACCTCGTTTTAGTGGGGCTCACAACCAAGCCCCCTGCCTCTCACTGACTCTGGGACTTCCACCCCCCCCAACCCTGTCACACACACAATGCACTGACAGTGTAATTTATAATTATATAAAATTATTCTAATTTATAGTGTACATGCCCCACAACCATTTCACAGCCTCTAGCCTCATTGCCATTTAATCTCACACAGCCTACAAGATGTATTGTTCTGCTGCTCTTTTTTGTAAATTTGTTATTGCTATTTTGTTTATATTTTGCTATTTTGTACATTTCTTGTCAATATTTGCAATTTGTTTTTTATGTCCATGCACCAACCTCACCAAGTCAATTTCCTGTATGTGCAAATATACTTGGCCAAATAAAAGAATCCTGATTCTGATTCTGATTGTGACTGCGATTGCCCCCCTGGTTCTAGCATATATTTGTATTTCTTATGATGACTGATGTATAGATGATTCACTTACTTTAGAGAATTGTACTTGTTGTAAGTCGCTTTGGATAAAGGCGTCTGATAAATGTCTGAAATGTAAATGTACTGTAATGTAATTTCTGGTCTCGAGCAGACCCTTAATGGCTTTTGTAGACTGCTCACCATCCTCCTCCAAGTAGAAATCGATGGCTTCAATGATATCGCTAGGACAAAAGAAGAAACAAAACACCATGAATATAATAACATATGGTGAATGCTCTCTCTCATGCATTTATCGTGTATGTGTGGGGGGACATGCAGCGTTCGGCCTGTAGAGGGAGCTACAGGACCGTGGCCAGGGTTACAGAAGCGAGGCTGGTTGCGCACCTGTTGCGAAGGAGTGCCTGGCCATCAAGTGGGCGGTCGGCGCCCTCCGCTACTACCTGCTGGGTCGCGCTTTCACCCTCTACTCCGACCATGCTCCCCTCCAGTGGCTCCACCGCATGAAGGATGTGAACGCGAGGATCACCCGGTGGTATCTCGCGTTGCAGCCCTTCAACTTTTCGGTCGTGCACAGACCGGGGGCGCAGATGGTCGTGGCAGACTTCCTCTCCCATGCAGGGGGGGGGGAGTAGGTTGTCGGCCGTCGTGTCCCCGGCCTGTGTCGGGCGGTGGGGGTATGTGGGGGGGACATGCAGCGTTCGGCCTGTAGAGGGAGCTACAGGACCGTGGCCAGGGTTACGGAAGCGAGGCTGGTTGTGCACCTGTTGCGAATGAAGCCTCGCTAACGAAAGGGTTTAAGATGTGTGTGCCTCTGCTTTCAAGGGGGAACGGGAACTGAAAAGTTGCCGAGTGTTTTGGAGGGCTGGAAAGCCAGAGACTAAGAACTTCATGAATAAACGGGACCATTCCCTCATCACACCACTGCGTCCGCCTCTGTGTACAAAGGAACTTGTTACAGTATGCAATAGAGAATTTTCCTGGGCATTTGCTTTCGTTGCAAAACCGGGGTCTGACGGCAATGGTTTCGGATCGTGTTCCCCGATACAAGAACTCCTGATGATGACAGGGTGGTTGCAATCTCGTGGACAGTCTTGACATTAGAGGTGGGGCGGTATAAATTTTGTCATACCTTTTAAACCGTTATCAAATGTTACCGGGGTATACGCTATTACTGAAATTTAAAGAAAAACAAAAAAACCTTTATAATAACGTTGCGTGGGGCTGGCGGGAGCTGTCTTTGCTCCATATATTTAATATACATTGAAAAACGTAATTATATATGTGGTGACTGCTGGTACTGCATAACATTTAGCCTAAACAATCATTTAAACTTTACATCCCGATCACAGCTTGACAAACTAAACTAAAAAGTTGGATAGCATAATATGATAGCTTAATAAGAAGCATCACACACTGCATTCGTAATAATATAACTTGTCTCATGTTCTGTGTCATATAGCCTGTAGGCTATCATTTGTCTATAAAATATTTATTTAGTTATGAGACTGCTCTGGGACCGGTCTGTCCGTTGCCTCTGGTCCTGCACTGCGTTTGTCACCGCCAGATTGAGGTTGTGGCCAAAACAATTGAGCCATGGCCAATTCAGGGCCCTGATGGCGGCTGCAATGTTAGCAGCATTGTCAGTCATTGTGAGTTTGTGCCGTGCGGAGTGCATCGACGATGTTGTCCACCGTGTGGTTTTCTGGAAAAAAGCTAGTCTGTAGGCATTTTTACTGTAGTTTCCAGTCAGGTGTGACAAAATGGATGGTTAACGACATGTATGGCGTCATGTTAACTGACGACCACATATCCGTTGTCAGTGAATAGCTGTTTGAACCCAACAGCAGCACTTGATACAGATATCCCATCTGTGCAGCTGTTAATGGGTGTTTCAGTTTGAGGTGCCAGTGTAGATTAGTTCCCATCTCTGGCCGTCTTTTTCATGCAAATCTTGCAAATAACCTCATCCACATCTGCAGGCCCTCCGAAATGCTGCCATACAGCGCTCGTCATCTTTTTTTTTTTTTTTTTCTCCTTCTCTTGTTAGTTTCCACTCCTGAAATTATTGTAATACTTTCTCCGACCATGCTGGCAGCGGCGCTGTTACACATTGTGAATTGAGAAACAGCACTTAATGCGGCAGTTTATGACGGTATTGAAAGGCCTTTTCAAATCCCGCAGGATACCGTATAACGGTTATATCGCCCAACCCTACTTTCCATCCCTCCTCATAATCTTGATCGCCTCACTCATTGCAGAAGAGATCTTCGTCATGATTCTGTGATCTGTCTAAAGAGGCTAGGGGGTCTACTAGGCCGTGAAGTTGTTAATATGGCCACCTGCTCACCCCGGCCCCGAGCCTACAAAGAAAACTTCAATGAAGATATCCGCTTTCTACAGGAACAGGACCCCTTCTCCCTCCACGATGAAGGTAGAGTAGCCTAATAAAAAAGATGACTTCCCTTTTCTATTTAAAAAAGCTAATCTGCTAGACACTGCAAAGCAGGCCTGTAGCCTCGTAATTTAATGTTTCCCTTGTCTTCACAGACACGTAGGCCTACTCTTGCTCCTCCTGCTCCAGCTGAGACTGCAACAATGGTCAAACAAAATGTATGTGTTGTTTATTGTCTTTCTTAATTTATTTGTTTTGACTCTAGTTTTATTTGGACTGTGTGTATGCCTAATGTAGATTACTAACCATGAAACAATATTTCACAGTGCACTGCACAACCTACAACACCACCGGTAAGGACTGCACCACATAAAAAGTGCATGGTGGCAAAGAAAGCAGTAAGTTGCCCATTGGTTGAATTGTGCTTATCATGAAGTTGTGTGAAAAGGTGATGCCAAATATGACCCTTGTTGGCTTATGGTTAAAAAAAGCCCCATGACTAACAGTTTTTGTTCCATTCATTTACAGGGAACTCCAATCAAAAAACGTGAGGCGGAGGTCGTCTGCTTCCTACCTGCAGCTGAGGGCTGACCATGCCACACTCTTAATTCAAATGGAAAGCTAGGTGAAAGCACTCAAAGAGATGAATGCATGGCTGGATAAGGTGATGAGCTTACTGCTTACCACAGCGCGTCCTGCCAGTCCCAGCCGCAGAGAGGAGCTGCCACCAACACTGCCTGCCAGCCCCAGAGAGTAGCTTCCCCCAACACCCCCTCTCAGCGACAGACTTAGAGAGGAGCTGCCGCCAACCCCCCCACCTAGAGGCGCATATCGAAGCTGGCTCACTCTTGTGAACAATCACCCCAACATCACCGTTGTTGATGTTTCACCAGAGACCGACAATCGCATATACAGGCTGTGCGCCGGCCTTCCAGACTGTTATGGCTACCTGCTGTTCCGCAAGTCCATAACCGAAGAGCGGTACAGAGAGTGGGTGACCAACACCAACTGGGATGGTTCACAGTGCAAGTGGGGCTTGCCTGTCAATCTCAGGGACTTTGTCATGGACACAACAGCACAAAAGTTTCCAACCATGACCGATGCGCTCACTGAGGGCCCAACCTCCCGGGCTGTCCTTGTAGTGTACACTACAAATGACATTGCACTGTATGCCTTATGTACGACCTTAAATAAACGCTTTTCTGCATTTTTATTTCTGCATCAGTTTCATTGTTCATTCACTCATGCTTTTGTTTGTTAATGGGGAATTATTATGAATGCCAAATACGCTACAATTCGCTCACCTCCCCCCACTAATTCTATTCAAATGTATTTGAGCAGAGTGAGCAGGCCTACCACTCTGTATTTGATAACTGTTAATATTTGGAATGTCTCCTATGGCCGTAGCCATTGATTCGATTCAAATGTATTTAATATTGCTGGATGTTGTTGGATTCGAAGTTTTTCACTCGCACTAAGCACTATGTTATTTTCCTGTCAAAAGTCACCAGAATTGCTTGTTTAACAGGTGTCAGGCTAGATTTTCGCATCTTCTGTCATTGTCGGAATCGGGAAAAATAGCCAAAATGCGAGTTGTTCACCTTACTCCATCTCCATCTCGCATTACGCTGCTCTCTCTCACTATATGCGATAATTTTGTGTGGTGGTGTGCATTGATATAGGCACCTGCTAGATTGTAGCACATGATTGGGTGAGTTGGGACATACTTACAAATATATGCAACGTTCTCATGATCAGAGCTGTTTATAGACCTTGTGTCATTTACCTGAGACCCGATCATTTCATGATTTTCACTCACACTAACCACTACGTTATTCTCCCATCAAAACCAGAATTGCTTCTTTAACAAGTGATATGCAAAACAGCCGCCCCCACTTCACCCCCCTCACAACATTTTAGGCAGCCCCCCCCCTCGCAAAATATACTTCCTACATCCCTGGACAGTAGACAACTACAAATGACTCGTTGGATACGGGCAGTAAAACAGTGAAAATATAATTTGTTGCTGTGTGTATATAGCCTACTGCTGAAATGCGCAGAATCAACTGAAAACATTATATCGCTATGAGTTAATAATCTCGAATTTTGCAGACAAACATATTCCATGTCTGACATAATTTTATGAAGTGTCCATGAAGGCATGATTTGTTCTAAATTTAGGGGACATCATTTCAAATTTCTCTGAGACAATAATTTGTCCTTTTCCAAATTTCCAAACAACAACTCATAAGCTACTCTTGAACATGCTCAACGATGCCTCCTGGTGGTTGTTTTGCTGAAGTCAATGAAATTCGAAACTTCGGTCTACTGTGTACAACGGTTTGATCAGAACAAGCATCGTGATTGGCCGAGAGGCGTTCAAAGCCGTGTTTTATTCCCAGATAAAGTAACAGCTATGACACGTTTGACCTGTTTACCATACGTTGCAGTAATGTCCATGCGTGACAGTGGCGGCTGGTGCCGTTCAAGATTAGGGCGGACAATTTTTTTTGTTGAGCATGGCCTTATTTCTATTACAGCATATTGGATGACTGTCATTCATATTCCATTCATCCAGCTCACTTTACATATCCACCCCGGGCATGATACTTGAATTTCAACACCCTATAACCATCATGAGGTTTATAACGTGGGTGCACAGGAGGAGAGTTACAACGTGACAGTGACGTCTTGCCTGCATCTAGCTGACCTGATCACGATGGTGTCTGTCAACATGAGGACCAAAGAGACATCAATGAAGGTCAAGGAAGCCATTATGAGGCTGAAATGTCAGAAAAATCATTCAGAAACATAGCCAAAACCTAGACTTACAAAGATCAACAGTTTGTAATATAATTAAAAAAAGAAAGCACTGGTGAGCACTGGTGAGGGGAATATGTTTTACAAATGGTTGTACCTTCTTAATGGTGAAACCAATCTGAAAAAAAGAATAAGGGGACTGTGTGCTATGTCTGATAGGTGCCTTGTCGATTACAGTCAAACAGAGCCATGTGCGCCGTTGTGCTCAACTCTGAATTCTGCCACATAAAAGATAGGGGAGGACGTCCATTCCCTAAATCCCAACATTTTGACTCGGTGTGGGAACTTCAAGGCCTTTTCAATTGACAGTAATACATCTCACGCATATTTTTCAATGTTCTCCATAGAGGCTGTCTCACTTATTAGGAGGTTTATGGCATGAGCATGAAGATCCTCTCACGCTTTCGTGAGATCCTTATGTAAATGCTTGTTGCCATCTCGCACCTGGGCAAGATTCTTGTCTTGGTGTCTGTTAAGCAGATACACAATGACATGGAAAATACACTTTTTCTCTGACTTGCTTTTATGAATGCCAATTGTTTCCATCATCAATCATTTAATTCTTAGATGAGTTTGCTGTAAGACCATTCTTGTCTTTTTTGCTCAACTTCAGCAATGTGTTTTTAACAGTTACTGAAGCCCACAACTCAAACAATTCATGCACTTCTTTTCTCCTTGCCATTATGTTAGTTAAACGTGGTGAGTGATTACCTGAAATGATCAAAGCACGGTTTCTACGGTGGGCGGGTTTACAATTACCAAAGATATATCCTGATAATAGGCCTAGTTTAGGTAACACTTTACATTAAGGTCACATTTGTAAAGGGTTTATAATTAGTTAATAAATCACTTAAAACCAGTTATTATTAAATCATAAACCATTTACAAACAATTATAAGTCATTAGTTTAGATTGATCGATATTTACTTGGAACTTGCCAAATAGGGAGCTTGCAATCAGGTGGCAGTTATTAATTATTAGTTATTAGTTATTATAAATGCACTTAAATTCTTCAAAACGCTGATGTGAAATAATGCAACATTATTTGCAATTGTTGCATCGTGGTTGCACAGTTGGGAAATTGTATTTGCTACTTTTTAGACTGGATTTGTGTAATTGTAGGTGTAATTGCTCTTAATTAATGTACTCTATCTATCATGACTTCCCTCATCAGATATGGTCGAAACTGAGATCCTCCAGTTATTGATTCATTTCTGGTAAGACCTCATTGGACAACAGCAATAGCAATAGCTGTTCTCCAAGCCTCTCTGGGTATACTTTTATAATAATTTTAAACATTTTGAAAATGTATTAATTAACAACAACAATAATATTTCATGATAATTGTTTAATACTGTAATAATATGGCTCTATAAAATGTCTCTATAGTCCAATGAGTGCCCAATGTTGTCTAAATGGTACAATGGTATCATGAAAGACATCAGAGAGAGAATCATAGTCTGAAGCAATGATGGTCAAGGTCTGTAAATTTGGATTTAATGGCTGCTACTGGGACACAATTTACAGGTCACTCTCTCTGTTACAGCAGATTATCTGGTTACAATTCAGCATGACTAGTATTTAAACTGTTTATAGGGCAGTACTCTTATTTTGAAGAGAAAAATAACATCACGAACCAGGAAGTGGGTTTGACATCCAAACGACGTGTGCAAGCTTTCTCGTGTTGCTGTCTTTACTCACTATTTGGTCAAAACTATCAAATGATATATAACATTTACAAACGATCGGTAGGCTATCGAAAAAAACAAAGAAAGATGTAAATCACATAGCGCTAGCAACTTACAAGGCGTTTTGATACTGTCATGACTGGCTAAGGTAGCTAACCTAGCTAGCGCCACACCAGTGTGGCTTTGTCGAAAGCTTGAAACAACTTGTAGTTTAAACACTGATAGTACACAGTTTGCGTGCTGTGTGGGGCCACTGGTGTTGCTCACTATCTAGCAAAAACCAATGCCAAATAGCTAGTTAGCCAGTATCGCCTGTAGCAAGCCTCTAAGTTAATGCCAATGTGAAACCTTTCAAACTGTTTATTAACTTATCTATTTTCATTGGGTTATGTTTTGTTAAGTGACTGCCATCTCCGTCATTACTATAGTATAGACAAGCATGAATAAACAATTGATTTAAACAACTGCTTATTATGAATCATGCAATGTTGGATCACTTTACTTGATGTCCCCTATAAACATTCATTATTGTTCATAATTGCTTATGAATGGTAAGGCTACTTCACTTGGAGTGCCTTATTTTAGATGTTATACTGTAGGTGCGCATTAATTATGCTTAGTAAATTGAGTTACAAATATTTGTAACTCAATAATTAATGTTAGAAACTCATTCATAAATGGTAAATGGTGTTACACTTTACATTAAGGTAACATTTCATCAGTTAGAAATATTGGTAACCCATTAATAAATGTTGGTAAGTCATTCATAATCAACGGTGTTCCACGTTACATTAAGGTGACATTTTATCAGTTACAAATGTTGATAACTCATTAATTAATGTTGGTAACTAATTCATAAATGGTTAACGGTGTGACATTTCATCAGTTATACCTCTTATATCGTCAGAGGTTTTCTCCATAAGTACACAGGTTAGAAGAGTACTCACATGAGCTCAGAGCACAAATAACATCTGTGAACCTGCACGATGGACATGTTTAAATGAGGAACGTGTTGACAAGGACATCAGGATTTCAAGGGCCATGGTTAAAAAAAAAACATGGTGACAGCTATACTGTACTTTGGGACATCTTCACATTGTACTGTATGTAAAGATGTGTTGAATCGGTTGGTGCCAGACAAATCATCCCCACAATTCAGGAAATAACTGCAACCACTGTGCAACCATTGCAAATAATTTTGCATGATTTCACATCAGGATTAGTTTTTAAAGCATTTATAATTGCATTTATGAAGCATTAATAACTGGCTCCTGGCTGCAAGCTCCCTATTTGTGAATATCGAACAATCTAAACTAATGAGTTATAACTGTTTGTAAATAATATGGTTTATAATTGAATAATAAACCATATTATTTACAAACAGTTATAACTCATTAGTTTAGATTGTTTAGAAGTGATTTATTAACTAATTATAAAGCCTTTACAAATGTGACCTTAGTGTAAAGTGTTACCCTAGTTTATAATGAGATTCATGCAGAGTTATCCTTACACACAATGTGATTATAATACCTGTGCAATGGACCAATACAACAAAATACATGTATCATTTAAAAGCAATTTTAACATCGCGTTTCTGTTCATCCAAAACTGTAGGGCCTTATAGGTTGGCAGTTACAATATCAAGGGTTGGCAAAGAAATGTGGCTATGTATTGTTAATAACAAATCATATCTTAATATTAATAATATGACTCCCAAGTACTTTAATTAACACTATATGTAGAGAATTGTTGAGTTTGGGTTGATTAGGGCAATAATGCTCAAGTGAGAATAAGTCAAATGTGGCTTTAATAACACTGTAAACGTATACAACGTATTACAAGGTAAATACACTCACCGGCCACTTTATTAGGTACACCTTGCTAGTACTGGGTTGGACCCCTTTTGTAGCCCATCTGCTTCAAGGTTCGACGTGTTGTGCGTTCAGAGATGGTCTTCTGCATACCTTGGTTGTAACGAGTGGTTATTTTCACCCAGAGAACTTCCGCTCACTGGATATTTTCTCTTTTTCAGACCATTCTCTGTAAATTCTCTGATGGTTGTGCGTGAAAATCCCAGTAGATCAGCAGTTTCTGAAATACTCAGACCAGCCCGTCTGGCACCAACAACCATGCCACGTTCAAAGTCACTGAAATCACCTTTCTTCCCCATTCTGATGCTTGGTTTGAACTTCAGCAGGTCGTCTTGACCATGTCTACGTGCCTAAAATGCATTGAGTTGCTGCCATGTGATTGGCTGATTAGATATTTGCGTTACCGAGCAGTTGAACAAGTGTACCTAATAAAGTGGCTGGTGAGTGTACATCATGGAGAAATGTTACATTCTACCCTCATGGTAAAGGATAGATAGAGAGGGAGAGACAGAGGGAGAGAGAACAAAGACAGACCACGTGGTCTGTTTACTCTGTTCACAGACAACAGCTAGGACCACAGACCAAGACAAAAGAGAAAGAATACAGTGCCCTCCATAAGTATTGGAAAGAGGAAGCATTTTTGTCTTCTTTTAGCTCTACTCCACACTCCAACAGTTTCAATTACTATAGGGTCAAAGTAGAGATTCTCAGCTTTAATTCATTATTTTTTTCCAGATTGAATTCACCATTTAGAAAGTACAACCTTTTTTAAACATACTCCCCCTATTTCAGGGCTCCAAAAGTATTGGAAAAAATCATATAATGTGTCACGCCTGAGGTTGCTGTCTGGTGACTCTGGTGCCCTCCTCTGGCGGTACGGGGCCAGTGCCCTCCCAATCTATCAGTATTCGTTTCACCTGTGTAGTCTCCCATTTGTTATATATAGCCTGTGTGTTCCCCATGTCTTTGTCGGAGATTCTCCCTGTATGTCCGTGAGTACCCTGTCTGCCCGTCTGTTTAGTGATTCTAGTTGTTTACCCCGTTGCCCTAGTTCGAGTTTAGTATTTCTTTAGTTCTAGTTATTCCACTTGTTAAGTGCGTACTTCTGTTAACGGAGCTTGGTTTTCTCCACCTTTATTTTTACCCTTTTTCCCCAGTATTTGTTTGTGTGCCGTGCCCCAGTTTTCTGATTAAAACATTCTTTGATTTTTACTTTACGCTGTCCGTCTGAGTATCTCTCCGCACTTGGGTCCACTGCACGATCATTGCAAACAGAATCTCCGACCAACATGGACCCAGCGGAGATACTCAGACTGCGTGAAAAGTTTGCGACCCAGCACAAAGTACTGGCCCAACACGAGCAGGGAATGCAGCAGGTGGCCGAGAGCCTCCAACGCTTGACCATCATGGTTCGTTCCATGTCGGAGGCTCGGGAGACCGCCGCTGTACCTGCACCAACACCACCTGCTCCAGCTCCCCAGACCACAGCACGGGAGCCGCGCCTACCACCGCCTGAACGCTACGACGGACGTCCGGAGGGCTGCAGAGAATTCCTCACCCAATGTTCCCTGGTGTTCAGTCTGTAGCCCTCATCCTTTCCCACGGAGCACTCCAGAGTGGCGTACATCATCACCCTGTTGACGGCCCGGGCTCTGTCTTGGGCTATGGCCGAGTGGGAGCATCAGACGCCGGCATGCTCGGACATCGCTCTGTTTACCCGGGAGATACGCAAGATATTCAACATCTCCCGGGTGGCGTCGGGGCATGACGCCGGTCGTTGTCTCACGGCCTGTCGGCAGGGTGAGCGCTCCGTGGCGGACTACGCCGTAGAGTTCAGGACCCTGGCAAGGGAGGCAGGTTGGGAGGAGAGCGCTCTGGTCGTACTCTACGCCCAGGGACTCTCGGAGGTGATGAAGGACGATCTCGCCTTCCGAGAGCTCCCTGAGCAACTGGACGACCTCGTCGACCTCTCAATACACCGTCGCCGACAACCGTCGCCGGGAGAGGACAAGGGAGCGAAGGTTGACCCTCTGTGCCTCCCTACCCAGAACCCTTTCCCCGTCCTCCTATGGAGGTCCCTCAGGAGGAGCCCATGCAGTTGGGGGCGCAGCGCACCTTTCGAAGGCGGAGAGACAGCTCTGCCTGAGCGAGGGGCGCTGCCTGTACTGCGGCCGGTCGGGTCACCGCTGCGCCGCATGCCCGGAGAAATCGGGAAAACGGAGGGTCCCGTTAGTATCTGGGGGGGTGCTGGCGGGACGGGATCCACCCTCCATTCCTGGAGATTCCCGGACCTTTCTCCGGGTCACGGTGCAGTGTGGCTCTGACCCGCAGAGGGTCCTCGCCCTGGTCGACTCCGGAGCAGCGGGGAACCTGATGGACACGAGCCTGGCGGCTGGATGGGGAGTCCCACTCATCCAGCTAGCGGAGCCCATTCCGGTCCGGGCTCTGGACGGTCGGCCCCTGAGAGCTGGCCTGATAACACAGCGCACTATCCCCGTGCGCCTCCAGGTCGAGGGGGCTCGTTGGGAGAAGACTGATTTTTTCATCATTGAGGCTCCTGACTGCCCCCTTGTCCTGGGTCACCCCTGGCTAGCTTCCAGCAATCCCCAGATTAACTGGGCCACTGGGCAGGTTTTTCTGGGGGTGGGGTCTACCGTCCACGCACGTCCATTCCCCTTACTCCCATTTCCCGCCCACTGCCACCTACCTCCCCAGCTCCCGACCTGACCGGTGTTCCCTCGGGGTATTGGGACCTGGCGGAGGTCTTTAGTAAGTTACGGGCCAAGAGCCTGCCGCCCCACAGGTCCTATGACTGCGCTATCGACCTCCTGCCAGGTTCCATGCCTCCTAGAGGTCGCTTGTTCTCCCTGTCCCGACCGGAGACCCTGGCCATGAAGGAGTACATCGAGGAAGCACTCGCCGCGGGGGATATCCGACCTTCCACGTCCCCGGCGGGTGCAGGGTTCTTCTTCGTGGCCAAGAAGGACGGGGGACAGCGGCCCTGCATCGACTACTGGGACCTGAACAACGTAACGGTGAAGAATCGCTATCCACTCCCCCTGATGACATCGGCCTTTGAATCCCTGCAGCAGGCCCGAGTCTTCACCAAGCTGGACCTACGCAACGCCTACAACCTGGTGAGGATCCGGGAGGGGGATGAGTGGAAAACGGCATTCAACACGCCGAGGGGCCACTACGAGTATCGGGTCATGCCCTTCGGGTTGGCCAACGCCCCGGCAGTCTTCCAGGCGTTGGTCAACAACGTCCTTCGGGACCTTCTGGATCTATGTGTCTTCGTCTACCTGGATGACATTCAGATTTTTTCTCAGGACCTGGCCCAACATAGGCAGCATGTTCGCCAGGTTCTTCAACGCCTTCTCCATCATCAGCTTTATGTGAAGGCGGAGAAGTGCGTTTTTCATCAGGAGACCGTCTCCTTCCTCGGATTTATCGTTTCCAGGGGGGAGCTGCGTATGGACCCTGCCAAGGTCAAGGCAGTGTTGGACTGGCCCCAGCCCTCCTCCCTGAAACAGCTGCAGAGATTCCTGGGTTTCGCCAATTTTTATAGGCGGTTCATCCGCGGGTTTAGTGCCCTGGCCGCTCCCTTGACCGCCCTCACCCAGTCCAGCCGCCCTCAATTTGCTTGGTCCCCCGAGGTGGAGAACGCCTTTGCCACACTCAAGCGGCGCTTCACCTCCGCCCCAGTCCTTGGGCATCCAGATCCTGCTCGGCCCTTTGTGGTGGAGGTGGATGCCTCTGACATTGCAGTGGGGGCGGTGCTCTCCCAGCGGTGCCTTAAGGACGGGAAGATCCATCCCTGTGCCTTCTTCTCCCGTCCGCTGTCCCCAGCAGAGAGGAACTACGACGTGGGCAACCGTGAGCTGCTGGCGGTTAAGCTGGCGTTGGAGGAGTGTAGGCACTGGCTGGAGGGCGCCGTCCAGCCGTTTGAAGTGTGGACGGATCACAAGAATCTGGAGTACATCCGGGGGGCCAAGCGGTTGAACTCCCGTCAGGCGAGGTGGGCGCTGTTCTTCACCAGGTTCACCTTCACTATTTCCTATCGTCCGGGGTCGAAGATAACAATGAGAAAGGCTACCTGGACGAGGTGGCGGACCTGTCACTCTGGTGTCAGGAGAACAGTCTCATCCTGAATGTCTCCAAGACAAAAGAGCTGATTGTGGACTTCGGGAGAGCACAAAAACTAAGGGCCTACACACCGCTGGACATCGGAGGAACTGCTGTGGACAGGGTGAGCAGTTTTAAATACCTGGGAGTCCACATCTCAGAAGACCTGACCTGGACTACCCACATCAGTTCTCTGGTGGGAAAGGCAAGGCAGCGCCTGTTCCATCTCAGGCAGCTGAGGAAATTCAGAGTCTCCCGGAGGATCCTTCAGTCCTTCTACTCTGGAGCTGTGGAGAGCATCGTGGCTGGCAACATCACCGTCTGGTACGGTAACAGCACGGCCCAGGACAGGCGAGCTCTGCAAAGGGTGGTACGCCTGGCAGAAAAAACCATGGGAGCTCCAACCCCCCCTCTCCATGTCCTGTACACCAGGAGGTGTAGGACCAGAGCCTACAGGATTATGAAGGACCCTCACCACCCGAAACATGGACTGTTCCAGCCGCTGCGGTCAGGAAAACGCCTCCGCTGTCATGCAGCAAGAACAGAGAGGCTAAGGCTGAGTTTCTTCCCCCACGCCATCAGAATCGTCAATGATGACCCCACCAGTGCCCCCCTCAAGTCACTCACACATGCACTGTCATCTTAACACATATGCACACACATAATCATCCATCTGCTATTTATATTGCTTACTTATATGCTTACTGGTTATACTGTTCATATTGTTTATACTGTTTATACTGTCCATACTGTATATTTTTTAGTACTTCTATTTTTATTTTATTGTATTTTAAAACTATTGTATTGTTGCACTACTCTGTGGCACTGTCACTTTTGCATTTCACTGTATACTTGTATGCACGTGACAAATAAAGAATCTTGAATCTTGAAGAACACCAAGCCTGACGCTCTCTCCCGTCAATTCGATCCGGTGGACCTGGTGGAGACCCCCGACCCCATCGTTCCGGAGGCTCTCATACTCGCCCCTGTGTCCTGGGGCATAGAGCGGGTGGTCAGGACGGCCCTGAGGCGGGAGCCCGACCCCAGGGGGGGTCCGCCGGGGAGACTCTACGTTCCCAAGGCTGCGCGCGCACGGCTACTTCTGTGGGCGCACGCATCCTCCCTCACGGGTCACCCAGGGGCCGCCAGGACCTTGGACTTCATCCGGAGGAGGTTCTGGTGGCCCACGGCAGAGGGGGATACGCGCGCCTTCATGTCGGCATGTGTGGTGTGCGCGCGCAGCAAGAGCCCCCATCTGACCCCGGCGGGTCTCTTCCGGCCCCTTCCCATTCCCAAGCGCCCCTGGTCCCACATCTCCTTGGATTTTATATCGGGCCTTCCCCCCTCCGACGGGTTCCCCACTATCCTGGTGGTGGTGGCGGCCCACTTCATCCCCCTTCCCAAGCTGCCCACTGGATGTGGTGTCGGATCGGGGTCCCCAGTTTGCCTCCAGGTTCTGGAAGGCATTCGCCACCAGCCTCGGCGCCTCCGTCAGCCTCTCGGCCGGGTTCCACCCTCAATCTAACGGGCAGACGGAGCGCGTCAACCAGGACCTGGAGGGTGTGCTGAGGTGCTACGTCTCCGGTAACCCTGTGACCTGGAGCCGGCAACTGGCCTGGGCTGAGTACGCCCACAACACCCTCCTCTGCTCCTCCACTGGTCTGTCCCCCTTCCAGTGCCAGTACCAACCCCCCGTGTTCCCTGAGCAAGAGGAGGAAGCAGAGGTACCTTCGGTCCAGGCCCAAGTCAGTCGGTGTCGCAGGACCTGGAGACGGGTGCGGGCGGCGCTCGAGGGCTTCGGCCAAGTCCCAGCTTCAGGCCAATCGCAAGTGTCGCCCGGCCCCGGTGTGGCTCTCGACCCGAGACCTTCCCCTCCGGGTCAAGTCCCGGAAGCTGTTCCCCCGCTTCGTGGGTCCCTTTCGGGTGGTTAGGCGGGTGAACCGGTCTCGTACAAACTGCAACTCCCCCCCTCCATGCGGGTTCACCCGACCTTTCATGTCTCCCTCCTCAAGCCCGTTATCTCCTGCCCCCTGGTCCCCCCTCCCCGCCCTGCTCCCCCACCTCGTCTCGTCGGAGGACAGCCGGCATACACCGTGGACCGGATTTTGGGTTGTTGAAGGGTGGGGAGGGGTCTGCAGTACCTGGTAGATTGGGAGGGGTATGGTCCAGAGGAACGGACTTGGGTGCCCCGGCGGAGTATACTGGACCCCACCTTGATTACTGACTTCCGACGCCTTCATTCTGGGGCACCCAAGTAACGGCTGTTGCCGTTCATCGGGGGGGGGGTACCGTCACACCTGAGGTTGCTGTCTGGTGACTCTGGTGCCCTCCTCTGGTGGTACGGGGCCAGTGCCCTCCCAATCTATCAGTATTCGTTTCACCTGTGTCTGTCTCCTGTTTGTCATATATAGCCTGTGTGTTCCCCATGTATTTGTCGGAGATTCTCCCTGTATGTCCGTGAGTACCCTGTCTGCCCGTTTGTTCCGTGATTCTAGTTGTTTACCCCGTTGCCCTAGTTCGAGTTTAGTATTTCTTTAGTTCTAGTTATTCCACTTGTTAACCCTCCTATTATGTTAGGGGTCAATTTGACCCGATTCAATGTTTACTGTCTCTAAAAACATGGTTAACATACTTTTTTCAGCTAGATTTTTTATGACTTTTCCTAACTTTATGGGGTAAACATGGCAAACATGAAATTAACCCAAAAAAAATAAAAACATGTCCTGTACACATTTTGTACGCATCGGTCGTGTTGGGGTCATTTTGACCCCTAGCACTATTGACCCTGATTTCTACCTCATTTTTGTTGTGTTGGATGATACTGAGGGCACCTACACGTTCATTTGTGTCTGTCTGTCTGTCTGTCTGTCTGTCTGTCTGTCTGTGTGTGTGTGTGTGTGTGTGTGTGTGTCTGTGAGGAGAAAACATAGTTCCCACGAGATCTCTGATCATTCAAGAAGCAATGAGAGAGGGAGGACATATTTCCCGCGAGAACTCTGACAGGACTCCTAACAACTATGACAGTTCTCATAACAACTCTGATAATTCTTGCAGCATGGGGGGTGGGGCAAACATATAACCGCGGGAACTCTGATAATTCTCGCAGTATGTGGGGTGGGACAAACATAGTTCCCACAACAACACTGATAATTCTCGCAGTATATGGGATGGGGCAAACATAGTTCCCGCGAGAACTTTGATAATTCATGCAACATGGGGGCGGGGACAACCTTATAATAAGGGCTGCACACACAGCCCTCTAAACCATTTCTCTTTGCATTTGTGCCTCAACTAAACATTTTGAAAATGACCACCAGACAGAGGAAAAGATTTGCTGCCACTGAGGTTCTGTCACAGATCTTTCAGGATGGAAGTGATATAGATGAGGATGTGTCTGAGACAGAGGATAATGTTGAGGAGGACCCTGATTATGCGGCATCCTCCTCTGATGAGAATGAAGCCAGTGAGATAGGACATTCTGACCCTCCTGTGGTTTCTCAAACACAAATAAACCCCCTTGTCATATCTCAACCACCAAGAACTAACATGACATCCAAAAATGGAAAGCTGCTATGGTCCGGATCCCCAGTTACAAGACAGGGTAGACTGACTGCAGCTAATGTCATCAAAATGGTTCCAGGCCCTGCCAGATATGGTAGCAGTCATATACAAGACATACAATCTGCATTTGAACTCTTTATAACACCATCAATCCAAAACGATATTCTTGAGATGACAAATTTAGAGGGGAGGCGTGTGTATGGTGACAAGTGGAAAGAGCTGGATGTGACCCACTTGCAATCGTATATTGCTTTGATTATTTTGGCAGGAGTGTACAAATCAAAAGGTGAAGCAACAGAAAGCCTTTGGAATGCTGACACCGGTAGGGCAATTTTTCCAGCCACAATGTCTCTGGAGACGTTCCATGTTTTCTCCCGCATCATATGCTTTGATGACAGGGAAACAAGGCCGCTTCGACGAGAGCATGACAAACTTGCACCTATTAGAGATCTATGGGACAAATGGGTCAAGCGATTGCCCTTCCTTTACAATCCTAATGAGCACTTAATATCAACATAAAGCCCTGCAAACACCAAAACATAATTAGTTTTTCATTTTATGTCAATGAATGAGAGTACAGTGATTTGCATATTTCGCAATAGTCATATACAATCAATACTTGATGTATATGGGGAGGTTGGGGGCAGTCATGTATTATTTACTGGGCTATAAAGATGGTCAGTAGAAAGGCCTAAAGTAGCTGAGAGAGAAACTTGGTTAAGACTTTCTGTTAAAATCATTTTCTGCATGTTTACATTGCTCGGGTCAAATTGACCCGAAACATCAAAGTTGTACGTTTATTTGAACATAATAGGAGGTGTGTACTTTTGTTAACGGAGCTTGGTTTTCTCCACCTTTATTTTTACCCTTTTTCCCCAGTGTTTGTTTGTGTGCCGTGCCCCAGTTTTCTGATTAAAACATGCTTAAAGTAAAAACTTTACGCTGTCCGTCTGAGTATCTCTCCACACTTGGGTCCACTGCACGATCATTGCTAACAATAATGTCCAAATAAAGAACTCATGTTTAGTATTTGGTCGACAATCCTTTGCATGCAATAATTGCCAGAAGTCCAATGACCTCACCAGACACTGGGTATATTCTCTGGTGATGCTTTGCCAGGCCTGTACTGCAACTGCCATCTTCAGTTGTTTGTTTTGAGTCATTTTTGCCTATGATCTTATCAGAAAATGAAATGCATGTTCAATTAAGTCTAAATCTGAAGATTGTCTTGGCCAGTCAAGAACCTTCAGTTTTTTGGCCCTGAAAAACTCCCAAGTTGCTATGGCAGTATGTTTGGGGTCACTGTCTTACTGTGTGATGAAGCGCCATGCAATGAATTTGGGGCATTTGCTTGTACTCGAGCAGCCAACATGTTTCTGTACACTTCAGAATACTTTCTGCTGCTGCTGTCAGCAGTAACATCATCAATTAAGAAGTTAACCAGTTCTTGTGGCAGCTATACATTCCCAAACTATAGCACCACCTTCACTATGTTTCACAGATGAGGTGGTATGCTGTAAATCTTGGGCAGATCCTTTTTATCCAAATGTTCCTCTTGTAATCACTCTGGTACATGATCATATTTGTCTTATCTGTTTTCCAGACCTCTAAAAACCTCTACTTTTTAGCAAACTGTAACCTGATCATCCTTTTTGAGGATAACTAGTGGTTTGCACCTTGCCATGAAGCCTCTGTAGACCAGCTGGTGATGTATTCTGCGTATGGTAGTCTCTGACACATTCACGCCTACCTCCTGGAGAGTGTTCCTGATTTATGGGACAGTTTTGGGGTTTTTCTTAATCATGGTGAGCATTCTTCGGTCATCCACTGTCAAAGTCTTCCTTGGCCTACCAGGCTGTTTGCGATTTCTGAGCTCATCAGTGCTTTCTTTCCTTTTATTGATTAGGTTTAAGGTTTTGGCTATGTTTCTGATTGATTTGTTCTGATATTTCAGCCTTATAATGGCTTCACTGACTTTCATTGACGTCTCTTTGGTCCTCATGTTGACAGACACCAACAGCAGACTCCAAAGGCAAAAGCAAAGCTTAGAATCAATACTAGATATTGAGAGCTCTCTTATGATTGCACAAATTATGTGATGGAACACGCCTTACAAACCAGAAACACCTGTCAAGCCAATTGTCCAATCACTTTTGAGTACCCTGAAATAGGGGGACTATGCAACAAGTGTTGTAATTTCTGAATGGTGAAACCAATATGCACACAAATATCCTAAAATAAAATCAGAGAATCTCTCATTTAACCTCATAGTCATTGTTTGATTTCAAATCCAAACTTTTGGAGTATAGAGCCAAAAGAAGAAAAAATCCTTCACTGTCCCATTACTTACAAAGGGCACTGTATATATGTATAACAGGGGAGGCTGGTGGAGGTAAAAATCAGAGGACGGGCTCATTGTAATGCATGGGATGGAATGAGGAATGGTATCAAACATGTGTCCTCCACTGCTGTATAGGCTCTGTACTTTGGCTAAATGTGTGTTAGTGTTATCAGCCGACAGTACAGGCCTATTTGAGTGTGGATCAATCCTACAGTTCTACCTTTAGGCCCTATATTGTGCTGTCTATTGACTGCTCTGCATAAAAACAGCTTGGGCTTTAGAGAGCCATATCCTGTCTAGGCCTAAACCTCACCCTCACTGTGTGGTGCATTCTGACAGCTGGTTAATACATTCTCTCTCTCTTTCCTCCCCCCTCCCTCTCTGTCTGTCCTCCAGGCTCGTAATGTCAACACAGGGGAGTTGGCTGCCATTAAAGTCATTAAGCTGGAACCTGGTAAGTTTTCTCTGCCATGTGTCATCATCACCTCCCTTCTTCCCCCCACTACTGTTTTCCTCCCCTCTTCCCCCTCCCCCATTTCTTTCCTCCCTCCCATTTTACTTTTTCTTTCCCTCCTCTCTTTTCCCTGTTGTATATCGTTTCACTTATTTCCCCCAGTCTCCTCTCCTCTCCTCTCCCTTTCTCTCCTCGAAGTTAATCTTCCATTGTCACTAGCAGCTGAAACAAATGATCTCTTTGAGAAGACAAGGCCTTGTCTCTGTGTGTGTCCTAGGCAGAGAATCATTCTAATTTATGCCTTTTATGATCTTCTCATTAGCTGTGTCCTACAGTTTTCTATCCAAACGTTGATTTACTGTGCACTAATTATTCATAATTTAGTTGACAATTTCATTTCAGCTGCCGTGTGTGCGTGTGCGTGCACAAGCGAGTAAGCGCATTTGTCATTGTTTTAGTTGTTTTTGATTAGTTAACAGAATATATTACAATTCTGACACACACCGAAGGTTAAAGGGTATTAATGTTTCAATTGTTGAAATAGTTAAAAGATGTTGAAAGATTAACCTTTTAAGAGAGGAGTGATTGGAATGTGCCCATGCTGCCAAGCAAACAGATTAGTTATGTAGTATTTGAGAACGATTGTGCATCTCCCAAAGCTTTCTTTGAGCAGAATACAGATACTATAAAACCTGTACTGCAGAGGAATGGTTGGCTCACTCCATGTCCTTTTGTATTAGCCCCTGGGCAACCTGTGTGTGCATGCATGTCTGTGTTTACATACAGTCCTGTTGACATTTAAGTTCTCTTAGCATTAGGAAAGCTTGTCAGTCACACCTGGGAAAGGATGAAGGGATTCATTTTTATCTGCCTACTCTTTTTGACACACACACACACACACACAGGAAACACCTTTTTTGGAGGAGATATGGAAATGTCACACACTCCAGGCCTACACGTTTCCTTCTTACATGCTTCAAGAGTCCTCATCAGACATTCCCTTTGTTGACAACAGAGAGGTCTTAGAGACTTTCCCCTTCAGAGTTGCTTGGCTGTCAGAAAATGTCTTAAGCTTTAACTTCAGACAGTTTCTCCAACAGTAAGATGGAATAAGCAAACTAGGGTGTTATTCACATCCTTGCTTAAGAATGCAAATCCCTGAATCATGTCTCACTCACTGCCCCACTCAACAAATGCCAACTTCAAAAGTTGTTCAACTTTTAGTTTGGACTACTTTGTCAGGAGACAGACAGTGTACAGTGCCTTCGGAAAGTATTCAGACCACTTCACTTTTTCCACATTTTGTTGTGTTATAAACTCAATTTAAAATTGATTAAATAAAACATTTTGCCATCAATCCACACACAATACCCCATAATGACAAAGTGAAAAACACGTTTTTAGAAAATGTTATCACATTTATTAAAATTTAAATACAGAAATATCTCATGTACATAAGTATTCAGACCCTTTGCTATGACACTCTTAAATTAGTTCAAATGCAAAAATGTCTTCAAGTTGAATTGAGTCCATCTGAGTGCAAGGATAATAGTTCATGTGATTTCGGAATGAATATCTTTTGTTTTTATAGTCTCTGGTTAGCATAGGAATCAATTACACACTGTGTGGATCAATATACAGTACCTACTTTCTGAAGGCACTGTATATTAATCATACAGCTCCTCTACCTGCAGGATTATTCTAGAGTCAATTATACTGACTGAAAAGGAAAGAGACAAGTGTAAGTATAAAGTGTTATTGCCACTGATCCATTCATTAGTGTAGAATTCATTGGTTGCAGAGGATCCTGTTTTTCTTAGCTCAGTCTTCAGTGATTGGCTGTGTGGAATGTGAGGTATGCAGGGCGGAGTGTCGGATTGATCAGAATGCCAGAGGCAGGAGCAGTACAACAGAAATTCCACCGTGAGGATTATCAGTCCAACTGGTTCAAATTGAACTGTATTTCTCTCTTCCGAGTGATTTATGTATTCTCCTACTGGTAAGCTTCCGGTGTAAATCACCCCACCTTGACCTGTTTAAAGGCTTCTGGGTCTTGTTTACCAAGCTTTTTGCACTGGTGCACCTGTCATGTTCTGAATGCACTAAAACACGATGAACACACTAACCTGAGATGTATGTGTGCAACTCAAACTTTCATGCAAATCTTCTACCAACACCAATGAATTATCTAATGGAAAAGCCAGAGATTGGCACACTGATCTCAAGTTAGAATGCTACCCTTTTACCTTTATTTGACCTTTTGTTCTGATCCTTTCTTTCTGTCATGTGTTTTGCTATCCTTTATTTTTGACCGGTGATGTGAATTAAGTGCTGTAGAAGTGATTTAAGGGGTCCTTGGGTTGTTACCGTAGTAACAGCGATTGGCTACCATGCATAGATTATTTTAGGGGCACCTCAGGCACCGGAAGGGCACTGATTCCCTCTGACACCCTCTGAAGGGCTTGACTGTATTAGCCCTGAGAGCCGAAACTGCATAAACTTCCAGCTGATTTAGCCTCATTTGTCATTGATTAGATATGGTAATGTCATTGTAGATAGTCAGTTGTCAGGTTTCCAATAAAGTGTGCATAGATTTGGCAGAGCCTATTGTGATGCTTAATGATAACAACCTATGGTGCCCTGTGTAAATCATGGGACAGTGAAGCATTTGTTCTTCTTTTGGCTCTACACTCCAAAAGTTAGGATTTTTAATCAAATGATTACTATGAGGTACTAGAGATTCTCAGCTTTTATTTGATGGTATTTGTGTGCATATTGTTTCACCATTCAGAAAATACAGCACTTTTTATGCAGGGACAATGTTTCTGGTAAGTCACATGTGTTCCGTCACATCATTTGTGCAGGCATAAGAGTGCTGTCAATGTCTAGTATTGATTCTAGGCTTTGCATTTGCCTTTGGAGTTTGCTATTGGTGTCTGTCAACATGAGGACCAAAGAGGTGTCAAGGAAGCCATTATTAGGCTGAAAAATCAACAACAAAAAACATAGGCTTGCCTACTTAGGCTTGCCAAGATCAACAGTTTAGAACATTCCACACTGTCATTAAAAAAAAGAAAGCACTGTGAGCTCAGCAATTGCAAATGGGCTGGTAGGCCAAGGAAGATTTCCACAGTGGATGACCAAAGAATGCTTACCATAATCAAGAAAACCCCCAAAACAACTGTCCCACAGGTCAGGAACACTCTCCAGGAGGTAGGTGTGAATGTGTCCGCAGAATACGTCACCAGCCAAATTACAGACACTTCACTGCAAGGTGCAAACCACCAGTTATCCTCAAAAAGGATGGTCCGGTTACAGTTCACTAAAAAGTACCTAAAAAGCCTGCAGAGGTCTGGAAAAAGGTCTTGTGGACAGATAAGATTAATATTATCATTTGCCAGAGTGATTGCAAGAGGAAAGTTTGGAGAAAAAAGGATCTGCCCAAGATTTACAGCATACCACCTCATCTGTGAAACATGGTGCAGGGGGTGTTAGGTTTGGGCATGTATAGCTGCCACTAGAATTTGCTAACTTGTCTTAATTTATTATTGTAACTGGTGATGGCAGCAGAATGTATTCTGAAGTGTACAGAAACATCCTGTCTGCTCGAGTGCAAGCAAATGCCTCCAAATTAATTGGATGGTGCTTCATCATACAGTAAGACAATGACCCAAAACATACTGCCATAGCAACTAGGTTTTTCAGGGCCAAAAAGTGGAAAGGTCTTGACTGGCCAAGTCAATCTTCAGATTTAAATTTTTAGGCAAGAAAAACTAAAAGACAACTTAAGATGGCTGCAGTACAGGCCTGGCAAAGCATCACCAGTCTGGTGGGGTCAATGGGTTGCAGACTTCAGGCAGTTATTGCATGCAAAGGATTGTCGACCAAATACTAAACATGAGTGCTTCATTTGGACATTTGAGAAATCTGTCCATTACTTTTGGTTACCCTGAAAATAGGGAGACTATGCATACAAAGTGTTTGTCATTTCTGAATGGTGAAAAGTTGAGAATCTCTACTAACCTCATAGTACTTTTTGGATTTAAAATACAAACTTTTGGCTTGTAGAGCCAAAAGAAGAAACATGCTTCACTGTCCTATTACTTACGCAGGGCACTGTATATAGGACAGCAGAAGATGACTGTGACATCAGCCCACATTTGCTGACAAATTCGCTCATCTTTCCACACTTTCCCCTACTCAGGAAATTACTATGTTATTCCACTACGTTATTCTTCCATCAAAAGTCACCAGAATTGCTTTTTTAACAGGTGATATGCAACATTTTCTCTGGGTACAAGGAGAGGGCACACCCCCCTCACAGCATTTTAGGCAGCACCCCTCACGAAATATACTTCCTACGTCCCTGCATAAATGAACACAACCATTTTATTATTTTCATGATGTAAAATGGAATTTATAACACTTCTCTAAAATATAAAACATTTTGGCTACAGTAAAATCAATGTTTGCATGTCAATGTTCTATGAACTAATGGAATTTGTTGAATGAAGAACTTTACTGTTCTAGGGGTGAGTGGGACTGGATTGTGCTCAGCATTCATGTTGAATCTCTAAAAGTGGCTAGATGAATTGTCACACTTTTGTTTGTTAATGGGTAACGATTTGAGCTAGTTGTAAGCTGAGCTCAAGCATGCACACACAGGAGCTGAATCAAAATGTGTAGCCTACAGATCATGAATGTCACACGAATATCAAGAACTGTCCAAGGCTACAGCAATGACATGAAATCTATATGAAATGTATTCATTTGTAGCCAACTATGATACATGATATCACGGACAGGGGCTAAAAAGAACAGTCAAATACAGACAGTAGACAACTACAAATTACTCATTGGATACGGGCATATTATTTTTTGATTCATGAAAGCTCTCATTTCAATCATGTGAAATACGTTCAACGTGAACTTTCTTGACACAAACTGCACTCTTTGCTTTGTGAACGCGTGTCCATATAGCCTACTGCTGAAATGCGCTAAATGAATTGAGAAACATTATATCCCTATGAGTTAATTAATATGCAATTTGGTGGACACACTGCTACATAAATTCCATGTCTGAAATAATTTTGTGAACTGTACACGAAGACATGACTTGTTCTAAATTAAGGTTTATCCAAGGACACAATCACCCCCCTCACAACATTTTAGGCAGCACCCCCTCGCGAAATATACTTCCTCCGTCCCTGATAACTTTTCTATCCAGTCTGAATCCCACTGAAACCACAAATCCTTACTTCTGTCACCATGTTTCACAGATGAGGTGGTATGCTGTAAATCTTCGGCAGATCCTTTTTTCTCTAAACTTTCCTCTTCCAATCCCTCATCCCTATTCGTCTTATCTGTTCACAATACCTTTTTCCAGACCTCTGCAGGCTTTTTAGGTATTTTTAACCATCCTTTTTGAAGATAACTTAGTGGTTTGCACCTTGCAGTGAAGCCTCTGTAGTTCGGCTGATGTATTCTGCGCAAGGTAGTCTCTTACACATTCACGCCTACCTCCTGGAGAGTGTTCCTGGTTGTTTTGGGGGTTTTCTTAATTATGGTGAGCATTCTTCGGTCATCCACTGTAGAAGTCTTCCTTTTGCGATTCCCATTTGCGATTGCTGAGCTCACCAGTGCTTTTCTTTTCTTTTTAATGATGTTCCAACTGTTGATTTTGGCAAGCCTGTGTTTCAGCCTATTAATAGCTTCCTTGACTTTCATTGACACCTCTTCAGTCCTCATGTTGACAGACATCCATAGCAGACTCCAAAGGCCATGCCTAGAATCAATACTAGACATTGACAGCTCTCTTATGACTCCACAAATTATGTGACGGAACACACCTGACTAACCAGAAATCCCTGTCAGAGAATATAGTATACACTTTGTGACAAAAAGTGATGACGTCACATAAATTTAATCATCAAAAATAATACTATTGAAAATAATACCACCACATCCGCCCTTTGGGGGCGGATGTGGTGGGCTGTTGATGCTTGCCCAATGAGACGTGTGTGAGATGCTAAGGTGTTCTGGTGTTTGTCGGAACTTGACATTTTTATGAGGATGTGGTCACCCACGTAGGCTATAGAATCGTGAGAATGGAATGTATGGATTAGGGGGGGGGGGGGGCCTTGAACTGTCTGAAGAACCACCGGGGTTCAGCTAAAGTTTGTCACTGATAAGGGCTGTGGGATGGGTGGTGATGACTTTATGCTGCATACAGGCATCTATGTCAAAATTGCATATGAGGCTTAAAATAAAAGTTCAATACTGTGGGTTAAAATGTGCAATTAAAAAAAAAGGCAATTAAAAAATGGTTAGGCTGCTACTCTAGTGCAAGTATTGTGTTCAATAATGAAGGGTTAGGGTTAATAAAAGGGGGGCTTAAAAAAAAAAGGTTCAATTTTTAAAAATGTTTAGTTTCAAACGAGGGTCTGACCCAGTGTCACGGTCGTGTCACTGATAAGATCACGTGTTTCCCGGGCAAAAAGGTGTATATATATATGATCCTGTGTGAGATCTGTAGTAGTAGTTGTGGCTGTATGACATTGTCTAAAATGGCGTCTACAAGGATGGTGGGGGAATTGGAAGGGTGTTTATTGACCCATGAGACGTGGGTGTGAGGCTAAGGTGTTCTGGTGTTTGTCGGAACTTGACATTTTTATGAGGATATGGTCACCCCCGTGCGCTATAGAACCGTGAGAATGGATTGGATGGATTAGATCGGGTCCTGGGGGGCCCTGAACTGTCTGAAGAACCACCGGGGTTCAGCTGAAGTTTGTCACTGATAAGGGCTGTGGGATGGGTGGTGATGACTTTATGCTGCATACATGCATCTATGTCAACATTGCATATGAGGCTTAAAATAAAAGTTCAATACTGAGGGTTAAAATGTGCAATTAAATTCTACCTCTTGTTACCTGTTCAAGTGTTATGGTAACATCACACTGCTGGTCATTTCCTCATAATTACACGTGATATATCTATCTGATAGGCATCGCTTGAGTCTTGCATTGAGGTTCAACATTTTTCAACGTTTGCCATGTGGGACAGTGAACCTGCATTCTGTAATCCTAGTTTTTGTAAGCTATCCTGAAGCATGTTCTAAATGTTTTTTCAAGAAAAAAGTGGCTTGAAAGTCTTGGGATCTTTAGCATTGAGCTGTAAGACCAAATTGTTAGGAAAGTATTTGTTGGTCGTACAAAGCTTTTGGCTTTTTCCTTTTTTTTCTACATGCCAATGGAACAGCATTTTTTGTATTTCATCCAATATGTTCGCAAGTAACATGTCAGTAAAGAAAAGGGTAATGAAAGTCATAGCAGCTCACCACCAAAAATCTGAATTTGACTATGGGTATTGTCTCTTATTTTAACCCTTGGCTTGACATTTTAAATGTACAACATGTACCGCTATATTCCCATAGACACATATAGAGTTCATGAAAAGTATCACTAATTTGGATCGTTATCTCACAATTTGTTATTTAGGTCGATTTTTAGGATAGAACTTGAGTTGATGGTATTATTGTGGGAACTCAAATCAGTCACTCAGCTTTTTCTATTGGCTACCCTCATCAATGCAGAATATGTGCTTGGCCAATGAAATGTGAATGTTCTCGTTTCAGTACGCTGAACGCTTCATCTTTCACTCCACCGTTTCCTAAATCATTTTACCTCATATCCTTTGTTCATCCTAAATTTGTTTCTAATACTGCTTATTCATGTTTTAAGTTACCTATTTATACCAGCACCTTAGATTACCAGACCTGTACAACATTTGATAACAATGTTATTTTTGCACTAAAATAAAATGACTTTTGGAGCTATTGCTTGAGTTGAGTCTAGTGTGTTTCAGATGGTTGGACGTTCAGATTGTTCTGTTTTAGAGAGGAGAGGTGATGAGGGCAGGTGGATGTTCATCATGAAGCTTACTTTGTTTAATACCAGGCTAGTTTGTCTGGTGAGACCACACCAACTCATTGCATAGCTTGTTAACCAACTGGTCCCGGATACACGTAATGTACGTGCACTACTAATTCAGAAATTCATTTTTACACCCATTGGTCGAGAGGGATACTAACTAGCCAACTAGCATGCAGTGGGTGATATTACAGAGAATAATGCCTTTAATGTTTTATTACAGAAATAACTGCCAATAGGTTGTCATTGAATCTCCCCCCATAAAATGTTGCTGTTCATTAGTTATGATCTCAGTTTTGAGCTATGGTGAAGCGTAACAGTGCATATGCAAAACATTGTGAAACTGACATTTATTTTGACTTTTGTTGGACATTCAATATATAGGCTAGGCTATATCTTACTGGTTGTTTGTAGTCTGTCTGTCTATCTCTAGGGTGTGGAAAGTATCCAGCAAATTGGTTCTTTGATGAATATGTGTAGGCCTAGTACTTGTTTCTGTGGTCACCGAAACTACAGCATTTATAGAGAAGTCAAGATGCAAAAATGCATCATGGAATGTTGCCACTGGCCATGCAGGTAGAACTAGTTACATATCAGGATGTAGTTGAATTATCTGTCAACCTGTACATTTTTCATCGTTAGGGGACACAGTTTATCTGAAGCTAATCTATTTCCAGTGAATGGATATGTTCATGGGTGTGTGTGTTGTCATTCCAATGAGGGATAAGTGCTTAATTTGAGAGTGACCTGAACAATAGCAAGCCCAGGATGTAAATAATGAAATCACATTTAAATCATACATGCACCATTTCTAGTCTAGTACTTGCATAAAAACTAGGCTTAAGGGTGCCCTCTGATCAGATCTTGACAGTTTTTAGGGAAAAGGCACATTTAATTGCGAAAGAGTATGGTTATGAGGGGTCTGTTTTGTTTAACTAAATGGCATATCATCATGGATATCATAGACCAATTCAGCTCACCAGTAGACACATTTCACGTGCCTCTGTTGCTTGAATGCAACAATTGAATTGGATTCAATTGGATTGTCTGTTGATCTTTTTTCATCATGCTTAATCGAGTTGTTGGGAGTGTTTTAGAGATTGTTCAACGTCGTCATTGCTCGGCTTTACCCTTTGTTGGTTTGTATGACTTCTTCAACTGGTCCCTACATGGATGTCTCAGTTCAGTTGTCATTCTCCATTCAAAATGGGCTAAGAATAGTATAGATGGATGCCTTTTCCATATGACCCATATTTCTCTGTGTTGCAGAAGGACATTCAAGCAAACAATGTTAATAACAAAATGAAACGTGAATCTGGGTTTGCACTATTGTAGGCCTATAGCCTACTGCTGACCATCTAAACATCTCCTAAAAGTATAATGTCAGATATATAGGCACAGTAATGCCTCTCTTTGCCTTTCTCCTATCTTCCCCTGAAGAGCTAACCTCCCCCTTATAGTAGAGTATAACTTATTTTCTTAATTCAAAGGTAACAATAGGTAACACTGAATGTACTGAAAGCCAGAGTGTTGATATACTTTAAGAAATGACGTATCCACCTGTAATATGCGTATTATGCATGTTCATTAACTTGAACTTATTGACCCCTCAAATTGGGATAGTAAGAAGTCGAAGTTGTCTTTGTTTTCTGATGTCTGTTCTCTGGCAAAAATTGACCCTAAGAATGAGACTGATGGAACATTAGTCATGTTAGTCGTTGAATAGGCATCTACTAGAAAGATTGAATTTGAGCTGGTGCGAAGATTGGTCCTACTTTGTATTGCCTGTTGAGGTGCTGTAATAGAGGAGCTGTTACCATAGTTGCGGTGTCGTGTGATCTTATTGTATGTTTAATTTTGGCTTCAGCTTTTACTATTCATATTCCCATCAGACGACAGTTTTTTCAAGTAACCAACAGAAACAATTAATGTTTGTCACCTTTTTGCGGAATGCCTGAAAATGTTATGGTTATCGTTAAACCCTCCTACAACCTTTAATACGCGTAATGGCTCCATAACAATGATGCTTCTCGTACCGTTGTCCGTTATGGTTTATGAGTTGACTTCTCTTGTATTTTTGTTTGTTTAGCTTATGTCTAGATGTTGCTCTTTTATTCCCCAAAAATATGTATGATGGCTTCTGCAGGCCCTGCTACAGTATGATGGTCTCATATCTCACTCTGTTTTGAGTAGTCAACATTTTATTTTATTTTATCAGGTCTTTTTTGGTTGCGTTCATTTGGAGAACTATGATCGTCGTCACGCAGAGCTTGGCTCCATCCATCCATCGACTCGCAGCGACTCTATCCTGAGAAAGTACGGTTGCAAAAGAAATCGGAGAACTTTCGTAGAGCTTCCCCAAACCGAACCAATGCCATATAGCTGAATTACATGCAACATGCAAGACATCATAACTAATAATGCAAGGTATTTTGTATCTTTCCGAAAGCATTGAGGGCTTCAGAGCAACTTGGCTTTTTATATACCAACTTGGAAAATTACCTCAGAACGGTCTCGGGTGCTAGTGTTGTATATCCCTAATTTATGATGACAAAGATCAATTTTAGTGACCAAATGACACAAGCCAATACTGTGTACAAACTTTATCATTTTACTTCCTTTAACCTTTAGTTAAGCAAAATTTGTAATTATGGATGAACTTTGAATGTATGTACATTAAAGTTCATGGGACCAAATTTTGTAATTGGGAGTTCAAGTCTCAATGTTGTTATGTACGCATGCAAATCCACCCTTTTTAAAATGTAGTAATACTGTAACTAAAACAACCAATGAACGCTCAGCAGACACTGAGTTGGGACTCATTTGTGTGGCAATATAAGCTGTAGTCATGACTGGATGATATATTGATGTACCAATGAAATGGATATTTAGATTTGCAATGAATCACTATCAATATTCCTGCAATATGTTTTGGTAGTATAAATAGTGGGCTGCGGATTGAAAGAAAGAGGCATGTTGATGGGATGTTGTATGCAGAGCAATAATGACTAAAGTCTGAGTTGGAGTTATGATTTGCTGAGCAGTGTAGATGGGCCAACGTTAGGTAAGATGCATGGCAGGTATCACTCTGAGCGGTACCCTGGCCTGTGGTCTCCAGCACGTCTTGTGGCAACTTTCATTTAACATTTAAGCATTGGTAGGAGGTCATCTAATTAATTGAATATAGGTTACCTGTAACTTTGCAAACCTATAAGTAGTGTTTTTAGTGGTTCGTAGTTGGCTTATAGATGCCACTGAGTGATCATCAAGGATCTAACATCTGCATCTTGAAGTGATGTTATGCAGTGCCGCAATAAAACCAGCGAGGCTTTTCTTGCCCTTTGCCATTTAAAGCTGTTTGTTGCAACCAGAAAACGACAAGAACAGTAGCACGCTATTCATTATCCAAATTTGATACAGTTTTTGATATGACGATAGATGTATTTTTGCATGCTACATTTTACAAAGGGAATACACATTTGAAATTACTTTTCTCAATGTATTTGTGACATGATGATACTGATGTAGTGGCATATATCGGTCATTCAAGAGATCAATCGATTGAAAGGCACTGTACAGAGAAGGTTGTATGGAAATTAAATTAAAGTTCTTATGTCATTCTTGTTGTCTGAGCTGAAAACATCCTGCATGTTATTGTTTTATGTGTGCCTTTTCAGAGATTTCCTTTCCACCTCCCATATACTGGGGTTGCCATCCCTATTTCATTTACAGCGCCACATAAAATAATTTCTACATTAATTATCATGCAACCTTAAAAGTGAAGACGCTGCATAGAACGATCAGTATTTGTGTTTTGCACTTTCAAAGTAGTTTCAAAATTGCCCCACTTAAGGTTGGGCAAACTGACAAAAAAACAACAATAAAAGACGAGGTATTTTAAGCTATCGATAGGAATTATAAGGAATAACATGACTTTGAAGAGCTTTTCTAAAAAGGTAAAAGATATATCTATATATATATATATCTATCTATCTATATAGATAGATATTCATATATATTCATGAAGTATCTCATAAACCTGATATATGCTGCATTGACTTTTCTCATTTCTTTTTTTCTCTTGTGTGCTTCATATTATCCAATAAAAAATTGTATTTCCCCTTTTTTGAGAGGTTTGATCATCACCTAAGGCTGTGCACTGGCCATGCAAAAGCTATTTTCTGATTAAGGAGGTCTTGAACAACATGTACTGCTACATGTTCACTGTCAGATGGAATGAAAGGGTATGTATGAATCTGAAGCGGAATGGTTACGTAGGATTATGTGTAATTTATGCAATTGTTAACATTACATTTGATCAAAGGAATATTTCTAAATTGTAGCGACGTTACTTTCCATGTTTTGCTTTGTAAGGATGCTGTATGTGTCCATATAGCCTAAAACACTGGGTTAAATCAATGAGGACTTAATGTCCCACCAACACAACTATCGGGTACCTGGAGACTCCATGCTGTTCAATGTGACTGGTGACTCAGGTATTGCCGTGAAAGGGCTGTATCTGCTACTGTGTCCTATTCCTGTCCTATTCCCCCGCACCTTTGTCTTAAGATAGCCTTAGAACTACACATGGAGTACATTCTTCTCGTACATTTGGCCTTAAAAGTACAAAATTATGCACAAGAAATCCACAACTTGTTTTAATTCCTTTTTTTTTTTTTTTTTTTTTTTTTTTAAATGAATGACAATCATCCCCAAATTCTTATCATATTTTTCTTTAAAAAGGCCAACATGTTCTCATGTCTCAACTTTTTTTTCATAGTGAACACAATTAGAATTTGGGGATGATTGTCATTCATTTAAAAAAAAAAGAAAAAAAAGAAAAAGGAATTAAAACAAGTTCAGCACGTGACTGCATCTCCAGGACATTCCTACATTCATAGGAGGTAGATATATGGCAATGACGCATGACATGGTTTCTGAAGTGTCTATGGGAATCAAGCTCTCTTGCAAGTTGTGGATTTCTTGTGCATAATTTTGTACTTTTAAGGCCAAATGTACGAGAAGAATGTACTCCATGTGTAGTTCTAAGGCTATCTTAAGACAAAGGTGCGGGGGAATAGGACAGGAATAGGACACAGTAGCAGATACAGCCCTTTCACGGCAATACCTGAGTCACCAGTCACATTGAACAGCATGGAGTCTCCAGGTACCCGATAGTTGTGTTGGTGGGACATTAAGTCCTCATTGATTTAACCCAGTGTTTTAGGCTATATGGACACATACAGCATCCTTACAAAGCAAAACATGGAAAGTAACGTCGCTACAATTTAGAAATATTCCTTTGATCAAATGTAATGTTAACAATTGCATAAATTACACATAATCCTACGTAACCATTCCGCTTCAGATTCATACATACCCTTTCATTCCATCTGACAGTGAACATGTAGCAGTACATGTTGTTCAAGACCTCCTTAATCAGAAAATAGCTTTTGCATGGCCAGTGCACAGCCTTAGGTGATGATCAAACCTCTCAAAAAAGGGGAAATACAATTTTTTATTGGATAATATGAAGCACACAAGAGAAAAAAAGAAATGAGAAAAGTCAATGCAGCATATATCAGGTTTATGAGATACTTCATGAATATATATGAATATCTATCTATATAGATAGATAGATATATATATATATAGATATATCTTTTACCTTTTTAGAAAAGCTCTTCAAAGTCATGTTATTCCTTATAATTCCTATCGATAGCTTAAAATACCTCGTCTTTTATTGTTGTTTTTTTGTCAGTTTGCCCAACCTTAAGTGGGGCAATTTTGAAACTACTTTGAAAGTGCAAAACACAAATACTGATCGTTCTATGCAGCGTCTTCACTTTTAAGGTTGCATGATAATTAATGTAGAAATTATTTTATGTGGCGCTGTAAATGAAATAGGGATGGCAACCCCAGTATATGGGAGGTGGAAAGGAAATCTCTGAAAAGGCACACATAAAACAATAACATGCAGGATGTTTTCAGCTCAGACAACAAGAATGACATAAGAACTTTAATTTAATTTCCATACAACCTTCTCTGTACAGTGCCTTTCAATCGATTGATCTCTTGAATGACCGATATATGCCACTACATCAGTATCATCATGTCACAAATACATTGAGAAAAGTAATTTCAAATGTGTATTCCCTTTGTAAAATGTAGCATGCAAAAATACATCTATCGTCATATCAAAAACTGTATCAAATTTGGATAATGAATAGCGTGCTACTGTTCTTGTCGTTTTCTGGTTGCAACAAACAGCTTTAAATGGCAAAGGGCAAGAAAAGCCTCGCTGGTTTTATTGCGGCACTGCATAACATCACTTCAAGATGCAGATGTTAGATCCTTGATGATCACTCAGTGGCATCTATAAGCCAACTACGAACCACTAAAAACACTACTTATAGGTTTGCAAAGTTACAGGTAACCTATATTCAATTAATTAGATGACCTCCTACCAATGCTTAAATGTTAAATGAAAGTTGCCACAAGACGTGCTGGAGACCACAGGCCAGGGTACCGCTCAGAGTGATACCTGCCATGCATCTTACCTAACGTTGGCCCATCTACACTGCTCAGCAAATCATAACTCCAACTCAGACTTTAGTCATTATTGCTCTGCATACAACATCCCATCAACATGCCTCTTTCTTTCAATCCGCAGCCCACTATTTATACTACCAAAACATATTGCAGGAATATTGATAGTGATTCATTGCAAATCTAAATATCCATTTCATTGGTACATCAATATATCATCCAGTCATGACTACAGCTTATATTGCCACACAAATGAGTCCCAACTCAGTGTCTGCTGAGCGTTCATTGGTTGTTTTAGTTACAGTATTACTACATTTTAAAAAGGGTGGATTTGCATGCGTACATAACAACATTGAGACTTGAACTCCCAATTACAAAATTTGGTCCCATGAACTTTAATGTACATACATTCAAAGTTCATCCATAATTACAAATTTTGCTTAACTAAAGGTTAAAGGAAGTAAAATGATAAAGTTTGTACACAGTATTGGCTTGTGTCATTTGGTCACTAAAATTGATCTTTGTCATCATAAATTAGGGATATACAACACTAGCACCCGAGACCGTTCTGAGGTAATTTTCCAAGTTGGTATATAAAAAGCCAAGTTGCTCTGAAGCCCTCAATGCTTTCGGAAAGATACAAAATACCTTGCATTATTAGTTATGATGTCTTGCATGTTGCATGTAATTCAGCTATATGGCATTGGTTCGGTTTGGGGAAGCTCTACGAAAGTTCTCCGATTTCTTTTGCAACCGTACTTTCTCAGGATAGAGTCGCTGCGAGTCGATGGATGGATGGAGCCAAGCTCTGCGTGACGACGATCATAGTTCTCCAAATGAACGCAACCAAAAAAGACCTGATAAAATAAAATAAAATGTTGACTACTCAAAACAGAGTGAGATATGAGACCATCATACTGTAGCAGGGCCTGCAGAAGCCATCATACATATTTTTGGGGAATAAAAGAGCAACATCTAGACATAAGCTAAACAAACAAAAATACAAGAGAAGTCAACTCATAAACCATAACGGACAACGGTACGAGAAGCATCATTGTTATGGAGCCATTACGCGTATTAAAGGTTGTAGGAGGGTTTAACGATAACCATAACATTTTCAGGCATTCCGCAAAAAGGTGACAAACATTAATTGTTTCTGTTGGTTACTTGAAAAAACTGTCGTCTGATGGGAATATGAATAGTAAAAGCTGAAGCCAAAATTAAACATACAATAAGATCACACGACACCGCAACTATGGTAACAGCTCCTCTATTACAGCACCTCAACAGGCAATACAAAGTAGGACCAATCTTCGCACCAGCTCAAATTCAATCTTTCTAGTAGATGCCTATTCAACGACTAACATGACTAATGTTCCATCAGTCTCATTCTTAGGGTCAATTTTTGCCAGAGAACAGACATCAGAAAACAAAGACAACTTCGACTTCTTACTATCCCAATTTGAGGGGTCAATAAGTTCAAGTTAATGAACATGCATAATACGCATATTACAGGTGGATACGTCATTTCTTAAAGTATATCAACACTCTGGCTTTCAGTACATTCAGTGTTACCTATTGTTACCTTTGAATTAAGAAAATAAGTTATACTCTACTATAAGGGGGAGGTTAGCTCTTCAGGGGAAGATAGGAGAAAGGCAAAGAGAGGCATTACTGTGCCTATATATCTGACATTATACTTTTAGGAGATGTTTAGATGGTCAGCAGTAGGCTATAGGCCTACAATAGTGCAAACCCAGATTCACGTTTCATTTTGTTATTAACATTGTTTGCTTGAATGTCCTTCTGCAACACAGAGAAATATGGGTCATATGGAAAAGGCATCCATCTATACTATTCTTAGCCCATTTTGAATGGAGAATGACAACTGAACTGAGACATCCATGTAGGGACCAGTTGAAGAAGTCATACAAACCAACAAAGGGTAAAGCCGAGCAATGACGACGTTGAACAATCTCTAAAACACTCCCAACAACTCGATTAAGCATGATGAAAAAAGATCAACAGACAATCCAATTGAATCCAATTCAATTGTTGCATTCAAGCAACAGAGGCACGTGAAATGTGTCTACTGGTGAGCTGAATTGGTCTATGATATCCATGATGATATGCCATTTAGTTAAACAAAACAGACCCCTCATAACCATACTCTTTCGCAATTAAATGTGCCTTTTCCCTAAAAACTGTCAAGATCTGATCAGAGGGCACCCTTAAGCCTAGTTTTTATGCAAGTACTAGACTAGAAATGGTGCATGTATGATTTAAATGTGATTTCATTATTTACATCCTGGGCTTGCTATTGTTCAGGTCACTCTCAAATTAAGCACTTATCCCTCATTGGAATGACAACACACACACCCATGAACATATCCATTCACTGGAAATAGATTAGCTTCAGATAAACTGTGTCCCCTAACGATGAAAAATGTACAGGTTGACAGATAATTCAACTACATCCTGATATGTAACTAGTTCTACCTGCATGGCCAGTGGCAACATTCCATGATGCATTTTTGCATCTTGACTTCTCTATAAATGCTGTAGTTTCGGTGACCACAGAAACAAGTACTAGGCCTACACATATTCATCAAAGAACCAATTTGCTGGATACTTTCCACACCCTAGAGATAGACAGACAGACTACAAACAACCAGTAAGATATAGCCTAGCCTATATATTGAATGTCCAACAAAAGTCAAAATAAATGTCAGTTTCACAATGTTTTGCATATGCACTGTTACGCTTCACCATAGCTCAAAACTGAGATCATAACTAATGAACAGCAACATTTTATGGGGGGAGATTCAATGACAACCTATTGGCAGTTATTTCTGTAATAAAACATTAAAGGCATTATTCTCTGTAATATCACCCACTGCATGCTAGTTGGCTAGTTAGTATCCCTCTCGACCAATGGGTGTAAAAATGAATTTCTGAATTAGTAGTGCACGTACATTACGTGTATCCGGGACCAGTTGGTTAACAAGCTATGCAATGAGTTGGTGTGGTCTCACCAGACAAACTAGCCTGGTATTAAACAAAGTAAGCTTCATGATGAACATCCACCTGCCCTCATCACCTCTCCTCTCTAAAACAGAACAATCTGAACGTCCAACCATCTGAAACACACTAGACTCAACTCAAGCAATAGCTCCAAAAGTCATTTTATTTTAGTGCAAAAATAACATTGTTATCAAATGTTGTACAGGTCTGGTAATCTAAGGTGCTGGTATAAATAGGTAACTTAAAACATGAATAAGCAGTATTAGAAACAAATTTAGGATGAACAAAGGATATGAGGTAAAATGATTTAGGAAACGGTGGAGTGAAAGATGAAGCGTTCAGCGTACTGAAACGAGAACATTCACATTTCATTGGCCAAGCACATATTCTGCATTGATGAGGGTAGCCAATAGAAAAAGCTGAGTGACTGATTTGAGTTCCCACAATAATACCATCAACTCAAGTTCTATCCTAAAAATCGACCTAAATAACAAATTGTGAGATAACGATCCAAATTAGTGATACTTTTCATGAACTCTATATGTGTCTATGGGAATATAGCGGTACATGTTGTACATTTAAAATGTCAAGCCAAGGGTTAAAATAAGAGACAATACCCATAGTCAAATTCAGATTTTTGGTGGTGAGCTGCTATGACTTTCATTACCCTTTTCTTTACTGACATGTTACTTGCGAACATATTGGATGAAATACAAAAAATGCTGTTCCATTGGCATGTAGAAAAAAAAGGAAAAAGCCAAAAGCTTTGTACGACCAACAAATACTTTCCTAACAATTTGGTCTTACAGCTCAATGCTAAAGATCCCAAGACTTTCAAGCCACTTTTTTCTTGAAAAAACATTTAGAACATGCTTCAGGATAGCTTACAAAAACTAGGATTACAGAATGCAGGTTCACTGTCCCACATGGCAAACGTTGAAAAATGTTGAACCTCAATGCAAGACTCAAGCGATGCCTATCAGATAGATATATCACGTGTAATTATGAGGAAATGACCAGCAGTGTGATGTTACCATAACACTTGAACAGGTAACAAGAGGTAGAATTTAATTGCACATTTTAACCCTCAGTATTGAACTTTTATTTTAAGCCTCATATGCAATGTTGACATAGATGCATGTATGCAGCATAAAGTCATCACCACCCATCCCACAGCCCTTATCAGTGACAAACTTCAGCTGAACCCCGGTGGTTCTTCAGACAGTTCAGGGCCCCCCAGGACCCGATCTAATCCATCCAATCCATTCTCACGGTTCTATAGCGCACGGGGGTGACCATATCCTCATAAAAATGTCAAGTTCCGACAAACACCAGAACACCTTAGCCTCACACCCACGTCTCATGGGTCAATAAACACCCTTCCAATTCCCCCACCATCCTTGTAGACGCCATTTTAGACAATGTCATACAGCCACAACTACTACTACAGATCTCACACAGGATCATATATATATACACCTTTTTGCCCGGGAAACACGTGATCTTATCAGTGACACGACCGTGACACTGGGTCAGACCCTCGTTTGAAACTAAACATTTTTAAAAATTGAACCTTTTTTTTTTAAGCCCCCCTTTTATTAACCCTAACCCTTCATTATTGAACACAATACTTGCACTAGAGTAGCAGCCTAACCATTTTTTAATTGCCTTTTTTTTTAATTGCACATTTTAACCCACAGTATTGAACTTTTATTTTAAGCCTCATATGCAATTTTGACATAGATGCCTGTATGCAGCATAAAGTCATCACCACCCATCCCACAGCCCTTATCAGTGACAAACTTTAGCTGAACCCCGGTGGTTCTTCAGACAGTTCAAGGCCCCCTGAGGCCCCCCCCCTAATCCATACATTCCATTCTCACGATTCTATAGCCTACGTGGGTGACCACATCCTCATAAAAATGTCAAGTTCCGACAAACACCAGAACACCTTAGCCTCTCACACACGTCTCATTGGGCTCATTGGGCAAGCATCAACAGCCTACCACATCCGCCCCCAAAGGGGCGGGGACTTATAATTTTCAAGTATTATTTTTGATGATTAAATTTATGTGACGTCATCACTTTTTGTCACAAAGTGTATACTATATTCTCTCCTGTCAAGCGAATTGTCCCATTTCTTTTGGTGCCCTGAAATAGGGGGACTATGTATAAAAAGTGTGAAAAAAAATGGTGAAACCAATATGTACAAAATACCATAAATTAAATCTTTACTTTAACCTCATTGTCATCATTTGATTTCAAATCCAAACCTTTGGGAGTATAGAGCCAAAAGAAGAAAAAATGCTTCACTGTCCCATTACTTACACAGTGGGGCAGTGTATAATGAACATATAATAAAACTGAGTGTAATGAGAACGAACATGCCATTAACTGACTGTTTGATTGACAGGTGAGGACTTTGCGGTGGTGCAGCAGGAGATCATTATGATGAAGGACTGTAAACACTCCAACATCGTGGCCTACTTTGGCAGCTATCTCAGGTGACACTCAATATCACAAGGGCTAGCTAGACCAAGCCTGTGGTCCCAGGGTGTGCACGTGCATGGGTGTGTCCCAGCACCAAGCACAGTACAGAAGTAGTAGCTGGACTAAATGAACTATTCTGAAATGGACTGATATGTTGGGCTATCTCATTCAGGGCTACAGGGACAATCTTGGGTCAAAATTAGTCCTGCTATTTTCCAACCTGCTACTGTGAGTTGTCTCTAGCTGTGTTCTGGCCTCTTTGCTGAAGTGAGGGATATTGACAGTGTATCACTTTTCTGCCTCTCTAGGAGGGATAAATTATGGATCAGCATGGAGTACTGCGGAGGAGGATCCCTGCAGGATATTTATCATGGTAGGACGCACACACGCACACACACACACATTCTCACTCTCACAAACTGACTCACACTGTCAGACATGCTCACAGTCACCCTTAGAATAGCTGTGTTTTCATCAAAAAACAGACCTTAATGGCCAATGAAAGCTTTTTGTGATCAATATTCTCACTGTTTTCCCTCACCCACTTAAGCCTTCATAGCCAGCACAGTAACCTGTCCTCAGTGGAACATCTGGTCTAGAGCTCTAAATGTAGATGAAATGCTTGAGACGCTTCCGATTGCTCTTAAACTGCACTCTTCTCTTCCTCTCTCCTCCTCCATCCTGTCTTCCTTCCCTATTATCTTCCTCTCTCCTCTCCTCCCTTCCTCCCCCCTCTCCTCCTCCTCCTCTCCTCTGCCCTCCTCTCTTCTTTCCATATTCTCTTCCTCTCTCCTGTCCTCCTCCCTTCCTCTCTCCTGTCCTCCGCCCTCCTCTCTTCTTTCGCTATTCTCTCCCTCTCTCCTCTCCTCCTCCCTTCCTCTCTCCTCTCCTCCTCCCTCCCCTCCTCTCCCCTCTCTTCCTCCCCCTCTCCTCCGCCCTCCTCTCTTTCTTCCTCTCTCTTCCTCTATTGTCTTCCTCTCTCTTCCACTGTCTTCTCTCCAGTAACTGGACCTCTCTCAGAGTCCCAGATCGCCTACATGTCACGTGAAACCCTTCAAGTATGTTTCCCATCTGATCTACCATATGAATCTATCAGGGGAGGCTGGTGGAGGTAGAAATCGAGCCAGTCCTCTGATTTCTATCTCCACCAGCCTCCCCTGGAATTTGCATGTTTGCATGTTTACTCAGAGTTTGCTCCTGTTTTGTTTCAAGAATCAAACATAAAAGGAAAAGCAGAATGTAAGATAAAGAATGTGTGACGGTGATGTATGTTTATCTTTCATTCCAGGGTTTATACTATCTCCACAACAAAGGCAAAATGCACAGAGACATCAAGGTAAGGCCATGTTGGAGGTAGTCATTCCATAACTGTCTCTGAAATCGCCTCCACTTGCAAAGTTTCTTCACTTTACTTTGTCATGTCAAGATGTGCTCTGTTGTTTTTGTTGTTGTTGTGTAACCCTTATACTATTTTTTCCCCATAGGGAGCAAATATCTTATTGACAGACAACGGCTATGTGAAATTAGGTAAGAACACGTGACTGCTCTCACCTGTCCTATGGGTCTGCTTTCTGAGTCTCATGATGAATCTTTGTCACTCACTTTCTTTCTTTCTCTCTCTCTCCTTCTCTCTCTCCATAGCTGACTTTGGTGTATCAGCACAGATCACTGCTACTCTTGCCAAGAGGAAGTCCTTCATTGGGACGCCATACTGGTGAGCTTCTTCTACTCCCCTCCTTTTACACAGAGTTTTGGTTCTGACATGATCTTCAAATTGATATTGATAGATATTGATGTGACATATTCCACTAGGTAGAAGTATGACCAGGTTCTTGATTGATTGACAGACTGAGTGATTCTCTCTCTCCTCCCCCTCTCTCTCTTTCCCTCATTTCCCCCTCCCCCTCAGGATGGCACCAGAGGTGGCAGCAGTGGAGAGGAAGGGGGGTTATAACCAGCTGTGTGATATCTGGGCCGTGGGCATCACAACCATTGAGCTGGCAGAGCTGCAGCCGCCCATGTTTGACCTGCACCCCATGAGGTTAGTAGAAGAAGGAGATTACTTGTCATTATGTTCAACCCAACCCTCCAATACATACAAACACACACACACACACCAGTGATCAGCCTTATCTCTCCTCCAACATGTGTTTCTCTCTTTTGTTCTGTCAATGCAGTGTGACTGAAATAATGTAATGTATGTTTTTTATTTTTCTCTCCAGGGCCCTTTTCTTGATGACAAAGAGTAATTTCCAGTCTCCCAAATTGAAAGACAAAGTGAAGTGGTAAGGTTTTACTTTCAATACGCTGTGAAGTTAGGCAGAGGGCACGCTCTCTCTCTCTTCACTATGTGGAATGAGTCAACCGGTCACTTTTAGTGTGAGTGTCAGAGTTACTCATTTGAAATAATTGGGTAGACATTTAAGATGAATATATCCTCCCTCTGTCTCCTCTCATGAAAGGACAAATAATTTCCATCATTTTGTCAAACTGTCCCTGACGAAAAACCCCAAGAAAAGACCAACAGCTGAGAAACTATTACAGGTAAGCACAGTCCTCACTTAAACACTTGTTCCCTCCTTGGAAGAAATCACTGATCTGACACGACTCGACTGGTGAAAGCAATGCATTGGAAAGGTGTGTTTAACCAATGCAATCATGTTAGTTATGTCCCCGCCTCCACCATCAGGCCTCTGCAGCTCATCCAGAACGCTGCCGCCCGTTTGGTGTTCAATCTCCCCAAATTCTCCCATGTCACTCCCCTCCTCCGCACCCTCCACTGGCTCCCGGTAGCAGCTTGCATCAGATTCAAGACCCTGGTGCTCACCTACCGGGCGGCAAAGGGAACAGCCCCTCCCTACTTGCAAGCAATGGTCAGCCCCCAAACACCTGTCCGATCACTCCGCTTTTCCACCTCGGCTGGCTGCCTGGCACCGCCGCCTCTACGTGGATGCAGCAGCCGCATTACATGGCTTTTCACTGTCCTGGCGCCCCGCTGGTGGAACGAGTTTCCCACTGCTGTCATGACTGCAGAGTCACTACCAATCTTCCGCCGTAGATTGAAGACCCATCTCTTCAGGCTACATCTTAACGGTCCCTCCTAAAGACCTCTTCATCCCCCTGTACAAGTTTCTCTCCTGTTAAAAAAAAGAAGTAATTTTTCCTTCTTCTAGCATTGTGACTGCCAATGGCCCCTGGTCCGAGCATTGATTACTTTTTCTTATGATGACTGATGGATAGATGATTCATTTACTTAAACAAATGTATTTGTTGTAAGTCGCTTTGGATAAAGGCGTCTGCTAAATGCCATAGATGTAAATGTTATGTGTTTTATACCATTCCTCATTCCATTCCATGCATTACTATAAGCCTGACCTTCGATTTCTACCTCCACCAGCCTCCCCTGGTATACGCACAGGGCTACTGAATCGGAGTATCAAAGACAACCTGTCAATCAGCCAAGATGGTAATGTATTGTAATAGGCCTCTTGCACACTGTAACCTCACTTCCTGTTCCTGTCTCCCCAGCACCCATTTGTGTCCCAGCCCCTCAGTAGAACCCTAGCCATCGAGCTTCTGGACAAATCCAACAACCCAGACCACACCACATACAATGACTTTGATGATGACGACCCTGAACCCGAGGTAGGCTCACAACGACAACCACAAACTATGTTTATGTTCTGTTTCATCCATTCAAATACCATCATCATCAGCTCTGTCCTCATTGGCCTCTACAGATATACACTCACCGAGCACTTTATGAGGAACACTATACTAATACTGGGTAGGGCCTCCCTTTGCTCTCAAAACAGCCTAAATTCTTTGTGGCATTGATTCCACAAGATGTTGGAAACATTCCTTTGAGATTCTGGTCCATGCTGACATGATTGCATCACGCAATTCCTGCAGATTTTTCAGGTGCACTTTCAAGCTGTCAATCTCCCGTTCTACCACATCCCAAAGATTCAGATCCGGTGACTGGGAAGGCCACTGAAGAACACTGAACTCATTGTCATGTTCATGAAACCAGTTTGAGACGACTTTTGCTTTGTGATGTGGTGCATTATCATGCTGGAAGTAGCCATTATTAGATGGGTAAATTTTGACCATGAAGGGATGCACATGGTCAGCAACAATACTCAAATAGGCTGTGGCATTCAAGTGATGATTGATTGGTATTAACGGGCCCAAAGTGTGCCAAGAAAACATTCTCCATACCATTACACCATCTCCACCATGAGAAGGTGTACAGGTGTTCCTAATAAAGTGTTGAGTGAGTATATAGTTCAGACTATCCTTCTGATCGCTCTACAATCTGAGTTCTAGCTATCCTTTACATCCTCTATCTTCCTTCTCCAATGTTTCTTTCTGCTCTTCCTCCTCCTCCTCCTCCTCCTTCAATGTCTCTCTCTTCACTTCTTCCTCCTTCTCATCCTCTTCCTCAGTTTAAGTATAGGGGTAATTTCATTCCCATCAGCCCTGGTGCTTGGCGAGCCCCACGTTTTGCCGCGTGCAAAAAGGTACTAGACAGTGTGACCAGGAACAGAACTGCATCAGAACTAGTGTGACCAGTAGCATTAACAGAGGACTGTACTAGCCACAATCTGTGTGTAGCCAGATGAACTTGGCTGGGCTACAACATTGAACATTGTTTATGAACATTTGCTGTTCCATTTGCCTTCTATATATGCATGGTGTTTTTGGTTGTAGTGTTTTAGGTTTGAGAATACATAGATGGCCTCACAGATGATCGTTAGTAATCAAGTTAAGGCATACACCATGAAAACATTTTGCCTCGCAGAACATTACATACTGCACATAGGTCTACGGCTAGGCCAACGGTGTGTTTACTGGATAGTCCTTATGTTACTCACTCAAGTTTGATGTGCTGAGGTTTATTTGTTTATTTATCAGGATCCCCATTAGCTGCTGCACATGCAGCCACTACTTTTACTGGGGTCCACATAGAAAATGTGTTGTTTTCTTGACAGTCTCCGGTCTCCGTTCCTCATCGTATTCGTTCAACCAGCAGGAGCACCAGAGAAGGGAAGACACTGTCTGAGATCAAGTGTGAGTATTTGTGTGTGTGTGTGTGTGTGTGTGTGTGTGTGTGCGTGTGTGCGTGCGTGCACAAACATTGACGCCTGATTAATTATGTGAAGAGTAGCTTATGAGTTGAATAATCTTTCTCAGTTGATTCAACGCATTTCAGCAATATATGGACACAGCGCGCTCACAAAGCAAAGAGCGGAGTTCGTGACATTCATTTTCTGCTCTGGCACTGATTGAAATGATAACTTTAATGAATCAGTCAAAATTGTTTACATGCCATGTGCAATGACGGGAATAAAACAAATAAACAGCTCTGATCACGAGAGCGTTGCATATATTTGTCAGTATTTCAATCTGATCTGATCACCCTCGCATTTTGGCTATTTGTCCAGAGCATGTTTTCAGAACATGTCTTGTCCCCCCCTCTCTACCCAGCGAAAATGTTGCCCATCAACTGTTAAACATGACAGCTTTTTTTGGCCGCGTGTGACATTCCAAATATTAACACGTAGTCAAAGTGGTAGGCCTGCTATTCAGGCGGAGCAACTGATGTTTGTGATGTATTAAATGGTAAAGATATTGTAACGAACGGCGGGGTAGAGTAGCTTGCCTTAAGCGGGTATCGAACTCGCAACCTTCCGCTTACAAACCGGCCGCGCTAGCCACAACACCAAGAGAGTTAACTCACTTGGCGGAGCTGCTAACGGGCCTTACACAGGGTCGTTACAATATGTTTAAAAGACAATAGTTGTATATGTATCTCCTAATAACCATTAGGCAACAGCGATTATTCTAAAATGAATATTTTAACCGTAAACACATCTATTTAATATAGATTGTTGAAAGACACGGTGATCAAATATTTTTATTTGATATTCGAGACGTGTGCACTGTGACAAGTTAATAAAAACCAAACCACACAAAGTGATCGCATATACAGTAGTGAGAAAGAGCAACGTAATGCGAGACAGAGTAAGGTAAACACCTCAGCAACTGATATTTGTGATATATTGATAGGTCGCGTGCAGCATTCCAAACATTAACATTTATCAGAGTGTTAGACTAATGTAGTAAATAAACTTAGATGAAGAAAGGAAGCTGCAGAGGTCCGGATGAGTCAGTTTAATCGTCTTTAATTAATCATAACTTCATCATTACATACCACGGCCAGATGTGGGGGGCTCCTGTCCAGTCAATAATGTCCCCCTCCCTATCTGGTCCAGCCGTTCAGTCTTTTATACAAAAACAGCCTGCTTTGTCTTCCAGATTTGGGCATGGAATTCCCAGGTTCACATTACCCTAAACATTTTTAACCTACACGATGGTGACATTTATAGTTTCCACCAAATAAGGGTATGCCTTTTGGTGCTATTCACAGCCTTAACTAACTAAGACTGCCCCCACCACTATCTCTTCTTTACCATCCCCCTGACCTACAAAGGTCAACTGCATGCTGCAACAGTCCAAGGGCATAACCCACTAGGCCTTCTTTTGGTCAGAGCAAAATATACTACATATTCCCCCCTTTGGGACTTATTAAAGTCCCAACACAGAGAAATTGTATAACACGTACTCTAACCATACTGCATGCAGTTGTGTAACATGGTTCAAAGGGATGTAAAAATAACAAGTAAACCACAAAAATTATTGTGAACTTATAAGCCGTGGAACTTATCAACTAACAGTTTCTAAACAATAGACAGTCTATTCAATGTCCTATTAAAAGCCTACGCGTACACTAAGTCAAGCCTTGCTTATATGATTAAAATAAATTGCTACGGACATAAACATGCATAAGTATAGACTATTCTATGTTACATACATAGTCCCATATACGTTCAACAAAGAATAATAAAGAATGATAAAAATACTTCAGAGTAATAAATGAATGACGAAAATACTTCTCTTCAGGTCTTCGTTGCTTGATTTACCTTTACCTGGGGGTCAGAGGTTACTAGCACATAACCCCCCATATGAGGACAGTCTTTACCACTGCCTCGTTTATGTAACAGACAGAGAATAGAAGGATAGAAGGATAGAGAAAGACAGAGATTTGCTGAACACGAAGCCTCTAACTTCAAACTTCACCTCATCCAAAATGAGGATTTGCCTTCGGATCGTTCAACTTAATCTTCAGAATCCCTTCCATCTTCCTCATCGCTGTCATCGTCATCCAGATACCCAGGTTTTGGATATAATTCAAGACTATCATAGTCATCAGGCATTCCTGAATCTCTACGGTCTTCTCTTCTTCCCTTCATAACTGCCATTTGAAGTGCCTGAGTATTCATTGCCTTGTCAATTCCTTGTGTTATCAGTCCTCTTATGATTGGAATGCAACAACAGATTATGAGGGCTTAAGACAATCACACAGCCCAGCATGATGGCTCCTATTCTGGCGAAATAGGCTCCCCATTGTCCCATCATGTTCTCCATCCAGGAGGTCCATTTGCTTCCAAATCCAGCATTCTCTTTAACTTCCTCCCTCAGGCGTTTGAGCTTCTTCATGGCTATAGTGAATTGTCCATCGGCTGCTGTGTTGTTAGGGATGAACGTGCAACACTGTTCTCCAAACATGTGGCATACTCCTCCTTTTTCTGCCAATAGAAAATCCAGTGCTTGTCTGTTTTGCCAAGCCATTTCACTCGTTGCTGCAAGCTGCCTTCCTAGAGACCCTAAAGCATCATGTGTGTAGTTTATGAATCTTTGTTGGTTATAGTAGATGTAGTTTATCCAGTCAGCATTGACATTTATTCCAGCTGAAGGAAGAAAGAAAGATGCAAATCCCATTGCTACGGAATTTATAGCCCTGTATTCACTGGGTATACCTCTAGGAATTCCCAAACTGTCTAAGCGTCTGTCCTCCTTGTATTCCCTCCGAGATCTCATAGCTTTAGATTGTTCTTGGACTTCCAAGTCCTTTGTTGGGATGACAATGATAGGCTGGCTCGCCTGCACCCGAGCACATCTCCCATTCCATCCTATCTGCAGGGTGTTCAGTAGATGTTCTCCATCACAGAGCCAATATTGATCTGAGTATTCTCTGGATCCAAGGAACTGCAAGCACTCTGCTTCGCAGAGTGGGGCAAAGGCAATTGCTTGAAATGGCTTTATCCCCAATGTTGTTCCTGCAATATCAGAGCCCTTCATTCTCTTCAGCCAGTCTGCTTTTAGCTCCCCACAGTTTTTCCAATTGAATTTGGTATTCATGATTATTAACGAACTTTCTTTTGCTTTGGAGCATATATAACAGTCTTTTTTGCTATGAGTCTCTCCAGTGTATTTCATCCATTGATACCAGAGGTTCCTTCTTGCTTGTATCATCAGTGGATCTCGAATGGAATTCTGTGCTATCCTTATTTTATTCTTATTTAATTCCTCTCCAATTCCTCTATTTCCTCAATAACTGTATCTGTGAGGAAATCTAGTACTGACTACCAAAGCGTTGTTTAATCCCTAACTTTTGAGTTGTTAAGTTTCACCGTCTTATCTACAAATTCTTTGCCATTGTCTGATGAAATTCGATCAGGAATTCCCCAGCGTGGTATCACCTCACGGCATAAAAATTTAGCAACTGACTGGGCATCTTTTCTTTTGGTTGGGCATGCTTCTACCCATCTGCTAAATCTATCGACAACAAATCTATCGACAACAACAATATCTTTTGCCTCCTACAGGGCGAATCATATCCACGTAGTCGAGGACTAGTTCTTTCATTGGCCCACTTGGTGTTGGGATATGTCCTGGAGGAGTTAATACTCCTCTTCTAATATTGTTTTTCAAACAGCCATTGTCCATCTACCTATGACATGGTCAATTTGTTCTAGTAGGTATGGTGCCCAAAATCCGTATTCTTTTGTAATTTTCCTTCTCACTTCCCCCCTCGCTACAAGGGCAAGCCCATGAGCGTCATGTATCAACAGTCCTAGCTAGTTAGGAGGTGCTACTATCAAACCCTCATTGTTCCTCCAGAGGCCTGTAGCATCCTAACTCGCTCCTCTGGCAAGCCAAAAGTTCTTATCCAGTGCACTTGCTTCCTCTTGCAACATGGTCAAGTCTTTGGGAGTAAGTGTCTCCTTTAACTCCACTTCGTGTGTCACCAAAAGAACTGCACCTGGTCTGTCTGCTCCAGTTGGCTGGGGGATGCTAAAAAATTGTTCCGTTCCCTCCTGATGTGGTATCTGAAGTTTTCAGGTGATGGGAATTCTCAAGTCTTGGTTCTGCCATCCTGGTAGGTTGGTGATGGGCTGTTACCTTACCACATCTCAGTTGTGCTCCTGAGCGGATTCAGCTAAAAGTGAATCAAAATATGTTTAGCTAAGTTTCGCAAAGTATCCTCCTTCTATGTCTCAAGATGAGCAACATATAGCTTACTTATAAAAGTTAGATTTAACTTTGAAACACTCACTATCGCAAAGTTCTGAATGGCAACACTTGTTACTCCTCAAATGATTCGTCAGAGCTATTGTAGCTGACTATCGTAAACTATTTCAGTGCTGCTAGCAACCGTCGCCTTTTCCAAGTTGGAACTTCATCGCCACAACAGTGTCCAGTGTGCTATGGATTGTCCAAAATAAACTACACATTCCTGGCAATATTGCAACTTCTTCTGAGAGGCTTTGTGTCCTTTTTCATCATCTTGTTCTGCTTGTGGAAGAACTCCACATTGATGTCTCCACAGACAGGCAGTGGCTGGGGGAACTCAAAGTACATATGCTTGTCCCCTCGCCTTGTGTGCACTGTGTTGGACGTATGGATCTTGATTTTTAGTTGATAAACCACAAACTGCGGATCCCAATGCCAATTCCCTTCTTGAAGCCCTGAGGAATCGGGTCCCTCCTGTTTTTAACAGTACTGTCCCTGCAGGTGCCTCCACTAAGCATGGGGAGCGTCTCAAACACCATTTTGTGGAAGAGCAGAGCGATGGGCTTGTATTCTAGCTGGTTCTTCAGAAAGTAGCTGTAGTAGTAGACATAGCGTCGCTGGCTTGGGATTGTGACTCCCTTCTTGTCTCTTGTCCGCACTTCCCCGTAGAAGTCGAGTGCTTCCTATGCCTCCAGGAACTTCCCTCGGTGGAGGAGATAAGTACAGATCATGACTCCGGTGAGGCCCTTCCCTGCCTTGCAGTGGATGGCCGCCACATGATGGTCATCCTCGCTTAGTCACTGGTCCAGGTCTTCACAGAATGGCTTGAATAGCTCCAGCTGAGGCTGGTTGTGGTCTTCAAAGGGGTACTGTGCAACTCTGCAGTTAAACTTTGCGGTGTTGTAATGTCGCTTGGCGCAAAGATTATATATCTTATAATGATTTTTGTGTTTTGAATCCAGAAACCGTACTACGTCGTCTATGTTGTTTCTGTAGACACTCTCAAGTCTTTCTGCAGGAAAGCCCATAGCAATTATATTTGGATAAATATAGGTCAAGTCCAAGTCAAACCCATCTTCCTGGTATCTCCTTTTGTTTCGGCTGACAATTTCCTTTATTATTGCAGCCATATCTGTGACAGGAGTCCTTAAGATGTTGAGCTTAAGAGAGAGTATTGTTGTCTTTGTACGAAACGCTGCCAATATGTTTCTCCCTCGCAATCCCGTTGGTGTCACCACTAGCTAATGCTAGCTAGCTCTCTTTGTGGTTGTCTGGGATCTCAGGGTCAGACGACTGGGTGATGGAGGCCATGATAGGTGTATGGCCGTGTCTGTGTGCATGAGAGCTAGGGGAGAGATGAAGGAATGAAATGTTGCTGGTGTTGGTACATTCAGTCTCTTCCTTTCTCGGTTGCAGACTTCTCTGTAGTTATAACTTTATTTTTTGGATCCTTCTTTGTCTGTTTAGACACTACCAGCTGACACCCCCCTTTCAGATTCTCTGGGCACCCCTAAAACCCCCGTTCCGGGCCCCTGTTCGGGTTCACCGGTCCCTGTGATTGTTGTTGCTGTGGCCATTGCATTCGTCCCTGGGATGTATTCATTGGAGTTGGGTATTGTCCCTTGTAGGCTTCTTCGCCGTAATCACGGGCTCTTTTCCAACATGTCCGGATCAGATGTCCTTTTTTCCCGCAATAGTGACACAGTCTTACTACTTGCTGGGGTTCTGGATTGTAACCTCCTTGTCCAGTATGTCTTTGACCCCCCTTTCTCCATTTCTGAGGTTGTGGGTATGGAGGCTGAGGAGCAGCCTGTATTACTGGTGTCAATTGAGGTTGTGTCTGTGGTTGAGGCAGGTTTTGCAGAACCACAGCCTGTGTTCTTTTCTTATTCTGTTTTCTCTTGCTCAACTGCACCTGATTAAGTTTTCTGAGCGTCTCTTGGTCTTGCTCTTTCAAAGTTTGTTCTTCTTTGCAATGTAACTCCACCTGATGGGCTACGTGGTCTATGTAGATGACAATCGCGGTTTTAGCTTCTCCTGTCTCGAGTATTTGTTTATCTTCATCTTCCATGAGGTATCTTCCTTCTGTGTTGAGGATTGGTAGTTGTGGATAGCTTCTGGTGGGCGTATCCCTTTCCTCATATGGTGGTGGAGCCACAGTTGGGGATTTGTGTGAGAAAGGAGTATTCGTCTCCTTCACTAATCTCCTGGTTTCCTCTTCCAGGCTCTTATCCACTGCTTTATCTCTTATTCCTTTTACCAATGGGTTGCTCTTTTCAACCTTTTGCACTGGAGTAGACGTCTTAGCTGAAGCCGCACCCATAATTGTTGTTCCTTCAACCGTTGACTTAGCTGAAGACACTTTTCCAGTAGGCACTTCCTTTGTTTACAGTTCAACTTCTTGGCTGAATGGTTGGTTACTTATTTTGTTGATTCTATATTAATGTCTTTAATCAACACATTCAGTCACCATACCAGTGTGAAACGTTCTTGCTCTGGCTATCTTCCTATCCAGAAGCTTACTTTCTAATCTCAACCCTAGTCTTCAGCACTTTGGCGGCGGGACAATTAAGCACTCCCTTGAGGGGACTCCACTGACCCAAGTAACTCAGGTTTGTGAAGGTGCGCCCGAGACAACTGCTCTAACCACCTCCGTGCCAAAAATAACAAATTAAAATAAAAAAGGTTCAGCAAAGACACTGAGATGCCTTTGTTGCTATGTCTGTCAGCAAGTCAGTTCCACACCCCACAATCATACACCTTTCAGACTCAGACGTCCCTTACAAGGATGTTTGTCCTGTTAATGCTAGCCAAATCAATCCTCCTGTAAATACTAAACAAACCACCATCCACACTACAATTAGAATATTCAGATTAAATTGTGATATGATTATATCGCAGTCATGCAAAAGCTTTATATCATTTCACAGGTGATGCACACATAGTATTGTTCAAGTCGAAGCACGCAAAAATTAGAAACAGATTAGATTGCCTGTGTTATACATGTTCCATCAATGTCAGCATGATTATTCTGTGCACTATAATTCACTACCATTATCTGTTAGTGGAAGTGACCGATCAATGAGAGAGAGAGAGAGATCACGAGAGGATCGCCTTTTCTTAATTAAGCAACTAGCCAAACAATCACTCAATGGTTAATTATATTATTTTCACAATCAATAAATTTATTCATTGATTCATTACAAATCAATCACAAATAATCAATCACTAATTCAATTCAATTAACTAATCCTTGGTCACAATTAACAATGGTCAGTTATCTCCAATGGAGCAGCCAATTAACCAATTTAATCATATAATCAATTAACCATACAATCAAACAACTGATTGACCAATTAACCAATTAACATATTACCAATCAACCAATTAATCAAATCAGTAACTAATCAACCAATCAATCAATAATCAAATCAATCAAATCAGTAATCAATCAACCAATCAATTAACCTTTTAACAGATCACCAAATTAACCAACTAATCACCTAACCAATTAACCAAGAATCAATCGATCAATTAATCAGACAATCAAATGGTCAATCAACAAGTCCATATAGCGAACTTCAAACATCAACCAAATAATAGCAGTCTTACTTTGACGTAGGCTATATGAGACGAGCTGTTCTGATGTCTCTCACAAATCTGTCTTTTTACTGCTATCTGGCGCTTTCTCTCTCAGGACCTCTGTCCCTCTCCTGTTTTGCTCGAAACAAAGCATTAATTTGATTAGTTCTCTTAAAATAATTAATCATTCAACACAAAACATACAGAAGATACTAGACTAAAATAAGATTAGAGATATGAAAAATAAACTTCATAAAATGGAACGTTACTTTTTCCCAATGTTTAAACAGCTTCCAACATCTCAACGCGCACTTGAAATGTTGGCAACAGGCCCATCACTTATTTTTAACGAACAATAAATTTACACTTTTTACAATATGCATATTCTATAGAGAAAGAACAGAAAGAGAGAGAGAGAAAGAAAGAACAGAAAGGGAAGGTCTTTTAGATGAGATATTTACAGCTTGCACTGTGCACACCCAATCATATTGTTCAATTCAAATTTCTCTCTCTCAAATTTAAGAACAAGGGTAAGATACTAATTTTATTTGATACGTTATCTGGAAGAAATTAGCTCAAATAGCCCAGAACAGGGGACCCGCCCCTGTCAGGGATCTGTAGCTTTTTCAAGCAGGTAACTATTCTATTTTTAGAACAAGTGAGCAGAAAGGGAGCAGGGGAGACAGCAGTGTTAAAAGTTGTGCGTCTCCGCTCCAAGATGCAACTCAAACCTGTTACCTCAAAACTCAAATGTAGCCTAAAATCTAACTCTATTTATCTGCAGATACTTAAAAACTCAATAATAGCACTACTATATCCAATGTAGCCTATACCTCAAACTCGTAACAAATATATACAATTCGGATGTAGTCAACCTCAGACGAAATACTATCAGCGTCCCATATAGTACCCATCGAGTCACTACTCCTATTAGTGTCTTCCTAAATTTAAGTGATCACGACAACCAGCTGATCAGACCAGTTTCGGAATGTTAAGTGACGTAACTCCAAATGATTCAAACTAATTACCGAATTTTTTAGGGTTACATTGAAGAGTCGAATCTCCAACAGTTAGGTCAACATAACATTCACAGACACTCTATACTTTGTTTAAATTTAGCAGACATGCAACCACCTTCAATTCATCTACTTGGTTCTTTTTAAATTTTGGTCGATAGCCCACAGTCAACTTGACACAATAGCCTGTACTTACTTTTTAGGCACGCACCCAGCTAATGGTCTGTTCTTCTGCACGGCTATCGGTTGGCCAAATCCTGTTCGTGACGCCAATTTGTAGTAAATAAACTTAGATGAAGAAAGGAAGCTGCAGAGGTCCGGATGAGTCAGTTTAATCGTCTTTAATCAATCATAACTTCATCATTACATACCACGGCCAGATGTGGGGGGCTCCTGTCCAGTCAATAATGTCCCCCTCCCTATCTGGTCCAGCCGTTCAGTCTTTTATACAAAAACAGCCTGCTTTGTCTTCCAGATTTGGGCATGGAATTCCCAGGTTCACATTACCCTAAACATTTTTAACCTACACGATGGTGACATTTATAGTTTCCACCAAATAAGGGTATGCCTTTTGGTGCTATTCACAGCCTTAACTAACTAAGACTGCCCCCACCACTATCTCTTCTTTACCATCCCCCTGACCTACAAAGGTCAACTGCATGCTGCAACAGTCCAAGGGCATAACCCACTAGGCCTTCTTTTGGTCAGAGCAAAATATACTACACTAAGTAAGTACATTGATCACTTAAGGAAGGTTCTGCCAGTGGTCATCGAGCTGGAAGTTGGCGTATCCGGAATGTGATCAAGAATGTCCTGGTTACAGTTTACAACCTCTATCCTGTGTATATGACCAATACACTTTCACTTGACTTTACTCTTTATATGACTGTTATTATACCCGTCATATACTTGTAATTACAAACTCCAAATATTAACACGTACTGTATTAGGCCTGCCCAATCTGCTCAAATACATTTCAATAGAATTAGGGGGAGGGGGGTTGTAGCGTATTTGGCATTCATAATCGTTTCCCATTAACAAACAAAAGCGTGACAATTTATCTAGCCACTGGAGAAAAACAATTCTAATGATCGCACTCCCCTAGAACAGTACAGTTCTTAATTTAACGAATTCCGTTAGTTCGGCAATGACATTATGATAAAACATGTGTGCACAAAATAAGATTACATTACAGTATTTTATTTGGTCCGTGTTTTAACGAAAATTGAGATTTAGCTGCAGTGCTGGTGTATAGGCCGGTCTGGTGAGCGACGCGATCTGTGGGATTCGCGCAGCCCTGCCCGAACAGGAGGGGGATGCAGGACGTTGTGCAGGCTGTTATTGAATGCGTTGCTGTCACCTATCGATTGTTACAATGGTTACATTGAGCTGGTTAATGGAATATGAATGACATGATGATCATCCAGCCTCCTTTCCCCTCTACATATTTCGGAGAAAATACATGGCTGCAGCCGGATGGATATACAGTGCCTTCGGAAAGTATTCAGACCCCTTCACTTTTTCCACATTTTGTTGTGTTATAGACTCAATTTAAAATGGATTAAATTAAAACATTTTGCCATCAATCCACACACAATACCCCAGAATGACAAAGCGAAAACACGTTTTTAGAAATGTCAGTAAATGTATTCAAATTGAAATACAGAAAGTATTCAGACCCTTTGCTATGACACTCTTAAAATGACCTAAAATGCAAAAATGTCATCAACAAATCACTCATAAGTTCATAAGTAAGTTCAAGTTTATTTGTTACGTCTCATACACGAGTGCCGGGAGTAAAATTCTTGGGCTCGGTTCCTTGACAATGCAGCATACAATACAAATAATACAAATACGCAGTAGTGCAATGAGGTAGGACAAGACAATGAGTGACACAGTACAATATAAGTGAGACGGTTGGACAGTGACGATTGTTGGGGACACTAGACATGACACAATTGCAGTATAAATAGTAGAGTACAAAAGTAAAGTGGTTCAGTGGAATGTCATTATTATTGCACTGTGCCGTTGGTGTAAGAGGTGTTGTTAAAGTGACTGTGTGCTAGTAGAGTCCATTCTGTGGGTGTGCTGGGGGTAAAGTCATGGGTTTGGGGTAGGCTTGTTCATGAGCCTGATGGCCTGGGGGAAGTAGCTGTTGGAGAGCCTCTGAGTTTTGACCCTGAGGCTCCGGAGGAGGCTCTGTCTTTTGGACGGCAACAGTTCGAACAGGCTGTGATTGGGGTGGCTGGGGTCTCTGATGATCCTCCGGGCTTTGCTGACACATCGTTTGCTGTATATGTCCTGGATGGAGGGAAACTCACATCCACTGATACTGGGCCAGGCGGTCGACCTCTCTCCTGAATGCCGTCTCATCGCCGTCTGTGATCAGGCCAATCACTGTGGTGTCATCAGCGAATGTGATCACAGAGTTGGAGCCATGAGTGGCCACACAGTCGTAGGTGTACAGGGAGTAGAGGAGGGGACTCAGGACACAGCCCTAGGGGGCTCCTGTGTTGAGGGTTAGGGGGGTGGAGGTCTTTGAGCCCATTCTCACTACCTGTCGTCGGTCAGACAGGAAGTTCAGTATCCAGTCGCATAGGCCGGAGTTGAGGCCTAGGTTCCTCAGCTTGGTGTCGAGCCTGGAGGGGACAATAGTGTTGAATGCTGAACTGTAATCAACGAACAGCATCCTCACATAGGTGTTAGAGAATATAGTATTCACCTTCTGTCAAAAGGTGATGACGTCACATGAATTTAATCATCAAAAATAATACTTGAAAATGATAAGTCCCGCCCCTTGGGGGCGGATGTGGTGGGCTGTTGATGCTTGCACAATGAGGCTTGGGTGAGAGGCCAAGGTGTTCTGCTGATTGTGAAATTAGATGTAGGAACTTGACAGATTTATAGGGTGGGTGTTGATGTTTGCCCAATGAGACGTGGGTGCGAGGCCAAGGTGTTCTGCTGTTTGTGAAATTTGATTTAGGAACTTGACAGCTTTTTGAGGATGTGGTCACCCCCCATAGGATATAGAACCGTGAGAATGGTTGGATTAGGGGGACCTTTTCTCTTTCTAGGAACCCAGGGGCCCTGAACTGTCTGAAGACCAACCGAGGTCCAGCTAAAGTTTGTCACTGATAAGGGCTGTGTGATGTGTGGTGATGACTTTATGCTGCATACATACATCTATGTCAAAATTGCATATGAGGCTTAAAATAAAAGCTCAATACTGAGGGTTAAAATGTGCAATTAAAAAAAGGCAATTAAAAAATGGTTAGGCTGCTACTCTAGTGGTAGTAATGTGTTCAATAATGAAGGGTTAGGGTTAATAAAAATAAGTGTTCAATAATGAAGGGTTAGGGTTAATAAAATGGGGGATTAAAAAATGGTTAAATTTTTAAAAATGTTTAGTTTCAAACAAGGGTATGACCCATGTCGCGGGGGTGTCACTGACAAGATCACGTGTTTCCCGGGCAAAAGGTGTATATATATGAGCCTGTGTGAGATCTGTAGTAGTTGTCACTATATGACAGTGTCTAAAATGTCGTCTACAAGTAAGATGTGGGAATTGGACGGCGGTCGTGTAGTGCGTGTAGAGTTTGCATCTGGAGGTGCATGCCCCTATGTGGACATATACACTTTCGAAAAAGAATCTGAGAATCTTCTGAGAATCTATTCATCAGAATTCGAAAGATTGAAGGGTCACATCCTGGAATTCATCCGCTACATGCATTCGGTGCACGACAAGCAAAATGTGACCCTGGTGGGTATGAAACCCTCTATCCAGATGAACGTGGATCCCAGAGTACCGAGCCGTTCCCTGCAGGAAGCTTTTCTTGTTGACTGTTCAAGATCTCACATATGGCTGTTGGTGCGATTCCAGACAGAGGCAGAGTCTTCTGAAAGACCAAAGACGGTGATGGAGAAAGAGCGCAACTGGCCGATTAAACTGGCATTCAAAGTGGTAGACTTCTCAAGGTTGACAAATCTCCTGAAAGCTATCACAGAGTTTTTCAATCAGGAAAGTCAGAGACTGAGACTCATCCTGCTGGCAAAACGTCTGAACACGTGCTCTGGTAAATGGATCTCAGGCCCTTCCAGGCGTTTAACCCCTAGATCTCTGTCTGGCTCTGAGTCATACAGCCGTAATCTTTTTCCTGAAGACACGCTTGAAACAGACGGTGTTGAATCATAGTAAATCATGCTAGACACCTCTACTACCAATGGCTACTAGACACGCCTACTAGACACGCCTACTAGACACAAGCCCTTCCCCTCCCCTCACCTTCAATCTATATAAGAAGTTTGGAAAAACGAGTTTGTGCGACATTACTTATTACTTCAACATGGCTGATTTTTTCACAGTCAACGATTTGCCTTCCTCAAGTGAAGACGAAGGCTACTCTACATCTGGGGAATGTAAACCCCTAGAATCTCAGGATGAAGAGTCTAAGCTTCTCAGCTATCTTCCGAGCCTTTCTCAGGAATCTGGCGGCTGCGATGATTTGTATAAACCGGTTCTTGAAGACTACCGGAATGCCCAGACGGCCGACCTCACAAGGTGGAAAGCCCTAGAGCATCAGAGCGATTCCGAGGCGCCTATTAGCCTTGTCACCTACTCTCCCGACTCGCCCAACAGCGACGTGTCAAATACTCTGGACGGGCCTCTTGAACTCCCCGTCAGAAGATATAAGCCATATACCGACAAGCCAACATTGGACAAAGCACCCTGTCTGTACACCCCTGGGTGTCAGGCTTCAGATTTTGCTGCCCCCGTGGCTGAAGATCATTCTGTCCTCAACGCCTATCCTACACCTCCGAATTCGCCTCGTCTGCAAGTAGCGGGATCCCCTGTGGTTCAGAACGAACCCTACCGGCTTCAATCTCAGCATCAGGGTGGTGATGTTTTTCTGGACACGGTGAAGGCCAGCGCTGCCCTTGTGTTAACATTGGTGATAGAGGATCAGATAAAAAACGAATGTTATGGGTGTAAAACCGGTCATCCAAGCCAACGTCAGCATGCTTGTCTGTACCCTCTAGAGAGTGATTACTTTTACAGCAACTTTGAGGCGCTGATGACCGCCCTGTGGACATGGAAATTTCTCCCGACTCTTAGGGTTGCTCTGGAGATGGTTGGATTAGGTGAGATAGCAACCGACCGTGTTCAAGGAGCAGTCGAGGCCTTTCTATACGGTCTGAAGTATGAAGAAAACATCCGGGGGAAGCTTAAAGAGATCGTTGATGTATATGTGGGGGTTAACAAGGACCGGGATCATATGACAGATGAACTTGTATCTTACTGGAAGAGTGTTGAAATAGTTCACACCCTCTTTTGAACTAGTCTAAACTGATCAAAAATGGGGAATGCTTTCAGACTATTCTTTAACTTTTTAAATTCCGCTTCAGGTCATCCTGGGGTCAGCTCTCTTGTAAAACGTGCTATTGCTAATCGTGTTAATGTTGAATCTTTATTTCAAACATGTAGCGATGTTGACATTGAACAAGTTGTCCGTTTTGAGAGGTCATTGGAAATTGTGAGAGATTGTGTGTCTTTTAACCGTTGGAAGGAATTGGTGTATATTGGTTCAAATGCATCTGATGCGGGGAAATTTGAAAAAACATTAGGTGGAATTATTAGAGAAGTGTCTATGCATAGCTTCAAATTTGGTCATCTCATGGTGTTGTATACCTATATAATTGATGTAGCAACATATCGCTTTAAGAAGGGTCTACCATTTGATGTTGATAGGGCCCTAAAGGCCTTACACGCTTCTGGGGGGGTGTATTAAAAACATGTATTAATCATTCAAATGTAATGACATGTAATCAATAAATAATTATGCAAAATCGTCATTGTACTCAGATCTTGCATGCTTACTAGTCGTCACGACCTCAAAAAAGTCTGAGCGTGTAATGAGGAGAATATATTATGACCCTGCACACCCGGGATCATTTGGAGGGGTAGAAAAACTTCAAAAAGCCGTCGAAGAGCAGACGGCTGAAAAAGTTAGCCCTGATCAAGTACGAGAGTGGCTGTCTGGTCAGGAGGCGTATACCTTACACAAAACGGCTAGAAAAACCTATGCTAGAAATCGTGTTTTTGCGCCACGTCCTATGTATCAATTTCAAGCGGATCTTTGCGATATGGGTGCACTGTCTAAAGACAATGATAACTTTAAATTTCTGCTTACAGTAATAGATGTATTATCAAAAAAAGCTTATGCACGCTCTTTAAAAAACAAGACGGCCGTCGTAGTTGCAGAGGCCTTTGCTGCAGTCTTAGAGGAGAGCGGTATACCTGTTAAAATTCAAACGGATGCAGGAAAATAATTTTTTAACCGTATCTTTGAAAAACTAATGAAGAAACATAATATTCAACACTTTGCAACGGGTAGTGATTTGAAGGCGTCAGTCGTGGAACGTTTTAACCGTACGCTGAAGACGAAGATGTGGAGGTTTTTCACAGCTAAGAACACCCGCAGATATATTGATGTGATTCCGGATTTGCTTGATAGCTATAATAATAGTTATCATAGCAGTATCAAAATGAAACCTGTTGAGGTAACACCCTCCAATAGCATGCAAGTCTTTGAGAATTTATACGGGACTTTACCTCTGAACAGTAAGCCCCCAGTGTTTAAATTCAAAGAGGGTGACATTGTGCGGATTTCCAAATACAGGGGGATATTCGATAAAATGTACGAACAATCATTCACTATGAATACTTTATAGTTAACAAATGTATCCCTAGACTCCCGACCGTTTATAAATTAAGGGATATCAAAGGTGAAATTCTTATTGGCACGTTCTATGAGGCAGAACTGCAGAAAGTGAGAATCACCCCTGACACAGTCTTTCGGGTAGAAAGGATTTTAGACAAGAAAATTCAAAATGGACGGAAGATGGTTTTAGTCCACTGGCAAGGTTGGCCTAGTCAGTTTGACTCATGGCTGGCTGCTAAAGAGGTCATAGAGCTCGGGAAGAAGAAAAACAAGAAGAAGCCAAACTAGAAGAAGCAAGGATGGAGGAGCGAGAATCTTTCTATGTGACGCTCCCTTCAAATGCATGTCACAACGTTTACCCTAGCAATAACAGTTCAAATTATACGATAACGCTGTCTCAGCCTATAGAGTTACATGGACCTTATGAGGTGGCGTTAGCAGAGATAATGTACTGTCATACATGGAATAATATTATAAGTTTAGAAGATACCTATGACCTGAAAGACCATTCGAAACCTCGGGACCCTCCAATCAACCAGAAAATCCCTACAGGCTATTATGACAATATCGATGCGCTAGTGAAGGAGATAAATACCTTATTTAAGAAACAAAAAACAGATCTACTTTTATATTACTGTTCTATACATAAAATAATTTCTATATTAGGACCTGACAAATATTCTCTCAGGTTCAAGGCTCCACTAGCCTACATGCTAGGGTTTGAGCCAGACGCATGGACACGGTCGGGTGGAAAACCCTTGAGTAAATATCCCAGCGATATTAATGCGGGGCAGTATAATTTTTTCGTCTATACGAATATCGTGGAAGCACAGCATGTTGGAGACTATGTTGTTCCCTTTCTAAGAATCGTTAAAAAAGAAGGATCTTACGGTGATGTAATCACTCTCTCCTACAGCAGGCTACACTACGTTACTGTTAATAAACAGCGCATACAGGATATACAGATTGAGCTAAAAACGGATTTAAACAAGCCGATTCGATTCACATACGGGAAGACAATTTGCAAGCTGCACTTTAAACCAAAGTCTCTCATCTGAATCTATAGAACAAAGCAAAAACAGCCGCAAAAAAATAAAAAAGTAAATAAATAAATAATAAAAAATGGATTCACAAAGATTTGTGAATTATTACGTAAACCAAACAGGGCGTGGCAGTCTAAGTGGGTTTGTAGGTACTCCTGTGCAATATGGCCGAGGGTTAGGGTCTATCTTAAGTCGGGCGTTCAGATTTGTCCTACCGTTTCTTAAGCGAGGGGCAAATATTGTTAAACCACATTTGAAAACAGCAGCGAAGGGGATAGCATCAGATGTTGTGGGGGCCGTAACCAGTCATATCGCCAATCGCGCCTTGCCAGAGGAAGAAGAAGAAAAAGATCTGTGGCATTGTTAGAGCATCGCACCTCTAAGAAACGCATATCAAAAAAACCCAGAAAGGCTAAAAGACTAAGTGACGGAAATATATTCTAAAAATAATAAGAATAAGAATAAGAAGAATGTCTCTTGTACATCATCTCTCAGCTGAGTGCACCAAATCGGAACTTGACCTTTTTGCACCGCCCATGACCCAATTGTCTATAGAACAAAGCAGTTACGTGGAGATCCATCCTCTAAACTCTATTGTGGATCAAGAGGTTCTGGATTTTCAGATATCAGGAAGTGGAAGTGCCTATCTAGATCTAAACTCAACATTGCTCTATCTACGACTCAAGATTACCAAGGCTGATGGAACAGATCTTGCAGGCGGTGATAATTGTGGAATAATACAATACCCATTAAATACTATATTCTCCCAGGTAGATGTCAGTCTAAATGATGTTCTCATTAGCTCATCGTCCGCAACACATCCTTACAGATCTATTATTGAAACTCTGCTCAACTTTTCAAAAGAAACCTTGGAGAGCCAGTTTTCAGCAGGGCTCTGGTATAAAGATGAAGGTGCTGATTTGGATTCTGTATCTATTGCGGCTGATGGTCCTAACACAGGGCTTGTTAAGCGCGCGAGCTTCTGTCGAGGTTCACGCGCATTCGAACTAATGGGACCCTCTACACAGTGACATATTCTTCTCCGAAAGACTCTTGTTAAACAATGTGGATGTCCGTTTGAAACTGGTGAAAGCCAAAAGTGCTTTTACACTGGTGTCAGCTGCTGACCAGGAGTATGCATTAAAAATCCTATCTGCAAGTATTTTTGCGAAAAAAGTACAGGTTTCACCCGATGTCATGTTAGGACATTCGGCTGCTCTGATGAAATCCAATGCGTTATACCCTATAAGCCGGGTAGTCGTTAAGAATTATACAATCCCTAGAGGCTCACGGGTGTGCGCGCAAGACAATTTATATTTAGGGAGGCTCCCTAAATATATAGTAGCGGGATTAGTTGATCATCGAGCTTTCGTTGGAGCAAGGGATAAGAATCCGTTCAGATTCCATCATTCGGATCTTGAATATCTCAGTCTCAGTGTAAATTCACGCTTTATCCCCGCAAAACCCTACCAACCCCACTTTGATACACATCAGAGTGTTCAAGAATTTTACAACTTATATGTGGGTACAAACCGACATATCAGAGACTCTCCGCTCTGCATTAACCGTGACAACTTTGAAAACGGTTACTCACTGTTCCTGTTCAATTTGTCGAGGGATGATGAATTAGACAGCGAGGCTCTCTCACCCTCGGTGCATGGTACCTGTCGTCTGGATTTAAGATTCAGAGTAGCCCTGCCTCAGACAATGACCCTGATAGTGTATGCCTGCTATGACAGTGTCATAGAGATAAACTCAAAGCGCCAAGTCCTGATCGACTATTAAAAAAAGTGGAAACCTTTAAACCTGAAAAAGGATGGATAACCATCAGCTGGAGTCTATATTAAAGCCAATTTTAGGTGATGCTTTTGCAGGTGTTTGGCCTAGTGATTTACTACCCTCCAAGATAGATAGACGGCCCAGCTATCTAGTCGTTAACACGCACGATCAGAACAGAGAAGGCGAACATTGGGTGGGTATGATTATTGAAGCTGAACCTGACAAGGCAACATTTTGATTCATATGCAAATCCTCCAGATCACAGATTCTACCCTGAAGCGTTTATGCGTTTTCTATCAAGGAATGCTCATGAAATACGCTATAACAAACAGAAGGTTCAAGATGATTATTCAACGACTTGTGGAGCCCATGTAGTATTCTTCCTCTGTCAACGATTTAAAGGACTCTCCTTTCAAGAAACAATGCGATTGTATTCTGATCATTTAAAAAAGAATGATGTTATGGTCAGCAAGTTTGTCAAGAAATATGCTAAATGTATTTCACGGGTGAAGACTGTTAAAATGTATAATCAGAATGCCTGCTCTTTAAAACTGTTTAAAGAGTGTTATAATTGTCATGAATGAATACTCTTTCGGTCATATATTAATTTCAATAAATCATTTTATTGATTAAAAGATCATACAGTCTGCTTGAATTCATTTTTTTCGATTGAAATCTAGCCATCTAGGATGGATGGGTGTAGAGAGCTGCCATTCGGTGGGCGTTGACCATTCAGAGTCTGCTGATGTAGCCATCTGTAATATATCCTTAGGTGTTTTAGAAGGGGTCCTGGCGTAAGACATGTCTAATAATAATGATGTTGACAATGGAGATTCTTTTTTTTTTTCTCCACGGTTTCTCTTGCTGTGACGTATCTGAGGAATTGATTCACTCGAGGTTTTGGAGGGTTTAAGTCGTAATTGCTGGCGAGCCAGTGTGTTCGTAACCGTTGTGATTGGAATATTTAATTAAGAAATTGTATTTAAAAATACATCCCATCCTCGTGGTAGAGTTCCGGAATGTAACCGTCGGTTTGACAGCGTCTTCATCAAATCGAAAATATGAGATCCTTTAATAGGGGTATCCTGGACAATTATCTCGCCTGAACGATTCCATCTTAGAAGGTTTGATTGACGAAGCTTCTGCAGAATGTAGGCGGCATTTTTTCGATTGCGAGAACCTATATTCTCCAAAATCTCATCCTCCAGGTTGTCAGAAGCTTCTTCCTCCTCCCCCACTCTTATGTAGCCTTCATCAGCTTCACCTGATTTCTCAGAGGGCTTGTCAGGTAGTTTAAAAACGATTTCGCGATCTAGAGTCTCCCCCTTGCGGTGCAAGGTTAGATATTTATCGAGTAAATCATTGAACTGCTTGGCTTTAGTATGCGAGTCAACACTTGTCTGTTTCAGAACTCGTTCCATATTGTTTTGCAAGACATGTTGGGCTCGCTCACCAATGCTCTGTGAACTCTTTTGGGTTAAATTATCCAGCTGTTGTGGAGAAATCATGTACATTTTATTAAACGCTGCCATACCCAGAGTGTCTATGGCTATCTCTGACGAGAGAACAGACTGGTTATAAACGGAATTGCAGTGGCTAATAATGGTAGCAGGAAGCCCCCAGATTGCGTCAGCACTTTCCGCTTGTGCTTAAATCCTGTTTTACGCTTGGCAAAAAGCTTGATAAATTTTTTCAGTTTTTTTAATTTAGCGAACTGGTCAGGGGTGAGAGGGATGTTTCCCTTCAATATGTTTAATGCAATCTCACACAGGGCTAGTATGAGATCTTCCGACCCCCTACATAGAAAGCTTCTTCTCTCCTTGGGTTTTAGAGCGAGCAAAGCTTTTAAAATGGGAAGGTTTCTTTTTATCCGTTGAGACATTGTTTATTTATTTAAAAAGTCTCTTTCTAGATTGATAGACCGTCTGCCACTCTCCTGGAAGTATCCCGCTTCTTAGTCTTAAGGCTTCTGGGCAATTAGGCCGTAGGTCAACGATTAAATATGTATACGGTTCCCTTGTAGCATCTTCATAACTTTCTAAAAATATTTTTTTCAGGCCGGGATACATTTGTTGAGCTAAAACCCGGATCTGCATTTTATCACGTGGTGATTTAAACAGCACCATGTAATTAGTGTTTAAACTAATCGTGCGCGAATGTTTCCCTTGATTAAACAAATTCTGAAGCAGATAAAATACGCTCAATTTTTTATGATGTCGATATTCAGTGAACGCTTTCATTAATTCTTCATGATTGCCACCCACATCCATGGAGTACTAAAAGATTGTGCTGGTTCCGAGGGAAAAGATTTTCATCATTAAAGTTTGCTGGAATACCTTCTATAAATTCGATATTGACATTTTGACTGAGTTCGTCATACAATGGCTGGTATGAAGAGTATGCCCAGATTATACGAGCCGGCACTTTTGAAAATGTACTCTCCATGTTTTCAAGTCATTGTTTTACAAAAAACGTTTTACCTGAGCCACTAGGCCCCACTATTAGCATGCTACATGGCATTTGGAATGCCAGGTCGGCTGTCACCTCCATTCTCAAGGCTGAGTTATAGCAGACTAACAGCATGGTTAACGGTGAACCCTGATTTTATCCAGCCAGGAATATGTAAAAATGATGAGGCGGGGTGACGTATGAATAAGAATTTAATGAGATATACATTTTTCAATTTCAATAAAACACCATTAGGATACATCGTAGAATACATTGTAGAATACATTGTAGAATACATTTTTCAAATACAATAAAACACCATTAGGATACATCGTAGAATACATTGTAGAATACATTTTTCAAATACAATAAAACACCATTAGGATACATTGTAGAATACATTTTTTCAAATAATGTTCCTACAGAACTATAGAAAACACCCGGTAATATTGTGAACACAGTCTATTGTGAACCGAGGTAATAACAGGTGATAACAGGTAATAACAACTCAGTAACCAAACGGCAGTGTTCTACCTGAGGGGAGAAGGCGTCTCTTATCAAAAACAACTGAAAAGTTGATCACTTGTTGTTTATTAGCGAGCGAAAAAGCTTTGATATCACGTTTAATTCTATTGTAACGGGCAGGGATCTCGCGTCGCGTGTTAGGATCTATAATATAGGCTTCTACCAGATCAGTCAAATTATTAAAGTTAAGTTTTTTACAATTTTCATAATTCTGGATAAAACCTTTGACTTTCAAACACACCTTTCCTTGCTGGGTGAGAAAGCCGTAGGATTTTGGCCCCGCTGCTGTCCACGCACAAATATAATCATCAGCCGCTAATTCCGATGTCAAATCACCTAAATAATTGCCTGTCGGAGGGGTATAAAGATCTTCGGGGATAGAGAGGTAAACGATTGAGTCGGTGTCATAGCATAGGACTCGCTCTTGCAATAAATGTAACTGTTTGTATAATACATCTCTCGCATATGCTGTCGTAAACGCAGCTAAAAAAATATTTGATTCGCCGGGTGGTAAGACACACCTGGAATTATGACGCCATTGAATGATTGCAACATCATTATTTATGAAATGGAACTGGCTTATATCATACTTACTGCTAAAGAGGTACTGAAAAAACTCTTTGGGTTCTTTCACGATACTGGTTGTAAGTTGATTAGATCTTTGAGCCATTTTTCCCCAGAGGGAATTAAGTAAAAGTTTTGCGATCTGACGCTTGGCAGCGTTGTACTCAATTTTATGAGGGTCAAGTTGGATACCTTGGTTCTCTATATAATCGTTTATGTAAGCCTGTTTACTAACCTCGTCTGTAGCCTCATCAGGATACCCAGAGGCCTCCTGCTTCTGTTTAAGGAATGTTTAGATGTAATCTTTAAACAATTTATCGGATCTCTGTTCAAATTGCCAGACCTCATAAATTTCAGCTATAATGTAACCTCTTTTTTGAGCTTCTATTAACTCAATGCTAACCCATACGCCTTGAAGCGCTCTCTCTTCCTGTGAGTGCATGCACGCCGTTGCTTGATTATTCTCAATCCCACATGTTCGACAGAGTGTAAAAAGCAGTTTACCTTCGTCATTTTTCATAGGTAGCACAGGGAAAAACAAACGCCTCGGCGGGTGAACTTTAGCATGTATAAAGCCAAAGTAATTTTCAACCGGTTTAAAATCTTTCCTGATTATAACCGGGTGGCCAATTGGATATTCAAACTCTGCATTACAGTATGGATATAAGCTGGTAAAATCGACATATTGAATGGTCTGACCCTGTTCAACAATATGTCTTAAGCTTATGGCCTCTGTTCTTCCTCCGAATAGCGCGGCCCGGGGATTTAAAGGGCTCGGCTCCTGGTATCTCTCAAGGAATAATTTAACAGAAGGTTGCTGTTGTTTCATCGAATTCCATGTATGTTCCCATATAACCTCTGTTTTCAGCTCAAACTCTGTTTCTAACCGAGTTAGCCTTTTCATGGTGTTAGAGTACATCACCCCAAACTCTGATCCTGTAAGCGGGGATACGTCAAGAGGGTTATAACAAGTCGGACAACCATGAAAATAACAGCCATAGAATTCTAATGCTGTTTTCACCCCCTTTATCACGGCAAATCCATCGACATGAAGAGGACCAAAACAACGTTCACCTTGCGGTGTTAATGCATGTTCAATGTCAATGCCGCGTGAAAACGCTAGATACTCAAGCCACTGTATCGAAGCATGGGAATATGCCTTGAATTGTCGTCTGTAGTTGTTAGCATCGGGTAATGCGATTGTGTTTTTGATTAAGAAGTTGGTTTGAAAAACAGCTAAAGCTGCTGACGCAATTGTCACGCTCGCAAAAGGGTCGCATTGAGTTGTCTTTATAAATTCATTGCGGAAATTGGTGGCACCTTCGGCTAAAATCTCCACATCATTCTGACAATAAGCCTTTAACTCGGTTAAACAGTCAAATTCCTGATCTTTTACTGTGTTATACCACTTAAAGAAACTGTTTCTCTGCTCTACAGACATCTCATCACACCCGTACATTTCAGCAGCGGGGTATCGACCTTTGTACTTATTTAACATTTTTGAATAATCGGTCATTTTATGAGGGAAATATCCCTTTTTTGCTTCGGTTTTACAGCCGAGCGCTTTTGGAAACTGTCTTAAGGGGATGGGGATGAAGGAATATGTGTCAATGAATTTGAGCCGGAATTGTCTATCTATAATGAGTATGATTTTACTCCCTTGGGCTATGACGAACGGTGTTATCCCCTGTTTTACATAAGCATCTAAAATTAGATAACTGTCATAACCTTTGCTATAATGTGCTAAGAACACTGTGCCTTTGAATTTCTTTTGACGGTAATGCAATAAAAACTCTAGAGCACAATTAGGACCCTGGGCACTCCATCTAGCCCCTTGCAAGGATTGTGTAGCCACATAGACAGGGATATGTGTTCCAGTTGTCTGGCTTGATTCAAAATCATTAAATACCAGCTTCTGATTAATCCTCTCCTCTGCTACACTAGGTTTAGATTGCATGTAACATTGATGAATATCTACGCACTCTGACACTTCTTCAGAAGTCTGAACAGGTGATGAAGGTGGCGGTTTAGCGGTCTGAAGGTCTTGTTTACAGATGTGACAAACTTTAATTGTACAGACATGGGGTTTAGAGTCTATGAGGTTTATACGGTATGTAAATCCACATTTAAGGCATTTTTTATTTATTTGACAATTGCTCGCCATCTTTTTAGCTTTTGGGCGCCATCTGCACACTTTATGCATCCTATAACATACACTATTTGAACAGTTACGATTGCAATCATTACAACGGACTTTTTGAAATGCAGCTTGTTGTTTACAGTCTGAAAGACAGACGTTGCAAGCTTTTTCGCAGAAGTGTCCATCTTCTCTGCTATACCCCTTGTAACAATGAACACAGAGATATGCACAGCCAAGGAATCCTTTAACATTTTTTATTCCGTAAAAATGATTGTCGTGTAAAAGCATGTAACGGATTGTCTCTGACTCTGTTTCAGTATGGAACGTAATCAGATTATCTCTATCTGAGGCTCTGTAAAAAATAACGATTTTACAGTTTAACAGCTGTTCAAATTTGATCACATCCGCGAATGTGGTCCTATCATTAGGCCCGAGCCCGGCTTCGATATGAAAATTGTAACCCTCGCGCATAGCCTCTTCAAAGGTTAAACCGGGATTTGCAAGTAGAGCTAGGTTTATTCCGAAGCATGCATGGTTCTGATTTGGAATTACAAATAAATGTTTGCTTTTTTTTTTGAGGGTCTCCGTTATAAATAATGTATTAATTTTCCGTCTACCCGAGCCCCCTGGGGCCCTCACGAAATTTACATTGAGCTCCACCCCCTCATCTCTGAAAATCGCCATGTTAGACTAAACAAGACGGTCAAGAATTTGGTTGAAATCTGTTAGCCTACCTTCACCGTATCGCACAGTCATTGAGACATCATCTTGTAAACTATCAGCTCGTAAATTGAGCTGAATAATATCACGAGGGTTTACACCAACTCTTTCGATTATCGCAGACATTCGGTTCTGAAAACCGTTTACGACAGCCTGGTAAAACTCCCCGAAATTGGGGTTGGTATGTGCCCTATTCGGCATTGGGAAATTTAAAAATGTTCTCACCTCAACATTATTGAAGCTATCTCTGTTTATTACCTGCATGCCATCAGGCGTGTCAAAAGAGACTCGGTCAATTTCCATACGCTCCGCAAAATCCTCCCCGTTACCTACATTATAGGGCGATACAGACACGCCGACACCCCTCTGGTAATTGCTGGTTGTTATTATCCATTACAATATCATTAATTTCACCATCTCCATCACCCCCACCACTCCCGTGTTGAGTTTCAACATCGTTGAGGGCTTGACAACATACATTATCTGCTGGACTCCAGGGGGTCTCATAGTCAGTTATCTGGGAAAGAGGGATAGGACTCCAATCCATGTCTAAATCATGACTGGTCTCCATAGCACCCTCGGACGATTCTGCCCCTTCCTGACTACAGGTAGGCGGGGGAAGCGTGTCAGATAAAGGATATCTATAAGCGGCGAGTATATCATCTAGCGCCTCCACGGACGGGAGGAAGTAGTGCTCCTGTGGCCTGTTTGCAGGGACAACGGGAAGCACCGGTTGTATCGGAGGATTTACATGATCAAACTCTCTAACAACACTAGACGTATTAAGATCATTGACCATTTGCATGAGGTCAAGAGGAATATCATGATGATTAACCCTGTCAGATTCAGCCATTTTTTATATTATTAATTTTAAGGAAACTGTGACTTTTTAAGCAGTAAACAGACGTCTTGCGATACGTTTCAATAGGCCTGTACGCCTTCGTATCTGTCTAAGGCTACTACGCCGATCATCAGGGTGAGCTATATTTCTGGATCTCACACGTAACAACCGGGCCGTTTGCAACCTCGTTTCAATGCTGATCAAACTCCGCTCAAAATCTAGACTATTCACAGAATCGGTCTCTGAACCATCTTCATCAGACACTGTAGTTATATCCATGCCATCATCGAGGCCTTCATAATAAGCTGAGAGAACAGCATCATGGCGACCACTATCAACATGCTCATCTTGACTGAGGGTGGGAGACATTTGAACATCTTCATCATCAACATCATAAAAACCTTGGCGATTCTCCTCTAGATGGTTCAGTCCTTGCAGCTGCGCATCCTCGCTGTAGAGAGAAGCCCGTGGTGACGTCGGCAAATAGGCCTCGCTGTCGCTGGCTGGCGAATGGAAGAGCATGAAGGTGTCGTGGGGTCCAGAATCTTCATCGTTGTAACCCTCTGGTTCCATTGTAAAAAGAAGAGAAGCAGGTTACAGCTAGTTTTTATTTAATTATGTATTTAATAATTTGTTGATTTATTGATTTATTTAACATACCTGGAGCATCCCTCCAGGGGCGATATGGAGAAACACGTGCTATTTGACGTTCACGACGAGGTGACGAATGAAGCCTTGAAGAGTCAATTGTTTGATCTGGAAAGATTAAAGATTACCTCTCTTACAGAAACCCTCCCTTACACCCGCTGGATGGGAAACACATAGGAAAAAAACTTACGTACATCTTCCATGCTGGAGAGAGATTGATCAGATGCCGCTGTCACAAGTCTTTGGGCCTTTGTGACCAGCTCTCAGGGTCATATATATATACACCTTTTTGCCCGGGAAACACATGATCTTATCAGGGGCAAACTTTAGCAGGCCCTTGGTTGGTCTTCAGACAGTTCAGGGCCCCTGGGTTCCTAGAAAGAGAAAACGCCCCTAATCCAACCATTCTCACGGTTCTATATCCTATGGGGGTGACCACATCCTCAAAAAGCTGTCAAGTTGCTAAAACTAATTTCACAAACAGCAGAACACCTTGGCCTCTCACCCACGTCTCATTGGGCAAACAACAACACCCACCCCATAAAACTGTCAAGTTCCTAAATCTAATTTCACAAACAGCAGAACACCTTGTCCTCTCACCAACGTCTCATTGTGCAAGCATCAACACCCATACACCTTTTGCCCGGGAAACACGTGATCTTGTCAGTGACACCCCCGCGACATGGGTCATACCCTTGTTTGAAACTAAACATTTTTAAAAATGTAACCATTTTTTAATCCCCCATTTTATTAACCCTAACCCTTCATTATTGAACACATTACTACCACTAGAGTAGCAGCCTAACCATTTTTTAATTGCCTTTTTTTAATTGCACATTTTAACCCTCAGTATTGAGCTTTTATTTTAAGCCTCATATGCAATTTTGACATAGATGTATGTATGCAGCATAAAGTCATCACCACACATCACACAGCCCTTATCAGTGACAAACTTTAGCTGGACCTCGGTTGGTCTTCAGACAGTTCAGGGCCCCTGGGTTCCTAGAAAGAGAAAAGGTCCCCCTAATCCAACCATTCTCATGGTTCTATATCCTATGGGGGGTGACCACATCCTCAAAAAGCTGTCAAGTTCCTAAATCAAATTTCACAAAAAGCAGAACACCTTGGCCTCGCACCCACGTCTCATTGGGCAAACATCAACACCCACCCTTTTAATCTGTCAAGTTCCTACATCTAATTTCACAATCAGCAGAACACCTTGGCCTCTCACCCAAGCCTCATTGTGCAAGCATCAACAGCCCACCACATCCGCCCCAAAGGGGCGGGACTTATAATTTTCAAGTATTATTTTTGATGATTAAATTCATGTGACGTCATCACCTTTTGACAGAAGGTGAATACTATATTCTCTGGTGTTCCTCTTCTCCAGGTGGGTGAGGGTGGAGTGGAGTGCGGTGGCGTCGTCAGTGGATCTGTTTTGCCTGTAGGCAAATTGGTGAGGGTCCAGGGTGGGAGGGAGCATGCTGCAGATCTGGGCCTTGACATGCCTCTCAAAGCATTTGCTCACGATGGGAGTGAGAGCAACAGGGCGCCAGTCGTTTAGGCATGCTACCTTGTTCTTCTTTGGCACTGGGACAATAGTGGATGACTTGAAGCAGGAGGGGACTATTCCTGTGGAGAGGGAGAGGTTGAATATGTCCGTGAACACACCAGCCAGTTGCGCTGCACACACTCTGATCACCCGGTCTGGGATGCTGTCTGTTCCGGCCGCTTTGCGGATGTTGATGCGCCCGAACTGCCTGCGCACGTCTGCTTCGGTGATGACCAGGGTGCTGGCAGTGCTGTCCGCGGTGTGTGTCCTCTCTGGTGGGATGGCGTTGGAGTTCTCGAAGCTATTCAGCTTGTCCGGGAGAGAGCTAGCTACAGTAGCTGCGCAGCCAGGTCTCCCTTTGAAGTCTGAGATGGTGTGTAGCCCTTGCCACATGCTGCGTGGGTTGTTGCTGCATAGTTGTGACTATCTTCTTGCTGTATTCCCGTTTGGCTACCTTGATCACTGCGGAGGTCGTAGCGGGCTTTCTTGTCGCTGGTGATGTCACCGGATTTGAAGGCTGTAGCTCTCACGGCTCTGACTATTTATCTATTATATTTATATATAATATTGTAGTGGTTTGCGGGATCTGAAGAATCTCGAGGATCACCAGTTCAAAGTTTCAACAATCTCTGTGTTTATTTCGCACTCTACATTCTCACTCACAACTCATTCACACTTCCTGTTTACATACATCATTTGTCCAAACCTCACCACGCTAAGGCACCTGGGTAATGTAGTGAATTCGTCTACACTCAACCAGTAGGTGTCTAGTCACCACACAGGTCCCCCCCAGAATTCACAAACACTGACTTCCCATAACGCGCCGGGGCTCGGATGACCCGTCCAAAGCGGCTACTGGACTCCCGAACCTGGGATGGAGAGCCTGGCCCGGAATCACTAGGATTTCTCTTCGTGCCCGTACCAGCAGGAGGGCGGCCCCGGCGTGGTGGACGAGCCACCTCCACTTCGCGTTCCCCATCCAGATGAGCTGGCTTCAGGCGGTCCACCGAGATATGCTCCCGATTCCCCCCTATGTCAATGACAAAGGTCTTGTCGCCTGTCTCCACGACTCTGTAGGGGCCATCGTAAGGCGGCTGTAGAGGGCTCCTATGTGCATCGTGGCGGATGAACACATATCTCGCTGACTGGAGATCATGAGGGACATGGACGCGTGGCAGGCTGTGATTTGAAGTGGGAGTCGGCTTAAAGGCACTTGCCCTGTCCCAGAGATCACGCAGTTGCTCTGGTGCCGACCAGGGAACGGTAACCGAAGGAAAAAAATCACCCGGCACTCTAAGGGCCTGGCCATAGACGAGCTCCGCCGAAGAAGAGAGGAGGTCCTCCTTAGGTGCAGTACGAAGTCCCAGCATCACCCAGGGTAGCCTGTCGATCTAGCTATTACCCTGGAGGTCCACTTTCAGCGCTGCCTTCATGGAACGATGAAAGCGCTCACACAGGCCATTGGCCTGGGGATGGTATGCTATAGTCCGATGGAGTGAAATACCCAACTGCTGAGTGATAGAGGTCCACAGCTGTGAGGTGAATTGTGGCCCCCGGTCTGAGGAGAGGTCAGAGGGAACCCCGAACCGGGCAATCCAAACCCCAATGAATCCACGGGCCACCTCAGCTGTCGTTGTTCCTGACAGTGGAACCACCTCCGGCCACCGTGTCGTTCTGTCCACCATCGTTAGGAGATAGGTGAACCCTCCGGAGGGAGGAAGAGGTCCAACCAAGTCCACGTTGACGTGGTCAAAACGCCGTTCCGGGACTGTGAACTTCTCCAATGGCGCCTTCACATGCCGATGGATTTTTGTGCGCTGGCATGCAATGCATATGTTGACCCAGCCGCGAATGTCCTTCTTCATGCCAGGCCAGACAAATTTCCCTGTCACCAGACGCTGCGATGGCTTCCGGCCCGGGTGTGACAGGCCATGTACGACCTCAAAAACCGTCCGTCTCCACATCTTGGGTACCAGAGGACGGGACTGGCCAGTAGAAACGTCACAAAGCAGTGTCGTACCCTTATCATCAAAAGGGACATCCACCAACCGAAGCCCTGTAGTCGCCATCCTCCAGGCCTGAATGTCAGGGTCAGCGGCTTGGTCCACAGCCATGCGGGCATAATCGACGCTGAGGTGGACAGCGCTGGTGAAGGTGCGAGAAAGGCAGTCGGCCACGGTGTTCTGTTTCCCTGCAAAATGTTGCATGTCTGTGGTGAACTCAGAAACGTAAGACAGATGACGCTGTTGCCTGGCTGACCATGGTTCCGACACCTTAGCCATGACGAAAGTTAAAGGCTTGTGGTCCACGAAAGCAGTGAATGGTCGAGCCTCTAGGAGAAAACGGAAATGTCTGACTGCCAGGTAGAGGGCGAGTAGCTCACGGTCAAACGTGCTGTACTTTTGCTCACTAGCACGGAGCTGCCGGCTAAAAAAAGCAAGTGGCTGCCAAACCCCGTCAACTCGCTGCTCCAACACCGCACCAACTGCGCGGTCCGAGGCATCAGATGTCACAGCAACGGGGGCATCCGGCACAGGATGTGCTAGCATGGTTGCGTTCGCCAGCGCATCCTTGATGGCAGAGAATGATCCCGACATTTCACTAGACCAGTCAACAATGTGCTTGGGAGGTTTGTCCTTAAGGACCCCATACAGGGGGCGCATGAGGTGGGCTGCTCGTGGAATGAAGCGATGATAAAAATGTACCATCCCCAGGAACTCCTGTAGGGCCTTCACCGTTGTGGGGCGTGGGAACTGCTGCACCGCCTCCACCTTTAAGGGCAGTGGGGTTGCCCCGGTAGAAGTGATGTGATGGCCGAGAAAATCAATGGAGGGCACCCCAAACTGGCATTTCGCTGGATTGACAATCAAGCCATGCTGCCGCAAATGAGTAAAGAGGAGGCGGAGGTGTGACAGGTGGTCTGCCTCGGATGTACTGGCCACCAGGATATCATCCAGGTAAACAAAAAGAAAAGGCAAATCACGCAGCACTGAGTCCATCAACCGCTGAAAAGTTTGGGCGGCGTTCTTCAAACCGAAAGGCATTCGTAAATAAAGGCCAAACGGCGTGATGACTGCCGTTTTGGGGATGTCGTCAGGATGGACTGGCACCTGGTGATACCCCCGAATGAGATCCACCTTTGAAAAAATAACTGCTCCCGCCAGGTGGGCTGAAAAATCCTGAATGTAGGGAACAGGATACCGGTCCGGTGTAGTGGCATCATTGAGCCGCCGGTAATCACCACACGGGCGCCATCCTCCATTGGCCTTGGGCACCAGGTGCAAAGGCGAGGCCCAGGGACTGTCAGACCGACGAATGATGCCAAGTCTCTCCATGGAGCTGAACTCCTCCTTGGCGATCGCCAACTTGTGTGGGTCCAGCCGGCGGGCTCGAGCATGTACCGGTGGACCGCTGGTTGGTATGAAGTGAGTCACGTTGTGTCTTATGGAGCTCGCTGAAAACGTCGGCGTTGTGATGTCTGAAAATTCCAGCATGAGTCGGGCGATATCATCAGCCGGTGAAAGGGCAGCGGCCAGCCTTGTTGATGTAGCGGTGCTGTGCTCACAAGCCAGTGAGCAGAAGGTCTCAGCGTTGACCAGCTGACGGTTACCCACATCCACCAGCAGCCCATTAGCGCAGAGGAAATCAGCACCCAGGAGAGGGGTGGACACCTTCGCCAACACAAAGTCCCAAGAGAAACGTTGTCCAGCAAAGCACAGTGTTAAGGGCCGTGTGCCAAACGTGGGGATGGGGGTGCCATTCGCTGCTTCAAGGTTGGGTCCCACTTTGGCTGTTCGAATATCCAAAGCTGATGCAGGCAGAATGCTGACCTGAGCTCCAGTGTCACAAAGAAATCTACGGCCGGAATTAGAGTCAGTAATGAACAGCAAACCGCTGGATGGGCTGACACTCAGTGCTGCTAATGGGTGGCGGCCAATGCGTTTCCCGACCAGCTACATGGTGGGAGGCACTTCTTTGCTCTGTCACCAAACTTGCCATGATAGAAACAGAGACTTGACTTCCCACGGCGAGCCACAGCGCTGGCGGAGACGGTGTGTGTGTGCGGTTGATGCATGCCTTCCACACTGGTAGTGCTGGTGTTGGTAAAGGGCGTGACCGAAAAAGTCTTCCTCCCAGCTGAAAAAATAACATCAGCCTCCTTGGCCAACTCACGAAGGTCTACCTTCACAGAACTGGTTAAATGCAAACGAATCTGGTCTGGGAGTTGCTGCAGAAATAGCTCCCTAAAAAGGAAACATGGTTGGTGATTGCCAAGCAGAGCCAGCATATGGTCCATTAACTCTGAGGGCTTTGAGTCTCCAAGCCCAGGGAGAGACAGGAGCTGCCGAGCTCGTTCTGGTTCTGTCAATCCAAAAACTCCTTTCAGGTGTCCTTTAAGAGTGGTATATTTGTCCCTGGCTGGTGGGTTTTCTATCAGGTTTATCACCCGCGCAGCAGTTGAACCCTTCAGAGACGCTACCACATAGTAATATTTCGTGTCCTCTGAAGTTATATCCCTGATGGCAAACTGAGCTTCAGCCTGCACAAACCAAGCGCTAACATTGTGCTCCCAAAACTCAGGCAACTTGAGAGCAACTGCATTTGCCATGTTCAAAAAAGGTTTGAAAAACGTCCAAAAAACTTACGTCAGGGTCACCAATTGTAGTGGTTTGCGGGATCTGAAGAATCTCGAGGATCACCAGTTCAAAGTTGCAACAATCTCTGTGTTTATTTCGCACTCTACATTCTCACTCACAACTCATTCACACTTCCTGTTTACATACATAATTTGTCCAAACCTCACCACGCTAAGGCACCTGGGTAATGTAGTGAATTCGTCTACGCTCAACCAGTAGGTGTCTAGTCACCACAATATAATCTATTTATCCACGGTTTCTGATTTGGAAACAGCCGGACAGTCTTTGTGGTGACAACTTCCTGAATTCCATGTTGTATGAATCCCATGACTCCTTGCGCGTACCCATGTAGGTCGTCATTCATCTCGCGGTAGATTTTCCAGTCCGCGTTGTCCAGGTAATCTTGTAGAACAGCCTCTGTCTCCTTGGACCAAACCTGGATCGTTCTCACGGTGGGTGGAGCGAGTTTCAGCTTGTATCTGTAGGCGGGCAGGAGCAGGATGGAGGAGTGGTCTGATTTGCCGAACGGAGGTCGAAGCAGGGGTTTGTAGGCATGATGGAAGGGGGTGTAGCAGTGATCAAGAATACTTCTGGCACGTGTGTTTACGTCGATGTGTTGGTAAAGTTTGGGAATTGCTTGTTTCAGCGATGCCCGGTTGAAATCGCCCACCACAATAAGAGCGGCCTCTGGGTGCTTGTTTTCTGTGTTATTGACAAAGTCATAAAGTTCGCTGAGTGCTGTACTTGTGTTAGCTGATGGTCTGATGGTACACCGCTATCGCCACAATGGCAGTGAATTCACGGGGTAGCCAGTGAGGGCGACACAACAGCGCTAGGTATTCTAAGTCTGGGGAGCAGAAAGTCTTAAGGGTATGAACACTCTCTGGTTTGACCTGACCTGTCCGCGCGGCAAACGGAGAACCCCGGAGGAACAATCGCCTGGTCCGGCGTTTTTTCCGTAAGCCAGGTTTTGGTCAAACAAATGATGTTACAGTCTCTTGTTTCTCTCTGGAAGGCAATCCTTGCTCTTAGCTCGCAGAGCTTGTTGTCTAGTGACTGGATGGATGTTCGCTAGTAGAATGCTGGGGAGCGGAGGTTTGTTTCCGCGGCATCTCAGCTTCGCCAGCCCTGCGGCGTCTTGGACGGCGTTTCTGTTGTGACCCGGCCATTGTTATTGTTTTGCCAGCGTCTGGAGTGAGCATCGGGTCCCAGTGAAAGAACTCCGGTTTTGGGTACGTAGTCATCAGTTCTCTCATGTGCAGTAGTGCATCTCTGTCATATCTAAGATAGCAGGCTACTTTAGAAGGTAAAATAAGCAAAAAGCTGCATTGTCGTTCAGGAGCCCGAAGCACGGCAGCCATACTCTGCGCCATCTTGGGTTATATCAATAAGTTGGATTGAGTCCATCAACTATCATGCAAGGATAATAGTTAATGTAATTTTGGAATTAATATCTTTGTTTTTATAGGGTCTCTGATTTGCATAGGAATCAATTACACACTGTGTGGATCAGGTTGTCATTACAAACTGAGCAAATGGAGAGGAACAAAACTGCTCAGGAATGCGACCCTGAGGCCTGGGGAGACTGACAAAAATCTACAAAGTTGAATGTTGGAGAGGAAAAAGCATAGTTTAGCTCATTTTAGGAGTGTCATAGCAAAGGGTCTGAATTCTTATGTGCATGAGGTATTTCTGTATTTCAATTTTAATAAATGTACTAAAATTTCAAAAAATGTGTTTTCGCTTTGTCATTCTGGGGTATTGTGTGTGGATTGATGGCAAATTCTTTTAATTTAATCCATTTTAAATTGAGTCTATAACACAACAAAATGTGGAAAAAGTGAAGGGGTCTGAATACTTTCCCAAGGCACTGTATATTGATGATGTGTAAATCGCATTTGTATTCATTTCATATAAATGAAAAAAAGACGTGGCCAAATTAGTTGTCAATAATGGTTGTCATTTTTACCAACATGGCCTCTCAATAGTGTCCTATTCGTCACCAAAAATATCAGTGTAACAGGATCCTTGACACACAGAGGCGGACGCAGTGTTGTGATGAGGGAATGGTCGTTTAATTAGCTGTTGGTCGACTTTCCAGTCTTTGGCTTTCCAGCACTTCCTTCCCCGAAAGCAGGGCACACACATCTTAAACCATTTCGTTAACGAGGCTTCATTCGCAACAGGTGCGCAACAAAGCCTCGTTTCCGTAACCCTGGCCACGGTCCTGTAGCTCCCTCTACAGGCCGAACGCTGCATGTCCCCCCACATACCCCCACCGCCCGACACAGGCCGGGGACACGACGGCCGACAACCTACTCCCCCCCCCCTGCACGGGAGAGGAAGTCTGCCACGACCATCTGCGCCCCCGGTCTGTGCACGACCGAAAAGTTGAAGGGCTGCAACGCGAGATACCACCGGGTGATCCTCGCGTTCACATCTTTCATGTAGTGGAGCCATTGGAGGGGAGCATGGTCGGAATAGAGGGTGAAAGCGCGACCCAGCAGGTAGTAGCGGAGGGCGCCGACCGCCCACTTGATGGCGAGGTACTCCTTCTCCACCGAGTTTGCGGCTCAGGTACAGCACCGGCCGGTCAGCCCTCTCCACCCGCTGGGTCAGCACTGCTCCCAGGCCTCTATCCGACGCGTCCGTCTGTAGGGAGAAAGGGAGGTTAAAATCAGGCGCATACAGGACTGTTTCTCCACAAAGAGCGCCCTTAAGGGCCTCGAACGACCCCTGGCACTGGCCCGACCATTGGACCGGATCCAGGGCACCCTTCCGGGTGAGGTCCGTCAAGGGACTGGCCAGCTCGGAGAAGCCTGGCACGAACTGCCGGTAATAGCCAGCCAGCCCCAGGAACGCCCTCACCTCCTTCTTAGTCTTGGGCTGCGGAGAGGCGGCGACGCATCTCCCCTCTACCCAAGTGGTACCCCAGGTACCGGATCTCCCTCCGCCCGATCACGCACTTTTTCGGGTTGGCCGTCAGCCCCGCCTGCCTCAGGGACCGCAGAACAGCAGCCACACTCTGCACATGCTGCGCCCAGGTGTCACTGTGAATGACAATGTCATCCAGGTTGGCAGCAGCATAGGCAGAGTGCGGCCGCAGAATGCGGCCCATGAGGCGCTGGAAAGTGGCTGGGGCTCTAAACAACCTGAAAGGGAGCACCGTGAACTGATATAACCCGAGCGGAGTGGAGAATGCAGTCTTCTCCCGGGAGAGGGGAATCAGTATCCCTTCGTGCAATCCAATGTCGTAAAAAATGTGGCCGTGCCAAGCTCGTCAACCCGGGGCATCGGGTAGGCATCGAATTTGGAGACCGCATTAACCCTTCTATAATCCACACAGAACCGTATAGACCCATCCGGCTTGTTGACAAGCACGATGGGGCTACACCAGTCACTGCGGGACTCCTCGACCACACCCAGCTCCAGCATGGCTTCCAATTCCTTGCACACAATGTCTCGTTTGTGTACCGGCAACCTATAGGGACGCGTGCGCACCGTTAAACCCGGCTGCGTTTCTATATGGTGGTCGATAAGTGTAGTCCGATCGGGCAGAGGAGAGAACACGTCAGCGAACCTAGCTTGCAAATCTGCAACGTCCGTGGCCTGGCTAGCAGAGAGATGGTTATCAATACCGACCGGAGTGCTAACTTTTGATTTTGGGACTTCCGGTTCGAACTCATCTCTCTCTGGAATTATTGTAGCCAGAGCAACAGTGACCACGTCGTTCCATTTTTTGAAGGAGATTTACGTGATACACCTGCAAGCTATCCCCCCCGGTCCGAACGTACTACCTCATAATCCACGTCCCCCATGCGACGTGTGACCACAAACGGCCCTTGCCACTTCACGAGTAATTTCGTGCTGGAGGTGGGTAACAGTACGAGCACCTTGTCTCCCGGTGAAAATTCTCGCAGGTTAGTTCCCCTGTCGTAGAGGCGCTTTTGACGCTCCTGGGCTTGCTGCAAATGCTCGCGTGAGATAACCCCTCGGGCGTGGAGCTTTGTGCGCAAGTCCAGGACGTACTGTATCTCATTTTTACTATCGCTAGACCCTTCCTCCCAATTTTCTTTAAGAAGGTCTAGGACACCCCGGGGCTTACGCCCGTAGAGTAATTCAAACAGGGAAAACCCGGTGGAAGCTTGGGGAACTTCCCGTACCGCAAACAGCAGGGGATCTAGCCATTTATGCCAATTCCGACTATCCTCGTGCACAAACTTCCGGATCATTGATTTCAAGGTCCGATTGAACCCCTCACAAAGGCCATCCGTGGCCGGGTGGTAAACACTGGTTTGAATCGCCTTGATATTCAACAACCCGTATAGTTCCTTAAGGGTGCGTGACATAAAATTGGTGCCCTGGTCGGTGAGAATCTCTATCGGGATTCCCACCCGGGAGATCACTTGAAACAATGCCTGTGCTACACTCATGGCAGAAATATTGCGCAGCGGTATTGCCTCGGGGTATCGGGTTGCGTAATCTATCAAGACCAACACAAATGGATACCCCTGTGTACACCGATCAAATGGCCCGATAATATCCATGGCAATGCGGTCGAATGGGTTCTTGACCAATGGTAAGGGCCGCAACGGGCCCTAGGAATGGCTGGGGGATTTACCAATTGACATTCGCGACAGGAAGCGCACCACCTATGCACCTCTGCCCGAATTCCCGGCCAATAAAATCGAGCCATTATACGGTTCAGTGTCTTATCATAACCTAAATGGCCCGCCATGGGGTTGAAATGAGCCGCCTGGAAGACCATTTCCCGGCGGCTACGGGGAACCAACAACTGGGTTACTTCCTCCTGACTATGCGAGTCACGACTCACTCGGTATAACCTGTCGCTGATGATCGCAAAATAGGGGTGGGCGCGCACTGTGTCTGGCCGTACCAAAGTACCATCAATCGCTATCACTTGGTCATAGGCCGATTGTCGGGTCTTGTCACGAGACTGCTCGAGGGGGAAGTCACCTAGCAACGGGTAGTTCGGCGGGGAAATCTCGGGTTGAGACCCCTCCGCCGGCTCCGGCTCCTCGGCAGTGTCGCGAGGCGCCGCCTCAGCACAGAGCACATTACACGCCTCACACCTCCCTCTCTGTCGTGCACGCACACCGGTAGCCCGCTTTACCGCTTGAGGAAACCCCTCCCAATCTACACCCAGAACAAGGGGATGCGTCAGGCGCGGGCTACACTATGCTTTTTTCTCTCATAATGAATTTCGATAGCGACCACAGGGTATTCGTGAATGTCCCCATGGACACACTTCACCAACACCCTCGATGCCTTTACTAATGCCCCCGGTCAAACCAGGCGCTCCTGGATTATGGACTGCATGCAGCCCGAATCCAAGAACGCCTGGTGCATATCGTGTTGTATCCTAACTGGAACACAATACGCCTCTCCTGGTCCAGGGGGAGGGCCCGGTATGTTGCCGATGCGGACGACCTGCCCCACCTCCATCACTGGGTAATTCGCCTGAATATGGCCCAGCCGGCCGCATCGCCAACACACCCCCCCTGCCGCTCGGGGTGCTTCCTGTGGGGCCAGTGCTGGTTCTCGATATACCTGCCCCTGCCATCTCATCCTCGGGGCGGGCGCCGGCCTCTCCTCTTCCGGCACCACGGCTCATTCCGGGTGCTGGTTGGTTGTTTGCCGGGGCTCCCGCGGTGGGAGGGAGAGATGGTCCTCCGCCAAGGTCACGGCGGCCGCGAGATCCTGGGGCCGGTGGTACTGGACCCAGGCGGCGGTCCGGGCCCGGAGCCCCGTGAGGAACTGCTCCAACACCACCCGGTCCCTGACCTCCTCCGCCGAGCTGTTCCCTGGGTCCAGCCACCGCCACGCGCTGTCCCGCAGCCGCTGGGTGTCGGCAAAGGGCCGGCTCCCCTCCTCCATCGTCAGGGCCCGGAACCGGCGACGGTGTTCCTCCGGGGTGAGGCCCAGGCGGTCTCGAATCGCCCGGGCTAGGGAGGGATAATCCCGCTGGGCGGCCGTTGGCAGGCTGTGGGCAGCGAGCTGCGCTTCGCCTGACAGGAGGGGCAGCAGATGGTAAGCCCACTCGCCGTCCGGCCACCCCGAGATCCTCGCCGTCCCCTCGAACACCGCCAGGAACGCCTCCGGGTCGTCCAGGTCCCCCATCTTCTGGAGGTGGACCTTTGGGGGACCTTGCGCAGACCCGGGCGCCGGTCCCGCTTTGATGGCCCCGACGAGCTCCCGGAGGAGGGCACGGTCCTCCGCCCTAGCCGTCGCCATCTCTCCCATCGCGAACTGCTGCTCCTGCTGGAGGTGGGCCTGCTGCTCCAGTATGAGGGCCATCCTTCCGATGGCCGTGCTTAGCGCCTCCATCTCTGTGTCCCAGGTTGGGCGCCAATGTAACAGGATCTTTGACACACAGAGGCGGACGCAGTGTTGTGATGAGGGAATGGTTGTTTATTTAGCTGTTCGTCGACTTTCCAATCTTTGGCTTTCCAGCCCTTCCTGCCCCGAAAGCAGAGGCACACACATCTTAAACCATTTCGTTAACGAGGCTTCATTCGCAACAGGTGCGCAACAAAGCCTTGCTTCCGTAACCCTGGCCACAGTCCTGTAGCTCCCTCTACAGACCGAACGCTGCATGTCCCCCCACAATCAGACTCTGCCTCTCTTGCCAAAGAGAATAGAGAGAGAGAGCATGGCGGATGATTTAAACAATATATTTTTCTTGATCGTTTCCGATCATCAAACAAAGGCGTGACAATTCATCCAGCATGTTCTCCCCCTTCAAATGATCCCTACTTTTTTATCCAGTCTCAATCCCACTCATTCTGTTACATTATTAAAGCCGACTCGCGCTTCTTCATGTTACATGCTAGACATTTCCCCTGTTTTTCTGCGCTGTGAGAGAATGCGTGGTCTGCAATTCATGAGCTGCTATAATAAACTTGATTTTTCACATTTCAACATTCAACTCTGGCACCTCTCTGAGTTCACATTATATATTTGACATAACATATTTATGTCCATATACTGTAGCCGAAATGCGCAGAATTAACTGAGAAACATATCCTATGAGTTAATTAATTTGCAATTTCGCAGACACACTGCCACGTGTACTGTATCCCACATCATTTTGTGTCCATAAAGACATTAATTATTTCTAAATTAAGGTTCATCCAAAGACACCATCACCCCCCTCACAGCATTTTAGGCAGCACCCCCTCATGAAATATAATTGCGCTAAACATTTACCCCGCTTCTCTGCTGTGAGAGACCATTTCCACTCTTCATCTCTGTAATTCATGAGCTGCTATAATAAACTTGATTTTGCCAATCTATCTGATAAGTCAAACCATTCTCTTTTCAAACATCCTACACAGCTCTTCTCACCACCTTGTGGTGGCTTTCGGCAGCACTTCACACCGCATATAAATGCAGCGGCGTGCAGTGGCATGCAGGGATTAAACCTCGACCGACTGTATGCTTTTCAGATTCGCTGGAATAATGCTCCCCAAACCATGCAGTGTAGGCCTACAGTGCCTATAGAAAGTCATCATACCCCTTTGAAATAGTTACTATATTTGTCGTACAGCCTGAAATCAAAACCCATTAAAAAATACCTTTTTCCAGGTTTATGTACAAATTTAGCCATACATCAAACTAATGAAAAAAAAGGCGACAGTTCTGAAAATGTATAAGAAATGAAAAACAAGAATAACAGGGTTGGAAAAGTCATCAGTCCCCTGATTTAATACTTTGTAGAGCCACCTTTTGCTGCAATTACAGCCATCAATCTGTTTGGATATGTCTCTACTAGCTTTGCACACCTAGATTGGAGAATATTTGCCCATTCTTCCTTGCAGAATTGTTCGAGTTCAGTCAAATTCCGTGGTGAGCGGCGATGGACTGCTCTCTTCAAGTCCATCCACAGATTTAAGTCAGGGCTCTGACTTGGCCACTCAAGGACATTCACCTTTCTATCCTTAAGCCACTGCGTTGTTCTTTTGGCGGTATGTTTAGGATCGTTGTCGTGTTGGAAGGTGAATGACCTTCCCATCTTCAGCTGTCTAGCAGAGGGACGCAGGTTGTCCTCAAGAATTTGGGTATACTTGGCAGCATCCATTTTCCCTTCAATCCTGACCAATTGCCCAGTCCCCACTGAAGAGAAACATCCCTGCAACATAATGTTGCCACCACCATGCTTCACAGTAGGTATGGTGTGTTTTGGGTGATGTGCTGTGTTTGGTTTTCACCAAACATAGCGCTTGGAGTTCAGTCCAAAAAGTTCAATCTTAGTCTCGTCTGACCATAAAACCTTTTTCCACATGGCAAGGGAATCTTGTTTTTGCACAGCACAAACAAGACTGACTGTGGCACTTTTTAAAAAAAAGGCTTCTTTCTTGCTACCCTGCCATACAGGCCAGCTTTGTGTAAACCTTGTGAGATTGTTGTCACATACACAGACAGACCAGTCCCAGCCATAAAGACTTGTAAGTCCTTCAAAGTTGCCTTTGGCCTCTTGGTAGCTTCTCTGATCAATGTCCTCCTGGCTCGGTCATCCAGTTTAGACGGACGGCCTGATCTAGGCAAGGTGTTGGTGGTGCCATACGCCTTCCACTTCTTAATGATGCTCTGAACGGTACTCAGAGGGATAGCTAAAGCCTTCTAAATCTTTTTGTAGCCTTCACCTAACTTGTGCCTTCCTACAACTTTATCCCGGAGGCCTTTTGAAAGTACTTTTCCAACCATGGTGAATTCTTTGCAGAACCATGCACTTCTAGTTGTGGAATCCTCAAGAAACAGCTGCTTTTATTCTGAAGTAATCAAAACCACTACAATTGATGTCAGGTGGGGGGCAATTAGCCTGGTGTTTGATCTGGAAGTTGATTGGTTGCACCTGAGCAAGTTTATAATGGTATACTCTAAGGGGCTGATCACTTAACCAAACCAGGTATTTCACTAATTAATTTTTAATAATTGTCCAGAATTTTTAAAATTGTTATTTTCACTTTGATGATGAGGGTTATAATGTGTACATACAGCTCAAAAAAGTTAGATTAGATTTATTTTAATTTCCAGGGTGTAATGTGACAAAAGGTAAAGATTTCACAGGGTATGATGACTTTCTATAGGCACTGTACACACACACACACACACACACACACACACACACACACACAGCAATTTCACTGTTAAACCAGTCGTCATCTTACCTGCAGCTGCACTTTTAAACTTCAAATCCTATTACACCAGCCAGTTCATACACATTTATAACTCTCTCTCTACCCCCTCTTTCTCTCTCTCTATCTACCCCCCACTCTCTCAGTCGGCCAGGTGAAGTTTGATCCTCCGTTGAGGAAAGAGACAGAGCCTCATCATGACCCGGTGAGTGTCCTGCCGTCTACCACTGTGTTACCATGGACGTGTGTGTGTGTGGTGGGTGGGTGGTGGGTGTGTGGGTGTCAGACCTGGGTCATATACACAAGTGTAAAACCCAAGCTAAATCAAACACACCTCAAAGTATTTGACCCAATTTGTGTGAGCATGTGTGTGTGCTTGCGTATCAGACCAGTGTGTGTGTATGGATAGTTGCTGTGGAAAACACCTATACACACCCCACCTGATACAAGCCTGACACTGTGGTCCAGTTTGACTCAGAACAACTGCTGCATGTCTGATCTCAGTCCCACACAGGAATTACACGGAATCCATATGATCTGCCGTGTCAAACAAAGAAAAATGTTCACGTTCATGAAGCATGTTTCAGTCCGAAGACCTCCAGAAAAATAAGTGTTTCTTTGCAAGCGTAGTGTGTGGGAGTTTGTCTTTGTTTGACCTCAACACATGCACCTGCAAACAAGGCTACCTGGATATGATTCTGCATAACACCATCACTGTGTAACACGTTCACTTCCTCCCGTGCCTCATTGCTTCCTGTTCACCTGTCTTGCACCCTCCTAGCTAACGTTGACATTAACAGGTGTTTCTCACCCTGCCTGTTGGAACAGCTCCACTCTGACCCTCATCAAGATTGTGCAGAAGAGCTGTACTACACGGCAAGATCTAATCTGGTATTTGCTGGTATAATCTCTCTTTCCATCTCTGTCTCTCTCTTTCTCTCCCTCTGGGGGCTTTTATTCTGCTTTTTAACGCTTGCCGTCTTCTTTCAGTTTGCCTCTCCTCGTCTCTGTCTACATGGCTCCTTTGAGTGATCCTGCTTGTTTGTTTGTTTGTCTGTTTACTTGTGTTGTTGGCGCCGTCTGTGCCTCATTGGATGGCCTGGTGTTGTTGTTTTGGTTGTCGTGGTGACTCCGGTCCTATTGCCGCCATTGGTTGTTTGTATTATATGGCCTGTCACCTCACACCTTATCACACCTCACCTCTAACAACCCTGCTACACCACATACGTGACGCGAGTGTTGGACGGAGTTCATAGACTATATTGTATTCAATGTTACCTGCTACACTAGCGCATGCGTAAAGCGTAGACGTTGCATGGCTGCTGTAGCAGCAATGTAAAATTATGTTTGGAGTCTAAACGCCAAACAACTGCTTTTTGGACACTTAAAAACATATTCACTCAGCTTCACATCTCTACTCTTGTCTAGTCTAGGGGTGCTAGGCTGTCTAAAAGGTTCCGCAACTGGTCTGGATGTGTGCATTAAAGTGAGAAGTCGGAGTATGCGGACAGCATTTACATGGCCCTGGGGAGAAACAGAGAAAGCGGCTTACCCGGGTCGAGGAACAGCTCAAGCGATGCGTCGGTGCCAGCCAGCTCCACTGCGAGTGTGAAATGTGACAGTGTGCTGTCTAAACTGCACCTTGTACCTGTCTAACCTACCTATTCCTAACAATACATGTGAAGTTCCTTGCAGAAACAGACTGAGAGGGCTATTTATTCTGCATCCACACGCACAACTGTTACATTTCTGCGTGTGTATGACGTGTGAATATCAGTGTGTGCCTGTCCTTGTGCTTTTGAAGCTGTTGTGTTACTGTAACGTGTATGTGTGCGTGTTGTGTGAATATCTCTGTGTGTCTGTATTTTTTGCTTCAGAAGCTGTTGTGTAATCGTAATGTGTGTGTGTGTGTGTGTGTGTGTGTGTGTGTGTGTGTGTGTGTGTCTTCTCTAGGACCTTCAGCTGGAGTATGGACATGACTCACCAAGCCTAATGGGAGGGAATAAGTAAGTCACTCTTCCTAGGTTTCTACTCCTCTTTTTCTCCTCTCTCCTCCTTTCCCTTTCTTTATGTACCCTTTCTTCTTTGCGTCTCTCTGTATCTCGGCACTCCTTTCCTACCTTCTCTGTTATGTTTCTCTCTTCTCCTTTGCTCTACTCTACTCTCCTCTCCCTCTCTCCTCCCCCTACCCCTCTCTCTTCTCCTACCTCTCTCCTCTCCTTCTCTCTCCCTCCCCCTCTTTTGCCCCTCTTTTCCCCCCTCACGCTCTCCTCCCCCTCTCTCCCCCACTTCTCTTCTCTCCTCTCTCATCGGTGTAGCAGCAGGATCAGTCCTACCAGATGGTTGTGTGGCTGGGAGAGGTGACTTCCTGTAGAGAAACGCTTCTGAAGTGTCTAATCATTTATTCATGACACCTTTTCCTGGAACGGCAGTAGGAAGTGCCCTGTAAGCGCTGTGTGTTTGAAATGACAGAGGTTCACTACTTAAGCACTTTGTGTGTGTTCTGAATGACAGAGATCTGTTCTGTTAGCAGAATGTGTTGAAGATGCTGTGTGTGTGTGACTCATTCAGCGTGTGTAGGATAAGTCAGGCAAGAGGACACACACACTGCTTTACACACTGCTTTACTTGTTTTTTTGGGTTTCATGAGGGTTTGCCCTGTAACATTAGCAAATGTCATGATAGCTAGGTGAGAACACAGCTCTACTCCTTTCTTCATGTTGTGTGTGGTTCTGTAAGTGTCTCTCTTTTTCTTACTTCTCCCCCCTTCATTTCACTCGTTATCTGACAGGAGTCTTCTCAAGTCAGTGGAGGAGGAGCTTCACCAGAGGTGAGTTAGGCCACTACCCCTTCACAGCTCAAAACCTGCACCTGCTCTGGTTTTTGATTCGCTGACGCATCCTAACTGCGCCCACTCCATCAGCCAATCAGTGTTTAACGCAGTACTAATCCAGCCAATCTAGTGTCACACAATACTAATCTGCTCAGACGGCTGCTGATAACTGTGCAGTTATGGTTTTACCCTGCTTGTTTTGTTTTGTTTGTCCATCGTTGTGTGATGCTTATAATCAGGCTGTTCTGTGTGACCACCCAGACACAGCCCACCTTTATCTCGTCATAAAGCCTCGTAGTGGAATCACTCGCTCATACCCGCTCAATTCAAGTACTAATTGTAACATTTAGATTTGTTGTATATAGTAACATTTTTTGTGTGTAATTGAGTTGTATGTCTGTTTTATTTGATTCTATAGCCATGTAGTAATGTAGTTTAGCTCTAGGACCTACTCTTATGTAGTTAGTGTCATTTATCCATGCAATGCTAGTCAAGCAAGTTATTTCCCATAGTTGTCTCAGTGTCTCCTCCCAGTGGACATAACAGGAAAGAGGAGCTCTAACTGGGCTTTCACGTTATAACAGCAAGAATGGCAGGCGAGCCAGCTACCCTTAAAAACTTTGAATGATTTGAGCTTTCTGCCAGCATAATGTCAAAGGCCTGTTTGCCTAGCCACTTTGCCTTGCCACTGTGAGCCCCACTGAGCCACTGCCCTCCTATCTTCATCTCCTCAGGGGCCATGTGACACATTTAGAGGATGATGATGGTGTTGGTGATGAAACTCTTACTCAGTAAGTCCGTCGTCTTGTGTATCTAGCCTAGCTCCAACCCCCTTTCTCTCGGCTAAATCTCCAAAGTCTCTCCTTGATTCCTCACATCCTCTCTCCTCTCCGCTTTCTCAAAACGCATTGGAGGAGAAGGTGTGAGGGGAAGAACCTCAGATCTTCTCCTCCAGTGCGTTTTGAGAGGGAGGTGATGAGAGAGAACAAGAGGAATCAAGGACAGACTTTTGAGATTCACCTTCTGTCTTCCTCTATCTGAGAAAGAGGAGGAGGAGGAAGGCTAGGCCTGTCACCTCTCCACAGTTTCATCCATGCCATCTTCATTCTGCATGTCTTGCCACGCCATCACCCCTGTGCTGCCCATGCTGTCCCTCGTTTCTGCCCGTCTGTGCTACCTGCTACCCTCTCTCTGTTGCTGTGTCCCAATTCTCTACCCTCATCCTGAAGTCTGTACTGTACTTAAATTGGTTGGTATAAGAGATATTGTGGGGGAAACTCCCTCCAGCCTACAGTATGCGCCAATACACCATACATCATCACTACATCACTAAATCATATTATGGTGAATGCACACGTTGCCCCACTTTGACAAAAGGGTAGAGAATTGGGACGCGTGTACTGTATGTGCTTCAGACAGCCTTATAGCTCTGCTTGCTGCCTCACAGTTTGGTCTGGGCTTTGAATCCAGACAGACATGGGTTTCGTTCAAGACAGAACATTTCAGATTGTTTTTTAAAAACATTTCTGCTGAACTTAATAAAATGAAGGACTGTTTTTGTTTGCCTCTACATTATTTGCCCTCATCTCTGAGGTAATGAACACAACCGTTGTAATTTCTTTGCTAAATTCTCAGCCAACTGTGATTTTTGTCCGTTTGTCCAGTCTAAATCTGTTAGTCTTGATGTGTGTCCATCATGTGCCACCTGCTTACCGGTGTGGGTGTGTGAGTGTCATACCGCCTTCTTGTCCTCTGGCCTGAGTGTGTGTTGTTACTGCTTGTCCTGTTGTGCCTCTCTTGTAACCATAGTTGTTGGGTTTAACACCAGTCCTCTTGGTTTAACCCTTTCTACTGTACCTACCTTGTTCTTACGGTGTTGCGACTCTTCATTGGTTGGTGTTGTGTCTATGTCCATCATGATTGGTTATTTATGTCTGTCAATCATGAATGTGGGCCTGATATTGGTCTCTGATTGAACCATGCTATACATACAGTAGGGTACATACACACTCTAAGTCTTAGGGCTATCCTGCTGATATGAGATATGAGCCATATTGTGTTGTTTGTAGTTGTTTTCACTGTGTCGTGTGTGTGTGTGTGTGTGTGAGAGAGAGAGAGAGAGAGAGAGACACTGTGTATCCAACACTTCTCCGACACACTCTAACTGTGTAATGTTTTGTGGTTGTCAGTATATGATGTCTGAGAGAAGAAGAACCTTGTCACAGCTCTGGCAATTCTAACCCCTCCCCCTTCTCTCCCTCCAGCAAATCCAGTACCATCATGAGGCCCAAAGTCCCACCCCCACTGCCCCCCAAGGTGGGACCAATGGCTTCTATCAGTCAACAGTGCTTCCTTCCCATGTATTTGTTCATAAACGTGGTGGTGAAGTATCTCTCTGCTTTCTCTGTCTCATTACTCTCTCTCACTCCACCTCTCTTTCCCCCTTGTCTCGCTCTTCTTTTCTCCCTCTCTATCTATCCTCTCTCTCTCTCTCTCATTCCACCTCTCCCCCCCCTCTCTGGCTATCCTTTTCTTCCTCCCTTCTGTCTCTCTATCACTCCCTCTCTCTCTCTCTCTGCCCCCCTTTCTCCCTCCTCCTGTCTCATCGCTCCGTTCTCTCTCTCTCTCCCTCCCTATCCCTCCCTCTCATCCCCCTCTCTCTTCAGCCCAAGTCCATCTGTCCACCCCAGCAGGCACAGGAGAGTACGTCCCAGGGAGAGGACGATGGAGGAGCGACCATCAATCGCTGTCCCGTGTCCAATAGCCCCGCCCGGCCCTCCCACGTCCCCCCGCGCCCCCCACCCCCACGCCTGCCCCCCCACAGACGCAGTAGCCTAGGTAACGAACCCCAGGGCAGTGACGATGATGGGACCTTTAGGCATTTCTGGGAGTGGCTTCACGCCCCACACACGAAGGAGGAGCTGGAGGTGGTTTTGGAGTTGGTGAAGGAGGAGGAGGAAGACAGTAAGACTGGCTGATTGGGTGTCCCTAGAACCTGGCCCCTCCCTGATTGGTTGTTTGTCCCTATCAATCGGCACCTGTAGAGTCTTGCATCACCTCCCTCCTCCTTCCCTCCCTTTCTCTCTCCCTGCCTTCGTCTGTCAGTTTGTAGTGCTGTAGTGTAGTCATGTGGCCTCCTCTGTTGATGTTGATGTCACACAAGAGAATATAGTATACACTTTGTGACAAAAGGTGATGACGTCACATAAATTTAATCATCAAAAATAATACTTGAAAATTATAAGTCCCGCCCCTTTGGGGGCGGATGTGGTGGGCTGTTGATGCTTGCCCCATGAGACGTGGGTGAGAGGCTAAGGTGTTCTGGTGTTTGTCGGAACTTGACATTTTTATGAGGATGTGGTCACCCCCGTAGGCTATAGAACCGTGAGAATGGATTGGATGGATTAGGGGGTTCCCAGGGGCCCTGAACTGTCTGAAGACCCACCGGGGTTCAGCTAAAGTTTGTCACTGATAAGGGCTGTGTGAGGTGTGGTGATGACTTTATGCTGCATACAGGCATCTATGTCAAAATTGCATATGAGGCTTAAAATAAAAGTTCAATACTGAGGGTTAAAATGTGCAATTAAAAAAAGGCAATTAAAAAATGGTTAGGCTGCTACTCTAGTGGTAGTAATGTGTTCAATAATGAAGGGTTAGGGTTAATAAAATTGGGGATTAAAAAATGGTTCAATTTTTAAAAATGTTTAGTTTCAAACGTGGGTCTGACCCATGTCGCGGACGTGTCACTGATAAGATCACGTGTTTCCCGGGCAAAAAGGTGTATATATATGACCCTGTGTGAGATCTGTAGTAGTTGTTGCTATATGACAGTGTCTAAAATGGCGTCTACAAGGATGGTGGGGGAATTGGAAGGGTGTTTATTGCCCCATGAGACGTGGGTGAGAGGCTAAGGTGTTCTGGTGTTTGTAAAATTAGTTGTAGCATCTTGACATTTTTATGAGGATGTGGTCACCCCCGTAGGCTATAGAACCGTGAGAATGGATTGGATGGATTAGGGGGTTCCCAGGGGCCCTGAACTGTCTGAAGACCCACCGGGGTTCAGCTAAAGTTTGTCACTGATAAGGGCTGTGTGAGGTGTGGTGATGACTTTATGCTGCATACAGGCATCTATGTCAAAATTGCATATGAGGCTTAAAATAAAAGTTCAATACTGAGGGTTAAAATGTGCAATTAAATTCTACCTCTTGTTACCTGTTCAAGTGTTATGGTAACATCACACTGCTGGTCATTTCCTCATAATTACACGTGATATATCTATCTGATAGGCATCGCTTGAGTCTTGCATTGAGGTTCAACGTTTTTCAACGTTTGCCATGTGGGACAGTGAACCTGCATTCTGTAATCCTAGTTTTTGTAAGCTATCCTGAAGCATGTTCTAAATGTTTTTTCAAGAAAAAAGTGGCTTGAAAGTCTTGGGATCTTTAGCATTGAGCTGTAAGACCAAATTGTTAGGAAAGTATTTGTTGGTCGTACAAAGCTTTTGGCTTTTTCCTTTTTTTTCTACATGCCAATGGAACAGCATTTTTTGTATTTCATCCAATATGTTCGCAAGTAACATGTCAGTAAAGAAAAGGGTAATGAAAGTCATAGCAGCTCACCACCAAAAATCTGAATTTGACTATGGGTATTGTCTCTTATTTTAACCCTTGGCTTGACATTTTAAATGTACAACATGTACCGCTATATTCCCATAGACACATATAGAGTTCATGAAAAGTATCACTAATTTGGATCGTTATCTCACAATTTGTTATTTAGGTCGATTTTTAGGATAGAACTTGAGTTGATGGTATTATTGTGGGAACTCAAATCAGTCACTCAGCTTTTTCTATTGGCTACCCTCATCAATGCAGAATATGTGCTTGGCCAATGAAATGTGAATGTTCTCGTTTCAGTACGCTGAACGCTTCATCTTTCACTCCACCGTTTCCTAAATCATTTTACCTCATATCCTTTGTTCATCCTAAATTTGTTTCTAATACTGCTTATTCATGTTTTAAGTTACCTATTTATACCAGCACCTTAGATTACCAGACCTGTACAACATTTGATAACAATGTTATTTTTGCACTAAAATAAAATGACTTTTGGAGCTATTGCTTGAGTTGAGTCTAGTGTGTTTCAGATGGTTGGACGTTCAGATTGTTCTGTTTTAGAGAGGAGAGGTGATGAGGGCAGGTGGATGTTCATCATGAAGCTTACTTTGTTTAATACCAGGCTAGTTTGTCTGGTGAGACCACACCAACTCATTGCATAGCTTGTTAACCAACTGGTCCCGGATACACGTAATGTACGTGCACTACTAATTCAGAAATTCATTTTTACACCCATTGGTCGAGAGGGATACTAACTAGCCAACTAGCATGCAGTGGGTGATATTACAGAGAATAATGCCTTTAATGTTTTATTACAGAAATAACTGCCAATAGGTTGTCATTGAATCTCCCCCACATAAAATGTTGCTGTTCATAAGTTATGATCTCAGTTTTGAGCTATGGTGAAGCGTAACAGTGCATATGCAAAACATTGTGAAACTGACATTTATTTTGACTTTTGTTGGACATTCAATATATAGGCTAGGCTATATCTTACTGGTTGTTTGTAGTCTGTCTGTCTATCTCTAGGGTGTGGAAAGTATCCAGCAAATTGGTTCTTCGATGAATATGTGTAGGCCTAGTACTTGTTTCTGTGGTCACCGAAACTACAGCATTTATAGAGAAGTCAAGCTGCAAAAATGCATCATGGAATGTTGCCACTGGCCATGCAGGTAGAACTAGTTACATATCAGGATGTAGTTGAATTATCTGTCAACCTGTACATTTTTCATCGTTAGGGGACACAGTTTATCTGAAGCTAATCTATTTCCAGTGAATGGATATGTTCATGGGTGTGTGTGTTGTCATTCCAATGAGGGATAAGTGCTTAATTTGAGAGTGACCTGAACAATAGCAAGCCCAGGATGTAAATAATGAAATCACATTTAAATCATACATGCACCATTTCTAGTCTAGTACTTGCATAAAAACTAGGCTTAAGGGTGCCCTCTGATCAGATCTTGACAGTTTTTAGGGAAAAGGCACATTTACTTGCGAAAGAGTATGGTTATGAGGGGTCTGTTTTGTTTAACTAAATGGCATATCATCATGGATATCATAGACCAATTCAGCTCACCAGTAGGCACATTTCACGTGCCTCTGTTGCTTGAATGCAACAATTGAATTGGATTCAATTGGATTGTCTGTTGATCTTTTTTCATCATGCTTAATCGAGTTGTTGGGAGTGTTTTAGAGATTGTTTAACGTCGTCATTGCTCGGCTTTACCCTTTCTTGGTTTGTATGACTTCTTCAACTGGTCCCTACATGGATGTCTCAGTTCAGTTGTCATTCTCCATTCAAAATGGGCTAAGAATAGTATAGATGGATGCCTTTTCCATATGACCCATATTTCTCTGTGTTGCAGAAGGACATTCAAGCAAACAATGTTAATAACAAAATGAAACGTGAATCTGGGTTTGCACTATTGTAGGCCTATAGCCTACTGCTGACCATCTAAACATCTCCTAAAAGTATAATGTCAGATATATAGACACAGTAATGCCTCTCTTTGCCTTTCTCCTATCTTCCCCTGAAGAGCTAACCTCCCCTTATAGTAGAGTATAACTTATTTTCTTAATTCAAAGGTAACAATAGGTAACACTGAATGTACTGAAAGCCAGAGTGTTGATATACTTTAAGAAATGACGTATCCACCTGTAATATGCGTATTATGCATGTTCATTAACTTGAACTTATTGACCCCTCAAATTGGGATAGTAAGAAGTCGAAGTTGTCTTTGTTTTCTGATGTCTGTTCTCTGGCAAAAATTGACCCTAAGAATGAGACTGATGGAACATTAGTCATGTTAGTCGTTGAATAGGCATCTACTAGAAAGATTGAATTTGAGATGGTGCGAAGATTGGTCCTACTTTGTATTGCCTGTTGAGGTGCTGTAATAGAGGAGCTGTTACCATAGTTGCGGTGTCGTGTGATCTTATTGTATGTTTAATTTTGGCTTCAGCTTTTACTATTCATATTCCCATCAGACGACAGTTTTTTCCTCAAGTAACCAACAGAAACAATTAATGTTTGTCACCTTTTGCGGAATGCCTGAAAATGTTATGGTTATCGTTAAACCCCCCCTACAACCTTTAATACGCGTAATGGCTCCATAACAATGATGCTTCTCGTACCGTTGTCCGTTATGGTTTATGAGTTGACTTCTCTTGTATTTTTGTTTGTTTAGCTTATGTCTAGATGTTGCTCTTTTATTCCCCAAAAATATGTATGATGGCTTCTGCAGGCCCTGCTACAGTATGATGGTCTCATATCTCACTCTGTCTTGAGTAGTCAACATTTTAGTTTATTTTATCAGGTCTTTTTTGGTGGCGTTCATTTGGAGAACTATGATCGTCGTCACGCAGAGCTTAGCTCCATCCATCCATCGACTCGCAGCGACTCTATCCTGAGAAAGTACGGTTGCAAAAGAAATCGGAGAACATTCGTAGAGCTTCCCCAAACCGAACCAATGCCATATAGCTGAATTACATGCAACATGCAAGACACCATAACTAATAATGCAAGGTATTTTGTATCTTTCTGAAAGCATTGAGGGCTTCAGAGCAACTTGGCTTTTTATATACCAACTTGGAAAATTACCTCAGAACGGTCTCGGGTGCTAGTGTTGTATATCCCCAATTTTAGTGACCAAATGACACAAGCCAATACTGTGTACAAACTTTATCATTTTACTTCCTTTAACCTTTAGTTAAGCAACATTTGTAATTATGGATGAACTTTGAATGTATGTACATTAAAGTTCATGGGACCAAATTTTGTAATTGGGAGTTCAAGTCTCAATGTTGTTATGTACGCATGCAAATCCACCCTTTTTAAAATGTAGTAATACTGTAACTAAAACAACCAATGAACGCTCAGCAGACACTGAGTTGGGACTCATTTGTGTGGCAATATAAGCTGTAGTCATGACTGGATGATATATTGATGTACCAATGAAATGGATATTTAGATTTGCAATGAATCACTATCAATATTCCTGCAATATGTTTTGGTAGTATAAATAGTGGGCTGCGGATTGAAAGAAAGAGGCATGTTGATGGGATGTTGTATGCAGAGCAATAATGACTAAAGTCTGAGTTGGAGTTATGATTTGCTGAGCAGTGTAGATGGGCCAACGTTAGGTAAGATGCATGGCAGGTATCACTCTGAGCGGTACCCTGGCCTGTGGTCTCCAGCACGTCTTGTGGCAACTTTCATTTAACATTTAAGCATTGGTAGGAGGTCATCTAATTAATTGAATATAGGTTACCTGTAACTTTGCAAACCTATAAGTAGTGTTTTTAGTGGTTCGTAGTTGGCTTATAGATGCCACTGAGTGATCATCAAGGATCTAACATCTGCATCTTGAAGTGATGTTATGCAGTGCCGCAATAAAACCAGCGAGGCTTTTCTTGCCCTTTGCCATTTAAAGCTGTTTGTTGCAACCAGAAAACGACAAGAACAGTAGCACGCTATTCATTATCCAAATTTGATACAGTTTTTGATATGACGATAGATGTATTTTTGCATGCTACATTTTACAAAGGGAATACACATTTGAAATTACTTTTCTCAATGTATTTGTGACATGATATACTGATGTAGTGGCATATATCGGTCATTCAAGAGATCAATCGATTGAAAGGCACTGTACAGAGAAGGTTGTATGGAAATTAAATTAAAGTTCTTATGTCATTCTTGTTGTCTGAGCTGAAAACATCCTGCATGTTATTGTTTTATGTGTGCCTTTTCAGAGATTTCCTTTCCACCTCCCATATACTGGGGTTGCCATCCCTATTTCATTTACAGCGCCACATAAAATAATTTCTACATTAATTATCATGCAACCTTAAAAGTGAAGACGCTGCATAGAACGATCAGTATTTGTGTTTTGCACTTTCAAAGTAGTTTCAAAATTGCCCCACTTAAGGTTGGGCAAACTGACAACAAAACAACAATAAAAGACGAGGTATTTTAAGCTATCGATAGGAATTATAAGGAATAACATGACTTTGAAGAGCTTTTCTAAAAAGGTAAAAGATATATCTATATATATATATCTATCTATCTATATAGATAGATATTCATATATATTCATGAAGTATCTCATAAACCTGATATATGCTGCATTGACTTTTCTCATTTCTTTTTTTCTCTTGTGTGCTTCATATTATCCAATAAAAAATTGTATTTCCCCTTTTTTGAGAGGTTTGATCATCACCTAAGGCTGTGCACTGGCCATGCAAAAGCTATTTTCTGATTAAGGAGGTCTTGAACAACATGTACTGCTACATGTTCACTGTCAGATGGAATGAAAGGGTATGTATGAATCTGAAGCGGAATGGTTACGTAGGATTATGTGTAATTTATGCAATTGTTAACATTACATTTGATCAAAGGAATATTTCTAAATTGTAGCGACGTTACTTTCCATGTTTTGCTTTGTAAGGATGCTGTATGTGTCCATATAGCCTAAAACACTGGGTTAAATCAATGAGGACTTAATGTCCACCAACACAACTATCGGGTACCTGGAGACTCCATGCTGTTCAATGTGACTGGTGACTCAGGTATTGCCGTGAAAGGGCTGTATCTGCTACTGTGTCCTATTCCTGTCCTATTCCCCCGCACCTTTGTCTTAAGATAGCCTTAGAACTACACATGGAGTACATTCTTCTCGTACATTTGGCCTTAAAAGTACAAAATTATGCACAAGAAATCCACAATTTGTTTTAATTCCTTTTTTTTTTTTTTTTTTTTTTTTTATAAATGAATGACAATCATCCCCAAATTCTTATCATATTTTTCTTTAAAAAGGCCAACATGTTCTCATGTCTCAACTTTTTTTTCATAGTGAACACAATTAGAATTTGGGGATGATTGTCATTCATTAAAAAAAAAAAAAAAAAAAAAAAAAAAAAAGGAATTAAAACAAGTTCAGCACGTGACTGCATCTCCAGGACACTCCAACATTCATAGGAGGTAGATATATGGCAATGACGCATGACATGGTTTCTGAAGTGTCTATGGGAATCAAGCTCTCTTGCAAGTTGTGGATTTCTTGTGCATAATTTTGTACTTTTAAGGCCAAATGTACGAGAAGAATGTACTCCATGTGTAGTTCTAAGGCTATCTTAAGACAAAGGTGCGGGGGAATAGGACAGGAATAGGACACAGTAGCAGATACAGCCCTTTCACGGCAATACCTGAGTCACCAGTCACATTGAACAGCATGGAGTCTCCAGGTACCCGATAGTTGTGTTGGTGGACATTAAGTCCTCATTGATTTAACCCAGTGTTTTAGGCTATATGGACACATACAGCATCCTTACAAAGCAAAACATGGAAAGTAACGTCGCTACAATTTAGAAATATTCCTTTGATCAAATGTAATGTTAACAATTGCATAAATTACACATAATCCTACGTAACCATTCCGCTTCAGATTCATACATACCCTTTCATTCCATCTGACAGTGAACATGTAGCAGTACATGTTGTTCAAGACCTCCTTAATCAGAAAATAGCTTTTGCATGGCCAGTGCACAGCCTTAGGTGATGATCAAACCTCTCAAAAAAGGGGAAATACAATTTTTTATTGGATAATATGAAGCACACAAGAGAAAAAAAGAAATGAGAAAAGTCAATGCAGCATATATCAGGTTTATGAGATACTTCATGAATATATATGAATATCTATCTATATAGATAGATAGATATATATATATATAGATATATCTTTTACCTTTTTAGAAAAGCTCTTCAAAGTCATGTTATTCCTTATAATTCCTATCGATAGCTTAAAATACCTCGTCTTTTATTGTTGTTTTGTTGTCAGTTTGCCCAACCTTAAGTGGGGCAATTTTGAAACTACTTTGAAAGTGCAAAACACAAATACTGATCGTTCTATGCAGCGTCTTCACTTTTAAGGTTGCATGATAATTAATGTAGAAATTATTTTATGTGGCGCTGTAAATGAAATAGGGATGGCAACCCCAGTATATGGGAGGTGGAAAGGAAATCTCTGAAAAGGCACACATAAAACAATAACATGCAGGATGTTTTCAGCTCAGACAACAAGAATGACATAAGAACTTTAATTTAATTTCCATACAACCTTCTCTGTACAGTGCCTTTCAATCGATTGATCTCTTGAATGACCGATATATGCCACTACATCAGTATATCATGTCACAAATACATTGAGAAAAGTAATTTCAAATGTGTATTCCCTTTGTAAAATGTAGCATGCAAAAATACATCTATCGTCATATCAAAAACTGTATCAAATTTGGATAATGAATAGCGTGCTACTGTTCTTGTCGTTTTCTGGTTGCAACAAACAGCTTTAAATGGCAAAGGGCAAGAAAAGCCTCGCTGGTTTTATTGCGGCACTGCATAACATCACTTCAAGATGCAGATGTTAGATCCTTGATGATCACTCAGTGGCATCTATAAGCCAACTACGAACCACTAAAAACACTACTTATAGGTTTGCAAAGTTACAGGTAACCTATATTCAATTAATTAGATGACCTCCTACCAATGCTTAAATGTTAAATGAAAGTTGCCACAAGACGTGCTGGAGACCACAGGCCAGGGTACCGCTCAGAGTGATACCTGCCATGCATCTTACCTAACGTTGGCCCATCTACACTGCTCAGCAAATCATAACTCCAACTCAGACTTTAGTCATTATTGCTCTGCATACAACATCCCATCAACATGCCTCTTTCTTTCAATCCGCAGCCCACTATTTATACTACCAAAACATATTGCAGGAATATTGATAGTGATTCATTGCAAATCTAAATATCCATTTCATTGGTACATCAATATATCATCCAGTCATGACTACAGCTTATATTGCCACACAAATGAGTCCCAACTCAGTGTCTGCTGAGCGTTCATTGGTTGTTTTAGTTACAGTATTACTACATTTTAAAAAGGGTGGATTTGCATGCGTACATAACAACATTGAGACTTGAACTCCCAATTACAAAATTTGGTCCCATGAACTTTAATGTACATACATTCAAAGTTCATCCATAATTACAAATGTTGCTTAACTAAAGGTTAAAGGAAGTAAAATGATAAAGTTTGTACACAGTATTGGCTTGTGTCATTTGGTCACTAAAATTGGGGATATACAACACTAGCACCCGAGACCGTTCTGAGGTAATTTTCCAAGTTGGTATATAAAAAGCCAAGTTGCTCTGAAGCCCTCAATGCTTTCAGAAAGATACAAAATACCTTGCATTATTAGTTATGGTGTCTTGCATGTTGCATGTAATTCAGCTATATGGCATTGGTTCGGTTTGGGGAAGCTCTACGAATGTTCTCCGATTTCTTTTGCAACCGTACTTTCTCAGGATAGAGTCGCTGCGAGTCGATGGATGGATGGAGCTAAGCTCTGCGTGACGACGATCATAGTTCTCCAAATGAACGCCACCAAAAAAGACCTGATAAAATAAACTAAAATGTTGACTACTCAAGACAGAGTGAGATATGAGACCATCATACTGTAGCAGGGCCTGCAGAAGCCATCATACATATTTTTGGGGAATAAAAGAGCAACATCTAGACATAAGCTAAACAAACAAAAATACAAGAGAAGTCAACTCATAAACCATAACGGACAACGGTACGAGAAGCATCATTGTTATGGAGCCATTACGCGTATTAAAGGTTGTAGGGGGGGTTTAACGATAACCATAACATTTTCAGGCATTCCGCAAAAGGTGACAAACATTAATTGTTTCTGTTGGTTACTTGAGGAAAAAACTGTCGTCTGATGGGAATATGAATAGTAAAAGCTGAAGCCAAAATTAAACATACAATAAGATCACACGACACCGCAACTATGGTAACAGCTCCTCTATTACAGCACCTCAACAGGCAATACAAAGTAGGACCAATCTTCGCACCATCTCAAATTCAATCTTTCTAGTAGATGCCTATTCAACGACTAACATGACTAATGTTCCATCAGTCTCATTCTTAGGGTCAATTTTTGCCAGAGAACAGACATCAGAAAACAAAGACAACTTCGACTTCTTACTATCCCAATTTGAGGGGTCAATAAGTTCAAGTTAATGAACATGCATAATACGCATATTACAGGTGGATACGTCATTTCTTAAAGTATATCAACACTCTGGCTTTCAGTACATTCAGTGTTACCTATTGTTACCTTTGAATTAAGAAAATAAGTTATACTCTACTATAAGGGGAGGTTAGCTCTTCAGGGGAAGATAGGAGAAAGGCAAAGAGAGGCATTACTGTGTCTATATATCTGACATTATACTTTTAGGAGATGTTTAGATGGTCAGCAGTAGGCTATAGGCCTACAATAGTGCAAACCCAGATTCACGTTTCATTTTGTTATTAACATTGTTTGCTTGAATGTCCTTCTGCAACACAGAGAAATATGGGTCATATGGAAAAGGCATCCATCTATACTATTCTTAGCCCATTTTGAATGGAGAATGACAACTGAACTGAGACATCCATGTAGGGACCAGTTGAAGAAGTCATACAAACCAAGAAAGGGTAAAGCCGAGCAATGACGACGTTAAACAATCTCTAAAACACTCCCAACAACTCGATTAAGCATGATGAAAAAAGATCAACAGACAATCCAATTGAATCCAATTCAATTGTTGCATTCAAGCAACAGAGGCACGTGAAATGTGCCTACTGGTGAGCTGAATTGGTCTATGATATCCATGATGATATGCCATTTAGTTAAACAAAACAGACCCCTCATAACCATACTCTTTCGCAAGTAAATGTGCCTTTTCCCTAAAAACTGTCAAGATCTGATCAGAGGGCACCCTTAAGCCTAGTTTTTATGCAAGTACTAGACTAGAAATGGTGCATGTATGATTTAAATGTGATTTCATTATTTACATCCTGGGCTTGCTATTGTTCAGGTCACTCTCAAATTAAGCACTTATCCCTCATTGGAATGACAACACACACACCCATGAACATATCCATTCACTGGAAATAGATTAGCTTCAGATAAACTGTGTCCCCTAACGATGAAAAATGTACAGGTTGACAGATAATTCAACTACATCCTGATATGTAACTAGTTCTACCTGCATGGCCAGTGGCAACATTCCATGATGCATTTTTGCAGCTTGACTTCTCTATAAATGCTGTAGTTTCGGTGACCACAGAAACAAGTACTAGGCCTACACATATTCATCGAAGAACCAATTTGCTGGATACTTTCCACACCCTAGAGATAGACAGACAGACTACAAACAACCAGTAAGATATAGCCTAGCCTATATATTGAATGTCCAACAAAAGTCAAAATAAATGTCAGTTTCACAATGTTTTGCATATGCACTGTTACGCTTCACCATAGCTCAAAACTGAGATCATAACTTATGAACAGCAACATTTTATGTGGGGGAGATTCAATGACAACCTATTGGCAGTTATTTCTGTAATAAAACATTAAAGGCATTATTCTCTGTAATATCACCCACTGCATGCTAGTTGGCTAGTTAGTATCCCTCTCGACCAATGGGTGTAAAAATGAATTTCTGAATTAGTAGTGCACGTACATTACGTGTATCCGGGACCAGTTGGTTAACAAGCTATGCAATGAGTTGGTGTGGTCTCACCAGACAAACTAGCCTGGTATTAAACAAAGTAAGCTTCATGATGAACATCCACCTGCCCTCATCACCTCTCCTCTCTAAAACAGAACAATCTGAACGTCCAACCATCTGAAACACACTAGACTCAACTCAAGCAATAGCTCCAAAAGTCATTTTATTTTAGTGCAAAAATAACATTGTTATCAAATGTTGTACAGGTCTGGTAATCTAAGGTGCTGGTATAAATAGGTAACTTAAAACATGAATAAGCAGTATTAGAAACAAATTTAGGATGAACAAAGGATATGAGGTAAAATGATTTAGGAAACGGTGGAGTGAAAGATGAAGCGTTCAGCGTACTGAAACGAGAACATTCACATTTCATTGGCCAAGCACATATTCTGCATTGATGAGGGTAGCCAATAGAAAAAGCTGAGTGACTGATTTGAGTTCCCACAATAATACCATCAACTCAAGTTCTATCCTAAAAATCGACCTAAATAACAAATTGTGAGATAACGATCCAAATTAGTGATACTTTTCATGAACTCTATATGTGTCTATGGGAATATAGCGGTACATGTTGTACATTTAAAATGTCAAGCCAAGGGTTAAAATAAGAGACAATACCCATAGTCAAATTCAGATTTTTGGTGGTGAGCTGCTATGACTTTCATTACCCTTTTCTTTACTGACATGTTACTTGCGAACATATTGGATGAAATACAAAAAATGCTGTTCCATTGGCATGTAGAAAAAAAAGGAAAAAGCCAAAAGCTTTGTACGACCAACAAATACTTTCCTAACAATTTGGTCTTACAGCTCAATGCTAAAGATCCCAAGACTTTCAAGCCACTTTTTTCTTGAAAAAACATTTAGAACATGCTTCAGGATAGCTTACAAAAACTAGGATTACAGAATGCAGGTTCACTGTCCCACATGGCAAACGTTGAAAAACGTTGAACCTCAATGCAAGACTCAAGCGATGCCTATCAGATAGATATATCACGTGTAATTATGAGGAAATGACCAGCAGTGTGATGTTACCATAACACTTGAACAGGTAACAAGAGGTAGAATTTAATTGCACATTTTAACCCTCAGTATTGAACTTTTATTTTAAGCCTCATATGCAATTTTGACATAGATGCCTGTATGCAGCATAAAGTCATCACCACACCTCACACAGCCCTTATCAGTGACAAACTTTAGCTGAACCCCGGTGGGTCTTCAGACAGTTCAGGGCCCCTGGGAACCCCCTAATCCATCCAATCCATTCTCACGGTTCTATAGCCTACGGGGGTGACCACATCCTCATAAAAATGTCAAGATGCTACAACTAATTTTACAAACACCAGAACACCTTAGCCTCTCACCCACGTCTCATGGGGCAATAAACACCCTTCCAATTCCCCCACCATCCTTGTAGACGCCATTTTAGACACTGTCATATAGCAACAACTACTACAGATCTCACACAGGGTCATATATATACACCTTTTTGCCCGGGAAACACGTGATCTTATCAGTGACACGTCCGCGACATGGGTCAGACCCACGTTTGAAACTAAACATTTTTAAAAATTGAACCATTTTTTAATCCCCAATTTTATTAACCCTAACCCTTCATTATTGAACACATTACTACCACTAGAGTAGCAGCCTAACCATTTTTTAATTGCCTTTTTTTAATTGCACATTTTAACCCTCAGTATTGAACTTTTATTTTAAGCCTCATATGCAATTTTGACATAGATGCCTGTATGCAGCATAAAGTCATCACCACACCTCACACAGCCCTTATCAGTGACAAACTTTAGCTGAACCCCGGTGGGTCTTCAGACAGTTCAGGGCCCCTGGGAACCCCCTAATCCATCCAATCCATTCTCACGGTTCTATAGCCTACGGGGGTGACCACATCCTCATAAAAATGTCAAGTTCCGACAAACACCAGAACACCTTAGCCTCTCACCCACGTCTCATGGGGCAAGCATCAACAGCCCACCACATCCGCCCCCAAAGGGGCGGGACTTATAATTTTCAAGTATTATTTTTGATGATTAAATTTATGTGACGTCATCACCTTTTGTCACAAAGTGTATACTATATTCTCTCACACACTCTTGTTGAAGCAATCAGTGCGATCAATCTTACTGGATGTCATCAAACTCTCAGAATGTGATCCACTCACTCTCAGTCTTATCTCTCTGGTCCAGTGTGTGTTATCATTGTTGAATCATTGACATTGATGGGGTTCATATTAGCAATCATGTCAACCTCTCTCCGTTCCTGATTCATTTGTATAATTACATTTTTGCATTTTGTTGTGTGTCTATTTGTTAATTGTAGAACACTCACACCATTGATCGATGCAACACTCACATGGACTCTTTATTTCTTACTCACTTACTCACACACACACTTACATTACATCATTTAGCAGATGCTTTTATCCAAAGCGACTTACAATAAGTACATTTGTCTAAGTAAGTGAATCAACTATACATCGTAAGTAAAACCTTTGATAAGAACAAGTGCCATCGGCAGTCACAGTGCTAGAGAAAGGAGGGAAACAAGTTATTTTTAGTTTTTTTTCACACACAGGCATACACACTAACTGATGTGTATTGTGTAATAAATGTGTATTTCCCTGTACAGGTAATGGACTGAACTCACAGCAGAATGGAAAGAGGGACAGTGCTGCAGAGAGACAGTCCACTATGCCCCCTAGTGTCCCCATACGGATAGACAAGAAGGACATTCCGGTAATGCCATGAGAATCTTATCTAGTGACTCGACTTTCACACACTCAAATATGACTAACACTGCTATCCCAATACATTAAGAACTCTAGTATGCACCAGTGCTCATTGACTGTGTGTGTGTGTGTGTGTGTGTGTGTGTGTCTCTGTGTCTGTGTCTGTATTTCTTCCTCTCAGGTGCCAATCAGTAATGGCCTCCCACCAACACCCAAGGTCCATGTGAGTACAGTATGATACCTACCTGCTCCTTTTATCTGTAGTTTAGATTAAATTACACGTTATTGTCTGTACAAACTGAAATTTGTCTTTCAACGAACATGCTTTAAAAACAGGGGATTACAGTACATCAATACAAATACAATAGATATGCATACAAAAGGTTACATTATTAAACTCACATATATTGTACAGGAACAACATAAACACGTTGAAATGCAGACATAATGATACCATACACCATCGTAACACTCACAGGAACTTTTATGTAGAAATAGAGGTGTATGTGACCATCTTCTAACTGGGATCCTTGGGAAGGTCCAACTCTTACGTCACCCCATTAAAATTGAGATTAAAAACAGATTAAGATAAAGTTAGGTTAGGTAAGGTTTAAGCTTAAGGGTTGAGGGTAGTGTCCGAAGGATCCAATGACTGTATTTGTCCTTCCCACAACCCTCCTGTCTGTTTCCTCAGATGGGGGCCTGTTTCTCCAAGGTGTTCAACGGCTGCCCACTGAAAATCCATTGTGCAACTTCCTGGATCAACCCAGAAACCAGAGGTACAGTAGGCCAATCAAGCAAAAGACCTTAGTGGTGAGTAATGGTGTCCATGAGTAATGGTGTCTTTGTTTTATCTTATTTTTTTTAGATCAATATTTGATATTTGGAGCAGAGGAGGGGATCTACACTTTAAACCTGAACGAACTGCACGAGACGTCCATGGAGCAGGTGGGTACACACATACGCACATAAAATGGATGTTTCTGAATGTTATTATCCCAGATCTGAATTACCTATATCTGTCTACTCTCTCCTGTCCTTAGCTCTTTTCCCGGCGGTGCACTTGGCTGTACGTCATGAACAGCACTCTACTCTCCATATCTGGTACAACTACATCTACACACCCATTGTACCTGACTGTTGTCGACTGCAGTGATTCTCAACCTTGGGGTCGGGGCGCGAGATGATTTCAAAAATGTGAAAAAAAATGTTTTTATAGGCCTACCCAAATGTTTGATCATATTAATAATTTTGAAAAGTAATATGGCCTTATAATTGAACAAATATCAATAAAAATACCTTAAACTATCTACAGTACCTTAAAGTAACCTCTTACTTCAGACAAGAGAGTGAGATCATGTAGGGGTCTGGTTCGACCTGATTAGACCCGAGTAATTAAAAAACAGACGTTCTCGCTTTCCTCATATGAGCTCCGATGAGGTAGCCTGGCCGTTCGGCAAGCGAATCATTTTCATTTAGCATAACTTTTTGTATAACAAGCATACATTTCTGTATAACTTTCTGTATTTCAATATAACATAAAACAATGTGCTTATTTAGTTGCTGACATTTCTTTTTGCCAAAAGGTTCAAACTTGAGGTTTTCACCTTTTAAAACTTTAACTTGTTTAAATTTTTTTTGTCTCTGTTGTCTGTCCTTTCCTGAAATATCAGTGTATCCTGTGAGGTATTTTTTGGTTGGAGACGGACCTTTACAGTGCATCTGGGTCATGTTTTACCCTTTAAAAGTGAACATTTTCAACCCTGAAATTGAAAATCTTTCTTTGAGGTGAAGTATTTCTGACATTGTTGTTGTTGTTTCCAGGGAAAGCCTCCCAGCTCTACTCTCACAACATGGCTGGTCTGTTTGAGCATGCTCGGCAGATGCAGAAACTACCAATGGCCATTCCCACGCACAAACTACCAGACAAAATTATTCCAAGGTAATGTCTCTGGCCCTTGCGTCCATCTTGAGTGTCTATATTGTGTTTGTAAAGGATACCTGATTATGAAAAACTGATTTCCTGTCATATGCTTGTAGGAAGTTTGCAGTATCGAATAAGATTCCAGATACGAAAGGGTGCCAAAAGTGCTGTGTTGGTGAGTGCCTAATCTTGAATAGTTCTTACATAAACAAATTGATAGTGATGGAATGCAAAGAGTGTGGGAAACCTTTAATGTGTCTGTCTGTGTGTTCGTCCGTCCGTCCAGTGAGGAACCCATACACGGGACACAAGTACCTCTGTGGGGCATTCCAGTCCAGTGTGGTGCTGCTGGAGTGGGTGGAGCCTATGCAGACGTTCATGCTTATCAAGGTGAGTGTCTGGAGGTGTTTGAAATGCTGGTGTATACTAGCATGTACACTAGCAGACTTGTACACGAGCACACTAACTTCTCTCCTGTCCCCTCTGTAGAACATAGACTTCCCTCTGCCCTGTCCCCTGGAGGTGTTTGAGATGCTGGTGGTCCCGGAGCAGCAGTACCCTCTGATCTGTGTGGCTGTCAGCAAGGGAACTGAACTCAGCCAGGTGGTGCGGTTTGGCACGGTCAACCCCAACTCAACCGCCTCCTGGTTCACAGAGGCCGGTCAGTGCAACATGGTCACTATGATGACGGTGATGACGATGGTGGTGGTGGTGATGATGATGATGAAGACGGTGATAATGTTCTTCTCTCCCTCTCAGACACACCCCAGACATGTGTGATCCACGTCACTCAACTCGAGAGAGACACCATCTTAGTCTGCCTCGACCGTGAGTACAACCTCTCCTCTTCCTCTCTCTCTCTGTTCCCTAAACTCAGCCCCTACAGTACAATAACCTGAGCGCTGTCTCTCTCTCCTTTCTTAGGGTGTATAAAGATCGTCAACCTCCAGGGCAGGTTAAAGTCGAGCAGGAAGCTGTCTGCTGAGCTCACCTTCAACTTCCAGATCGAGGCCATAGGTGAGTGAACACAACCATTATAATCTTACCCCAATATCCACAACCACCCCTCACACCTCAGTCTTCATTGTCGGGCTGATTTCCCAGATGCAGATTAAGCCTAGTGTGTTTGTGTGCATCTATGTGGCAAAACGGGTAAAACCCATGTGTCTTTGCAGTGTGCCTCCAAGATAGTGTTCTGGCATTCTGGAGACATGGTATGCAAGGGCGGAGTTTTAAGACCAACGAGGTATGGTATGGTATGGTATGGTATGGTATGGTGTGTGTGTGTGTGTGTGTGTGTGTGTGTAAGAGAGAGAAACATTGAACAGTGGAGAGAGATGGAAAGATTATTTGTTAGAGGACTGTTATTTTGTGTTGTGTTAATGTTATCTAATGCTGATCATCTGTCTCCACAGATCACTCAGGAGATCTCTGACAACACACGGATCTTCAGACTGCTGGGATCAGACAAGTGAGTAGGGATCCATGGAGCTCAATGTACATACACACGTGCACACACACACACACTCTCTTTTGTTTACCTCTGTCAGTTTTAACTAATATTAGCATGGACATCATCATCATCATCGATCCATGTGTTTTCTAGCAGCCTGGAATAGGATCCTGAGTCTGACTGCTGCAGTCAGTGTTGTTGCTTGTGTTTGTGTATGCATGCTTGCTTCTCTCCTAATGGCCTGTTTGATTTTGTGAATGGAGGGACAGAGAGTCGCCAGTATGCCCAGGTATACTCACTGTTCCCTGGGCCACAGCAGAACTCGTTACTGGGTCTCTGCTGGTCGATTAATGTCTCCTGGGGGGACCTGGGATTTGATACTTTGTTTGATACTATATCCTGTTTTAAAAACAATTGTACCTTATTAACATGGTGAATTTCCAGGTTTTCCTCTGTCCACAGAGGGAGTGTTTTAAAATGAAATGAGAAGATATGAGAAGGGTTCAGACTTTTATATGTGTGACGGAGTCCGCTAGTGTGTGAAAGATTTTCTTTGCTTTATAAGTCGTCATTTATTGATATCACTATTCTCTGGGCTTGCATATGTATGTAACCTCCTTGGTGCCTTTTGGCCCTTGGCACTTCCTGTTGTGAGTCTGACTCATGTTCTTCTGTCTGTTTCAGAGTGGTGGTACTAGAGAGCCGGCCGACAGACAACCCCACAGCACACAGCAACCTGTACATCCTCGCTGGCCACGAGAACAGCTACTGAGCCACGCCCATACCGTACCATATGGTATCCTGGGAAATACACAACTCACTACAGACAGACAGAGGGAAAAACAGAGAGACAAGCAGGCAGACAGACAGACAGAGAGACAGACAGACTGCTACTACTGCTTCAGCTACTCAGAAGACAGATCCTTCATGGGTCCGCTTCCAAACTTGCCATCTTTTTTTCCTTTTTTTTCTTCATTTTTTTTTCTTTCTTTAACATTTATTTATTTATTTATTTATTGTGGCATGATGTAAACAAGCAAGCAAACAAAGACCTGGATGATGACTTTTAGATATGATTTAATTGTTTTTGTTTTAAAAGTGTTGCCACCACTGCTAGCATCTTATCCCACCACAAGTGCTTAATTGACCTCTATTTAATTGTTGTAAATATAAATGTAGTATTTTTTTTGCAGAAAGGGACCCTGGCTACTACTCTGGGGTTGAACACTAAAGACAGGTTGTGTAGGTAGGTGTTTGGTACAAGTATGGAGACTGTAAAGATGTCAAATGGGGGGGGGGGGGGGGTTGACTTCCTGTTTCCTGGTCATGTGATGAGGAACAGGATGCTAACCCCTCACTTTTAGTTTGGGCTTTGGTCCTGTCCAGAAACTACCTGTATCCCATTCCCTGTATCCCATAAGCATTGGATAGGTATAAGCAAGTACCATCTTGTTTATACCTATCCAATCCTCTCAGATCTACTAAGGTGTCTGGGGGGGGGTGGTGGTGGTGGTGGTGGTTAAGGGTTGATTCTGGACCATTATGCACCAAGGAAGCACCATTTGCTAGTCATTTCATTCTGCACGCATCATCAGGGCACTTTCTTACTTCTAGTTTGCTTTGAGAAAAAGTCTTATTGGAGATATTTGTTCCATTCTTTAGCAACGTAAAAATGTGACGTTGTTGCATCTAACTGTATGAGTGTAAACGTACATAATATACAGTGCCCTCCATAAGTATTAGAAAGAGGAAGCATTGTGTCTTCTTTTTACTCTATACTTCAACAGTTTGGATTTGAAATCAAACAATTACTATGGGGTCAAAGTAGAGATTATCAGTTTTAATTCAATGTTGTTGTTTTTTTTCAGATTGGGCTCACCATTTAGAAAGTACAACATTTTTTTTTATCATACTCCCCCTATTTCAGGGCTCCAAAAGTATTGGACAAAATCATACAATGTCTGAATAAAGTACTCATGTTTAGTATTTGGTCGACAATCCTTTGCATGCAATAACTGCCTGAAGTCTGTGACCCATTGACCCCACCAGACACTGGGTATATTCTTTGGTGATGCTCTGCCAGGCCTGTACTGCAGCCATCTTCAGTTGTTGTTTGTTTTGAAGTCTTTTTACCTAAAGTCTTATCATCAGGAAATGAAATGCATCTTCAATTGGTTTTAAATAAAGAATTGTACACTTTTTGGCCCTGAAAAACTCACTAGTTGCTATGGCAGTATGTTTGGGGTCATTGTCTTACTGTATGATGAAGCGCCATCCAATGAATTTGGAGGCATTTGCTTGTACTCAAGCAGAATACCTTGTGTTAGCAGCTATACATGCCCAAACCATAGCACCCCCCCCCCCCCCACCATGATTCACAGATGAGGTATATGCTGCCTGTTTGCAATTGCTGGGCTCACCAATGCTTTCTTCTTTTTTAATGCTGTTCCAAACTGTTGATTTTGGTAAGTCTAAGGTTTTGGCTATGTTCTGATAGATCTTTCTGATATTTCAGCCTCATAATGGCTTCCTTGACTTTCATTGACGTCTCTTTGGTCCTCATGTTGACACCAATAGCAGATTCCAAAGGCAAATGCAAAGCCTAGAAATCAATACTAGACATTGACAACTCTCTTGTGCCTGCACAAACAATGTGACGGAACACACCTGACTAACCAGAAACACCTGTCAAGCCAATTTTCCAAAACGTTTGGTGCCCTAAAATAAGGGGACTATGTATAAAAAGGGTTGTAATTTCTAAATGGTGAAACCAATCTGAAAAAAATAAATCATTGAATAAAAGCTGAGAATGTCTACTTTAACCTCATAGTAATTGTTTGATTTCAAATCCAAACTGTTGGAGTATAGGGCTAAAGGAAGACTCTTTCCAATACTTATGGAGGGCACTGTAGATACGTGTGCATGAAAGGGCGTACATGTATGAACCTGCTACATATATACATATATATATATATATATATATATATATATATATATATATATATATATATATATATATATATATATATATGCGTTGTATGTACAGTGCCTATAGAAAGTCATCCTACCCCTTTGAAATAGTTACTATATTTGTCGTACAGCCTGAAATCAAAACCCATTAAAAAAAAACTTTTCCAGCTTTATATACAAATTTAGCCATACAACATCAAACTAATGAAAAAAAAGAAAGAAAAAGGCGACAGTTCTAAAAATGTATAAAAAATGAAAAACAAGAATAACAGGGTTGGAAAAGTCATCAGTCCCCTGATTTAATACTTTGTAGAGCCACCTTTTGCTGCAATTACAGCCATCAATCTGTTTGGATATGTCTCTACTAGCTTTGCACACCTAGATTGGAGAATATTTGCCCATTCTTCCTTGCAGAATTGTTCGAGTTCAGTCAAATTCCGTGGTGAGCGGCGATGGACTGCTCTCTTCAAGTCCATCCACAGATTTAAGTCAGGGCTCTGACTTGGCCACTCAAGGACATTCACCTTTCTATCCTTAAGCCACTGCATTGTTCTTTTGGCGGTATGTTTAGGATCGTTGTCGTGTTGGAAGGTGAATGACCTGCCCATCTTCAGCTGTCTAGCAGAGGGACGCAGGTTGTCCTCAAGAATTTGGGTGTACTTGGCAGCATCCATTTTCCCTTCAATCCTGACCAATTACCCAGTCCCCGCTGAAGAGAAACATCCCTACAACATAATGTTGCCACCACCATGCTTCACAGTAGGTATGGTGTGTTTTGGGTGGTGTGCTGTGTTTGGTTTTCGCCAAACATAGCGCTTGGAGTTCAGTCCAAAAAGTTCAATCTTAGTCTTGTCTGACCATAAAACCTTTTTCCACATGGCAACAGAATCTTCCAGGTGTGTTTTTGCATAGCACAAACGAGACTGATTGTGGCACTTTTTCTTTCTTGCTACCCTGCCATACAGGCCAGCTTTGTGTAAAGCTTGTGAGATTGTTGTCACATGCACAGACAGACCAGTCCCAGCCATAAAGACTTGTAAGTCCTTCAAAGTTGCCTTTGGCCTCTTGGTAGCTTCTCTGATCAATGTCCTCCTGGCTCGGTCATCCAGTTTGGACGGACGGCCTGATCTAGGCAAGGTGTTGGTGGTGCCATACGCCTTCCACTTCTTAATGATGCTCTGAACGGTACTCAGAGGGATAGCTAAAGCCTTCAAAATCTTTTTGTAGCCTTCCTACAACTTTATCCCGGAGGCCTTTTGAAAGTACTTTTCCAACCATGGTGAATTCTTTGCAGAACCATGCACTTCTAGTAGTGGAATCCTCAAGAAACAGCTGGTTTTATTCTGAAGTAATCAAAACCACTACAATTGATGTCAGGTGGGGGGCAATTAGCCTGGTGTTTGATCTGGAAGTTGATTGGTTGCACCTGAGCAAGTCTATAATGGTATACTCTAAGGGGCTGATCACTTAACCAAACCAGGTATTTCACTTATTAATTTGTAATAATTGTCCAGAATTTAAAAAATATATATTTTCACTTTGATGATGAGGGTTATAATGTATACATACAGCTCAAAAAAGTTAGATTTGATTTATTTTAATTTCCAGGGTGTAATGTGACAAAAGGTAAAGATTTCACAGGGTATGATGACTTTCTATAGGCACTGTATATGAGTCTACACTTCTATCTCCACATGCCCTTCACAAACTGTGACACAGAGGTTGCATTAGAATAGTACAAATGAACACTTAACTGAACATTACTGAAATCATAGATCGAGAATTATATTTCTATGACAACAAGTTGTGCAAAAACAGTTGTAACTTAAATAAATAAAAAACACTACAAGATTCATGTTGCGATTAATTTACACAGTAAAGATGTATAGAATTTATGATTAAGGACACAGTAGCTCCCCTCCTGTCTGCTGCATTACCATTTTCAGATTGCAATGCACATTATTCTTATGTATATAGTGTAAAATAAAATCTGTTGGTTTTGCATACTGTATAATTGCCTATATTTTGTTTCAAATGTGTAACAGATTGATGAAACAAGTTAACACATTAAAAGAAGGAACTGAAGAGTGCTGTCTGTGTGGTATGTTGTTATGCTGGAATGGTCAATGGTATGTTGTGAATTGTAAAAACATTTCAGAGGGAAGGAGAGACTTTGGGAGAGGCAATGGTCCTTTCTCAATTGTTTGAAACTCGATTCCTTGTTTCCTCTCCTCTGTCGTCCACTCGCTTCCTACTCAAAACAAAGATCTAGGTTTCTCCCCTTAGATATTCTCCAATACTTTTTGAGAAGGAAGCAAGTGGAGGACTTGAAGAATTGAGTGTCTAACAAATACACATTTCGAAAGGGTTGTGTGATAGCATTCAGGTGTATACTTTTGTCTTGGTTAGCAGCTACTGCATAACTAAAACACCATCTCCAGGTATCAAAAAAGAGTGATAATAATGTTGACTTCTCTCATCTTTTTTTAATTCCCCTAATTTTTTAATCATTATGATTGTCACAATTTTAATTTATTTACAAAACAAAATTCTCTTGCAGGCACATCAAATTTGAACAATTCAAAAGTATTCTATTTTGATTTGGGGGAATACATTTACAAATATTTTCCAATTATTTTCTTAATTTATGAATGATTAATGTACATTATACTAGTTCCTGAGTATAGTATGCAGCATAGATGTTCTCCATGGTCAAGGAGATCTATAAAACTGAGGCAGAGTGCTTATTGAAAGCCAAAGATGATTAACCTATACAGCATTCCTACAGAGATTATAGAAGAGAGGAGTATGAATGTTTTATATACAGTGTACATGGCAGCAAAGTAGATCTCTGGGGCGTTTCCGAAAGTCTGAACTCTCATTACTCAATTTGTGTACTCAACTATCATTAAAACCCATTTGTGCCGACTGCCGCGCGACATCTACCGCCGGTTGCTGCGTTGCGCACATTTGAATTTACCGCCATTTTTGATTTGTCGTAATTTTCATGAGTGCAGCATATAATGCACTGTCATTGGTTCAAATACACATGAGGTGGGTCTTGTTGATTTTTTAAAACCACGTGAGCACCCGAATGTCGTGTCGTGTCGCGGAAAATCAATCAGACATACAAGTGCGTTCGGCGAACCACACGACATTTGGGTCAACAAGACCCACCTCATGTGTATTTGAACCAATGACAGTGCATTATATGCTGCACTCATGAAAATTACGACAAATCAAAAATGCTGCGCTGCGCAGCAACTGGCGGCAAATTCAAATGTGCGTAACGCAGCAACCGGCGGTAGATGCAATGCTGCGTAGCGCAGCATCCGGCACAAATGGGTTAAAGGAGCTACACATGACAATTTCACTGTACTACAGCATATAATGGTCTTGAAATTGACAGGGTTTGTGGCGTGATGTTGTTTAAAAGTAATAGCTCCCCACCAATGTTTCGATTGGCTAGTGTATTGATTTCTCCTGGCAGGTACGGCCACTCTGTTGTGAAATCGTAGCTCATTACAGAAAGTAGGCAAATCAAAACTATCCATAGCAAATAGTTATTAGCATATATAATAATAGCTAGTATAAATAACAGCTTATTGCAATTTCGACTCGTGGCCACAGATTTCATGGGTAGGTCATTTGTGTGTGTGTGTTTTTTTTTGGTTCTTTTTTGCCGGTAGCTCTGTGGTCACACGGCAGTCCCACAGTCGATAGGGTCAAGGTGGGTGACCCTTTGGGTGTTCCCTGCCTCGTGATCGTTGGAGTTCTCCGTCGATGGCCTTGTCTTTCCCCTCCCCTCCCGTCCTGGAGGACACACAGCACACAAGTCACTCCACTGCTTGTACAGTAGGGTTAAGTAACGAGAATGTCCTTTATGTTTTATCAGTGATATTTAATATTTTATCAATTGCAAATTTACTGTGAATTTGTGAAATACCCATAGATTTGACACTGTATATCATACATTCAGTGCTCTCCATAAGTATTGAAAAGAGGAAGCATTTTGTCTTCTTTTAGCTTTTTACTCCAACAGTTTGGGTTTTAAATCAAACAATTACTATGGGGTCAAAGTAGAGATTCTCAGCTTTAATTCAATGTTTTTTTTCTTTCAGATTGGTTTCACCATTTAGAAAGTGCACCATTTTTTAAACATCCTTTTGGAGCCCTATTTCAGGAATAAATCAGAGAATGTCCAAATAAGGTTTAGTATTTGGTCGACAATTCTTTGCATCCAATAACTGCCTGAAGTCTGCGACCCATTGACCCCACCAGACGCTGGGTATATTCTCTGGTGATGCTCTGCCAGGCCTGTACTGCAGCCATCTTCAGTTGTTGTTTGTTTTGAGGTCTTTTTGCCTTAAGTTCCCTCTTCAGCAAATTAAATGCATGTTCAATTGGATTTAAATATGGAGATTGACTTGGCCACTTGAGAACGTTACACTTTTTGGCCCTGAAAAACTCCCTAGTTACTATGGCAGTATATTTGGGGTCATTGTCTTGCTGTATGATGAAGCACCGTCCAATGAGATACACTTACACTTACCTCCTGGAGAGTGTTCCTGATCTGTGGGACAGTCATTTTGGGGTTTTTCTTAATTATGGTGAGCATCCACTGTTGAAGTCTTCCTTGGCCTACCAGGCTGTTTTTGATTGCTGAGCTCATCAGCTGAGTTTCTCTTCTTTTGGATGATGTTCCAAACTGTTGTTGTTGGCAAGCCTAAGGTTTTGGATATGTTTATAATCGTTTTGTTCTGATTTCTCAGCCCAATAATGGCTTTCTTGACTTGCAGTGACAACTATTTGGTCTTCATGTTGAGAGACACCAATAGCAGACTCCAAAGAAGGAAAACGTAAAGACTAGAATCATTACTAGACATTGACAGCTCTCTTCTGCCTGCACAAATGACAAATGATGGAATGAGCAATGAGCCCGTCCTCCAATTTCCAATTTCTACCTCCACCAGCCTCCCCTGATCTACACTGATACATGGAAACAGCATCTCTTACTTCTTCTTAATGGAACTCCTGAAGCCCCCCTTCTCCTGTTTGCGAGTCCTCTCGCTGAAGGGTGTGTGGTTATTTTCATCAGCCCCTCCCCTCCACCGTGGCTCCTCCTTCCCAGAATCCTAAGAAATGGATTACACAACACTGGTTTATACAAGGAACATCATACAACATCTGATACTACATAATATTACATAGTCCATAACAGCCTCACATGCAAGTTCAACATATAGTATACCCAAATCTCCCATCAGATGATGTCCTCTCTCTCTCACTCACACACACAAACCACATCAACTGTAAATGTAAACAACAGGAAACTACCCACATATATACAGTACAGTCTCCCACACTCAGGGCTCCAATTTGCAAGTGCCACAAAGTAATCAAAGTCAGCCATCTTAAATAGTTCTAATAGATGGGATGAGACATAATCCAATGGTAGTTTTGAATACTGCAACTAGCTTTTGCATGATGCAATGCATTTCCAGACTGTTTACTAAAACTCTGGTTGAATAATCACTAGGGCTGTAAAGTATATTCGATTAATCAGACCGATTAATCAACTGATGCTTTAGTTGACAACTCATTTCATTAAAAAATGTATTGGTTTTACTGTACGTGATGTAATTATTTTACTCACCCCTAGGCACCTGCTTTGGCGCTGGCTGGAGGCATAGGGGGCTAGGAAAAGGTCAAAAGCCAGTCATTAGCACATGCAGAATCTCTGTGATCATTTCTATGCATTCCTGTTGTAGTTAAATACATGATGCTGAATTCGCTAAACGCACAGGAGTAATGGCCAAACATATGTAAAGGCCCATGCCAGCCAGTTTTGCTTTCTGGCTTTTCTTGAAAAAAATATTAAAAACAACAGAAGCACTGCGTGGTGACATTAGTCATTCACAGAGCTCTTTGGAAGAGAAACACCAAATATAGCTCAGAGCAATTCAGATAAAATGTGTAGAAAGGTTGTTTGTCTCAGATTGTAAAGGAGGTCTGGAGGGTTATATTTGACATGAGTATGAAATGCTACGTCACGGCTTGTGGGAAAACATTTTAAGAGCTAAGAAAATATAACTTCATTCAGATCATTAATCTTGGCCATAGTCATTATTTTATTATTTCAAACGCTGTCTAAAACATAGAAGACATGGCATAGAAACTACTTCGGTATGCCACAATCGACAAAACCCCACAAAATGTTGTCGAACTCGCCGCCACAACGAGCTAGCTAAGTTAATGCTAGCAACCTTGGTGATAGCAGCAAAAACAACGTCATTAGCCAGAACAAAGAGGTGCTGAGAGAAATTCGCAACATGAATCGAAATATCAAAGAGAAAATTCTGAAGGTGGGCGATGATGTGGCCGCAATCAAGGAGACGGTGGGCTCATTGAGAACTGAAGTGACCATTCTCGCGGGAGAGGCAGAAAGGAGGATATCAGAGCTGCACGACGAGAATACCCGCCTGGTCGCTGAAGTGCAAAACATAGAGGGCACAGTTGCAAAGCTCGAGGACAGGCTACAATACCAGGAGTACCAGAAGACGCAGAAAAGGGTAGACTGTGCAGCAAACATGCTGTGCAGTCTGTTTATGGACACACCAGAAAACTTTGACAATATGGACATTGAGAGAACGCATTGGACACCAACATCAACGAGACAACAACGCTGTCCAATACGCGAACAGAGAGAACGTTTGCGCAAGGGCCAGGGAATTGGGGACATTCCAATGGAGAGGGGCAAAAGTAGGCTTTTTCCCGAACTTTTCTAAGGAAGTACAGGATGAGGAATGCGTTCACTGAGACGAGACACCTCTGCATGAGATGTGGACTAAGATATTCCTTAGAGTATCCTGCGATCTCTTCTGGGTCACTATGGGTGGAACATAGTGCCGATTTGAGGATGCAACAGTGGCGAAGAGGTGTGTGGAGAACTTCCACCCAGCGGAGGAAGCTGAATCGTCAATGTGATTATGAGCCCATGCTGATGTCTTCATTATAAATTATCAGAAAATGTTGGGACTTTAACTTCAGTTCTCCAATAGCCTACGACAAGGCAGAACGCTCTTAACACAATTACTGAGACTGTTACATTGCCTTAAATGGGGTTTATATGTCAGACAGGTCTTAAACTCTTGATCTGGACAACCAGACAGATATGTCGATGATTTGCTCTCATTTGTTTTTACTTCACCTATCAGAATCAGAATCAGAATTCTTTCATTTGGCCAAGTATATTTGCACATACAGGAAATTGACTTGGTGAGGTTGGTGCATGGACATAAAAAACAAAAGCAAATATTGACAAGAAATTTACAAAATAGCAAAGTATTAACAAAATAGCAATAACAAATTTACAAAAAAGAGCAGCAGAACAATACATCTTGCAGGCTGTGTGAGACTAAATGGCAATGAGGCTAGAGGCTGTGAAATGGTTGTGGGGCATGTACACTATAAATTAGAATAATTTTAAATAATTATAAATTACACTGTCAGTGCATTGTTTGTGTGACAGGGTGGGGAGGGGGGGGGGGTGGAAATCCCAGAGTCAGTGAGAGGCAGGGGGCTTGGTTGTGAGCCCCACTGCCATGGGGAAGAAACTGTTCAAGTGGCACAAGGTTTTAAGTCTTGATTGACCGGAACCTTTTGGAAGTCTCTGGAAGAGGTTGTGACCAGGATGGGAAGGATCAGCGATGATCTTTCCTGCTCTCTTACTGGTCCTGGAGTGGAACAGGTCCAGGAGAGATGGCAGGTTGCAGCCGATGACCTTCTCGGCTGACCGAATGATCCGCTGCAATCTGCCTTTGTCCTTGGCAGTGGAGGCAGCGAACCAGACGGTGATTGATGAGCTGAGGATGGACTCAATGCCGTGTAGAACTCGACCATCACTTTCTGTGGCATGTTGAATTTCTTCAACTGCCGCAGGAAGAACATCCTCTGCTGGACCTTCTTGATGGTGGAAGTGATGTTCTCCGCCCACCTAAGGTCCTTTGAAATTATTGTCCCCAGGAATCTGAATGAGTCCACAATGTTAACTGGGGAGTCACACATGATGAGAGGGGCGGTTGGGGCTGGGCTTCTCCTGAAGTCTACTACCATCTCTGCAGTTTTTAGGGCGTTCAGCTCCAAGTATTTCTGGCTGCACCAGGAAGCCAAGCTGTCAACTTCCTGAGGCGGCCTCATCACCATTGAAGATTAATCCAATGAGGGTTGTGTCATCCGCGAACTTCAGGAGTTTGACAGAAGGGTGATCCACCAGCAGGTGGGCTCAGGCACGCTCAGCTGGGATAGCTTGTCCTGGAGGAGAGCTGGAGCGATAGTGTTAAATGCAGAGCTGAAGTCCACAAACAGGATCCTGGCGTAGGTGCCAGAGGATGAAGTGAAGTCCCATGTTGACTGCGTTGTCTACAGAACTATTGGCTCTATAGGCAAACTGCAGTGGGTCGAGGAGGGGGTGCGACGGGGGGGGGAGGGGGCTGTAGAGGTTAGTGTCTCTGTACAGTGAGGTTAGTGAGGTTAGAGGGGGCTGTAGAGGTTAGTGTCTCTGTACAGGCTGGGAAGAAGAGGTGTGATAGCTGTGGGGGAGGGTTGGTTTTGTGGGTCAGAGTCAGGGCTGCTCCATTGTCTGTCGAATCTACAGTAGAAGTTATTCAGGTCATTTGCAAGTCTGAGGTCATCCATAGAGTGGGGGGATTTGGTTTTGCAGTCTGTGATCACTCGAAGGCCTTTCCAGACTGACGAGGAGTCGTTGGCTGCAAATTGTTCTAGCTTCTTTGAGTACTGTCGTCTGGCCTCTTTAATCTCCTTGCCAAACGTGTACTTAGCCAGTCTAAACCTTTCCTTGTCGCCACTCCTAAAAGCCTTTTCTTTCTCCAAACGAAGCTGTTTGAGTCTTGCTGTGAACCAGGGCTTGTCATTGTTGTAACTCACCCTGGTGCGTGTTGGAATACATCTGTCCTCACAGAAGCTGATGTATGACGTCACAAACTCTGTGTATTCGTCCAGGCTGTTGGAAGCAGTCTTAAAAATGTCCCAGTCTGTGGTGTCAAGGCAGTCACGCAGCTCCTCCAATGCTTCTCTGCTGCTCCAATTCTTAGATGTCCGCACAGCAGGTTTAGAAAGTTTTAGTTTCTGCCTTTATGCCGGGATCAGATGAATAAGGGCATGGTCAGATAGTCCCAGAGCCGCGCGGGGAACTGCTCTGCTGATGGTGCTGTAACAGTGATCCAAAATCTTCTCCTCCCTGGTCGGGCATTTGATTAACTGTTTATATTTAGGGAGTTTGTGAGTTAAGTTGCCCTTGTTAAAGTCCCCAAGGACAATAACTGGGGAATACGTGTTCACTCTCCTTCTCTCCACTCCTAATATTTGGTTGGCGAGTTGACGTTGAGACACTTTCACGTCAGCTTGCGGGGGATGTAAACTCCAGCCAATATAAACAAGTGAATTCACGTGGAGAGTAAAACGGTCTGCAGGTGATGAAAAATGAATCCAGGTCAGGAGAACAAGTTTGCAAAATTACTTTCACGTCGTTGCACCAGCGTTGATTTATATAGAAACAGATCCCTCCTCCTTTAGCCTTGCGAGTAAAAATCGGGTCGCGATCCGCCCGTAACAGCTGAAAGCCGGGCAGCTGTACAGCAGTCTGGTGTAGATTCCATCAGCCACAATTCCCTGAAACACAAAACAGAAGAGAGGGAAAAGTCTCTATTTGTCCTGATAAGAAGACGCAATTCGTCCATTTTGTTGCACAGTGCGCGGACATTTGAGAGGAGCGTAATCCTCTCTCCCTGAAGCGCACCAAAGCCCCGGCGCGCTTGCCTCTGCGCCGCCGCCTCCATCGCACTGCTTGGCCAAGGGCCAGAGCACCTTTGACCAGAATGTCCAGTAAATCCACAGATGAGGCGAGAAAGTTGGGACATAAATCAGATGGTGTTGAGTCCCTGATGTTAAGCATCTCGTCCCTCGTGACAATAAACTTAGTGGAATCACAATTAACGGAATTAAAGACTAAAAACAAACAAAGAAGTGCGCACCAACACACCGTGGCAGCCGTATGAGGTGCCTCTTGATTTACTGACTTACTATTGGGGTGGTTCATATTCAATAATGGCCTAAGTTAAGTTGCCAATATTATGTGATGTAACGGTCAGGCTAGTGAACCCAAATGCAGAACACAGACAACAACGGCAGATGATGGTTGAACCCAATAGATGGGTGTGTTTATTGTAGAGGCAAGGGTGTGCTAGGAGGGAGGATGAGGAAGTTGGGGAGAACGGAGTAGCAGGGTGGAATGGCAAGCAGGGAAGAGGTGGCTAGGCAGGCAGGGCAGGCAGGCACAGTGGACAGGGCAGGCAGGACAGGTAACAGGAGGCTGGAGTCAGAGGCAGGAGTCAGGCTGGGGGGACTGCAGGAACAGGGAAACAGGTATTAATGTATATATCTGAATACTGGCAGGACAGTATTTAGAAAGGCTGCGACTTAACAGATAAACTGAAGCTACGATTTGGCAGCGTGGTGAAGTCTAGACCGGGTCTTTAAGGCAGGGCTAATGATGGGAAGATGACAGACAGCTGATAACCTGACTGCCGCACACCTGACTCCACTTCTGACCATCAGGGAGAGAGCAGGAGAGGAGGGGTACTGCAGGCTAGATGGAAGTGGAGGGCGTGACAGATGTAATATAGGACTGAGTGGTGAAGTCTGTCTGCAGACTGAGCAAGTTAATTTAATCTTGTTTAACTCAGTGTGTTGCTGGTAGTATTGCTTTGGCTATCCTGCCTGAAGCCCAAGGACCTAGTTTCTGTTGAAAACAATCTGCTAGAAACCAATTGCTGTCAATCTCCAGTGGGAGGGGCTGAAACTTCTCTGCAAGGTATTCAAGTCCCGACTCAGTTTTTACAAGAACTAAATACATTTGGACTGAGTGGTGAAGTCTGTTAGGTCGTTTACTGATCGTAAGTTGGGAGGAGCTGCAACCCTGCTAAGTCATCAGCAATTACAGAATCTGCACTTCTATCCTGACGGTCAAAGAACGACAGCCTCTGCGACAGCCTCCTGACACAAAGACGAAGGAGTAAATCTGTGGAGTCCATCGAGGAAGGCCAAACTACAAAGTATTTTTATTCTATTTGATTATTTTGTCACTACTCTGAATGTATTGAGCGCGATCTACATCTTGAAGTTCGCGGATGACACAACCCTCATTGGATTATTCTCCAATGGTGATGAGGCCGCCTACAGAGAGGAAGTTGACAGCCTGGCTTCCTGGTGCAGCCAGAAATTCTTGGAGCTGAACTCCCTAAAAACTGCAGAGATGGTAGTAGACTTCAGGAGAAGCCCAGCCCCAACCGCCCCCCTCATCATGTGTGACTCCCCAGTTAACATTGTTGAGTCATTCAGATTCCTGGGGACAATAATTTCAAAGGACCTCAGGTGGGCGGAGAACATCACCTCCACCATCAAGAAGGCCCAGCAGAGGATGTTCTTCCTGCGGCAGCTGGAGAAATTCAACATGCCGCAGAACGTGATGGTCGAGTTCTACACGGCCATCATTGAGTCCATCCTCAGCTCATCAATCACCGTCTGGTTCGCTGCCTCCACTGCCAAGGACAAAGGCAGATTGCAGCGGATCATTCGGTCAGCCGAGAAGGTCATCGGCTGCAACCTGCGATCTCTCCTGGACCTGTTCTACTCCAAGACCAGTTCTACTCCAGGACCAGTAAGAGAGCAGGAAAGATCATCGCTGATCCTTCCCATCCTGGTCATAACCTCTTCCAGAGACTTCCATCCGGCAAAAGGTTCCAGTCAATCAAGACTAAAACCTTGCGCCACCTGAACAGTTTCTTCCCCATGGCAGTGGGGCTCACAACCAACTCACTGACTCTGGGACTTCCACCACCCCCCCCCACACCCTGTCACACAAATAATGCACTGACAGTGTAATTTATAATTATTTAAAATTATTAAAATGTATAGTGTACATGCCCCACAACCATTTCACAGCCTCTAGCCTAATTGCCATTTAGTCGCACACAGCCTACTTGTTTTTTATGTCCATTGTCATGGCAAAAAATATATTTCTACTATTTTGCTTAAGTCATATATGAAATGTATTGACCTCTCTGTGACCCAATGTACTGTTATTTTTAATTATGTGACTGAGGAAGAACCAAAACCGACTGTTCCTTCTCTGGTATCAAAGATGTTATTCTGACCTTGGAACACTCCTAACTGCAGGCTGAGGTTTGAGATAGTAGCTCACAACGCCTACGCTTCTTTCCCAGCTTCTTTATCAGCAAATAGGTGCAAGATACAGTGGGGGAAATAATTATTTGATCCCCTGCTGATTTTGTTAGTTTGCCCGATTACAAAGAAATGAGCGGTCTATAATTTTTATGGTACTTTTATTTTAACGAATAGACACAGAATATCAAAAAAAAAAATCCAGAAAAACATATTATATAAAGTTATAAATTTATTTGCATTTGATCGAAGGAAATAAGTATTTGATCCCCAAGCAAAACATGACTTAGTACTTGGTGGAGAAACCCTTGTTGGCAAGCACAGAAGTCAGACGTTTCTTGAAGTTGGTCACCAGGTTTGCACACATCTCAGGAGGGATTTTGGTCCACTCCTCTTTACAGATCCTCTCCAAATCCTGAAGGTTTCAAGGCTTTTGCTTGGCAACTCGAAGCTTCAGCACCCTCCACAAATTTTCTATAGGATTAAGGTCTGGAGACTAGCTAGGTCACTCCATGACCTTAGTGTGCTTCTTCTTGAGCCACTCCTGTGTTGCCTTGGCCGTATGTTTTGGGTCATTGTCATGCTGGAAGACCCATCCACAACCCATCCTCAGTGCTCTGGCTGAGGGAAGGAGGTTCTCGTCCAAGATCTTACGGTACATGGCCCCGTCCATTGGCCCCTCAATGCAGTGAAGTCGTCCTGTACCCTTAGCAGAGAAACAACCCCAAAGCATAATGTTTCCACCTCCGTGTTTGACGGTGGGGATGGTGTTCTTGGGATTGTAGCATTCAGCATTTCTCTCCCTCCAAACACGAAGAGTCGAATTTATGCCAAAGAGTTCAATTTTGGTCTCATCTGACCACATCACCTTCTCCCAAGCCTTCTCTGAATCATTTAGGTGTTCATTGGCAAACTTCAGATGGGCCTGTACATGTGCCTTCTTGAGCAGGGGGACCTTGCGGGCACTGCAGGATTTCAATCCGTTATGGTGTAGTGTGTTACCAATGGTTTTCTTGGTGACTGTGGTCCCAGCTACCTTGAGATCATTACCAAGCTCCTCCCGTGTAGTTCTGGGCTGATCCCTCACCCTTCTCATGATCATTCTTACCCCACGAGGCAAGATCTTGCATGGAGCTCCAGGCCGAGGGCGATTGATGGTTATTTTGTATTTCTTCCATTTTCTAATAATTGTACCAACAGTTGTCTCCTTCTCACCAAGCTTCTTGCTAATGGTCTTGTAGCCCATTCCAGCCTTGTGCAGGTCTACAACTCTTACCCTGATGTCCTTTGAATGTTCTTTGGTCTTGCCCATGGTGGTGGAGAGGTTGGAATGGAAGAGATTGAGATCTATTGACAGGTGTCTTTTATACCCATAACAAGCAGAGATTAGGAGTACTTTTCCTAAAGTGACAGGACTAATCTGTGTGCCTCATGGGCATATAACCGGTCTGTATGAGCCAGAATTCTTGCTGGTTTGTAGGGGATCAAATACTTATTTCCTTCGATCAAATGCAAATTAATTTATAACTTTATATAATGTGTTTTTTCTGGACTTCTTTGTTGATATTCTGTCTCTATTTGTTCAACTAAAAGTACCATAAAAATTATAGACCGCTTATTTCTTTGTAATCGGGCAAACATCATCAGGGGATCAAATAATTATTTCCCCCACTGTATGTTTACCCCTAGACCTATGATGTATGAGCATTGGAGTTAAGGATGGTCCTCTCCTCAGCCACAGCATCAGTATTTGAATCCACACTGTTGGTGAAGGAATGCTGATCCAGCTGACCAATGTTGTATAATAGTTTCTATATGCATTAAAACTCTCAACTGAGACCAAACATCGTTTATTGTTGTTCACTGAAAGATTTCCATCACACCATGCACCAACATCACCAAGTCAATTTCCTGTATGTGCAAATATACTTGGCCAACTAAAAGAATTCTGATTCTGAATTCTGATTGTATTGCCCACAAACCCTCTCTCTGTACCGGAAAATATCACAATGTGCTTTCTCCCCATTCCTATTCCATCCCTCAGGAGGACACATAGGCGCTATACCCCCCCTCGCAACCCATCTAATCTAGTCTACCCACCATGCTCAAATGACCACGACCTCACTGTCACGTGAGGACTTTGGAACTGCCAGTCAGCGGTCCGGAAAGCAGAGGCTCTCTCAGCTTACGCTTGCTTTATGTCCCTCCACTTCCTTGCTCTCACAGAGACATGGATTACACCGGAAAACACAGCTACTCCGGCAGCCCTCTCTGATGCCTACTCCTTTTCTCATTCCCCTAGACTCTCTGGTCGAGGGGGAGGCACAGGACTCCTCATCTCACCTAAGTGGTCACATAATATCCTTCCCCTGTCACACCTGTCCATATCCTCCTGCGAATTCCATGCTGTTTCTTTCACCTCCCCTGTCAAACTTCACATTGTTGTTATCTATCGTCCCTCAGGTCAGCTTGGCGACTTCCTTGAAGAGATGGATGTCCTTCTCAGCTTCTTCCCTGAGGACGGCACACCGCTCACACTACTGGGTGACTTCAACATCCAGTCAGAGAAGCTTCACTTGTCTGGAGTACTTGACCTTCTCGCCTCCTTCGACCTTACCCTGTCCCACTCTCCTCCCACTCATAAAGCAGGCAATCAGACCTTGTCTTCACCACATCCTCCCATACCTCCAACCTTACTGTTACCCCTCTTCCAGTTTCTGATCATCATTTTGTATCCTTCTCCCTTCCCCTCAAATCCACCCCTCCCAGTCAGACTCAACCCACACTGTATCCTCTCATTGCAACCTACGCACCCTCTCACTCACCACTCTCTCTTCCTCTGTTTTATCCTCCCTACCCTCCTTCTCTCTTCTATCCACTGATGCAGCCTCCTCCACCCTCCTGTCCACTCTTTCCTCATCCTTCGACTCTCTCTGTCCACAAGGCCAGCACGATTCCTCTCCACGCGCTCCTTGGCTGTCTGAAACCCTGCAAGTTTGTAGAATAGGGCTCCAGCTGAGAGGAAATTTTTAAAAAGCTGAGCGTAAAACCGGCCTCCCTGATGACCTAAAACCTTATCTCTCTCTCCTCCTCAACTACACCTCCTCTGCATCAGCTGCTAACGCTTCTTACGACCATTTCAAAATGTAATCCTCTGCCTCTGACCCAAGGAAACTGTTCTCCACATTTTCCTCACTCCTCAACCCACCTCCTCCCCCTCCTCCCTCCTCCCTGTCTGCGGATGACTGTCACCTACTTTGAAAAGAAGGTTGATGACATCAGGAGCTCTTTCTCTCTACCTCTCCAACACTGCTACCATTCCTCCCAAACCCACTGTGCTACACCTCTGATTTATCAGCTCTTTCCCCCCTTTCCCCTGATGGTATTCTAAAACTGGTCACATCCAAGCGGGCAACCTGCCCTCTCGATCCTATCCCCTCCCCCTTTCTCCAATCCATTTCCAAAGACCTCCTTCCGTTCCTTACAACCATAATCAATTCCTCTCTATCCACAGGATCTGTCTCAGCTGCCTTTAAGACAGCCAGAGTCAAACCTCTTCTCAAGAAACCAACTCTTGACCTGTCTGCTGTCCATAACTACAGACCGGTATCCCTTCTTTCCTTCTCATTTAAAACCCTTGAACGTGCTGTCTCTAACCAACTGTCTCACTATCTCCTTCAGAACAACCTCCTTGACCCTCACCAATCCGGCTTTAAGGCTGGGCACTCTACTGAGACTGCTCTCCTTGCTGTCACAGAGGCCCTCCACTCTGCTCGAGCTTCCTCCCTCTCCTCTGTTCTCATTCTTCTGGAATCTGTCTGCTGCTTTCGACACAGTAAACCACCTGATCCTTCTCTCCACCCTCTCAGAACTGGGCATCTCTGGCTCTGCACTCTCCTGGTTTGCATCCTACCTGGCCGATCGCTCTTACCAGGTGACCAGGTGATCTCTGTCCTCTCCACGAGCCCTCACCACTAGGGTCCCCCAGGGCTCCATCCTAGGGCCCTTACTGCTCTCCCTCTATACCAAATCTCCTGGCTCTGTAATTTCCTCACATGGTTTCTCCAACCACTGCTATGCAGATGACACTCAACTCTTTCCCTACCTCTGACTCACACATGGCAACACGTGTCTCTCCGTATCTTGCAGACATTTCTGCTTGGATGTCAGCCCACCACCTCAAACTCAACCTTAAGAAGACTGAGCCACTCTTCCTCCCTGTGAAAGCCTGCCCTCTCCAAGAGTCTACTGTGACCTCCTCCCCGACAGCCAAGAATCGTGGGGTGATCCTTGACAACCACTCATCCTGTGCGGCAAACATCACAGCGACAGCACGCTCCTGCAGATTCTTCCTCTACAACATCAGAAGGATACGTCCATTCCTCACGAGAGAAGCAGCACAACTCTTGGTCCAGACACTTGTGATCTCCCGCCTTGACTACTGCAACGCACTCTTGGCCGGGCTCCCTGCCTCCGCTATCAGACCGCTTGGCCGGGCTCCCCGCCTCTGCAGCTCATCCAGAATGCTGCCGCTCGTCTGGTGTTCAATCTCCCCAAATTCTCCCATGTCACGCCCCTCCTCCGCACCCTCCACTGGCTCCCAGTAGCAGCTCGCATCAAATTCAAGACCCTGGCGCTTGCCTACCGGGCAGCAAAGGGAACAGCCCCTCCCTACTTGCAAGCAATGGTTAGCCCCCAAACCCCTGCAAGATCACTCCGCTCGTCCACCTCGGCTGCCCGCCTCTACGTGGATGCAGTGGCCGCGCTTCTCGGTCACGGCTTTTCACTGTCCTGGCACCCCGCTGGTGGAATGAGCTTCCCACTACTGTCAGGACTGCAGAGTCACTTACGATCTTCCGCCGTAGATTGAAAACCCATCTCTTCAGGCTACATCTTACCAGTCCCTCCTAAAGACCGCTTCACCCTCACTACCCCCCCTATACTAACCCTAACTCTAGAGACCTCTTCACCCCCCCTACCCCCCCTGTACAAGTTCTCTCCTGCTAATAAATTAAATTAGACAAAGATATAAACTGAAAAAATAGACAAGATATAAACTGTTATGCAGCCAGATTACGAATAAAAAGGTTTATTCATTATAAAGCGCACCGGAGCAAGAAAGACAAGTTGAAAGCTGTAATGCAGCAGATTTATGAATAAAAATAAAAGATTTATTCGTTGTAAGGCGCAAGGTCGCAGAATAGAATTCAGCAGCAAAGGATAAAAAAGTTTATCCGTAATGCGCATGAGCGCAGAATAAGCAAAGGATATCGCTGTAATGCAGCAGAGAGCACACGGGTGCAGAGTTTTATCCTTAACAAACAATAATAAGTCTTAGGTTAAGGCATGGTGTTTATAAAGTTGTTGTTGGTATTTGGGTTCAAGTCCCAGAATACGGTTAAAAAGGCAGGGTTTGAGTCCCGTAATCAGGTTCAAGTCCTGATTGAAAAGTTGGTATTTGGGTTAAAGTCCCGGAATAAGGATAAAAGTGGAGGTCTGAGTCCCCAGTTTTGTTTGTGAGAAAAGTATCAAAACATCAATATTGAAATACAGCATCAAAATATCCTTTCAACAATCAAGATTCTTTTTGTGGAACAAGCTCAAAGTGGAAGTTTGATTCAGACAACAATTCACTAACAGCATGCGTTGCAACCATGGGAAGTCAATTAAGCAATAATAATGTGTGTAAATAGATAACAATCAAAAACAAGACAGAGCGTGATGTGCCACGCAAAGAAAGAAAGGCAATGATGAAATTATTAAAGATAAATCCACATTTAAAACAAGTGCTGATAAAAAATATTGATCAGATGTCATCTCGTGAATGGATGCTGACCAAACTAGGACTATTCTATATCGAACCATATTTGAGAGATTTAGCAGAGTAGACAGATGACCAATATCCTATAGATGGGAGTTTTGAAAAGGACAAATTACAAATTGCGGATGATGCGGAATTTATTGCGGAAAATAAATTAATCAGCAACCCCAATTGGGATATGCAATATATTAAAGAGGTGTACAATGCTTGGAGTTTAATGTCTTCACAGTGGCCAGGAAATATTGTCAAGAAAGAAAAACGGAAAAATAGATCAAATACATTTATAAATTTGGCCTTGGACAAACAGCATCTTATGTCATAGGGCTGACAACTACTCTCATTAATATTGCATAAAAAATACAACCAAGCAGAGAAAATGATGACTAACAGGACTGGCTCAAGAGAAACTAAAAACAATAACAACACTTTGAAGCATGAGCATAGGACAATCACTAACGGCATGAATAGACAGATGAATAAATTCAGGAAGGATAACTCAGATATTCCTCTAACCCGTAGTCCATTAGATCTAACAGCATGTATCAACAACACAAGTCAATCTCATGTACGTACACGTCACAACATTTGAATGCCTAAGCCTTACATAAACGTGGGAACGTTAGACCACATTTCAATGTTGTGGGGGGACATGCAGCGTTCGGCCTGTAGAGGGAGCTACAGGACCGTGGCCAGGGTTATGTCGGCGAGGCTCCGTTGCACACCTGTTGCAAATGAAGCCTCGTTGACTAGATGCTTAAGATGTGTGCCTCTGCTTTTTCAGTAGGTGGGCTGGGAACGACGGGGAAAGGTTTGAGGGACGACTGGAAAGTCGCCAAACGTTGAGACGGGCTGAAAAGCCAGCGATTGCATGACTGTGCTAATAAAGGGGACCAAATCCCTCACTACCATACTGCGTCTGCCTCTGTGTACCAAAGAACATTGCTACAAATGTAGATGATGTTGATCAAGGAATAAATAGACACCATGAATTGTATAACCTTGATTGTACTTTCTTTTACTGATTTTGCAAATAAATTGTGAATCCACTGACTCAACGCAAAAGAACCTTGACTACTTCAGCCAGTCAGATAGCGCCCCTGTGCAACAAAGGAGACGCTGGGGGGTTCCTCTGAATGAAGGCTGAAACTGAACACGTTTTCTTGAAATATATTCATTTACCTCTATAAGTTGTTCAGTTTACATTTAACTGTGAAGGATTAGTGGAAATACGAATTTTCTTAGTTAATGAAATGATACCCATTTTATTATTTTATGCGTGTTTTTTTTATTCTATTTCTTGTTAGCCTTGTAATAGGAAAACTGTCAATTAATTGTATAATTACCTCTACATATATTCTTATGAGATTTAGTCCTCTATATATATAGAGGAGGTTTTGCTCAAATAAGACACTCATATTATAGATTATTTAGTCATGCACTGATCTTTTACTCAATTCTAGTCAATTGTGGATTGAGATGTTTGGTCGTGTGTGATTCAGATGACCGAGAATTTATACCTCTTTTGATTATAATATTGAGAATCCAGTTGGATTCATTATAGACTTATATATGAAGACTATTTCTCAGCCATGTGGACTTGTCTTAATGACAGTATCTTTAAAATTCAGGAATATTACGTATCTAAATAGGAGAAAAATGGGGGGCTGTAAGAATGTATTTTCTTGAGTGACCCTTGGAATATTAGTTTACCACAAGAGGTACCAGGCCCCAAGATCTCTGTTGATAACATGTCAGACTCACTGGCACCGAGCCTAACTGAGATAAGCCTTATGTCCTGGTTTCCTGTTTATTACCTACAATAAAATTGACTGCAAGCTCTTTGTGGTTGTCACTGCGCTGCTGCCCATTCTCTTCTCAGCCACAGGTGCCAGGAAAGAAGCCTTGCAGGAAGAGTGCAGAAGAGAAGATGCCCAATCAAGGACAGCAGGGATCCCGTTGATGTCGGACACCAGAGCAACCACATTATGCACTTTTGTGGAAAAGTTCACTGCTGCACATTCTGCTTTTAAGAGCATGGAGACAGAACCAACCTCCATCTCTGGAAAGGTTAGTAATCTCCTGCATAGTGTGGAATCATTCAAGACTATCATTACTGCTGTGATGACCAACCATGTCCTAGGTTACATGCAGCCCCTCACCAAACAATTGCAGGCTACTAACTTGTTATCCAGCTAGCCTTCCAAAAGGTAGGCCTAATGCATGTTGTGAAGATTAGTATACCAATAGTTCCCTGTCGCATTTGCACTAACTGATCATAACATGTGTGTCTGTATCTGTCTTTCTTATTTTATGTAATTTCAGTGAGCCAAGAAGTGAAGAGGAAGTGGAAAGACCATGAAGTGAAGTGAAAAGACCATAATGTATGCATGAAATCAACACAAGGGAGGCTCGTGAACGACCTGTAGTTAGTGTGTTTGTGGGGGGACATGCAGCGTTCGGCCTGTAGAGGGAGCTACAGGACCGTGGCCGGGGTTGTGTCGGCGAGACTTTTGTTGCACACCTGCTGCGAATTAAGTCTCGCCGGCAAATGTTTAAGATGTGTGTGCTTCTGCCATTTCAGAAGGGAGGTGAGCTGGGAACGACAGGGGTGGCTTCCGGGACAGACGACTGAAAAGTCGCAGGAACTGTGAGACGGGCTGAAAAGCCGCTAGAACTGTGAGACGGGCTGAAAAGCCGCTAGAACTTTGAGACGGGCTGAAAAGCCGATAAAGTGAATGGTTGTGATAATAAACGGGACAAAATCCCTCACTACGATACTGCGTCTGCCTCTGTGTACAACGGACTTCGTTACAGTGTTCTTTAACCAAACATCACACCACACACAGGGAAGCTCACTCCCCTTAGTGCAGGGGTACAAAACCAAGAGAGACAAAGTTCTGCTGACACACGGGTGACACATGCAAACAAACACTCCTAACCAAGCTTGGGGTTCAGACATTTTCTAGCATTAGCACTGAGCATGATAACAGGATCTCACACCATGAAATTAACAAATACATAATCACATTTCACAAATGATGCCCTCTCAAAAATAAGCTGTATTTTTTTGGATCATACTTTTTGGTCAAAGGTGAAACGAAGCTTCCCATGCAGATTATGAACTTGTAAACTTAAAGGTATCCAGCTTTTACTTTCGTAACAATCCCATTATCATGCTCAAGCATGAAATACACAACATGTTGTTCTTTAGCACACTTTTACACTTCTTCCAGTATTTTAATGTCTTTGATAACTTTGACAGAGGGCAAGAAACACTTTAGTGTACGCACGCACACACGAAGAGTGAGAGTAAATTGTGACAAATTGTGCAGCTTTAATAAAAGTATTTTTGCCAACAGGTCCCTCTGTATGGATTTAATTATAGATAATGAGTTTGTGTGTAGTGTATAGCTTGGATTGTGTTTGTAGGTGTCATTTTGGTAGGAATTTTGCTCGTCCAGAAATGCAGGCTAGCTAGCGTTAGCGTTAATAAATAGGCTAGCCATCATAGACAGAGTTCACCGTGTGTAAGTTAGACAGACATTTCCCCTGCTCATTACTGTGCACAAATGTACTGTATGTACTTAGGCCTCAAGAGCCCTTCGGCAGACACCTAGAAACCTCCCAGCAGGGCGCGCTTTGTGAGCGCACAAAAAAAAGAAAATTGCATTCCTACTCTGGACCTCACTAATTTCTAAACCCTGGCTACGGCCCTGGGCACAGCAATAATAAACACAACAATGCAAACTTCACTCATAAGGCTATGAGTTAATAGTATGGTGTCGGCACACCAATAACATTAATAACCATAAGCAGCCTAACACAATGACTCATAAGGCTATGAGCAGGCCAACAACAGAAATGGCAAACAGACAACATCTTGTGTGTGTGTGTGTTTGTTTACTTACTTTATTTGAAGATAAAGTCCATGCGCCTATCCTTCTGTGTGAAGATTTTGATCACCGCATAAGTCCTCTCTCTTGGCCCGTAGTTGCATGAGTCTCTGTTTCTCAATGGAGAGCATGGCCAAAGAGGACAGTCACCCCTGTTTCAGTGCAAGGTCTATCCTTGTCCGTCCAAACGTCTTCAGAGCAATCTTAGGTCGAAATAGCCAGCTTTCGTCCAGACAGTGTCGCTGGTGCTGAACAGCAAACATGGATAACAGAACAGCCTGTCCTGGGTTGCACAGCCACATAGCCAGTCCTTCTTCGCGTACCACTCGGTGGAAAAACAACACACAATCTTCTGCCCCTTCCTTTGGTGAAGATTTGTAAGCTCAGGTCTTGGTCTCCCATCACTTAAAAGCTGTCGCTTCTCTTCAAATGATAGCCTTGTGAAGTTTGTAAGATGCAAAATGCCAGCCATCTTCATCACCAGTGAGCACGCTCAAAATGTTGAAGTTAATGTGGTGACATATAGTGACAGCGTGAGGGTTGTGGAATTCACAAAGCAGGGGAGGCTAGTGGAGGTAGAAAGGACGGGCTCTGTTAGCAGGTGATAGTGTGGTGGACCCAAGTGCGGAGAGATACTCAGACGACAGCGTAAAGTACAAATCAAGGGGTGTTTTAATCATAAAACTGTGGAACGGCATACAAACAAACACTGGGGAAAAAGGGTAAAACAAAGGTGGAGAAAACCAGCTCCATTAACAAAACTACACACTTAACAAGTGGAATAACTAGAACTAAAGAAACTCGAACTAGGACAACAGGGTAAACAACGAGAATTGCAGAACAGACAGGCAGACAAGGTACTCACGGACAGACAGGGAGAATCTCTGACAAGGACATGGGGAAACACACAGGCTATAAATAACAAACAGGGGACAGAACACACAGGTGAAATGAATACTGGTAGATTAGGAGGGCACTGGCCCCGTACCGCCAGAGGAGGGCGCCAGAGTCACCAGACAGCAACCTCAGGCGTGACAGGGCTCATTGTAATGCATGGAATGAGGAATGGTATCAATCATGTGAGCCCGTCCTCCGATTTCTACATCCACCAGACTCCCCTGTAAACCTGGCTAGTCAGAGATAGGATCCTTGTTCAAGAGAGACCTGTGACTAGTGACCAGTGTTTCCCTCACCTCTTGAGTTCCTTGCGTGTGTGTAGGAACAGCTCCTCATTGTGCTGGAGCAGGTGGGCACACTGGCATGAAGGCTCTGAACTGCTGGATACACACTAACAACAGTAGCAACAGATAGTCTGGGTGCTTCAACAGGGTCTGGAACGTACAGGTTATGGCAGAGTTAGTCTGAAATATGGATGTAATGTTAGTCTGAAACATGGACGTAATGTTAGCCTGAAACATGGACGTAATGTTAGTCTGAAACATGGACTTCATGACAGGCTTAGTCCATTTTACATTCAAGTCATTTAGCAGATGCTTTTATCCAAAGCGACTTACAATAAGTACATTTCTCTAAGTAAGTGAATCAACTATACAAGAAGTGCCATCGGCAGTCACAGTGCTAGAGAAAGGAAGAAAACTCAAAGTTTTTATTTTACTGGTAAAGATAGGTGCAGTCCGAAACATGGACGCCATGACAGGCTTACTCTGAAACGTGGACGTCATGCTAGCATGAAACATACACTTAATAACGAGTGTTGGGGGGTAACGAGTTGAAACAGTAACGCATTATAGTAATATATTACTTTTATTAGTAACAGAGTAATCTAACAAGTTACTGTGTTCAAATATGGTAATATTATTTCAGTTACTTTTTCAAGTAACGTACCAATTACCTTCAGAATCATATCTCTACCCGCGTGTTATATACTGTACAGTGCCATGTGTAAGTAATGGGACAGTGAAGCATTTTTTCTTCTTTTGGCTCTACACTCCAGAAGTTTGGATTTGAAATCAAACAATTACTATGAGGTTAAAGTAGAGATTCTCAGCTTGTATTTGATGGTATTTGTATACATATTGGTTTCACCGTTCAGAAATTAAAGACTTTTTAGACAAAGTCCCCCTATTTTAGGCCACCAATTGTGATAGACTTATCAAATGTCCAAATTAAGCACTGATGTTTAGTATTCTGGTGATGCTCTGCCAGGCCTGTACTGCAGCCATCTTGATGCAAATGAAATGCATGTTCAATTGGATTTAAATCTGGAGATTGACTTTGCCAATCAACAACTTTCCACTTTTTGACCCTGAAAAACTCCCTAGTTGCTATGGCAGTATGTTTTGGGTCATTGTCCTGCTGTATGATGAAGCGCCGTCCAATCAGTCTGGAAGCATTTGCTTGTGCTTGGGCTGACAAGATGTTTCTGTACACTTCAGAATTCATCCTGCTGCTGCCGTCAGCAGTTACATCATCAATGAAGACAAGTGAGCCAATTCCAGTGGAAGCCATACATGCCCAAGCCATAACAGCCCCCCGTCTGTCAGATGGCGCCGAGTATGGCTGCCGTGCTTCGGGCTCCTGAATGCAGCTTTTTGCTTATTTTATTGTTACTCTGTGTTATTTTACCTTCTAAAGTAGCCTGCTACCTTAGATATGACAGAGATGCACTACTGCACGTGAGAGAACTGATGACTATGTACCCAAAACCGGAGTTTTTTCACTGGGACCCGCTGCTCGCTCCAGACGCTGGCCAAACAATAACAATGGCCGGGTCACAACAGAAGCGGTGTCGTCGTCCGAGAGGCCGCAGGGCTGGCGTGCTGGTGAAGCTGAGACGCCGCGGAAACAAACCTCCGCTCCCCAGCATTCTGCTAGCGAACGTCCAGTCACTAGACAACAAGCTCTGCGAGCTAAGAGCAAGGATTGCCTTCCAGAGAGAAACAAGAGACTGTAACATCATTTGTTTGACCGAAACCTGGCTTACGGAAAACACGCCGGACCAGGCGATTGTTCCTCCGGGGTTCTCCGTTTGCCGCGCGGACAGGTCAGCAGAACTTTCTGGACAAAGCAAAGGAGGTGGGGTGTGTTTTATGATCAATAACACTTGGTGCAAACCAGAGAGTGTTCATACCCTTAAGACTTTCTGCTCCCCGGACTTAGAATACCTAGCGCTGTTGTGTCGCCCTCACTGGCTACTCCGTGAATTCACTGCCATTGTGGCAATAGCGGTGTACATTAGACCATCAGTTAACACAAGTACAGCACTCACCGAACTTTATGACTTTGTCAATAACACAGAAAACAAGCACCCAGAGGCCGCTCTTATTGTGGTGGGCGATTTCAACCGGGCATCGCTGAAACAAGCAATTCCCAAACTTTACCAACACATCGATGTAAACACACATGCCAGAAGTATTCTTGACCACTGCTACACCCCCTTCCGTCATGCCTACAAACCCCTCCTTCGACGTCCGTTCGGCAAATCAGACCACTCCTCCATCCTGCTTCTGCCTGCCTACAGATACAAGCTGAAACTCGCTCCACCCACCGTGAGAACGATCCAGGTTTGGTCCAAGGAGACAGAGGCTGTTCTACAAGACTACCTGGATGATGCGGACTGGGAAATCTACCGCGAGATGAATGACGACCTACATGGGTACGCACAAGGAGTCATGGGATTCATACAACACGGAATACAGGAAGTTGTCCCCACAACCGGCTGTTTCCAAATCAGAAACCGTGGATAAATACCGCAGTCAGAGCTGCACTCACCGCGAGAGATACAGCCTTCAAATCCGGTGACATCACCAGCGACAAGAAAGCCCGCTACGACCTCCGCAGAGTGATCAAGGTAGCCAAACGGGAATACAGCAATAAGATACAGCATGTGGCAAGGGCTACACACCATCTCAGACTTCAAAGGGAGACCTGGCTGCGCAGCTACTGTAGCTAGCTCTCTCCCGGACAAGCTGAATAGCTTCGAGAACTCCAACACCATCCCACCAGAGAGGACACACACCGCGGACAGCACTGCCAGCACCCTGGTCATCACCGAAGCAGACGTGCGCAGGCAGTTCGGGCGCATCAACATCCGCAAAGCGGCCGGAACAGACAGCATCCCAGACCGGGTGATCAGAGTGTGCGCAGCGCAACTGGCTGGTGTGTTCACGGACATATTCAACCTCTCCCTCTCCACAGGAATAGTCCCCTCCTGCTTCAAGTCATCCACCATTGTCCCAGTGCCGAAGAAGAACAAGGTAGCATGCCTAAACGACTGGCGCCCTGTTGCTCCCACTCCCATCGTGAGCAAATGCTTTGAGGGGCATGTCAAGGCCCAGATCTGCAGCATGCTCCCTCCCGCCCTGGACCCTCACCAATTTGCCTACAGGCCATCGCCACCGCACTCCACTCCGCCCTCACCTACCTGGAGAAGAGGAACACCTATGTGAGGATGCTGTTCGTTGATTACAGTTCAGCATTCAACACTATTGTCCCCTCCAGGCTCGACACCAAGCTGAGGAACCTAGGCCTCAACTCAACGACTGGATACTGAACTTCCTGTCGGACCGACGACAGGTAGTGAGAATGGGCTCAAAGACCTCCATCCCCCTAACCCTCAACACAGGAGCCCCCCAGGGCTGTGTCCTGAGTCCCCTCCTCTACTCCCTGTACACCCACGACTGCGTGGCCACTCATGGCTCCAACTCTGTGATCCTGATCACAGACGGCGATGAGACAGCCTACAGGAGAGAGGTCGACCGCCTGGCCCAATACAGCCAGGAGAACAACCTCTCTCTCAACACCGACAAGACCAAGGAGCTGGTGGTGGACTTCAGGAAGAAAGGTCGGGAACAGGACCCTATCACCATCAACGGTTCCGCAGTAGAGTTCCTTGGTGTCCATATTTCCGACGACCTCACCTGGGACGAGCACACCAATCAGGTAGTGAAAAAGGCACAGCAGCGCCTCTTCCACCTCAGGCGGCTGAGGAAGGTTGGCATGGGGCCCAAGATCCTGCGGACCTTCTACAGGGGCACTACCGAGAGCATCCTGTCGGGATGCATCACTGCCTGGCACGGCAACTGCACCGCCCTCAACCGCAAGGCGCTGCAGAAGGTGGTGCGGACAGCTGAGCGCATCAGTGGATTGGATGGAGTTTCCCTCCATCCAGGACATATACAGCAAACGATGTGTCAGCAAAGCCCGGAGGATCATCAGAGACCCCACCCCAGCCACCCCAACCACAGCCTGTTTGAACTGATGCCATCCAAAAGACGGAGCCTCCTCCGGAGCCTCAGGGCCAAAACTCAACAGCTACTTCCCCCAGGCCATCAGGCTCATGAACAAGCATACCCCAAACCCATGACTTTACCCCCAGCACACCCACAGAATGGACTCTACTAGCACACAGTCACTTTAAACAACCACCTCTTACACCAACAGCACAGTGCAATAATAATGACATTCCACTGAACCACTTTACTTTTGTACTCTACTATTTATACTGCAATTGTGTCATGTCTATTGTCTTGTGTCCCCAACAATCGTCACTGTCCAACCGTCTCACTTATATGGTACTACTTATTGTCTTGTCTCACTTATCTTGCACTATGTCACTCATTGTCTTGTCCTACCTCATTGCACTACTGCGTATTTGTATTATTTGTATTGTATGCTGCATTGTCAAGGAACCGAGCCCAAGCATTTTACTCCCTGCACTCGTGTATGAGACGTAACAAATAAACTTGAAACTTGAAACAATATTTTACAGAAGAGGTGGTATGCTGTGGATATTGGGCAGTTCTCCACACTTTACTCTTGCCATCACTATGGTACATGTTAATCTTTGTGTCATCTGTCCTTTTTCCAGAACTCTGCAGGCTCTTCTAGGTACTTTTTAGAAAACCGTAACCTGGCCATCCTGTTTGCACCTTCCTGTTTGCACCTTAGCCTCTGCAGTTCTGCTGGTGAAGTCTTCTGCGGATGTTAGTCTATGACACATTCACCCCGACCTCCTGGAGAGTGTTCCTGATCTGTGAGACAGTTGTTTTGGGGGTTTTCTTAATCATGGTGAGCATTCTTTGGTCACCATTGGCACCGATTTCTGAGCTCACCAGTACTTTCTTTCCTTTTAATGATTTTCCAAACTGTTGATTTAGGTAGGTTTAAGGTTTTGGCTATGTTTCGTCAGGTGTTTCTGGTTCGTAGGTTCTGTCACATCATTTGTGCAGTCATAAGAGAGCTCTCAATGTCTTGTATGGATTCTAGGCTTTGCATTTGCCTTTGGACTCTGCTATTGGTGTCTGTCAACATGAAGACCAAAGAAACATCAATGAAAGTCAGGGAAGCCATTATGAGGCTGAAATATCAGAAACAATCTATCAGAAACGTAGCCAAAACCTTAAACCTACCAAAATCAACAGTTTTGAAAATCATTAACTTGTTTCTTGTTGCCTTAAAAATTTAAATCAAAGAAAGATGGCAGCTGTGTTGTTATGCCTTTTATTTCAATGCATTATTACACACTTTGTAAGCTAAAATATATTTAGCTTACAAGCAACAAATGATCATATTAGTACGGTAGGGGACTACAACACAGTTTTAAGTACAGTAAAGGTAATCATACTGTAAATTATCACCCGCTCGCGCACAAAGAGATCACAACTATTATGGATACATTCGAAGTAGTGGATATATGGAGATTTAAAAACCCTGATTTGGTGAGATATACATGGAGGAGGCTAAATCCTTGTGTCTTTCTCTTTCGCACCAAAAGTTAAAAAGTGTTGATAGGTGACAAAATGTGATCGGACCATAATTTAGTTGGCCTTCAAATAACTCTGACAGAATTCCCATGTGGACGGGGATACTGGAAATGTATCATTTTTGATACATTCTTTATCACCTTTTGAATGACAGTATATTCTTAACTAAGACAAACGATTTTTTAACTGACTTTTTCTACCACAATAGGTCATTCAGTTCAATACTCATCAAAACAAAACAATTCCGGTTAAAAGAGATTAGACTAATAACAGAAATAGATAAACAGGACAAGTGGATGCAGATGACAACTGTACTATAGAAAAAAAGAACAACTTAGAAAACAAACAAAAATAACTAGAGGAAACTTATTGAAGAACGATCAAGTATAGTGTATTGCAAAAATAAAACAAATTGGATGGAAAATGGTGAAAAATGGACAAAATGTTTCTTCAATCTTCAACACAGAAATGTGACACAGTATCCTCCATCTCCCCTCAATGATGATCATTGCAATGACTTCTTTCCTAAAGATAATGTAAAATTATCATCAGTACAAAAAGATATGTGTGAAGGTCAAATTACAGATTGCCTTCTTAAGGCAATTGAATCTTTTCAGACGGGAAAACCCCTGGTCTTGATGGCATACCAGTAGAAATATATCAAACTTTTACTGGCAAGTTTTAACTATTCCTACAAAAACGGCAAACTATCCGATATGCAACAAGAGGGTCTGATCTCGATATTACTAAAATAAGATCTGGGTGGTCAGTATAAAGACCCAGTCTATTTAAAAAACTGGAGGCCCCTTACCAATGTTGTGATGCAAAAATCTTGGCAAAATGTATAGCGCACAGAATTAAGAAGGTCTTACCAGATATTATTCATCATGATCAGACAGGATTTCTGCATGGACAATACATTGGAGATAACATACAGCAATTACTTCATATGAAACTCTTCATAGCGGATTTCGAAAAGGCTTTTGATAAAGTGCGATTAGATTTTATTTACAAATGCCTTTTTAATTTTGGATAATCCCTTATAAAATGGGTTAAAGTTATGTATAGCAACCCCAGGTGTAAAATAATGATGAATGGATACTTCTCTGAGAGTATTGAACTCTCAAGAGGTGTTAAACAAGGTTGTCACCACATTTGTTTGTTATGGCCATCAAAATACTAGCAACTAAAAGCAGATTCAATAATATGATCAAGGGGTTAGATATTCAGGGCTTGAACATCTTGAACAAAAGTGTCAATGTATGTGGACGATTCAAGCTTTTTTTTGAGTCCTCAATCCAGATCACTGCTAGGTCTTATTAAGGACTTGGACAACGTCTCTCTGGATTAAAACCTAATTATGGAAAATGTACTATACTACGTATTGGATCGCTGAAAGATACAACATTTTCATTACCATGCAGTTTACCAATAAAATGGGCTGATGGAGCAGTAGACATACTTGGTATTCATATCCCCAACAACATAAATTAATTTACGACCATCCATTTAAATAAAAAGTAAACTAAAATAGACAAGATCTTGCAACCTTGGAGAGGTAAATACCTATCCATCTATGGAAAAATCACATGGATTAACTCGTTAGCCATATCTCAGATCACATATTTACTTGTGGCACTACCAACTCCAGATTATTCATTTTGAAGTCTACGTAGGTTCAGGCAGGGCACTTTAAGGTGACGGACAGCTGAAGCCACCTCTGAAAGAAAGGAAACGCATCAAATGTTCATGGGACAAGTCTTAAAAGAGCAGAGTTTTGCAACACTCCACCATGGTTAAACAGTGTTTTCGCCACTGGCTATGGAAGTTACATTTTGGTTGTGTTCTTACCATCATCTGGTTTGGGGTTCAATTTCTGGATCCAATTTGTGGACCCTAATTTGGATGGTTCGACGAGGGAATCTAGCAAGTTTACCTCTGGAATCACCAACGGTGAACCAACGTTTTGGCTTCCTTGTCAGCTAGTAATTTTCGTCATGCACATAGGGTACTCTCACTATCAAACTGTTTGGATACTGCTTTTCGTGTCTAAATTTGTGTTATTTCTTGCTAATTGTGTGATCATAATTAGGATTGACCATTGTAAGATTGTTGTCTAATAGTAAATTCAAATTCAAAAAACTTTATTGTCTATCACATAAAAATGACAGAAAATTGCCTTTGGTTAGAGGCTCAAGAACAACATAAAAAAACATACATGAAAGACTCACATAAAATTACATTAAAACACAAACAAGTCCATAAGTAAATAAGAGCAGGTGTGCAGAGCTGCATTAAAAAGTAGTGACAGTGTATTTGGCCTTATTTAAAATGGATATTGTAGTAGGAATGAAAGAGTTTTTGTAGGTAGTTTTTTTGACCAGAGGTGCTCTAAAGTGGCTGCCTGATTGGAGTGGCTGAAAGGAGTGGTGAGGGGGGTGTGAAGGGTCCTTAGTGATGGAGTTGTAATGTAATGTTGTAATGTAATGGCGGCGCGTGCACACGCAGCGACCACCCGCGCTCCAGAGAATGCGGTGTTTTGTTTGTTTAATAAGTGTTTGCCCGAAAGTTTGTCGTGTTCGTCTCGTCTGTCTGCGTCGAAATACAAGTACAGTCGACAGGCTCTGCTAGACATCTGCGAGAGCAAGATTTACAACGTTTTGGACACCACAACAGAGACACTCAAAGAGCTCGGATTACTTCGCCGGCCCGCGACTACTCGACCCGACCCGACTCGACTCGACTCGACTGCCAACACTCCCCCGGAAAGGAGAGGTCGGAAGCGGTGCGCGAGGAAGCAGAAGAGGGGCAAGCGCGGAGGTATCCGGGCTAGGCTAGCGGCTAGTCCAACTCGCCCAGCCATACCATCCATCATCCTGGCCAACGTACGATCCTTGGACAACAAAATGGATCATATACGACTGCTGAGGTCAGCGAATCGGACAGTGAGTAACTGCTGTGTACTTGTTTTCACTGAAACATGGCTGAACGACAACATCCCCGACTCCGCTGTACAACTTGAGCAGCTGACATGCTATCGAGCGGACAGAGCCCTCGTCAACGGAGGTAAACAGCGTGGCGGCGGAGTTTGTGTTTACATTCGTGATGCGTGGTGCCGGGACGCTGTGGTAGTATGCAGACACTGTTCACCACTGGCGGAGTTTATGATCATAAAGTGCCGTCCTTTCTATCTGCCGAGGGAGTTTACTGCGGTCTTGCTAGCCGCAGTATACATCCCTCCAACCTCCAGCAACAGTGACAGGAATGCGGCACTTTGTGAACTGTACCAGGCCATCAGTGAACAACAGACAGCACACCCAGATGGATTTACCATCCTCGCTGGAGATTTTAATCATGCTGACCTTAAGACTGTCCTACCAAAACTCCATCAGCATGTCAATTTCCCAACAAGAGGGGAAAACACCTTGGACTTGGTCTACACTTCTCACAAAGGAGCATACAAGGCCTCCCCCCTCCCCCACATCGGACTCTCTGATCACATCACTGTCATGCTAATGCCAGCATATAGGCCCAGAGTGAAAGTCGGAAAACCGGTCCGGAAAGAGATAACTGTGTGGCCGGAGGGGTCCAGGTCTGCTCTCAAGGACTGTCTTGCAACAACAGACTGGGACATGTTCAAGCAAGCAGCCACACAGAACAACCATACGGACAATGAGGAGCTCACAGACACTGTCCTCTCCTACATCCGTAAGTGCTCTGATGATGTGACCCACAAAAAGACCATCATCACTCGGGCTAACCAGAAGCCATGGCTGACAGGGGCAGTCCATCGGCTGCTGAGGGCCAGAGACAAAGCCTTCAGAGCCGGGGATGAAAATGGCCTAAGAACAGCGAGAGCCAGCCTGTCCCGTGGCATCAGGAAAGCAAAACGGGACTACACCAACAAGATTACCTGCCACTTCAAGGACAGCAGAGACACGCGGAGCCTGTGGCAGGGCATTCAGACCATAACGGACTACAAGCCCGCGCCACAGACCTGCGACAACAACATCTCTCTGCTCAACAACCTCAACAGCTTCTTTGCACGGTTTGAAGCAACAAACACAACAAGCCCACAGAAACCCCCCCCCCCCCCCCCACGATCAGGTCCTGTGCCTGTCTGCTGCCAGTGTGAAGAGGACACTCTCTACCATCAACCCCCGCAAAGCAACAGGCCCAGACAACATCCCAGGCCGTGTGCTGAGGGACTGCGCAGAGGAGCTTAAGGATGTCTTCACGGACATCTTTAACACTTCTTTGCGTCAAGCTGCTGTCCCATCACATTTCAAGACCTCCATCATCATACCTGTGCCAAAGAAATCCGCTCCATCCTGCTTCAATGACTATCGCCCTGTAGCACTGACCCCCATCATCATGAAGTGCTTTGAACGGCTAGTCATGTCTCACATTAAGTCCATCCTCCCCCCCACCCTGGACCCCTTTCAGTTTGCATACCGAGCAAAACGTTCCACAGAGGACGCAATCTGCTCTGCTCTCCACCCAGCCCTCACCCACCTGGAAAAAGCAGACTCATATGTGAGAATGCTTTTCATAGACTTTAGCTCAGCATTTAACACCATAATCACGCAACAACTGATCTGTAAACTGGACCAGCTGGGGCTCAACACCTCCCTCTGCAACTGGCTGCTGGACTTCCTCAGCGAGAGACCACAAGCAGTACGAGTCGGCAACAACACCTCGAGCAGCATCACACTCAGCACAGGGGCCCCCCAAGGCTGTGTGCTCAGTCCCCTGCTCTTCACCCTGCTGACTCACGACTGCACATCAACCCACAGCACCAATCACATGGTGAAGTTTGCGGACGACACAACTCTGGTGGGTCTCATCTCCAAAAACGACGAGACCCACTATAGAAAGGAGGTCAACCTTCTGACCACGTGGTGCAGAGACAACAACCTCCTGCTGAATGTCAGCAAAACGAAGGAGATTGTGGTCGACTTCCGGAGAGGGCACACCGAACACCCACCACTGACCATCGATGGTGCTGCTGTGGAGAGAGTGAGCAGCACCAAATTCCTGGGGGTGCACATCAGTGAGGACCTCTCCTGGACCACCAACACCGCATCACTGGCGAAGACAGCCCAGCGGCGCCTCTACTTCCTCCGCAAGCTGAAGCGAGCGAAAGCTCCCACACCGATCCTGACAACATTCTACCGAGGCACCATTGAAAGCATCCTGTCCAGCTGCATCACTGTGTGGGGCGGTAGCTGCACCGAACACAGTAGGAAAGCACTGCAACGCATTGTGAACACAGCTGCTAAGATCATTGGTGCCCCACTCCCTTCCCTGCAAGAGACTTACTCCACCCGCCTCACCCGCAAAGCTACCTCGATTGTGAGCGACGCAAGCCACCCCGCACACAGTCTGTTCAGCCTCCTGCCTTCTGGAAGAAGGTATAGGAGCCTCCGTGCCCACACCACCAGACTCACGAAAAGCTTCATACCCCAAGCTGTCAGGAAGCTAAATTCTCTCCCCTCACTTCCCCCAGCCACATCCTCCAAGCTGTCAAGAAGCTGAAACCACCACCCCCCCTCCCAACCCTTCAGCCCCCCCCCCCCAAAAAACACTACGGACCCTGGACAATCCACTATTCTATTGCTACAATGCACTATTGCACTATTATTATTTTTTTTATACAGAATACACAGTATTTGGCTGCTACTTACTGTCTTTACTGACTGCTCTTTTTGCACTGTTTAAATTATTTTTATTGAATGTTTTACTTTTAGTATGTGTTATCTGTTGTGCCTGGGCACTTTATCTGTCTCACCGTGGGAGAGTGAGAAACGTCCTCTCGATTCCTTTGTATGTCTTGACATGTGAAGAATTGACAATAAAGCCACTTTGACTTTGACTTTGAGTCTGCCTTTCTTTTTACTGCGTGACTGTAAAGATCTGAGAGTTGGGTTTTAGTGGTGCCGGTGATGTTGGTTGCATGCTTGATGATTCTTGTGAGTTTTTTTCTTGCTTTTCACTGTGAGGAAGTTGTACAAAGATGCTATGTTGAATGTGAGAACTGATTTGATGAGTGACCGGTATACTGGTGTTAAAATGTCCTTTCTGACATTAAAACCGTTCAACCTTCTCAGGAGAAACATGTGCTGTTGGGCCTTTTTATAGACCCCATCCGCATGTTGTGTGAAGGACAGGCGGTGGTCGATCTCAGTGCTCAGGTATTTAAATATTTCGACTTGTTCCACCGCCTGCCCCTCCAGCCTGAGTGGTCCAGAGAGAAGGTGTGGGGTGTTAGGTGCCCGGCACCCCCGCAACACAGCTCTTTGTTGTTCAGTTCCAGGGAGCTCTCCTGGAACCAGAGGACCATGGTGTCCACATACTGCCAGCTCGTCTGTCATGCGGGCCACCAAGGCCATGTCATCAGCATACTTAAAAAGTGACAGTCCGTTGTTGCTGGATGGGTGACAAGACACAGCCCTGTGGGACCCCAGTATTTAAAACAATGTTGTTGGATTTAAGACAGTTCACTCTGACATGGAGTCTGTCCTTTTAAAAAATCCTTAATCCATAAAACCAGTGTTGTGTTGACCTGTAGTCCTTGGAGCCGGTGCAGAAGTGTGTTTGTGTTTACTGTATTAAAAGCAGATGAAAAGTCCATAAATAAAATCCTGACATATGATTTTGGTGAGTCGAGGTGCCTAGCCACTGTATCCAGAAGAGTTAGGCTGGCATCCTCAACCCCCCGGTCCAGACTCTCGCCCACCAAGGTGGTAAGCTCCCCAGCGACCACCCTCTCCATGCATTTGCAGAGGATGGAGGTGAGTGCCAAAGGCCTGAAATCGTTCATGGCTTTGTCATGGGGCTTTTTGGGAACAGGGAAGATGGTTGTCTCCTTCCATGCCCTGGGGACGAAGCTGGTGTTCAGGAACAGCTGGAAAAGCTGTGCCACCACACCGCCTAGCTGAGCCGTGCATTCTTTCAGTACGCGGCCCTTGAGCCCATCTGGTCCAGGAGCTTTCCTCGGGTGGAACTTGGAGAGGATGGAAACAACCTTCCGCTCCTCCACACTGATTGGTGCATGGGCGTCGCTGGTATTGGTCAGGGTCCAGTCCTCCTCGAGGTCAGTCCTGTTGAAGGTGTCCAGCTGCTCAGCGAAGGAGGCGGGGTCTGGGCACTGTATCTGGGCTGGTTTTTGAGCTCTACCCATCATGGTGTTGAAACCCTGCCACGCCTCTCTCGCATTTCGCCTGGTGAACCTCTCCTCTATCTTATTTTTTTTTTAGGTGTTTTCGCTGGTTGGGTTGCTTGTCTGGTCACCTCGGCAGCCTATGTACTGTCCTCTCAGAGGCAAGGAGTACTACATATTATAATTAAATATGTGATGTTCACAGTTCTACCATTCCTGCATTGGAAATCCTGTTCTTTAATCTCACAGTATGCGGTTGTAAAAGGATATAAGTGAACCTTCCGTCTTTATATCTGTTTTTTGTTGTCCCCCACCAATGAAATCGGAGAGGGGGTTCATGTTTCAGTCTCGTATGTCAAGTTTTTCTCCGACATCACTGGGACAATTGATAAAACTCGGGTGTATGATGGGTCTTGCCATACAGAAATTTACGACAATCACTGGTTGGCACAATTTTGATGAAACTACGGTGAAGATGCGTTCTTGCCATTAGAGATTGTATAGGAGTTTGAGGTGCCGTCATCAACACATCATAGGGTGCAAGTGGAGAGCTAGGAGTGGAGCCTAATGCAGTAGGCATTTAGCCTAACAATTCTGGAATCATATTTTGAGGAGTCAAGCAAATATTTTGTCTAGCTATTGGTGAAATTGTCTAGCTATTGGTGTGTAAGTGTGTACGGCGTCTTATTCAATACGGAGTGAGTACGTTAGTAGCTATTGGCGCCCAGATTTTCTCTTTGGTCACAGAGGTGATAGCACTGAGAGAAGCCTCCCTGTCCGCAATGGGAACACAGCACCGTTTCACGAAGACAACAGTCTTAGAGGTTTAAGGATTAACGTCTTGCTTCATTTACATGTTCTCCTTCACTCTTTTTTCAATAGGTGTGCTACATCTTTGTGGGGGAAGACATGTTTACTGTGCACTCACTATCATTGCACTGTTATGTTGGATGCAGGGTGTCGCCCGACTTGCGCTAGTCCTGCTGTGTTGACGTGCGCTTCTATTTGTTTTGGACAACCTTGGTTCAGAGCATGGTGCAAATGTATCCTGTTCAAGGTGCCTGGACGCTGGCCTGCCATACCTTTCCCCCTCCTTTTAGATATGGTTAGACTGGTTAGATTCTAGACTAAAGGCATTGCGTCCCGTGTGTCCAAGCCTGCTCTTTACATGTGAGTGGGGTGGCAAAGACTACAACACGACAGCCTCCTAAGGCTCAGATGGCAGGCTTATGTCAACTGTAGGCATGATCCCTGCAATACAGACTGTTCGGGAGTCCTTTATTGGTCTCTCAAAGTGTTACGAATAGGGGTCGCGCTCCCCAGTGCGCTCCCTAGGTGTCTCCCACCGTCCTTCCACTGTGCCACCCAATCACAAACTCATTCCTAGCACCTGTGCGTAATTGTCACTAATGCTATATGTACCCTCACTTCCCTTCACTCACCGTTTGTTGGCCGCTTCACAAGTGCGAGTTATCTGAGTATATCAATACTATTTGGAGACTGTGATATCCCATTTTGTTTTCAAGCTTTGAGTCCGTGCTTTGTATCCTGTTTTGTCTACTCTTTCTACTAAAGATCCTTTTGTTTGGCACTGCTAACTACTCGTCCGCCTCCCTTCCTCTGCACCTCACCTGGGTCCGCTTACAACATCAAACCCTTACAGAAGACTAAGCCACCATGGATCCAGCGGATGCAGAGCAGTGCCGTCCTGGCAGTGCAAGACGCCGTCCTCGCTTGACACAAGCACAACCTGCAGACCATTGGCGATGCCCTTCACCAATTGACCGCCGCAGTACAACAGCTGTTGGTCGCATGGCAACCACCAGCCCAGGGGGGGTGTCGGGGTAGATGCACCGAGCCCTGACCTGGGCCACTGCGGAGTGGGAGAAGCAGACCCTGGCCTGCGCCAATGTGCAGCTGTTTACTCAAGAACTCCGGAAAGTTTTCGATACGTCTCGGGTGGTTTCGGGGCACGAAGCGGGGAGACGCCTCACTGCCCACCGCCAAGGGAACCAACCCATGGCAGAGTACTCAGTCGGCTTCTGTACCTTGGCAAGGGAGGCCGGATGGGAGGAGAATGCTCTCGTCATCCTCTACGTGCAGGGACTTTCAGAGGTTATCAATGACGAGCTTGTCCTCAGGGAGTTACCCGAGACACTGGACGCCCTCATCGACCTGACCATACGGGTGGACAACCACCATCGCAAGCGTGTTCACGATAGGAGATCAACTCACGGCACAATGAGCAACACGTCAGATTAGTTCTCCAGCGTCTCCTAGAACACCGGCTTTTCGTGAAAGCAGAGAAATGCGAGTTCCACGTGGACACCGTCGCCTTCCTGGGCTTCATTGTTTCCCAGGGACATCTCCAGATGGACCCCGCCAAGGTCCGCACTGTGCTGGACTGGCCCCAATCCTCCTCAGTCAAACAAGTGGAACGCTTCCTGGGGTTTGCTAACTTTTACAGATGTTTCATTCGCAATTTTAGTACCCTTGCTGCCCCCCTGACAGCCCTCACCCGGAAGGGGTCCCCGGAGGCGGAATGCGCTTTCGCCGACCTCAAGTGGCGCTTCACCTCGGCACCTGTCCTGGTGCACCCAGACTCCTCTCTGCCCTTCGTGGTGGAGGTTGACGCCTCGGACATTGCGGTTCCCCTCAGATAAGAAGACCCATCCCTGTGCGTTCATCTCGCGACAGCTCACATCGGCGGAATGCAACTACGATGTGGGGAACCGCAAGCTGCTGGCGATGAAGCTCGCGTTGGAGGAGTGGAGACACTGGCTGGAGGGCGCCACGCATCTGTTCATTGTGTGGACCAACCACAAGAACCTGGCATACATCCAGGAGGCCAAGCGGCTCAATTCATGCCAGGCCAGGTGGGCACTCTTCTTCACGCGTTTCAAGTTCACCATCTCCTACCACCCGGGGTCGAAGAACGTTAAGCCTGATACCCTTTCCCGGCAATTTGACCCCGTCGGCGTGGAGAAACGTCCCGAGCCCATCCTCCTCAGAGCCATCACCGCGGCCCCGGTCTCTTGCCTCCATCGGTCCCCAGGACATGGTTTCTGATCATGGCCCTCAGTTCACCTCCAGGTTCTGGAAGGCGTTCGCCACCTGCCTCGGTGCCTCCGTCAGCCTGTCCTCTGGCTTCCACCCCCAGTCGAACTGCCAGATGGAGCATGTCAACCAGGATCTGGAGGGGATACTGAGGTGCTACGCCTCCAGCAACCCCTCTTCATGGAGTCAACAGCTGGCGTGGGCGGAATATGCTCACAACACCCTCCTCTGCTCCTCCACCAGGTTGTCTCCCTTTCGGTGCCAGTTTGTGTACCAGCCCCCACTGTTCCCTGAGCAGGAGAAAGAGACGAAGGTCTCCTCCATTCAAGCCCACATCAGCCACTGTCGCCATACCCGGATGCAGGTATGCAAAGCCCTCCAGCGGGCTTCGGTCCGGTTCCAACACCAGGCCAATCGCATGTGCCACTCCGGTCTTCCGTCCTGGACAGAGGGTTTGGCTCTCCACACGGGCCCTCCCCCTCCGACTCGTGTCCCGGAAACTATCCCCCCACTATGTTGGCCCCTTCAAAGTCCTACACCGGGTCAACCCGATGGCATACCCCCTGCAGCTGCAGTAGCATCTATCCTGGTAGTGGTGGACCGGTTCTCCAAGGCGGCCCACTTCATCCCCCTTCCCAAGCTGCCCTCGGCCCAGGAGACCGCGGACCTGATCGTGCAGCATGTCTTCAGGATCCACGGTCTCCCCCAGGACGTGGTGTCGGATCGGGGTCCCCAGTTTGCTTCCAGGTTCTTGAAGGCGTTCGCCAACAGCCTCTGCGCCTCCGTCAGCCTCTCGTCCGGATTCCATCCCTAGTCCAACGGGGAGACGGATCGCGTCAACCAGGACCTGGAGGGCGTGCTGAGGTGCTACGTCTCTGGGAACCCTGCGACCTGGAGCCGGCGACTGGCCTGGGCCGAGTACGCCCACAACACCCTCTTCTGCTCCTCCACTGGCCTGTCCCCCTTCCAGTGCCAGTACGGTTACCAACCCCCCCTGTTACCTGAGCAAGAGGAGGAGGTGGAGGTGCCTTCGGTCCAGGCCCAGGTCAGTCGGTGTCGCAGGACCTGGAGACGGGTGCGGGCGGCGCTCAAGAAGGCCTCGGCCAAGTCCCAGTTCCAGGCCAACCACAAGCGTCGCCCGGCCCCGGTCTTCCGCCCGGGCCAGAAGGTGTGGCTCTCGACCCGGGACCTTCCCCTCCAGGTCGAGTCCCGGAAGCTGTCCCCCCGCTTCGTGGGCCCCTTCCAGATCATTAGGCGGGTGAACCCGGTCGCCTACAAGCTGCGGCTCCCCCCCTCCATGTGGGTTCACCCGACCTTCCATGTCTCTGATTGGTGCATGGGTGTAGCTGGTATTGGTCGGGGTCCAGTCCTCCTCGAGATCAGTCCTGTTGAACCTGATGTAGAAGGTGTTCAGCTGCTCAGTGAAGGAGGCAGGGTCTGGGCACTGTATCTGGACTGGCTTTTAAGCTCTACCCATCATGGTGTGGAGACCCTGCCACGTCTCTCGCATTTCCCATGGTGAACCTCTCCTCTATCCTAACGGAGCTTGGCCAGCTTGGTTTTGTGCTTCAGCATGAGCATATGAGTCATTGAGTATGTTCAGGTCACCCTCACTTCTCTGGAACAACATCTCCCAGTCAGTGAGCTCAAAACACCCTCTCAGTGCTTCCACAGAGTCATTATTCCAAACCTGGATGGTTTTTGAGTGGCTCTTATGTGTTTTAAATGTTTTTTTGTATTTTGGCAGCAGTAATATTACATTATGATCTGAGAAACCAAGGGGAGGGCAGGGCTTGGAGACATACGCGCTGGATATATTTCCGAAGCATAAGTCCAGCATTCTGTCCAGTCGTGTTGGAGATGTGACATACTGCTCCAGCTGTGGGAGTAGCAAAGTGACGTCATAACTGTTGAAGCCCCCAAGCAGAAAGTCAGGCTGATCAGCTGCTCTGGAGACAGCGTTGTTGTAGCTGTCTGCAATGCGTTCAGCTGCGAGCGCGTTGTTAGGGCCAGAGACACAGGCAAGAATCACAGTCAATTGTGTGAACTCTCGAGGTAAATAGTGAGGACGGAACGGAATTGCTCATCGTAATGCCATGAGCAATTCATCTCACAAACTGTAAAGTTGGTTGCCCATTTGTCATTTACGGCCATGCAAAGCCCGCCCCCAATTTATTTTCCTGTTGTGCTAGTGTCCCGGTCAAAACGTATGAATCTAAATCCATCTAAACTCACTGTAATGTCCTCAGACAACCACGTTTCAGTAAAACATGCTTTTTTTGCTCAATTTGAAGTACAATTGTGTTACGGATGGGGGTCGCACTCCCCAGTGCAGTCCCGAGGCCTTCAAGTCCCTGCAGGGGGCACAGGTGTTCACCAAGCTGGACCTTCGGAATGCCTACCATTTCGTCTATGTCAGGCAGGGGGATGAATGGAATACTGTTTTCAATACCTTGAACGGGCACTATGAGTACTTGGTCATGCTCTTCAGGCTTGCGAGTGCGCTCGCGGTGTTCCAGGCATTGGTGAACAATGTGCTCTGTGACCTGCTCAACCACTGTATCTTTGTTTACTTGGATAACATCTTCATCTTATCCCAGGACCTTTACCCTTGCTGCCCCACTGACAGCCCTCACCTGGAAGGGGTCTTTTCCTTTCTCCTGGTCCCCGAAGGCGGAATGCACTTCACCTCGGCACCTTTCCTGGTGCACCCAGACTCCTGTCTGCCCTTTGTGGTGGAAGTTGATGCCTCGGACATTGCGGTGGGGGCAGTGTTGTCCCAGTAGTTCCCCTCAGATAAGAAGACCCATCCCTGTGCGTTCTTCTCGCGACGGCTCACGTCGGCGGAATGCAACTACGATGTGGGGGAACTGCGAGCTGCTGGCAGTGAAGCTCGCATTGGAGGAGTGGAGACACTGGCTGGAGGGTGCCACGCACCCGTTCATTGTGTGGACCGACCACAAGAACCTGCCATACGTCCAGGGGGCCAAGGCGGCTCACTTCGTTCCCCTCCCCAAATTCCTGTCGGCCCGGGAGACCGCTAAGCTGGTGGTCAAGCACGTCTTTCGGGTCCACGGCCTCCCCCAGGACATGGTTTCCGATTGTGGCCCTCAGTTCGCCTCCAGGTTCTGGAAGGCATTCGCCATCTGCCTGGGTGCCTCCGTCAGCCTGTCCTCCGGCTTCCACCCCCAGTTGAACGGCCAGACGGAGCGTGTCAACCAGGATCTGGAGGGGATACTGAGGTGCTACGCCTGCAGCAACCCCTCCTCATGGAGTCAACGGCTGGCGTGGGCGGAATACGCTCACAACACCCTCCTCTGCTCCTCCACCGGGTTGTCTCCCTTCTAGTGCCAGTAGGGGTACCAGCCCCCCCTGTTCCCGGAGCAGGAGAAAGAGACGGAGGTCCCCTCCGTTCAAGCCCACATCAGCCGCTGTCGCCGTACCTGGATACAGGTGCGCAAAGCCGTCCAGCGGGCTTCGGATGGGGATGGGGGTCACGCTCCCCAGTGTGGTCCCGAGGTGTCTCCCTCCCTCCGTCCTTCCACTGTGCCACCAAATCACAAACTCATTGCTAGCACCTGTGCGTAATTGTCACTAATGCTATATGTACCCTCCCTTCCCTTCACTCCCCGCTTAGTCTTCACCATTTGTTGGCCGCTTCATGAGTTATCCGAGTATATCAGTACTATTTGGAGACTGATCTCCCATTTTGTTTTTGAGCTTTGAGTCTGTGTTTTGTATCCTGTTTTGTTTACTCTTTCTAGTCTTACTTTTATGTCTTACTCTTTCTCTTTGTTTGGCACCGCTAACTACTCGTCCGCCTCCCTTCCTCTGCACTGCACTGGATCTGCTTACAACACCAAACCCTTACACAATTGTGGTAAGGTTTGAGAAGTTGTGCATTTTAAATGTCAATGTTAAATGATGCAGCTCAAAGGGGTATGTGTGTGTGTGTGCGATCAGGCTCCCAGCACAGACAGCTCTCGCTGTTGGTAATAATGGTTATTTTCTCCTCGTCTGAACCTTCGGGCAGATGGATAGGAAAAGATTATGAGGCTGGAAGGCTGGGGCTATGGCAGAGGCTGGGGCGAAGGCAGAGGCTGTGGCTGAAACTGGCTGGGGATAGGGTTGCGATTCCATGATTAAGTGAAAGCCAGTCATGTCTGTTCTGGGGGCAGACAGCTAACCATGACAGCCTTTTATCAGCAGGGGTACACTAGGAGGGCCACTGTCAGAATACAAATAGCACCAAGGACTATGGATTAGGCTCTATTACACACCGTTGCTTCATGCTTCAGAAGGAGGGGTGCATTTTGTCAGTCCTGTTATGATAAATTATGATATCATGAATGTTTGTAATTATTAGAAATGACAGTGTGATATAATATTCTTACCTGTAGGGTTAATTACGCTACCATTTGCATTTGTGGATTTCTGTCATTCAGCCATTACCTTTTCTGGGAAGAAAAGGAAAAAGTGAAGTAATTTTTTTTTTTTTTTTTTTTTCACAAAGGATGAATTTGTCATAATTAGTTGGCATGAGGCATAGAGAGAGAGAGTGTGTGTGCGTGCATGTGATTTTTTTTGTGCTTGTTACTATTTTCCTGGGGAGGGAGTGTGTCATGTCTTTAAAGCAGCACAACTCTTGGTCCAGGCACTTGTGCTCTCCCACCTTGACTACTGCAACGCACTCTTGGTCGGGCTCCCCGCCTCCGCCATCAGACCTCTGCAGCTCATCCAGAATGCTGCTGCCCGTCTGGTATTTCAATCTCCCCAAATTCTCCCATGTCACCTGTTATGGAAATCTTTCAGTGAACAACAATAAACGATGTTTGGTCTCAGTTGAGAGTTTTAATGCATATAGAAAGTATTATACAACGTTGGTCAGCTGGATCAGCATTCCTTCACCAACAGTGTGGATTCAGATACTGATGCTGTGGCTGAGGAGAGGACCATCCTTAACTCCAATGCTCATACGTCATAGGTCTAGGGGTAAACATATCTTGCACCTGTTTGCTGATCAAGAAGCTGGGAAAGAAGCGTAGGCGTTGTGAGCCACTATCTCAAACCTCAGCCTGCAGTTAGGAGTGTTCCAAGGTCACATAACATCTTTGATACAAGAGAAGGAGCAGTCGGTTTTGGTTCTTCCTCAGTCACATAATTAAAAATAACAAAGTACATTGGGTCACAGAAAGGTCAATACATTTCATATAAAACTAAAACTAAATAGTACAAATATATTTTTTGCCATTACAATCCCCCCTTAGATCCTTTAAGGATCTCAAAGTATATTACAAAATTTATTCATTTGCATCCATAATTACCTTTCTGGAAAACAGTTTTCGGCAATCACTTTATAGTCGAACAAACAGAAAAACTTATCTCAGCGTTAGCTGTTTTTGTGAGTTGAAGAAACTCTATGTTGTAGCAAGCATTTTATACTGGGGTTGGCAAAAGGGATCACATTTTATACTGTTCATTTATACTGTATCAGTGTCATCATAGTCATCATCACTGTCATGATAGGGAGGAATCCACTCAGGGGTGGGATCCAGGTCAGGTGATGCGGTCATTTGTTCATATTGTTGGGGTATCTGGACGTATTGTCCCATCATGGATTTTATCATCGAGCTCATCATCTTTAAACAGGGAACAACACAACAGAACACCAGGAACACTATGCATAACACAGATAATATGGGAGTACATATTTTCCAGAGAGCGGCTTCCCATCCTCCCCCTGTTAGCCAGGCCCATAAGTTCCCTCCTTGTGTCTCTTCGGTATCTCTACTGCGCTCCTCGTGAAGAAGGTCATTTAGGTGGTCAACAACATGGGTCATGTTATCAGTGACATCGGGGACGTAAGTACAACAACTGGTGCCCACTATATGACAGACCCCTCCCTGTGCTGCCAACATCATGTCCAATGCCATTCTATTCTGTAACGCCAAGTTTCTAAGAGCTCTGATTTCGGGAGTCAAGGTCTCAAAACCCTTTTCCACCAATGCCGTGAGGTTTTCTAAATCTAGAGTAAGTGCGTCTATATTATGTGCATTGTTAACTGTTCCATAAAAGGGTATGAGACCTCCAAAGAGCTTCTGTCCTGTTGAAATCCTCACTCGATCACGTTTCTGAACACGTAGTGGCTGATGGGGCACATAATAATGTGGATAATTTACATGATACCTAGGCATTTTTCCGAGCATTCCTATCGCGGGGAGTAGGCGGGATAGGAAACATTTTCCACACCAGCCAGGCCTTAGGGCCTGATATACGTTTTTACCACATACCCAAACATGCTGGGTGAGGCAACCAAACCCGTCTCCGGGGGGCATACTCACGAGAGGGTTATTGCTGACGTTACCTGTCCTGCTGTTAAGGAGAATCAGATGATTAGTTAGATTTAATTTTCCAAGATATGGGACTCCTACGCTATTCTTACAATTGGTGGTGGAACCGTTGTCTGCTTTTATCCCACATGTTGCCTGTATTGTTAAATTACACTTTGACTGTCCCAAAGGCTTGCTGGTCTTATCACAACTTCGTTCAAAACATATGCCTGGAGGCATTCTGCCTGGTGGTGTGGTAAACACCGGCCTGTATGCGTCCTCATTGGTTACATCCTCGGACACATTGACTAGTCTAGCAGTGCTGTGGGAAAAATTAGGTACAGACACATTAAGCCTGTTCAATTTGTTGATCAGATTTTTTACCGTGTGGTTCTGGGTAAACGTCAGGGCTATCATTGCTCCCATTACCTCTGAGGCATTCAATGGATATGGCAAAAGGGGCATTGAAGAGGCAGTGCTATGTGGTAGTTGGGTACAAACGTAACAACTCGTGTTGGTTAGTTGTCTCGTTGATATACATATGGTTTGATACCACAGATTCTGAGTCTGATCGGATATAGATGTATTTAAAACACTTCGCCGAGATCTAATTGTTTTACGGGCTTCTGGACCTGCTGTTGGGCTGACCGTGGAGGAGAGTGTTGAGCGGTTTTGTTTATCATTAGCATCACTACCATTTATGTCAGTTCTATGCTCTAGGAGCCACAATATAGGTCCCACTATCACACATGTCATTATTAGTAGGAAAAGAATGGTGCCCCTGGCACCACAAAAACCTGGGTGTCTGAATGGATGCCATGGTCTTTGTTGTTGTCGCTTCATGTTGGTAGTCAGGGTTTTTGATGATCTAGACTGTCCTTTGTTGCTGCAGGGAGTTCCCTACGGTTGGTGGATTGGCACTCCACTTGTTGGGACCAGGGCACAACCGATTGTCTCCCTGTCCTGTTGGTTTGAGGGTGTAGTTTTCTCTGCAGTTGGTGGATTGGCACTCCACTTGTTGGCTTGAGAGCGTCGTTATTCTGGTCTGGTCTGGTCCTCTGGTGTTGTCTTGATTCGTCTGCAGTGGTTGCAATGGATCCACGTAGCTCTCTCTGCAACTTTTACTGCGGTGTGGGTGGTCAGGTGCACTTGGAATGGTCCTTGCCAACGACGTGTAGCCCAATTCTTTCGTCTGATGTCTTTCACCATCACGTGATCACCTGGCTTGAGGTCATGGAGTGGACCCTCAGCTGATCTGGGTAGGCCGTCTCCTACCTGCTTGTGAATGTCTCTAAGGGTAGAAGAGAGGTTAGCACAGTATCTTAACATTTCATCTTCACATTGGTCTGTGGATGGGAGCTGTCTCTGGCGTGGTCCAATGCCTGTTTCTATTGGTCTCCCAAATAGAATTTCAAATGGGCTGAGCCCATATTTTGGTCTGACTCGTGCTCTCATTTGGAAGAGCACAATTGGGAGTGCCTTCATCCAGGTTAACCCTGTCTCAGCACAACATTTTGCCAATTTGTTTTTCAAGATTCCGTTCTGTCTTTCAACTGCTCCGCCACTGGCAGGGTGATACGCACAGTGTTGTCTCATATCAATGCCAAAGTATGTTCCCACCTCCCTTAATGTTGCATTCACGAAATGTGAGCCGTTATCACTAGAAAGTTTTGTTGGAATACCCCATCTTGGTATGACCTCTCTTACCAGAGCCTTGGCAACTGCTGCTGCATCAGCTTTACTTGTTGGGAAGGCCTCTGTCCATTTTGAGAACATGTCACACATTACCAGACAATACTTTTTACCTTCGCTTGGGGTGAGTTCAATGAAGTCCATTTGGAGATGGTCAAATGGTCTGTCTGGAGGTGGGTGTCCTGCTTGCGGGGTGGAAACCCCTCTGCCAGGATTGTGAGCTGCACAAATTATACATGCTTCACAGAATTTTTGTGAGAATATTGCGAACCCTTTTGTGTACCAGTGTTGGTTAATGGATGCTAACATCCCCCCTTTTGACACGTGGTCTTGACCATGTGTCAATTTAGCAAAATGGGGAAACATATACTCAGGCAGACATGGTTTGTTGTCAGGACCATACCAGACACCCTCTGTTACCACACAGCCATTCTTCCTCCAGGTGGACTTTTCGTCTGGTAGAGCCTTCCTCTGGATTTCCTGTAAGTCAAGGAAGGGTGTGGCAGGTGTGCTGTCATTTAGGAGAGAGAAAGAAGAGTCATCATATGGTTTTTTGGCTGCAGCCTTTGCTTGTTTGTCAGCATGAGCGTTACCCAATGACACTTCATCAGTGTTCCGTGTATGAGCTTCACATTTGACCACAGCAATTGATAAGGGAAGCAGAACAGCATCAAGGAGAGCAGACACAAGTTTGTGATGAGCTATGGGTTTCCCTGTGGAGGTTAAGAACTGTCTATGTTTCCACAGGGCGCCAAAATCGTGTACTACGCCAAATGCGTATCTACTGTCTGTATAGATGTTGACAGTTTTGTTTTCAGCCAATTTACATGCTTCTGTGAGCGCAATTAGTTCTGCAGCTTGCGCTGAGAGGTTTGATGGTAAGGAGTCAGATTTTAATGTGTCATGTGATGTTACCACAGCATACCCAACTCTATTGATGCCTGTTGTCTGGGTCACGTGATGCACATCCGTCCACAAACAGGTCTAGATCGGCGTTAGGGATGGGCGTTTCCCTAAGGTCCGTCCTTGGGGAACAGATCTGTGAAATGGAAGCAACACAGTTATGCGGTTCACCGTGTTTTAATAGTTTAACAGTGTCAGCCTCGCATTGTTCCTGTGTTGGACTACAAATCATTAGGTCATCAACATATTGCAGGAGTGCACTTCCTGGCGATAGAGTGAGTGTTGACGAGCTGTCTTTTAAACATTTATTGTAGATTGTCGGAGACTTACATCAATTGCGTCTTTCCTAAGTGGATACTGTTTCTGACATGGTCTGTAGTCTGATTTGGGAATAATCACTACTGGTTCTGCATTTTTTATTAGGCCCACATCATGTTTGTCCTGTGCCCATAGGGAATTTGGAACTTCCTTGAGGGCCGGCAATCTGGTTTGGTTGTGACGTCACTTTTTACCTGTTGAAACATATCTGAGCTCTTTGGTACCAGTTCTACAGTTCTATTTGCATGCACAATATAACAAACACTTTGTTTGAAAACCTTCAAGTCATGGTTCCATTTGATTTTTGCATTTGCTGTATTTTCCCACTTACATGAGTCCTGAACACATCGTCTTACCCATGGACCCAGATCCTCCCAGTCATCCTTTTTGTGTTTGGCAAGTGACATGTGGGTGAGAGCCAGGTACATGGAACGGTGCAGGATACTCCGGACAGTGTGCATGAGAGAGAGATGGTGATGTTGAATTCACATTACTCTGTTTCCTCTCTGGGAGCTTGACAGAAATTCCACATCTATGGTTATTCCAATACATACAACTTAACATTAGCTTTTCATGCTCATAACCTGTCCGATACCATTGTTTCTCATATGCTGCGTCTTGTCCTCTGCTTACATATGCTGTCCAGTGTAAGTCTTCTGGTTGCATGTACTGTGTGTCCTTCTCTTGTGTCAATGTTTTTGCTTGCTGCACTAGCGTGTCATTTCCTGTCTTACCCAGCTTCCATTCATACACATACAGCAGTGAGTCGTGGCTGTGTTGTACAAAAGTGTGGCAGTCTAGTGTGTGGTTACCGTTTGTTCTGGTCACAATTACCCCTTCAGGTGTGGAAACGAGGGTGATCCCTAATCTACACATCAGCTCTCTTCCCATAAGATTAATGGGACAACAGTGTGATAGTAGAAATTTGTGTTTAAAGTGACCCTGAACTGTGTCCTGACATGTCAGTGGAGTTGTGTAATGTTCTTTTACAGACTCGCCTGATGCACCAACAGAGTGTGCATATCTACCACTGAGTTTGGGTGGAGTGGGGAATGCACTTAATTTGATCACTGAGTTTGTTGCTCCTGAATCGACTAAAAATGTGATGTATGTATCATTTACCATTAATGACGTGTCGGGTGGTTGGTCTCATCTTTGTTGTGCGTCAGTGATGTCAGTGGCTTGGACTCCTCCCCCTCCCACACGCCCGCCGCCTGGATTCAATCTGAATTGGATACAGCTTCTGTTTGGTTCCTCTTGGGGCGTTCTTTTGCCCAATGTCCCTTTTCTCCGCATTTGAAAGAAGTATCGCGGTCCACATATTGTCTGGAGTCTGGGTGGCCTGGGCGTCCTCTGAACTGGCCCTTGCCTGCCCCTCTGCCTCTCCCTTTGCCTCTTCCTCCCCTGCTCTGTCCTCTGCCCTCACCGGTTAGGTGTTGCATCATGGTAAGTTGGGCCAAGTGTAAGTCTTTTGTGTCTTTATCGCTCCATTTCTTCTTTGTGCTTTTCATCACATCTTCAGCATGAACAGCATGTGCTTCAATTGCGCACAGTTTGTCTTGGTGCCAGGTGATGCAACTGCGTTTCACCATATCAGAGATGTTAGATTGTAATCCGTTGAGGAAGCTGTTTTTCAGGTGGGCTTCCCATGGGGTGATTTCAGCGGCGTTGATGTCTCGTGGTGTGTCAAGGCCGCAGTAGATCTTGTATACTTCCGTCAATCTTGAGAGATATTCGCGAACTGTCTCATCGTCCTTCTGTTTGCATGTAGCAACCTTGTCCATATCCATTCTTGCGGGAAACTCACGCTCGCAACAGGCCACAATTGTCTGTATAGCATCCCTGTAGGGGCCGTTGGTGTTGTCGTTCCACTCTGAATGAGCCAGTCTGATATCTCCATCTTCTGGTGGGGGAAAGGAGCCATGAACTCTTGTCCAGCCAATCCCCGCATATTTTCCCATCAGGATCTGTCTGAGTTCATATAGAGTTGGGCGGAATTCTCTGCAAAAGGTAGTCAGCTGTTTTCCAAACCTCATCCCTCCTGCGTCTTCAGGATTTGGTAGGTGTTTTGATGCTTCTCTTATGTCTCTTTCGGCCCACGGTCTGTGGACCAACATCGCAGTGCCGTCCCCTCCCGCCACCTCTATCATTGGCAGGGTGAGTTGTGGGGGAGATTCAGGTTGGTATGTCACCCCGGACCTCGTGGCAGATGATATGCTTGCAGAGCTGTCTGGCGTGTGGGGAGACGCGGTCACTGTTGACTTTTGTGGGGTGGAGTGAGGGGTCAGGTACGGAGGTAGATCGCCTGTGTCCTCTGCGGGGGGTGCAGATACTGCTGGAGCCTTGGGTTGCTTTGGCCTCACCACTGGTCCCGTCACGGGCGGCAGATTCTGGTTGACCTGTGGTTGGACGTTCTGCGGGGTGGTTGTTGCTGTCGTCTTCTAGGCGGGGCGCAGTCGAGGTCGGCGTCCTGCAACTGAACACACTGAGGCACACATGAGATTTTCCCTGCCTCACTTTTCCTATCCCTTATCATAGCCTCTTTCTGCCACATTCCATATGCTTTCCAGTCACCTCTATTCTTTCCCTTGCTCTTTCTTTCCCTTTCCTCCATTTTTAGTTTTAGTTGATCTAGTCGTTTTAGGTTAAAACTACCATCTGCTGGAAAACCAAAATATTGTACCCAGACATGATATTGAGTAATTGATTCGTCACCATAGCTCTTTCTCATGAAATTGACATTAGGGCCAGTATAGGCCTGATTCGGATCTTGTTTACCAAGTTTTGAGCCCATTTTGTTTTATTTCAATTTCCCTTTTGACTTGAGGTGTTCATACAAGAGTGTTGGACAATTAAACACAATGTATAACAATTATTATTACCCAAAGTATTATAAAAGACAGTGTTACCTTTTTTTTTTATAAATGATCTTTAAGTAGTTTAGGTTGGTATTGGTGGACAGTATTATATTTTAGTTTGTTTTTCTTTTTATTACCCAAAGTATTATACCCCAAGTATTATAAAAGACAGTATTCTGTTTTAGTTTTTTCTATAACTAAAATCTTTTAGTAGTTTAGATTGGTGTTGGCGATCTAACAATAGGAACGTGATCTATACCTTGCATGCTTTTCAGCCCTGTCTGCACTTGCTTTATCTCCTTGTATGACCCAGTCACACTCTTCCCATATACTTACTGGTATATTTTATGCAAGCACTTAAACAGTCTGTAAGTTGAACTCGTCAGTACACTTTTTTTACTAAACCTTGGTTAAAAATACTCAGGAGCCTCGCTCGGTCTCCAAAAAAAAAAACAGTTCCTATGTTATCTCACACAACACCTTCGCTCTTTTACTCTTAAAACCAATAATACATTTTTTATCAGTAAAACTTCATGAGAAACACATCAAAACATTTTAGTCTTGTGATGTCATGTGTTTTGGTCAATTTAAATTGTTGCCAAAGAATAAACTGAAAGTTCCTCACCAGGTTCAAGGGATCGCAGCGCTGAGTGAAGTCTGTCCCAGGGCCCTTGGTCCTTGTCACTCGGTTCTAATGAGGTTTAAGGCCGAAGACTGTTTCTTCAGGACGGTTAGTCACCTCTGGCGCCTGGTCAGAGTACCCTCAGTCGAGCAATCCCCGGCGAGCCCCCAAAATTGTTATGGAAATCTTTCAGTGAACAACAATAAACGATGTTTGGTCTCAGTTGAGAGTTTTAATGCATATAGAAAGTATTATACAACGTTGGTCAGCTGGATCAGCATTCCTTCACCAACAGTGTGGATTCAGATACTGATGCTGTGGCTGAGGAGAGGACCATCCTTAACTCCAATGCTCATACGTCATAGGTCTAGGGGTAAACATACAAACAAACAAACAAACACCTGTTTGCTGATCAAGAAGCTGGGAAAGAAGCGTAGGCGTTGTGAGCCCCTATCTCAAACCTCAGCCTGCAGTTAGGAGTGTTCCAAGGTCACATAACATCTTTGATACAAGAGAAGGAGCAGTCGGTTTTGGTTCTTCCTCAGTCACATAATTAAAAATAACAAAGTACATTGGGTCACAGAAAGGTCAATACATTTCATATAAAACTAAAACTAAATAGTACAAATATATTTTTTGCCATTACACACCCCCCCTCCTCCGCACCCTTCATTGGCTCCTGGTAGCAGCTTGCATCAGATTCAAGACCCTGGTGCTCGCCCCTCCCTACTTGCAAGCAATGGTAAACCCCTGCCCGATCACTCTGTTCTTCCACCTCGGCTGGCTGCCTGGTACCGCCGCCTCTACGAGGATCCAGTGGTCGCGCTGTTGAGTCACGGCTTTTCACTGTCTTGGCGCCCCGGTGGTGGAACGAGCTTCCCACTGCTGTCAGGACTGCAGAGTCACTACCTATCTTCTGCTGTAGACTGAAGACCCATCTCTTAATTGTCCCTCCTAAAGACCTCTTCACCCCCCACTACCCCTCTGTACAGTTCCTCTACTGTTAATAATACAAAATATATATTCAAAAAGTAATCCTTCTTCTTCTAGCATTGTGGCTGCCAATGGCCCCTGGTCCTAGCATAGATTTATTTTCTTATGATGACTGATGTATAGATGATTCACTTACTTCAGACAAATGTAAGTCGCTTTGGATAAAAGTGTCTGCTAAATGGCAAAAATGTAATGTAAAAATGTGTGTGTGCGTGACTGACAGGGTTATCTCTAAGTGAATAGAGTGAAGAGAATCTCTGCTCAAACAAAATGGAGACTCTCTGTGTAAACTGCCTGTTGGGTATGGTGGCCACAACTAGATTGAGAATCCCAATTGCTTTAGATATAAATGTTCATTAAAACATGGTTAGTCTCGCGTAGCCATACCTCCAAGTCACGTTGTTCTCACACCTCCTTTGGAGGTCTGCAGAATTTTAAATTTGACGATTGGCTTGGATTGAACTGGACAATGGCAGAACATGTTCACAATATCATTGGATTCCAAGAACCCTCCCCACATGCCTGTAGAGTATTTTCTGACCAGGTAGGACTATTTTGCAGAGAGTTGTTGCTTGCAACAAAATGGTATTTGATTAGTTTAACGTGTTGTGAGGCGTTACTCATTTCAAAGGGGTTTCCACCCCTTTGTAGCTACTTTCTGCAAAGGATTTACCCCAGACTTTCTGAACTGATCAGGTTAAGGTTAATACACGGTAAATGCTGAAATGTACAGAAATGTTGTTTACACTTCATATAAAGCAATGATGCCTGTTACAAAAATATGCTCCAAAAGACCTGGTAAGAATGTCACATACTGTAGGAATCAGACCCCCCAACCCCTCTCCTAGGTTCACTGTCGCATCTGCATCCTAATAGGGCCTAGCAGTACCTCTGTATACTTAACTAGTCAGAGATCGATTCTTCAGCCATCAGTCATCACCTCTCGGCACACACAATGATGGGTCCATGAAGTAATTACCCCTGGCGTCATACGGACAGAATGAACTGCCATGTGGTAATCCAAGCAGCATCTGTAGATTTGGAGATAGTGCTCCAGAAGAAAAATAGAGAAATTAAAGCATCCTGGAGGAGGGAATATTAGACTCTTCTCTGACTGGGCTGTGTGTGCTCATTGAAACAGAATGCTTGGCTGCACTCTTCTCTAACCATTGACAACAGCACATTGAGAAAAAACATCTGAGTTTGTTTCTGAATGTTTTGTGATTAAAGTATGGGATGGAAGGGGGCACCTTCATTGAAGATTATGATTTGACTGTGAAATCAAACCAATATGAATTTGTTTAACAGAAATCCCCTCTCATCCTTTTATTGTCATGCAAATATATAGCTGTGCCACTGATGGTTTGGACCCACTGCACTATACCCAAAAGAAGGTCCACCCAGATTCCTATTATGGTGTTAGTTGTGTACAGGGCTGATGAGAGTGTTGTGGCTCAATTTGTTTGGCTGTCTGAACTGACTCATTGGTCCACTTGTGTAGCCTACTGAGGCCCTCCAGCATGGCTTATCCAGCCACCGCAGCTCCTTTTGTTTACCAAATACCTTATGTTACCATGGAACCCACAACTCAACATCCTTTGCCTCATATATAATGCCCTCTAAGATTACAGTATATTAATCTCTATTTATAATAATGTCAGTTTCCATGTAAAGGTTTGGCAAGACATTTGCCTCTATTTTGTTAATAGCAAAGCATGTCTAATATTGATAATCTGACTCCAAGTGATTATCACTATGTGCAAAGAATTGTTGAGTTTGTGCTGATTTAGTGCAATAATGGTCAAATAGAATTAATCAAATGAGGCTTTAATAATACTGTATACGTGTAACAGGATCCGTGACACAGAGGCGGACTCGAGGTTGCTGGTGTGGGAAAATCCTGTTTATTTTATAAATGTCTGTCAGGACTTTTCAGTCCCCGCTTTCCAGCCGTCCTCCTCCAAAGCAGAGGCACACACATCTTAAACCATTTCGTTAACGAGGCTTCATTCGCAACAGGTGCGCAACGAAGCCTCGTTTTCGTAAACCCCGGCCACGGTCCTGTAGCTCCCTCTACAGGCTGAACGCTGCATGTCCCCCCACAATACGTATACAATTATTACAAGGCAAATACTTAATAGGAAAATGTTACATTTTACCCTCAATGATAAATGATAGATAGAAAGAGAGAGAAAGATAGAGAGATGACCACAGGTCACTCAAACAATGCTACACACAGCTCATGACGAGAACCTCAGCGGGCAAAGCTATTCCCTGACCTCTGCTTTTATATCACTCTACAACCACAGTATTTAAATTAGGAGCTGTTTGCAAGGAGACCCAATTAGAATTCATCTTATCACTTTTATACTGATGACATCACAGCTCCGACACCTCTCAAAACATCCCACAGCCATTCGTCTCCTCTGGAGAAGGGCTCTTTCCCCCTTCAGCCCATTAGTGAAATCATCCTGGCATCCTTCGTCTGGTTTTAGGTTCACCTTTTAGATGTGTGTGGGGAGGGTGTTTAGAAATAGAATAAGTGTCCTTTCCTACACAAGCTACCATCCCTCAGACAGGGCCATAGACTGGTGTAGATGGATTTGAAGATAGGCTGATTATTAAACTGCTCTGAAAATATGATGTGTGGGAAATACAGTATAATATAATAATAATAATATATGCCATTTAGCTGACGCTTTTATCCAAAGCGACTTACATTGCAGTGAGTGCATACATTTCAGTATATATGGTCCCAGCGGGAATCAAACCCACAACCTAAGTTAGCGCCATGCTCTACCAACTGAGCCACAGAGGAAATAGAAATACAGCTTGGCAAAAATTTGTGACCACTACATGCCATTTCCATGAGTTTACATGTGAATCACTATCTTGTTTATGAGCCAAAGGAATTGCCTTGATCAACTGCTATCACTTTCACTTAAGTGTTTTGGGTTCATTCTGTCACAGAAGAATGGGCACACCTAGTCCTGTCGACGTCCTGTTGGCGATTACATCAACACACCCCTTTTTTTCTATTATGACATTTGTCTGGTAAGCATTGAAAGAGTCTAGTGAGGTGCTCTCATTATAGGCTATAACGTTAAAGGGTGTCCCGACTATGAACCTCAGGCTCATTATATTCGGCTAGTTACGCAAGTAGAGAGCCAATCATATCATACTTATTAATTGGAGTCATTAACATAGTTAGTAAACAATCTTACGCTCCATGATCGATCTAAGATCCAGCCTCATTTCACTGGTACCCCATTTATTTATTTATTTTATTTAACCTTTATTTAACCAGGATAAAAACCCATTGAGATAAAATCTCTCTTACAAGGGAGACCTGGCTAAGAAGGCAGCAAAGTTACACGTCGATTACATGACAATAATATACAATACAATATGATAAAGTGAAAGCTACTATCCACGCATCAACGGAAAAGGTTGTGTATATACACAAATGCTGCGTAACACATGCAGACAAGTAGGCATCAAGACATGACAAATTGTTATGCATTGTAGCAGAAGCAGTTTGTGGTAAAGACTTCAGTTAGCTTTTGTCTAACCTTTCTCCTGTGTTCATCATCCCCCCCTTATTATAGTGTTCGTGGCCAAATTTGGCCGGTCTGTTTTAACTGCTCTTATATTAACACAAAAACCATAAATCATTACCAAATTGTAGTGACTGGTTAGAGAGATGAGGGAGTCTAGATTAAGTCTGGCCTGCAGGTCATTCCAAGACCGAGGGCCATAATAAAATAGACTCCTTTTTCAGGTGCCACCTTGAAGCGTAGCCAATTATTAGATCTTGTAGGTGTTTTGTACGAATACGAATTTAGAGCTTATGTACGTGGGTAACCTGCCTACAATGGCCTTATACATTAAAATATACCAGTGCTGCATCCTACGCATAGCAAGTGAAGACCATCCAACCAGACTGTACAATGTGCAGTGATGAATCCTGTAGCCTGAATTTGAAATATATCTCAAAGCAGCATGATGAAGTGGATCGAGTTTGGACAAAGTAGTGGGACAAGTAGTGGGACAAGCATGTGTCACCATAGTCTAGCTGAGACAGGAATAGGCCTGTAACCAGTCGTTTACAAGAAGATGGTGAGAAACATTACTTTAATCTATATAAAAAACCCAGTGTGAACTTGAGTTTCTTAGTTAGAGTTCCAATGTGATGTTTAAAGTTATGATTTTTGTTCAACCAAATGCCCAGATATTTATATTTATATGTGTATGTTTTGTTTGCATTTAAAAGTAGTTTCAAGTCGATGAGGGCATGCTGCAGTGAGTTAAAGTCAGATTGCAAATTGGCAGCCGCAGTCTCAAAAGAAGGAGCAGAGGAATATAGGACTGTGTCATCAGCATACAGATGGTACAATGAATGTTTCGTCTGGTCACAAATGTTATTGATATCAATTAGAAAGAGCAGAGGCCCCAAAATAGATCTTTGGGGAATTCCCTTTTTTAGAACAGGATTAGATATAACATTACCATTTCAGCAAAGAGGGTGGGAAAAAGGATTCTGATGTTATCAATGGAGAAAGATAACTCATCAGTCAATTAATTGGGAACAGAGAGGCAGTCTAACAGTCATAGTATACCAAAGGTGGAAGGCAAAAAAGCGTATTTATTGTCAGCGTCACATCTTTTTTTGGATATCCCCAAGAGAGAGTTCTAAAATCGATCAACTTGCCACAGAGCCTCCTGTACTTACAACAATCTTGGTGCCCTCTCCATCCCTCTCCTTTTTTTTGTTTGGCTCAGGGGGGGGCAGGTCAGAGGGTCAAGGGAAGGGCTAGGATGGGAAATAAGATACGAACCTGGGTGAGGGAGAGAGTGAGATTGAGTAACCACCCAGCCACCCAGTAACATTGAATAAAGAGATGAGTCTTGAGCCTAGCTTTGAAAATTGAGACTGAATTTGACTCCCTAACATGAATCGGAAAATTATTCCAGAGATGGGGTGCTCTGTAGCAAAATGCTCTGCCCCCTGCCGTAGTCTTAGATATTCTGGGAATGGCTAATCTCTCTGTCTTGTGAATGAAGCGCATGTGAAGGTTAATATGGCTGAAGGAGGTCGGCGAGATATGAGGGAGCGAGTCCATGTAACGCTTTATAGGCTAATAATAGAGATTTGAAGTCTGCTCGTGCTTTAATCGGAAGCCAGTGCAAAGACGCAAGTACTGGAGTGATGTGATCATACTTTTTGGTTCTAGTAAGGAGCTGTATTTTGTACTAGTTGGAGATTTTTCAGCGAAGAATTTGGGCAGCCAGATAATTGCGCATTGCAGTAATCAAGTCGCGAGGATACAAACGCGTGAATCAACTTTTCTGCATCACTAAATAATAGAAAATGTCTAATCTGAGATATGTTACGGAGATGAAAGAATGCAATTTTTTAGATGGTTTTGATATGTGTATTAAATGACTGATCAGGGTCAATAGTAACACCAAGGTTTTTTACTGCCTGCTTAGGAGTGATTGTGCAGCCGTCAAGACTGAGCGTCAGATCGGATAGTAGGTTTCTCTGTTTCTTCGGGCCAAGGATGAGCATCTCAGTCTTGTCCGAGTTGAGGAGTAGGAAGTTGCCTGCCATCCACTTTTTTATGTCCGAAACGCAAGCTTCTAAAGCATCCAACCGTGGTACTTCTCTTTGTTTTATTGAAATATAGAGTTGAGTGTCATCTGCATAACAGTGAAAATGTACACCATGCTTACGAATAATATTGCCTAGGAGTAACATTTACAGAGAGAACAGTAAAGGGTAGTTTAGTACTGAGCCTTGTGGGACACCAAACTGGACTTTAGAGGGAGCTGAGGTTTTCTCATCTAGTAGAACAAACTGGAATCTATCAGTTAGGTCGGACCTAAACCACACAAACCAACAAGATTCTCTAATCGTTCTAAAGTACAATATGATCAACAGTATCAAAAGCACTTCTTCAATAGCGGCTTAAGAGAACTAGGCACACAGCCGTAGGAGAGAGAACGATTAACAATATCTAGCATAGGAGCCCCTAGGACCGGTAAAAGTTCTTTAACTAGCCTAGTAGGAATAGGGTCAAGTAAACGACTGGATGGCTTAGAGGACAATCGGTTTACTGAATGTCTCAGGGCTAATAGAATCAAAAGCTACCAAAACGTCCTTATTTCTAACCATATCCTGGGTACTGGGGAGTTGCAACAATTCTACAGATTCACCAATACTTACCTTGTTCGTCACATTATCCACTGTAGTCTGATTTCTGATCTTGTCAATGTTTTCATCAAAGTATTCCATAAAGTCATCACAGTTTAGGTGATTGGCAACTTAATTTGTGCCAGGCTGTTTTGTGACTGTATCGAAGAAAAATTTCAGATTTTGCTTGTTTTCCTCAATTAGGTTTAAGAAGTAGGTGGATCTTGCCGTGGCGAGGGCCTGTTTATATTGGGATACGCTATCTTTCCAGGCAATGTGAACAACTTCTAAATTAGTGGAGCGCCACTTCCGTTCGAGTTTTCTTGACGCTTGTTTAAGGGCACGGGTGTCATCAGTATACCAGGGAGCTTATTTCTTGTGTTTTTGCTTTTTCCTCCTGAGCAGAGCAACGAGGTCAAGGGTCTTTCGAAGGGCAAAGTCATACTCATCCATACACATGTGGCCGGGGTTGCTATTCAGTGGGTACGTGTATTGCAGAAAAGAATCCGGGAGAATTCAATAAATGTATGAGCAGGTAGAATGTATAGAATGGCTAATGATAAATCTAGTTTCTGGGCTAAGGTAGTTTGTTACTCTGAGCTGGCATGTGATAAAAAAGTGATCTGACAGTGCAGGGTCAATACTAAGACTTCATCAATATGAATACCATGTGATCAAACTAAATCCAGAGTATGATGATGGCAATGGGTAGGTTCAGTTAAAAAACCAACAAACCTGTCTCCTGGCTGTGCTGAGGTAATGCTGCTGTCTAACTCTAAACTGTTCTAATGCATCGGATGGAACTACCTCAGTAAACTCAGATGTTCCTTAACTTCTCTTAATGAATTCTCAATTTTTTACAACGTTTCCTGTATGTGACTCTCTAAACCTGCAATCTTCTACAATAGCATGACCCTCTCCATGGAGGCTATCCTACATCCTTCACAATACGAGGAGGACATACACTCACCCAACACTTTATTAGGAAGACCTGTACATCTTCTCATGGTGGAGGTGGTGTAATGGTGTGGGGAATGTTTTGTTGGCATACTTTGGGCCCGTTAATACCAATCAATCGAATTCCACAGCCTATTTGAGTATTGTTGCTAACCATGTGCATGCCTTCATGGCCACAATTTACCCATCTTCGAAAGGCTACTTCCAGCATGATAATGCACCATGTCACAAAGCAAAACTGGTTTCATGAACATGACAATGAGTTCAGTGGCCTTCCCAGTCACTGGATCTGAATCCAATAAAACACCTTTGGGATGTGGTAGAACGGGAGATTCACAGCTTGAAAGTGCACCTGAAAAATCTGCAGGAATTGCGTGATGCAATCATGTTATCATGGACCAGAATCTCAAAGGAATGTTTCCAACATCTTGTGGAATCAATGCCACAAGTGCAAAATTAGTGTTTATTAGTGTTCCTAATAAAGTGTTTCTTGAGTGTAGTTTAGATAGCGAGGAATCTCTTACCTGGCTATGCGAGTTGTAATTTGTTTGGTGTAATTCACCGGTTGTTAGGTCCTCAGTTGTAAAAAGTTGAATGGAAAAACAATAAGAGACAAAAGTAGTCCAATGTCGCTGTTAGATCTGCGAGTAGAGAACGTAGATATAATGTTAAATTCCAAAAGTCTGTTGAGAGCTGTGTGCCATTGCACTGTACTGCTCCCCATTATTCTAATGTATTTATACACTCACCGGCCACTTTATTAGGTACACCTTGCTAGTACTGGGTTGGACCCCCTTTTGTAGCCCATCTGCTTCAAGGTTCGACGTGTTGTGCGTTCAGAGATGGTCTTTTGTATACCTTGGTTGAGTTACTGTTGCCTTTCTATCATCTCGAACCAGTCTGGCCATTCTCCTCTGACCTCTGGCATCAACAAGGCATTTTCGCAGAACTGCCGCTCACTGGATATTTTCTCTTTTTCGGACCATTCTCTGTAAACCCTAGAGATGGTTGTGCGTGAAAATCCCAGTAGATCAGCAGTTTCTGAAATACTCAGACCAGCCCGTCTGGCACCAACAACCATGCCACGTTCAAAGTCACTTAAATCACCTTTTTTCCCCATTCTGATGCTCGGTTTGAACTTCAGCAGGTCGTCTTGACCATGCCTAAATGCCTAAATGCATTGAGTTGCTGCCATGTGATTGGCTGATGAGATATTTGCGTTAACGTGCAGTTGAACAGGTGTACCTAATAAAGTGGCCGGTGAGTGTACATCAGCTGTAATTTTGACTGAAGTCTGTGAATAGAGACGCGCCAAAAGTGAGATTTGTTTCGCTTGGATCTCTGTTGTAATTACACTGTTTGATTAGGTCTGTTTGCTACAGTTGCAAGCTGATGTAAACATTCACAATCGCTTGCTTGACCGTGACTGAGCGAGTCCTCACTCCCTCCCCCTCCTCTTATAACTATACCTCAACTGCTCTGCTATGATTGTTAATCTGAAACAATCAAGCAAGCGATTGCGAATGTCTCCGTCAGCTTATTTTGATAAGTACAACCTTCAAAAACGTATTTTACACATGTCAGCAGGATTTGTGCAATGTCAGCAGTATTTGAAAACATGTGAATAAGTGTTAACAATTGATGATGCGGTGGACCCAAGTGCGGAGGAATACTCAGAGAACTAGCGTAAAGTTAATCTGTGGGGGGACATGCAGCGTTCGGCCTGTAGAGGGAGCTACAGGACCGTGGCCAGGGTTACGTCAGCGAGGCTCCGTTGCACACCTGTTGCAAATGAAGCCTCGTTGACTAGATGGTGTGTTGGCGATGCGGACGGCCGGGCCATGTACAGGCGGAGTGCCCAGTGAGGGAGGTGGGGCAGGTCGTCCGCATCGGCGACATACCGGGCCCTCCCCCCGGACCAGGAGCGGCGTATCGTGTTCCGGTAAGGATACAACATGATACGCACCAGGCCTTCTTAGATTCGGGCTGCATGCAGTCCATGATCCAGGAGCGCCTGGTTCGACCGGGGGCATTGTTAAAGGCATCGAGGGTGTTGGTGAAGTGTGTGCATGGGGACATTCACGAATATCCTGTGGTCGCGATCGAGATTCATTTTGAAGGGAAAAAGCATAGTGTACAGGCGGCGGTTAGCCCGCGCCTCACGCATCCCCTTATTCTGGGTGTAGATTGGGAGGGGTTTCCTCAAGCGGTAAAGAGGGCTACCGGGGTGCGTACACGACAGAGAGGGAGGTGTGAGGCGTGTAATGTGCTCTGTGCTGAGGCGGTGCCTCGCGACACTGCCGAGGAGCCGGAGCCGGCGGGGGGGTCTCAACCCGAGATTTCCCCGCCGAACTATCCGCTGCTAGGTGACTTCCCCCTCGAGCAGTCTCGTGACGAGACCCTACGATCGGCCTATGACCAAGTGATAGCGATTGATGGTACTTTGGTACGGCCAGACACAGTACGCGCCCACCCCTATTTCGCGATTATCAGCGACAGGTTGTACCGAGTAAGTCGTGACTCACATAGCCAGGAGGAAGTAACCCAGTTGTTGGTTCCCCGTAGCCGCCGGGAAATGGTCTTCCAGGCGGCTCATTTCAACCCCATGGCGGGCCATTTAGGTTATGATAAGACACTAAACCGTATAATGGCTCGATTTTATTGGCCGGGAATTCGGGCAGAGGTGCGTAGGTGGTGCGCTTCTTGTCGCGAATGTCAGTTGGTAAATCCCCCGGCCATTCCACGGGCCCCCTTGCGGCCCTTACCATTGGTCGAGAACCCATTCGACCGCATTGCGATGGATATTATCGGGCCATTTGATCGGTGTACACAGGGATATCGATTTGTGTTGGTCTTGATAGATTACGCAACCCGATACCCCGAGGCAATACCGCTGCGCAATATCTCTGCCAGGAGTGTAGCGCAGGCATTGTTTCAAGTAATCTCCCGCGTGGGAATCCCGAAAGAGATTCTCACCGATCAGGGCACTAATTTTATGTCACGCACCCTCAAAGAACTGTATGGCTTGTTGAACATCAAGGCGGTTCGAACCAGTGTCTACCACCCGGCCACTGATGGCTTTTGTGAGCGGTTCAATCGGACCTTGAAGTCAATGATCCGGAAGTTTGTGCACGAGGATAGTCGGAATTGGCATAAATGGCTAGATCCCCTGTTGTTTGCGGTACGGGAAGTCCCCCAAGCTTCCACCGGGTTTTCCCCGTTTGAATTACTCTACGGGCGTAAGCCCCGGGGTGTCCTAGACCTTCTAAAAGAAAATTGGGAGGAAAGGTCTAGCGACAGTAAGAATGAGATTCAATACGTCCTGGACTTGCGCACAAAGCTCCACGCCCTAGGGGTTATCTCACGTGAGCATTTGCTGCAAGCCCAGAAGCGTCAAAAGCGACTGTACGACAGGGGAACTACCCGACGAGAATTTACACCGGGAGATAAGGTGCTCGTACTGTTACCCACCTCCAGCATGAAATTACTAGCGAAGTGGCGAGGGCCGTTTGTGGTCACACGTCGCATGGGGGACGTGGATTACGAGGTAGTACGCTCGGACTGGGGGGATAGCTTGCAGGTGTATCACGTAAATCTTCTAAAAAAATGGAACGACGTGGTCACTGTTGCTCTGGCTACAATAATTCCAGAGAGAGAGGAGTTCAGCCCGGAAGTCCCAAAATCAAAATTTAGCACTCCGGTCGGTATTGATAACCATCTCTCTGCTAGCCAGGCCACGGACGTTGCAGATTTGCAAGCTAAGTTCGCCGACGTGTTCTCTCCCCTGCCCGGTCGGACTACGCTTATCGACCACCATATAGAAACGCAGCCGGGTTTAACGGTGCGCACACGTCCCTATAGGTTGCCGGTACACAAACGAGACATTGTGTGCAGGGAATTGGAAGCCATGCTGGAGCTGGGTGTGGTCGAGGAGTCCCGCAGTGACTGGTGTAGCCCCATCGTGCTTGTTAACAAGCCGGATGGGTCTATACGGTTCTGTGTGGATTATAGAAGGGTTAATGCGGTCTCCAAATTCGATGCCTACCCGATGCCCCAGGTTGACGAGCTCTTGGACCGGCTTGGCACGGCCAAATATTTTACGACATTGGATTGTACGAAGGGATACTGGCAGATTCCGCTCTCGCCGGTGTCCCGGGAGAAAACTGCATTCTCCACTCCGCTCGGCCTATTCCAGTTCACAGTGCTCCCTTTCGGGTTGTTCGGAGCCCCAGTCACTTTTCAGCACCTCATGGACCGCATTCTGCCTATGCTGCGGCTTATCTGGATGACATTGTCATTCACAGTGACACCTGGCGCAGCATGTGCAGAGTGTGGCAGCTGTTCTGCGGTCCCTGAGGCAGGCGGGGCTGACGGCCAACCCGAAGAAGTGCGTGATCGGGCGGAGGGAGATCCGGTATCTGGGGTACCACTTGGGTCGAGGGGAGGTGCGGCCGCAGATTGAAAAGGCTGCGGCCATCGCCGCCTCTCCACAGCCCAAGACTAAAAAGGAGGTGAGGGCCTTCCTGGGGCTGGCTGGCTATTACCGGCAGTTAGTGCCGGGATTTTCAGAGCTGGCCAGTCCCTTGACGGACCTCACCCGGAAGGGTGCCCCGGATCCGGTCCAATGGTCGGGCCAGTGCCAGGGGTCGTTCGAGGCCCTTAAGGGCGCTCTTTGTGGAGAAACGGTCCTGTATGCGCCTGATTTTAACCTCCCTTTCTCCCTACAGACCGACGTGTCGGATAGAGGGCTGGGAGCAGTGCTGACCCAGCGCGTGGAGGGGGCTGACCGGCCGGTGCTGTACCTGAGCCGCAAACTATCGGAGAGGGAGGACCAGTACAGCACGGTGGAGAAGGAGTGCCTCGCCATTAAGTGGGCGGTCGGGGCCCTCCGCTACTACCTGCTGGGTTGCGCTTTCACCCTCTACTCCGACCATGCTCCCCTCCAGTGGCTCCACCGCATGAAGGATGTGAACGCGAGGATCACCCGGTGGTATCCCGCGTTGCAGCCCTTCAACTTTTCGGTCGTGCACAGACCGGGGGCGCAGATGGTCGTGGCAGACTTCCTCTCCCGTGCAGGGGGGGGGAGTAGGCTGTCGGCCGGTGTGTCCCCGGCCTGTGTCGGGCGGTGGGGGTATGTGGGGGGACATGCAGCGTTCGGCCTGTAGAGGGAGCTACAGGACCGTGGCCAGGGTTACGTCAGCGAGGCTCCGTTGCACACCTGTTGCAAATGAAGCCTGGTTGACTAGATGGTTTAAGATGTGTGTGCCTCGGCGTTCGAGAGAGGAACGGCGACTGGAAAATCGCCGAGTGTTTGGAGGAGTTTGGGAAGCCAAAGGATGAAATGACAAACATTATTATCTTAAATAAACGGGATTTCCCTCATCACCACACTGCGTCTGCCTCTCTGTACACGGGACTTGTTACATAATCACAAGATGTTTTATAAAGTAATCGGGGCACGATACATAAACAAACACTGGGGAAAAAGGGGTAAAATAAAAGTGGAGAAGCCAAGCTCCGTAAACAAAGGTGTTAGTGCAGTGGACCCAAGTGCGGAGAGATACTCAGACGACAGCGTAAAGTATAATTCAAAAAGGGTTTTAAATCATAAAACTGGCGAACGGCATACACTGGGAAAAAAGGGTAAAACAAAGGTGGAGAAAACCAGCTCCTATTAACAGAAGTACACACTTAACAAGTGGAATAACTAGAACTAAAGAAACACTAAACTCAAACAACGGGGTAAACAACTAGAATATGCGGAACAGACGGGCAGACAGGGAGAATCTCTGACAAGGACATGGGGAAACACAGGCTATAAATAACAAACAGGGGACAGAACACACGTGAAACTAATACTGGTAGATTAGGAGGGTACTGGCCCCGTACTGCCAGAGGAGGGCGCCAGAGTCACCAGACAGCAACCTCAGGCGTGACAGTACCCCCCCCCGCAACGAATGGCACCAGCCGTTACTTTGGTGCCCCAGGATGCAGGCGGCGGAAATCAGTAATCAAGGTGGGGTCCAGTATACTCCGCCGGGGCACCCAAGTCCGTTCTTCCGGACCATACCCCTCCCAATCTACCAGGTACTGCAGACCCCTCCCCACCCTTCTACAACCCAAAATCCGGTCCACTGTGTAGGCCGGCTGTCCTCCGACGAGACGAGGTGGGGGGGCCAGGGGGCAGGAGATAACGGGCTTGAGGAGGGAGACATGAAAGGTCGGGCGAACCCGCATGGAGGGGGGGAGTCGCAGCTTGTAGGAGACCGGGTTCACCCACCTAATCACCTGAAAGGGGCCCACGAAGCGGGGGGACAGCTTCCGGGACTCGACCCGGAGGGGAAGGTCCCGGGTTGAGAGCCACACCTTCTGGCCCGGGCAACGCTTGCGGTTGGCCTAGAGCTGGGACTTGGCCGAAGCCCTCTTGAGCGCCGCCCGCACCCGTCTCCGGGTCCTGCGACACCGACTCACTTGGGCCTGGACCGAAGGCACCTCTGCTTCCTCCTCTTGCTCAGGGAACAGGGGGGGTTGGTAGCCATACTGGCACTGGAAGGGGGACAGACCAGTGGAGGAGCAGAGGAAGGTGTTGTGGGCGTACTCGGCCCAGGCAAGGCGTCGGCTCCAGGTGGCAGGGTTCCCCGGGGACGTAGCACCTCAGCACGCCCTCCAGGTCCTGGTTGACGCGCTCCGTCTGCCCGTTGGACTGAGGATGGAATCCAGACGAGAGGCTGACGGAGGCACCGAGGCTGGTGGCGAACGCCTTCCAGAACCTGGAGGCAAACTGGGGACCCCGATCCGACACCACATCCTGGGGGAGACCGTGGATCCTGAAGACGTGCTGCACCATCAGGTCCGCGGTCTCCTGGGCCGAGGGCAGCTTGGGAAGGGGGATGAAGTGGGCCGCCTTAGAAAACCGGTCCACCACCACCAGGATAGTGGTGAACCCGTCGGAGGGGGGAAGGCCTGATATAAAATCCAGAGGAGCAGCCGTGTGCGCGCAGCCTTGGGGACATGGGGTCGCCCCGCCCCAGGGCCGCCCTATGTCCCAGGACACAAGGGCGAGGATGAGCGCCTCCGGAATGATGGGGTCGGGGATCTCCACCAGGTCCACCGGGTCGAACTGACGGGAGAGGGCGTCAGGTTTGATGTTCTTCGCCCCTGGACGATAAGAGATGGTGAAGGTGAACCTGGTGAAGAACAGAGCCCACCTCGCCTGACGGGAGTTCAACCGCTTGGCCCCCCGGATATACTCCAGATTCTTATGGTCTGTCCACACTTCAAACGGCTGGACAGCGCCCTCCAGCCAGTGCCTCCAACGCCAGCTTAACCGCCAGCAGCTCACGGTTGCCCACGTCGTAGTTCCACTCTGCTGGGGACAGCCGACGGGAGAAGAAGGCACAGGGATGGACCTTCCCGTCCGTAAGGCACCGCTGGGAGAGCACCGCCCCCACTGCAGTGTTGGAAGCATCCACCTCCACCACGAAGGGCCGGGCAGGATCCGGATGCCCAAGGACCGGGGCGGAGGTGAAGTGCCGCTTGAGTGTGGCGAAGGTGTTCTCTGCCTCGGGGGGCCAAGCAAATTGAGGGCGGCTGGACTGGGTGAGGACGGTCAAGGGAGCGGCCAGGGCACTAAACCCCCGGATGAACCGCCTATAAAAATTGGCGAACCCCAGGAAACGTTGCAGCTGTTTCAAGGAGGAGGGTTGGGGCCAGTCCAACACTGCCTTGACTTTGGCAGGGTCCATGCGCAACTCCCTCCTGGAAACGATGAATCCCAGGAAGGAGACTGTCTCCTGGTGAAAAATGCACTTCTCCACCTTGACATAAAGTTGATGGAGGTAGGGAGGTAGGTGGCAGTGGGTGGGAAATGGGAGTAAGGGGACTGGATGGACAAGCGTGGACAGTCGATCCTACCCCCAGAACAACCTGCCCGGTAGCCCAGTTAATCCGGGTGTTGCTGGAAGCCAGCCAGGGGTGACCCAGGATGAGGGGGCAGTCAGGAGTCTCAATGATGAAGAAATGAGCCTCCTCCCAAGGAGCCCCCTCGACCTGGAGGCGCACGGGGATAGTGCGTTGGGTAATCAGGCCAGCTCCCAGGGGCCGACCGTCCAGAGCCCGGACCGGGATGGGCTCCGCTAGCTGGATAAGCGGGACTCCCCATCCAGCCGCCAGGCTCGTGTCCATCAAGTTCCCCGCTGCTCCAGAGTCGACCAGGGCGAGGACCCTCTGTGGGTCGGAGCCCCACTGCACTGCGATCCAGAGCAAGGTCCGGGAATCTCCAGGAATGGAGGGTGGATCTCGTCCCGCCAGCACCCCCCCAGATACTAGCGGGACCCTCCGTTTCCCGATTTCTCCGGGCAGGCAGCGCAGCGGTGACCCGACCGGCCGCAGTACAGGCAGCGCCCCTCGCTCAGGCGGCGCTGTCTCTCCGCCTTCGAGAGGTGCGCTGCCCCCAACTGCATGGGCTCCTCCTGAGGGTCCTCCACAGGGAGACGAGGAAAGGGTTCTGGGTAGGGAGGCACATGGGGAGGCGTGCCGCGTGTCAATCGTCGCTCCCTTGATCTCTCCCGGCGACGGTTGTCCACGCGTATAGAGAGGTCGATGAGGTCGTCCAATTGCTCAGGGAGCTCTCGGAAGGCGAGATCGTCCATCATCACCTCCGAGAGACCCTGGGCGAAGAGGATGACCAGCGCGCTCTCCTCCCAACCTGCCTCCCTCGCCAGGGTCCTAAACTCCACGGCGTAGTCCGCCACGGAGCGCTCACCCTGCCAACAGGCCGTGAGACGACGACCGGCCTCATGCCCCGACGCCGCCCGGGAGGTGTCGAAAATCTTGCGTATCTCCTGGGTGAATGAGTGACGTCAGAGCATGCCGGCGTCTGACGCTCCCACTCGGCCGTAGCCCAAGAGAGAGCCCCGCCCGTCAACAGGGTGATGATGTACGCCACTCTGGAGCGCTCCGTGGAAAAGGATGAGGGCTGCAGACTGAACACCAGGGAACATGAGAAATTCTCTGCAGCCCTCCGGACGTCCGTCGTAGCGTTCAGGCGGTGGAAGGCGCGGCTCCCGTGCTGTGGTCTGGGGAGCTGGAGCAGGTGGTGTCGGGGTAGGTACAGCGGTGGTCTCCCGAGCCTCCGACATGGAGCGAACCATGGTAGTTAAGCGTTGGAGGCTCTCGGCCACCTGCTGCATCCCTTGCTCATGCTGGGCCAGCATCTTTCGCTGGGTCGCAAACTTTTCCCGCAGCCTGAGTATCTCTGCTGGGTCCATGACGGTCAGAGATTCTGTTAACAATTGATGATGCGGTGGACCCAAGTGCGGAGGAATACTAGCGTAAAGTGGGGAAAAAGGGGTAAAATAAAAGTGGAAAAGCCAAGCTCCGTAAACAAAGGTACGCACTGAACAAGTGGAAAACGGTAAACTAAAGGAATATCAAACACGAAGTAGGGCAACGGGGTAAACAAGGGCAGACAGGGTACTTACACACGGACAGGGAGAATCTCTGACAAAGACATGGGGAACACACAGGCTAGATATAGCAAACAGGGGACAGAACACACAGGTGAAACAAATCTGGGTAGATTGGGAGGCCACTGGCCCCGTACCGCCAGAGGAGGGCGCCAGAGTCACCAGACAGCAACCTCAGGCGTGACAATAAGACATGATCACCACACAAACCTGTCAGTGATTTTTTTATTGATACAAATGGTGCCGGTGTCTTGGGTTGAATAAATTTGTCGGATATCCAATACAGGCAAAATTGAAGATGCAGACCAAATGTTTAGCCTACCGAGTCTATGGGTCAAAATACACTATTATACGACTATTAAGATAACTTATTCAACTTATGCCCTAGCCAAGTATAAAACCTTTGTCATTGAGTCACATGTATACATTGTATAGGACTTCCAAAGGTAGTAGTGTTTGTGGGACCAATAGCATAGCGTAACATAACAGGCTACATAACATTGGTGTTGGTAAATGTTTGGTTGTAGTCCTAACAGATGGAAAGAACAGTCTTAGTTGAATAATTAAATATCTATTTGAAAATGGTTGCTTTTTCGAACCGTTCTGTTAGCTTGGGTTTTGCCGCACCCTCTTCTATGCGAGATTGGACACCTGCTACATCAGTGAATGCGCCATGAGTCAAGTCAGGAGGCTACCTGTCACGCCTGAGGTTGCTGTCTGGTGACTCTGGCGCCCTCCTCTGGCGGTACGGGGCCAGTGGCCTCCCAATCTACCTGTATTCATTTCACCTGTGTATTCTGTCCCCTGTTTGTTATATATAGCCTGTGTTTTCCCCATGTCTTTGTCGAAGATTCTTCCTGTCTGCCTGTGAGTAACCCTGTCTGCCTGTCTGTTCCATTCCTAGTCGTTTACCCCTTCGCCCTAGTTACAGTTTAAAATATTTTTTTGTTCTAGTTATTACGCTTTTTAAGCGCGTACCTTAGTTTACGGAGCTTGGTTTTCTCCATCTTTATTTTACCCATTTTTCCCCCAGTGTTTGTTTGTTTGTTTGCTGTGCCTCAGATCTCTCATTAAAAGACTCTCCTTGATTGTCGTCTGAGTATCTCTCCGCACTTGGGTCCACTGCATAATCACCGCTAACAGAATCTCCGACCAACATGGACCCAGCGGAGATACTCAGGCTGCGGGAGGAGTCCACGGCCTAGCGTAGAGTTTTGACACAGCACGAGCAGGGAATGCAGCAGGTGGCCGAGAGCCTCCAAAAACTAACAATCATGGATAGCTCCATCTCGGAGGCTCGGGAGACTGCAGCGGTATCTGCTCCCCAGACCCCAGCACGGGAGCCGCGCCTACTACCGCCTGAACGATACGGCGGACGTCCGGAGGGCTGCAGAGAATTTCTCACCCAATGTTCCCTGGTGTTAAGTCTGCAGCCCTCATCCTTTCACACGGAGTGCTCCAGGGTGGCGTACATCATCACCCTGTTGACAGGCCGGGCTCTGTCTTGGGCTACGGCCGAGTGGGAGTGTCAGACGCAGGCATGCACTGGCGTCGCTCTGTTCACCCGGGAGATACGCAAGATGTTCGACACCTCCCGGGTGGTGTCGGGGCATGAGGCCGGCCGTCATCTCACGGCCTGTCGGCAGGGTGAGCGCTCCGTGGCGGACTACGCCCTGGAGTTCAGGACCCTGGCAAAGGAGGCAGGTTGGGAGGAAAGCGCGCTGGTCATCCTCCACGCCCAGGGTCTCTCGGAGGTGATGATGGACGATCTCGCCTTCCGAGAGCTCCCTGAGCAGTTGGACGACCTCGTCGACCTCTCTATACGCGTGGACAACCGTCGCGCCTCCCTATCCAGAACCCTTTCCCCGTCCCCCTATGGAGGTCCCTCAGGAGGAGCCCATGCAGTTGGGGGCAGCGCACCTTTCAAAGGAGGAAAGACAGCGCCGCCTGAGCGAGGGGCGCTGCCTGTACTGCGGCCGGTCGGGTCACCGCTGCGTGCTTCATGCCCGGAGAAATCGGGAAAGCGGAGGGTCCCACTAGTATCTGGGAGGGTGCTGGCGGGATGGGATCCACCCTCCATTCCTGGAGATTCCCGGACCTTTCTCCAGGTCGCGGTGCAGTGGGGCTTCGACCCGCAGAGGGTCCTCACCCTGGTCGACTCCAGAGCAGCGGGGAACCTGATGGACACGAGCCTTGTCCTGCCCCCTTGTCCTGGGTCACCCCTGGCTGGCTTCCAGCAACCCCAGATTAACTGGGCCACTGGGCAGGTTTTTCTGGGGGTAGGGTCGACCGTCCACGCACGTCCATCCAGTCCCCTTACTCCCATTTCCCGCCCACTGCCACCTACCTCCCCTTTTCCCGACCTGACCGGTGTTCCCCTGGAGTATTGGGACCTGGCGGTCTTTAGTAAGTTACGGCCCAGAGCCTGCCGCCCCACAGGCCCTACGACTGCGCTATTGACCTCCTGCCAGGTTCCATGCCTCCTAGGGGTCGCTTGTTCTCCCTGTCCCGACTAGAGACCTTGGCCATGAAGGAGTACATCGAGGAGGCACTCGCCGCGGGGCATATCCGACCTTCCACGTCCCCGGCGGGTGCAGGGTTCTTCTTCGTGGCCAAGAAGGATGGGGGACAGCGGCCCTGCATTGACTACCGGGGCCTGAACACCGTTACGGTGAAGAATCGTTATCCACTGCCCCTGATGACATTGGCCTTTGAATCCCTGCAGCAGGCCCGGGTCTTCACCAAGCTGGATCTACGCAACGCCTACAACCTGGTGAGGATCCGGGAAGGGGATGAGTGGAAGACAGCATTCAACACGCCCGGGGGCCACTACGAGTATCGGGTCATGCCCTTCGGGTTGGCCAACGCCCCGGCGGTCTTCCAGGCACTGGTCAATGACGTCCTTCGGGACCTTCTGTACCTATCCGTTTTCGTCTACCTGGATGACATCCTTATTTTTTCTAAGGACCTGGCCCAACATAGGCAACACGTTCGCCAGGTTCTGCAACGCCTTCTCCGCCGCCAACTTTATGTGAAGGCGGAGAAGTGCGTTTTTCATCAGGAGACCGTCTCCTTCCTGGGTTTTATCGTCTCCAGTGGGGAGCTATGGGGGAGCGTATGGACCCTGCCAAGGTGAAGGCAGTGTTGGACTGGCCCCAGCCCTCCTCCCTGTAACAGCTGCAGAGATTCCTGGGTTTTGCCAATTTTTATAGGCGGTTCATCCGCGGGTTTAGTGCCCTGGCTGCTCCCTTGACTGCCCTCACCCAGTCCAGCCGCCCTCAATTCGCTTGGTCCCCCGAGGCGGAGAACGCCTTTGACACACTCAAGCGGCACTTCACCTCCGCCCCGGTCCTTGGGCATCCCGATCCTGCTCGGCCCTTCGTGGTGGAAGTGGATGCCTCTGACATTGCAGTGGGGGCGGTGCTCTCTCAGCGGTGCCTTAAGGACGGGAAGATCCATCCCTGTGCCTTCTTCTCCCGTCGGCTGTCCCCAGCAGAGCGGAACTACGACGTGGGCAACCGTGAGCTGCTGGCGGTTAAGCTGGCGTTGGAGGAGTGGAGGCAGTGGCTGGAGGGCGCCGTCCAGCCGTTTGAAGTGTGGACGGATCATAAGAATCTGGAGTACATCCGGGGGGCCAAGCGGTTGAACTCCCGTCAGGCGAGGTGGGCGCTGTTCTTCACCAGGTTCACCTTCACCATCTCCTATCGTCCAGGGTCAAAGAACACCAAACCTGACGCTCTCTCCCGTCAGTTCGACCCGGTGGACCTGGTGGAGACCCCCGACCCTGTCATTCCGGAGGCTCTCATCCTCGCCCCTGTGTCCTGGGGCATAGAGCGTGTGGTCAGGACGGCCCTGAGGCGGGAGCCCGACCCCGGGGGGGGTCCGCCAGGGAGACTCTACGTTCCCAAGGCTGCGAGCGCACGGCTACTCCTCTGGGCCCACGCATCCTCCCTCACGGGTCACCCAGGGGCCGCCAGGACCTTGGAATTCATCTGGAGAAGGTTCTGGTGGCCCACGGCAGAGGGGGATACGCGCGCCTTCGTGGCGGCGTGTGCGGTGTGTGTGTGCGCAGCAAGAGCCCCCGTCTGGCCCCGGCGGGTCTCCTCCGGCCCCTTCCTATTCCCAAGCGCCCCTGGTCCAACATCTCGTTTCCCCCCTCCGACGGGTTCACCACTATCCTGGTGGTGGTGGTGGACCGGTTTTCTAAGGCGGCCCACTTCATCCCCCTTCCCAAGCTGCCCTCGGCCCAGGAGACCGCGGACCTGATGGTGCAGCACGTCTTCAGGATCCACGGTCTCCCCCAGGATGTGGTGTCGGATCGGGGTCCCCAGTTTGCCTCCAGGTTCTGGAAGGCGTTCGCCACCAGCCTCGGCGCCTCCGTCAGCCTTTCGCCCGGGTTCCACCCTCAGTCTAACGGGCAGACAGAGCGCGTCAACCAGGACCTGGAGGGCATGCTGAGGTGCTACGTCTCCGGGAACCCTGCGACCTGGAGCCGGCGACTGGCCTGGGCCGAGTACGTCCACAACACCCTCCTCTGCTCCTCCACTGGTCTGTCCCCCTTCCAGTGCCAGTATGGCTACCAACCCCCCCTGTTCCCTGAGCAAGAGGAGGAAGTAGAGGTGCCTTCGATCCAGGCCCGAGTCAGTCGGTGTCGCAGGACCTGGAAACGGGTGCGGGCGGCGCTCAAGAGGGCTTCGGCCAAGTCCCAGCTTCAGGCCAATCGCAAGCGTCGCCCGGCCCCGGTCTTCTGCCCGGGCCAGAAGGTGTGGCTCTCGACCCGGGACCTTCCCCTCCGGGTCGAGTCCCGGAAGCTGTCCCCCCGCTTCGTGGGTCCCTTTCGGGTGATTAGGCGGGTGAACCCGGTCTCCTACAAGCTACATCCTGGGGCACCCAAGTAACGGCTGGTGCCATTCATCGGGGGGTGGGGGGGGTACTGTCACGCCTGAGGTTGCTGTATGGTGACTCTGGCGCCCTCCTCTGGCGGTACGGGGCCAGTAGCCTCCCAATCTACCTGTATTCATTTCACCTGTGTATTCTGTCCCCTGTTTGTTATATATAGCCTGTGTTTTCCCCATGTCTTTGTCGGAGATTCTCTCTGTCTGCCTGTGAGTAACCCTGTCTGCTCCATTCCTAGTCGTTTACCCCTTCGCCCTAGTTACAGTTTCGAATGTTTTTTAGTTCTAGTTATTCCACTTTTTAAGTGCGTACCTTAGTTTATGGAGCTTGGTATTCTCCATCTTTATTTTACCCATTTTCCCCCCAGTGTTTGTTTGTTTGTTTGCTGTGCCTCAGATCTCTCATTAAAAGACTGTCCTTGATTTACTTACGCTGTCGTCTGAGTATCTCTCCGCACTTGGGTCCACTGCATAATCACCACTAACAGCTACCTTGTCACAACTAGCGTGCAGTGAGCCCAATTAGGATCAGCTTGATTCAGGTGTGTGATTTGGCATTACAAGTTGTCATGCTGTTGTGTTGGCACAAGGATGGCACTAAGCTTTATGCCACCACAACGCTATGTTAACAGAAGTTACGTTGGCACCAACTTTGCCACAACCTCACCACAGCCTAACTTAAAGGTTGCGGTTACACACTGTGTTTGCTGGGAGGAGGGTCTACTGAAAGGCTGATGTCAAATACACCTAATGTACTGGAATGGAACAATTTGGCAGCCATATTACTTAGGTCCAGTTCTGAACAAGCTATAATAGGAACCTATGGCAGAAGTGGCATGTATAATGTTTGTAACTGTTGTATTTCCTTAATTAGATATATACAACAATTCTAATGCACCACAATGCACGTGTTAACACTGTCTTTCTAAAGTGTAATGAAATTTCTTGCTTTAACAGTTTAGGAGCAGTAGCATGTTAAATGTATGGGCATTGGGTTTTTACAGTGCCTATAGAAAGTCATCATACCCTGTGAAATCTTTACCTTTTGTCACATTACACTCTGGAAGTTAAAATAAATCAAATCTAAAAAAAAAAACAATTCTGGACAATTACTAAAAATTTATTAGTGAAATACCTGGTTTGGTTAAGTGATCAGCCCCTTAGAGTATACCATTATAAACTTGCTCAGGTGCAACCAATCAACTTCCAGATCAAACACCAGGCTAATTGCCCCCCACCTGACATCAATTGTAGTGGTTTTGATTACTTCAGTTTCTTGAGGATTCCACTACTAGAAGTGCATGGTTCTGCAAAGAATTCACCATGGTTGGAAAAGTACTTTCAAAAGGCCTCTGGGATAAAGTTGTAGGAAGGCGTTAGGTAGTGATGGGCAAATGAAGCTTTTGTGAAGCACTGAACCACTTGAGCCAATTGTTTCGAAAATGGGTTCATTACTCGAAGCTTCAGTTACAGTGACCTCTCCTGGCCGAAGTGCAAGGCTGCAGTCAAATTAGGCAGGCTAGTTGGTGGACAGGAGGCTTTTAATTACACGCACGCACGCACGCACGAACACACCTCAATGAGCAGTGTTGGAGAAACTACTTTACTTTTGTAGAAAAGACTTTAGTTCTGAAGCATCTTTGCTTTGATCACCCTTGGATTTAAAGTATTGTAACGACCCTGTGAAAGGCCTGTTAGCAACTCCGCCAAGGGAGTTACCTCTCTTGGTGTTGTGGCGAAAAGATTGCGAGTTCGATACCCGCTAAAGGCAAGCTGCTCTACCCCGCCGTTGATACAGTATCTTTGCTTTGATGAAATTCTTTGATGCACACACACACTAACACTGAATATCATGTTCTATTTACAAATAAAGATTGATGAATGTGTGTATTGTGTTATTGAGGAGAGAGTGCTGGGGAAAATATGGCATAGGTTGGGTGTGTTTGTGTAACTATGGCAGGGGGTGATTATGTGGGATGGGGAACACTCAAAGATTACAAGAAGAACACTCAGAGAATACAAACGCAATACCAACAACTCAACAGCAGCAACGCACCTACTACGACAATCCACAAATTGTGCATTGTTTAGAGCGGTTATAAAGTGTTGAGGCACTCAAATTCAAAACTGTCGCAACCTATCACCTGTCAGAATCGAGACGAGGCAGTGCCAGTGAATCACCTGATTGGACCGCGAACCAGTCAGGTGATTCATTCAGGCAACGAAGCAGTTGCTGCTTCGGACGTCATATGTCACTGTGGGGGGACATGCAGCGTTCGGCCTGTAGAGGGAGCTACAGGACCGTGGCCGGGGTTGTGTCGGCGAGACTTTGTTGCACACCTGCTGCAAATGAAGTCTCGTTGGCGAATGTTTAAGATGTGTGTGCTTCTGCCATTTCAGTAGGCGAGGAGAGCTGGGAACGGCGAGACGAGAGAGAGACTTTCTGACGAGGCTGGAAAGCCCAAACAGTGTGACAAGTAACTTTATGAATAAACGGGAGAGATTCCCTTACCGTAACGCTGCGTCTGCCTCTGTGTATAAACGGACATTGCTACAGTCACATGATTTTTTTCGCACCAAAGCAAGCTTTGAAGCAGTGCTTCGATGGAATTGTTGTTCAATGTTTGAAGCACGTATCGAAGCTTCAGTGTCGAACTGCCATCACTAGCGTTAGGTGAAGGCTACAAATTTTTTTCGAAGGCTTTAGCTATCCCTCTGAGTACCGTTCAGAGCATCATTAAGAAGTGGAAGGCGTATGGCACCACCAACACCTTGCTTAGATCAGGCCGTCCGTCCAAACTGTATGACCGAGCCAGGAGGACTTTGATCAGAGAAGCTACCAAGAGGCCAAAGGCAACTTTGAAGGACTTACAAGTCTTTAATGGCTGGGACTGGTCTGTCTGTGCATGTGACAACAATCTCACAAGCTTTACACAAAGCTGGCCTGTATGGGCAGGGTAGCAAGAAAGAAGCCTTTTCTGAAAAAGTGCCACAATCAGTCTCGTTTGTGCTATGCAAAAACACACCTGGAAGATTCTGTTGCCATGTGGAAAAAGGTTTTATGGTCAGACAAGACTAAGATTGAATTTTTTGGACTGAACTCCAAGCGCTATGTTTGGCGAAAACCAAACACAGCACACCACCCAAAACACACCATACCTACTGTGAAGCATGGTGGTGGCAACATTATGTTGTGGGGATGTTTCTCTTCAGCGGGGACTGGGCAATTGGTCAGGATTGAAGGGAAAATGGATGCTGCCAATTACACCAAAATTCTTGAGGACAACCTGCTAGACAGCTGAAGATGGGCAGGTCATTCACCTTCCAACACAACAACGATCCTAAACATACCGCCAAAAGAACAACGCAGTGGCTTAACCCTCCTATTATGTTAGGGGTCAATTTGACCCGATTCAATGTTTACTGTCTCTAAAAACATGGTTAACATACTTTTTTCAGCTAGATTTTTTATGACTTTTCCTAACTTTATGGGGTAAACATGGCAAACATGAAATTAACCCCAAAAAATTTAAAACATGTCCTGTACACATTTTGTACGCATCGGTCGTGTTGGGGTCATTTTGACCCCTAGTACTATTGTTCTATAAAACCCTGATTTCTATCTCGTTTTTGTTGTGTTGGATGATACTGAGGGCACCTACACGTTCATTTGTGTGTGTGTGTGTGTGTCTTTCCTTGTGTGTGTGTGTGTGTGTGTCTGTGTGTGTGTCCATCCGTGTGTGTGTGTGTGTGTCTGTGAGGAGAAAACATAGTTCCCACGAGATCTCTGATCATTCAAGAAGCAATGAGAGAGGGAGGACATATTTCCCGCGAGAACTCTGACAGGACTCTGACAGGACAACTATGACAGTTCTCATAACAACTGATAATTCTCGCAGTATGTGGGGTGGGGCAAACATATAACCGCGGGAACTCTGATAATTCTCGCAGTATGTGGGGTGGGGCAAACGTAGTTCTCACAACAACACTGATAATTCTTGCAGTATATGGGATGGGGCAAACATAGTTCTTGCGAGAACTTTGATAATTCATGCAACATGGGGGCGGGGACAACCTTATAATAAGAGCTGCACACACAGCCCTCTAAACCATTCTCTTTGCATTTGTGCCTCAACTAAACATTTTGAAAATGACCACCAGACAGAGGAAAAGATTTGCTGCCACTGAGGTTCTGTCACAGATCTTTCAGGATGGAAGTGATATAGATGAGGATGTGTCTGAGACAGAGGATAATGTTGAGGAGGACTCTGATTATGCGGCATCCTCCTCTGATGAGAATGACGCCAGTGAGATAGGACATTCTGACCCTCCTGTGGTTTCTCAAACACAAATAAACCCCCTTGTCATATCTCAACCAGCAAGAAACATGACATCCAAAAATGGAAAGCTGCTATGGTCTGGATCCCCAGTTACAAGACAGGGTAGACTGACTGCAGCTAATGTCATCAAAATGGTTCCAGGCCCCACCAGATATGCTAGCAGTCATATACAAGACATACAATCTGCATTTGAACTCTTTAATGAGCACTTATTATCAACATAAAGCCCTGCAAACACCAAAACATAATTTGTTTTTCATTTTAGGTCAATGAATGAGATAGTACAGTGATTTGCATATTTCGCAATAGTCATATACAATCAATACTTGATGTATAAGGGGAGGTTGGGGGCAGTCATGTATTATTTACTGGGCTATAAAGATGGGCAGTAGAAAGGCCTAAAGTAGCTGAGAGAGAAACTTGGTTAAGACTTTCAGTTAAAATCATTTTCTGCATGTTTACATTGCTCGGGTCAAATTGACCCGAAACATCAAAGTTGTAACTTTATTTGAACATAATAGGAGGGTTAAGGATAGAAAGGTGAATGTCTTTGAGCGGCCAAGTCAGAGCCCTGACTTAAATCCGATTGAAAATCTGTGAGAGAATATAGTATTCACCTTCTGTCAAAAGGTGATGACGTAACATGAATTTAATCATCAAAAATAATACTTGAAAATTATAAGTCCCGCCCCTTTGGGGCGGATGTGGTGGGCTGTTGATGCTTGCACAATGAGGCGTGGGTGAGAGGCCAAGGTGTTCTGCTGATTGTGAAATTAGATGTAGGAACTTGACAGTTTTATGGGGTGGGTGTTGTTGTTTGCCCAATGCGACGTTGGTGAGAGGCCAAGGTGTTCTGCTGTTTGTGAAATTAGTTTTAGCAACTTGACATTTTTTTGAGGGTGTGGTCACCCCCCATAGGATATAGAACCGTGAGAATGGTTGGATTAGGGGGACCTTTTCTCTTTCTAGGAACCCAGGGGCCCTGAACTGTCTGAAGACCAACCGAGGTCCAGCTAAAGTTTGTCACTGATAAGGGCTGTGTGATGTGTGGTGATGACTTTATGCTGCATACATACATCTATGTCAAAATTGCATATGAGGCTTAAAATAAAAGCTCAATACTGAGGGTTAAAATGTGCAATCAAAAAAAGGCAATTAAAAAATGGTTAGGCTGCTACTCTAGTGGTAGTAATGTGTTCAATAATGAAGGGTTAGGGTTAATAAAAATAAGTGTTCAATAATGAAGGGTTAGGGTTAATAAAATGGGGGATTAAAAAATGGTTAAATTTTTAAAAATGTTTAGTTTCAAACAAGGGTATGACCCATGTCGCGGGGGTGTCACTGACAAGATCACGTGTTTCCCGGGCAAAAGGTGTATATATATGAGCCTGTGTGAGATCTGTAGTAGTTGTCACTATATGACAGTGTCTAAAATGGCGTCTACAAGTATGATGTGGGAATTGGAGGACGGTCGTGTAGTGCGTGTAGAGTTTGCATCTGGAGGTGCATGCCCCTATGTGGACATATACACTTTCGAAAAAGAATCTGAGAATCTTCTGAGAATCTATTCATCAGAATTCGAAAGATTGAAGGGTCACATCCTGGAATTCATCCGCTACATGCATTCTGTGCACGACAAGCAAAATGTGACCCTGGTGGGTATGAAACCCTCTATCCAGATGAACGTGGATCCCAGAGTACCGAGCCGTTCCCTGCAGGAAGCTTTTCTTGTTGACTGTTCAAGATCTCACATATGGCTGTTGGTGCGATTCCAGACAGAGGCAGAGTCTTCTGAAAGACCAAAGACGGTGATGGAGAAAGAGCGCTACTGGCCGATTAAACTGGCATTCAAAGTGGTAGACTTCTCAAGGTTGACAAATCTCCTGAAAGCTATCACAGATTTTTTCAATCAGGAAAGTCAGAGACTGAGACTCATCCTGCTGGCAAAACGTCTGAACACGTGCTCTGGTAAACGGATCTCAGGCCCTTCCAGGCGTTTAACCCCTAGATCTCTGTCTGGCTCTGAGTCATACAGCCGTAATCTTTTTCCTGAAGACACGCTTGAAACAGACGGTGTTGAATCATAGTAAATCATGCTAGACACCTCTACTACCAATGACTACTAGACACGTCTACTAGACACGCCTACTAGACACAAGCCCTTCCCCTCCCCTCACCTTCAATCTATATAAGAAGTTTGGAAAAACGAGTTTGTGCGACATTACTTATTACTTCAACATGGCAGATTTTTTCACAGTCAACGATTTGCCTTCCTCAAGTGAAGACGAAGGCTACTCTACATCTGGGGAATGTAAACCCCTAGAATCTCAGGATGAAGAGTCTAAGCTTCTCAGCTATCTTCCGAGCCTTTCTCAGGAATCTGGCGGCTGCGATGATTTGTATAAACCGGTTCTTGAAGACTACCGGAATGCCCAGACGGCCGACCTCACAAGGTGGAAAGCCCTAGAGCATCAGAGCGATTCCGAGGCGCCTATTAGCCTTGTCACCTACTCTCCCGACTCGCCCAACAGCGACGTGTCAAATACTCTGGACGGGCCTCTTGAACTCCCCGTCAGAAGATATAAGCCATATACCGACAAGCCAACATCGGACAAAGCACCCTGTCTGTACACCCCTGGGTGTCAGGCTTCAGATTTTGCTGCCCCCGTGGCTGAAGATCATTCTGTCCTCAACGCCTATCCTACACCTCCGAATTCGCCTCGTCTGCAAGTAGCGGGATCCCCTGTGGTTCAGAACGAACCCTACCGGCTTCAATCTCAGCATCAGGGTGGTGATGTTTTTCTGGACACGGTGAAGGCCAGCGTTGCCCTTGTGTTAACATTGGTGATAGAGGATCAGATAAAAAAACGAATGTTATGGGTGTAAAACCGGTCATCCAAGCCAACGTCAGCATGCTTGTCTGTACCCTCTAGAGAGTGATTACTTTTACAGCAACTTTGAGGCGCTGATGACAGCCCTGTGGACATGGAAATTTCTCCCGACTCTTAGGGTTGCTCTGGAGATGGTTGGATTAGGTGAGATAGCAACCGGCCGTGTTCAAGGAGCAGCCGAGGCCTTTCTATACGGTCTGAAGTATGAAGAAAACATCCGGGGGAAGCTTAAAGAGATCGTTGATGTATATGTGGGGGTTAACAAGGACCGGGATCATATGACAGATGAACTCGTATCCTACTGGAAGAGTGTTGAAATAGTTCACACCCTCTTTTGAACTAGTCTAAACTGATCAAAAATGGGGAATGCTTTCAGACTATTCTTTAACTTTTTAAATTCCGCTTCAGGTCATCCTGGGGTCAGCTCTCTTGTAAAACGTGCTATTGCTAATCGTGTTAATGTTGAATCTTTATTTCAAACATGTAGCGATGTTGACATTGAACAAGTTGTCCGTTTTGAGAGGTCATTGGAAATTGTGAGAGATTGTGTGTCTTTTAACCGTTGGAAGGAATTGGTGTATATTGGTTCAAATGCATCTGATACGGGGAAATTTGAAAAAACATTAGGTGGAATTATTAGAGAAGTGTCTATGCATAGCTTCAAATTTGGTCATCTCATGGTGTTGTATACCTATATAATTGATGTAGCAACATATCGCTTTAAGAAGGGTCTACCATTTGATGTTGATAGGGCCCTAAAGGCCTTACACGCTTCTGGGGGGTGTATTAAAAACATGTATTAATCATTCAAATGTAATGACATGTAATCAATAAATAATTATGCAAAATCGTCATTGTACTCAGATCTTGCATGCTTACTAGTCGTCATGACCTCAAAAAAGTCTGAGCGTGTAATGAAGAGAATATATTATGACCCTGCACACCCGGGATCATTTGGAGGGGTAGAAAAACTTCAAAAAGCCGTCGAAGAGCAGACGGCTGAAAAAGTTAGCCCTGATCAAGTACGAGAATGGCTGTCTGGTCAGGAGGCGTATACCTTACACAAAACGGCTAGAAAAACCTATGCTAGAAATCGTGTTTTTGCGCCACGTCCTATGTATCAATTTCAAGCGGATCTTTGCGATATGGGTGCACTGTCTAAAGACAATGATAATTTTAAATTTCTGCTTACAGTAATAGATGTATTTTCAAAAAAAGCTTATGCACGCTCTTTAAAAAACAAGACGGCCGTCGTAGTTGCAGAGGCCTTTGCTGCAGTCTTAGAGGAGAGCGGTATACCTGTTAAAATTCAAACGGATGCAGGAAAATAATTTTTTAACCGTATCTTTGAAAAACTAATGAAGAAACATAATATTCAACACTTTGCAACAGGTAGTGATTTGAAGGCGTCAGTCGTGGAACGTTTTAACCGTACGCTGAAGACGAAGATGTGGAGGTTTTTCACAGCTAAGAACACCCGCAGATATATTGATGTGATTCCGGATTTATTTGATAGCTATAATAATAGTTATCATAGCAGTATCAAAATGAAACCTGTTGAGGTAACACCCTCCAATAGCATGCAAGTCTTTGAGAATTTATACGGGACTTTACCTCTGAACAGTATGGCCCCTGTGTTTAAATTCAAAGAGGGTGACATTGTGCGGATTTCCAAATACAGGGGGATATTCGATAAAATGTACGAACAATCATTCACTGATGAATACTTTATAGTTAACGAATGTATCCCTAGACTCCCGACCGTTTATCAATTAAGGGATATAAAAGGTGAAATTCTTACTGGCACGTTCTATGAGGCAGAACTGCAGAAAGTGAGAATCACCCCTGACACAGTCTTTCGGGTAGAAAGGATTTTAGACAAGAAAATTCAAAATGGACGGAAGATGGTTTTAGTCCACTGGCAAGGTTGGCCTAGTCAGTTTGACTCATGGCTGCCTGCTAAAGAGGTCATAGAGCTCGGGAAGAAGAAAAACAAGAAGAAGCCAAACTAGAAGAAGCAAGGATGGAGGAGCGAGAATCTTTCTATGTGACGCTCCCTTCAAATGCATGTCACAACGTTTACCCTAGCAATAACAGTTCAAATTATACGATAACAGAGAGAATATAGTATACACTTTGTGACAAAAAGTGATGACGTCACATAAATTTAATCATCGAAAATAATACTTGAAAATTATAAGTCCCCGCCCCTTTGGGGGCGGATGTGGTGGGCTGTTGATGCTTGCCCAATGAGACGTGTGTGAGAGGCTAAGGTGTTCTGGTGTTTGTCGGAACTTGACATTTTTATGAGGATGTGGTCACCCACGTAGGCTATAGAATCGTGAGAATGGAATGTATGGATTAGGGGGGGGGGCCTCAGGGGGCCTTGAACTGTCTGAAGAACCACCGGGGTTCAGCTAAAGTTTGTCACTGATAAGGGCTGTGGGATGGGTGGTGATGACTTTATGCTGCATACAGGCATCTATGTCAAAATTGCATATGAGGCTTAAAATAAAAGTTCAATACTGTGGGTTAAAATGTGCAATTAAAAAAAGGCAATTAAAAAATGGTTAGGCTGCTACTCTAATGCTAGTATTGTGTTCAATAATGAAGGGTTAGGGTTAATAAAAGGGGGGCTTAAAAAAAAAAGGTTCAATTTTTTAAAATGTTTAGTTTCAAACGAGGGTCTGACCCAGTGTCACGGTCGTGTCACTGATAAGATCACGTGTTTCCCGGACAAAAAGGTGTATATATATATGATCCTGTGTGAGATCTGTAGTAGTAGTTGTGGCTGTATGACATTGTCTAAAATGGCGTCTACAAGGATGGTGGGGGAATTGGAAGGGTGTTTATTGACCCATGAGACGTGGGTGTGAGGCTAAGGTGTTCTGGTGTTTGTCGGAACTTGACATTTTTATGAGGATATGGTCACCCCCGTGCGCTATAGAACCGTGAGAATGGATTGGATGGATTCGATCGGGTCCTGGGGGGCCCTGAACTGTCTGAAGAACCACCGGGGTTCAGCTAAAGTTTGTCACTGATAAGGGCTGTGGGATGGGTGGTGATGACTTTATGCTGCATACATGCATCTATGTCAAAATTGCATATGAGGCTTAAAATAAAAGTTCAATACTGAGGGTTAAAATGTGCAATTAAATTCTACCTCTTGTTACCTGTTCAAGTGTTATGGTAACATCACACTGCTGGTCATTTCCTCATAATTACACGTGATATATCTATCTGATAGGCATCGCTTGAGTCTTGCATTGAGGTTCAACGTTTTTCAACGTTTGCCATGTGGGACAGTGAACCTGCATTCTGTAATCCTAGTTTTTGTAAGCTATCCTGAAGCATGTTCTAAATGTTTTTTCAAGAAAAAAGTGGCTTGAAAGTCTTGGGATCTTTAGCATTGAGCTGTAAGACCAAATTGTTAGGAAAGTATTTGTTGGTCGTACAAAGCTTTTGGCTTTTTCCTTTTTTTTCTACATGCCAATGGAACAGCATTTTTTGTATTTCATCCAATATGTTCGCAAGTAACATGTCAGTAAAGAAAAGGGTAATGAAAGTCATAGCAGCTTACCACCAAAAATCTGAATTTGACTATGGGTATTGTCTCTTATTTTAACCCTTGGCTTGACATTTTAAATGTACAACATGTACCGCTATATTCCCATAGACACATATAGAGTTCATGAAAAGTATCACTAATTTGGATCGTTATCTCACAATTTGTTATTTAGGTCGATTTTTAGGATAGAACTTGAGTTGATGGTATTATTGTGGGAACTCAAATCAGTCACTCAGCTTTTTCTATTGGCTACCCTCATCAATGCAGAATAGGTGCTTGTCCAATGAAATGTGAATGTTCTCGTTTCAGTACGCTGAACGCTTCATCTTTCACTCCACCGTTTCCTAAATCATTTTACCTCATATCCTTTGTTCATCCTAAATTTGTTTCTAATACTGCTTATTCATGTTTTAAGTTACCTATTTATACCAGCACCTTAGATTACCAGACCTGTACAACATTTGATAACAATGTTATTTTTGCACTAAAATAAAATGACTTTTGGAGCTATTGCTTGAGTTGAGTCTAGTGTGTTTCAGATGGTTGGACGTTCAGATTGTTCTGTTTTAGAGAGGAGAGGTGATGAGGGCAGGTGGATGTTCATCATGAAGCTTACTTTGTTTAATACCAGGCTAGTTTGTCTGGTGAGACCACACCAACTCATTGCATAGCTTGTTAACCAACTGGTCCCGGATACACGTAATGTACGTGCACTACTAATTCAGAAATTCATTTTTACACCCATTGGTCGAGAGGGATACTAACTAGCCAACTAGCATGCAGTGGGTGATATTACAGAGAATAATGCCTTTAATGTTTTATTACAGAAATAACTGCCAATAGGTTGTCATTGAATCTCCCCCCATAAAATGTTGCTGTTCATTAGTTATGATCTCAGTTTTGAGCTATGGTGAAGCGTAACAGTGCATATGCAAAACATTGTGAAACTGACATTTATTTTGACTTTTGTTGGACATTCAATATATAGGCTAGGCTATATCTTACTGGTTGTTTGTAGTCTGTCTGTCTGTCTATCTCTAGTGTGTGGAAAGTATCCAGCAAATTGGTTCTTCGATGAATATGTGTAGGCCTAGTACTTGTTTCTGTGGTCACCGAAACTACAGCATTTATAGAGAAGTCAAGCTGCAAAAATGCATCATGGAACAGGACCCTATCACCATCAACGGGTCTGCAGTAGACAGGCTCAAGAGCTTTAAGTTCCTTGGCGTCCATATCTCCGACGACCTCACCTGGGACGAGCACACAAATCAGGTGGTGAAAAAGGCACAGCAGCACCTCTTTCACCTCAGGTGGCTGAGGAAGGTTGGCATGGGGCCCAAGATCCTGCGGACCTTCGACAGGGGCACTACCGAGAGCATCCTGACGGGATGCATCATTGCCTGGCACGGCAACTGCACCGCCCTCAACCGCAAGGCGCTGCAGAAGGTGGTGCGGACAGCTGAGCGCATCAGTGGATGTGAGTTTCCCTCCATCCAGGACATATACAGTTGTGAGAGAATATAGTATACACTTTGTGACAAAAAGTAATGACGTCACATAAATTTAATCATCGAAAATAATACTTGAAAATTATGTCCCCGCCCCTTAGGGGGCGGATGTGGTGGGCTGTTGAGGCTTGCCCAATGAGACGCGTGTTTCCCGGGCATAAGGTGTATATATATATATATGAGCATGTGTGAGATCTGTAGTAGTAGTTGAGGCTATATGACAGGGTCTAAAATGGCGTCTACAAGTATGATGTGGGAATTGAAGGATGGTTGTGTAGTGTATGTAGAGTTTGCAGCTGGAGGTGCACACCCCTATGTGGACATATACGCTTTCGAAAAAGAATCAGAGAATCGTCTGAGAATCTATTCATCAGAATTCGATACATTGAAGGCTTACATCCTGGAATTCATCCGCTACATGCAGTCTGTGCACGACACACAAAACGTGGCCCTGGAGGGTATGAAAGCTTCTATAGAGATGGCCGTGGATCTCAGAGTACCGAGCCGTAACCAGCAGGAAGCTTTTCTTGTTGACTGTTCAAGATCTCACAAATGGCTGTTGGTGCGATTCCAGACAGAGGCAGAGTCTTCTGAAAGACCAAAGACGGTGATGGAGAAAGAGCGCTACTGGCCTATTAAACTGGCATTCAAAGTGGTAGACTTCTCAACCTTGAGAAATCTCCTGAAATCTATCACTGGGTTTTTCAAGCTGGAAAGTCAGAGACTGAGACTCCTCCAGCTGGCAAAAAGTCTGAACATGTGCTCAGGTAAACGGATCTCAGGCCCTTCCAGGCGTTTAACCCCTAGATCTCTGTCTGACTTAGAGTCATGCAGGCGTAATCTTTTTCCTGAAGACACGCTTGAAACAGACGGTGTTGAATCATAGTAAATCGTGCTAGACACCTCTACTACCCAGGCCTACTAGACACGCCTACTAGACACATGCCCCTTCCCCCGCCCCCTCACCTTCAATCTATATAAGAAGTTTGGAAAAACGAGTTTGTGCGACAATACTTATTACTTCAACATGGCTGATTTTTTCACAGTCAACGATTTGCCTTCCTCAAGTGAAGACGAAGGCTACTCTACAGTTGGGGAATGTAAACCCCTAGAATCTCAAGATGAAGAGTCTAAGCTTCTCAGCTATCTTCCGAGCCTTTCTCAGGAATCTGGCGGCTACAATGATTTGTATAAACCGGTTCTTGAAGACTACCGGAATGCCCAGACGGACGACCTCACAAGGTGGAAAGCCCTAGAGCATCAGAGCGATTCCGAGGAGCCTATTAGCCCTGTCACCTACTCACCCGTCTCGCCCGACAGCGACGCGTCAAATACTCTGTTCGAGCCTCTTGAATTCCCCGTCAGAAGATATAGGCCGTATACCGGCAAGCCAACATTCGACAAAGCACCCGGTCTGTACACCCCCGGGGGCCAGGCTTCAGATTTTGCAGCACCCGTGGCTGAAGATCATTCTGTCCTCAACGGCTATCCAACACCTCCGCCTTCGCCTAGCCTGCAAGTAGCAGGGTCCGCAGGGATTCAGAACGAACCCGATGCGGAAGCTAGCATCACTGCTCAGGGGACCCCTCAGAACCCTCCCTTGAATGATCCGATGGTTGTAGAGGTTAAAGAAATTCTAGAGAACCGGCTTCAATCTCAGCGCCAGGGTGGTGATGTTTTTCTGGACACAGTGAAGGCCGGCATAGCCATGGTGTTAACATTGGTGATAGACGTTCAGATGAAAAACGAATGTTATGGGTGTAAAACCGGTCATCCAAGCCAACGACGACATGCTTGTCTGTACCCTCTAGAGAGTGATTACTTTTACAACAACTTTGAGGCGCTGATGACCGCCCTGTGGACGTGGAAATTTCTCCCGACTCTTATGGTTGCTCTGGAGACGGTTTGATTAGGGGGAATAGCAACCGGCCGTGTTCAAGGAGCAGCCGAGGCCTTTCTATACGGTCTGAAGTATGAAGAAAACATCCAGGGGAAACTTAAAGAAATCATTGATGCGTATGTGGGGGTTAACATGGACCGGGATCATATGATAGATGAACTCGTATCCTACTGGAATAGTGTTGAAATAGTTCACACCCTCTTTTGAACAAGTCTAAACTGTTCAAAAATGGGGAATGCTTTCAGACTATTCTTTAACTTTTTAAATTCCGCTTCAGGTCATCCTGGGGTCAGCTCTCTTGTAAAACGGGCTATTGCTAATCGGGTTAATGATGAATCTTTATTTCAAACATGTAGCGATGTTGACATTGAACAAGTTGTCCGTTTTGAGAGGTCATTGGAAATTGTGAGAGATTGTGTGTCTTTTAACCGTTGGAAGGAATTGGTGTATATTGGTTCAAATGCCTCGGATGCGGAGAAATTTGAAAAAACATTAGATGGAATTATTAGAGAAGTGTCTATGCATAGCTTCAAATTTAGTCATTTCATGGTGTTGTATACCTATATAATTGATGTAGCAACATATCGCTTTAAGAATGGTCTAGCATTTGATGTTGATAGGGCCCTAAATGTCTTACACACTTCTGTGGGGATGTATTAAAAACTTGTATTAATCATTCAAATGTAATGACATGTAATCATTCAGATGTAATGACGTGTAATCAATAAATAATTATGCAAAATTGCCATTGTACTCAGATCTCGCATGATTGCTAGTCGTCATGACCTCAAAAAAGGCTGAGCGTGTAATGAAGAGAATATATTATGACCCTGCACACCCGGGATCTTTTGGAGGGGTAGAAAAACTTCAAAAAGCCGTCGAAGAGCAGACGGCTGAAAAAGTTAGCCCTGATCAAGTACGAGAATGGCTGTCTGTTCAGGAGGCGTATACCTTACACAAAACGGCTAGAAAAACCTATGCTAGAAATCGTGTTTTTGCACCACGTCCTATGTATCAATTTCAAGCGGATCTTTGCGATATGGGTGCACTGTCTAAAGACAATGATAATTTTAAATTTCTGCTTACAGTAATAGATGTATTTTCAAAAAAAGCTTATGCACGCTCTTTAAAAAACAAGACGGCCGTCGTAGTTGCGGTGGCCTTTGCAGCAGTCTTAGAGGAGAGCGGTATACCAGTTAAAATCCAAACGGATGCTGGAAAAGAATTTTTTAACCGTATCTTTGAAAAACTAATGAAGAAACATAATATTCAACACTTTGCAACGGGTAGTGATTTGAAGGCGTCAGTCGTGGAACGTTTTAACCGTACGCTGAAGACAAAGATGTGGAGGTTTTTCACAGCTAAGAACACCCGCAGATATATTGATGTGATTCGGGATTTGCTTGATAGCTATAATAATAGTTATCATAGCAGTATCAAAATGAAACCTGTTGAGGTAACATCCTCCAATAGCATGCAAGTCTTTGAGAATTTATACGGGACTTTACCTCTGAACAGTAAGCCCCCAGTGTTTAAATTCAAAGAGGGTGACATTGTGCGGATTTCCAAATACAGGGGGATATTCGATAAAATGTACGAACAATCATTCACTGATGAATACTTTATAGTTAACGAATGTATCCTTAGACTCCCGACCGTTTATAAATTAACGGATATAAAAGGTGAAATTCTTACTGGCACATTCTATGAGGCAGAACTGCAGAAAGTGAGAATCACCCCTGACACGGTCTTTCGGGTAGAAAGGATTTTAGACAAGAAAATTCAAAATGGACGGAAGATGGTTTTAGTCCACTGGCAAGGTTGGCCTAGTCAGTTTGACTCATGGCTGCCGGCTAAAGAGGTCATGGAGCTCGGGAGGAAGAAAAACAAGAAGCCAAACTAGAAGAAGCAAGGATGGAGGAGCGAGAATCTTTCTATGTGACTCTCCCTTCAAATACATGTCACAGCGTTTACCCTAGCAATAACAGTTCAAATTATACGATAACGCTGTCTCAGCCTATAGAGTTACATGGACCTTATGAGGTGGCGTTAGCAGAGATAATGTACTGTCATACATGGAATAATATTTTAAGTTTAGAAGATACCTATGACCTGAAAGACCATTCGAGACCGAGGGACCCTCCAAACCACCTGAAAATCCCTACAGGTCATTATGAAAATATCGAGGCGCTAGTGAAGGAGATAAATACCTTATTTAAGAAACAAAAAACAGATCTAAATTTACATTACTGTTCTATACATAAAAGAATTTCTATATTAGGACCTGACAAATATTCTCTCAGGTTCAAGGCTCCACTAGCCTACATGCTAGGGTTTGAACCTGACGCTTGGACACGGTGGTAAACCGTTGAGTAAATATCCCAGCGATATTAATGCGGGGCAGTATAATTTTTTCGTCTATACGAATATCGTGGAAGCACAGCATGTTGGTGACTATGCGGTTCCTCTTCTAAGAATCGTTAAAAAAGAAGGATCTTACGGGGATGTAATCACTCTCTCCTACAGCAGGCTACACTACGTTACTGTTAATAAACAGCGCATACAGGATATACAGATTGAGCTAAAAACGGATTTAAACAAGCCGATTCGATTCACATACGGGAAGACAATTTGCAAGCTGCACTTTAAACCCAAGTCTCTCATCTGAATCTTTTGAACAAAGCAAAAACAGCAGCAAAAATAAAAAAATAAATGGATTCACAAAGATTTGTGAATTATTACGTAAACCAAACAGGTCGCGGCAGTCTAAGTGGGTTTGTAGGTACTCCTGTGCAATATGGTCGAGGGTTAGGGTCTATCTTAAGTAGGGCGTTCAGATTTGTCCTACCGTTTCTTAAGCGCGGGGCATATATAGTTAAACCGCATTTGAAAACAGCAGCGAAGGGGATAGCATCTGACGTTGTGGGGGCCGTAACCCGTCATATCGCCGATCGCGCCAGCAGGTCTCAGGAAGGATCTGGAATAGGACGCCTCGCCAGAGGAAGAAGAAGAAAAAGATCTGTGGCATTGTTAGAGCATCGCACCTCTAAGAAACGCATATCAAAAAAACCCAGAAAGTCTAAAAAACAAAGTGACGGAAATATATTCTAAAAATAATAAGAATAAGAATAAGAAGAATGTCTCTTGTACATCATCTCTCAGCTGAGTGCACCAAATCGGAACTTGACCTTTTTGCACCGCCCATGACCCAATTGTCTATAGAACAAAGCAGTTACGTGGAGATCCATCCTCTAAACTCTATTGTGGATCAAGAGGTTCTGGATTTTCAGATATCAGGAAGTGGAAGTGCATATCTAGATCTAAACTCAACATTGCTATATCTACGACTCAAGATTACCAAGGCTGATGGAACAGATCTTGCAGGCGGTGATAATTGTGGAATAATACAATACCCCTTAAATACTATATTCTCCCAGGTAGATGTTAGTCTAAATGATGTTCTCATTAGCTCATCGTCCGCTACACATCCTTACAGATCTATTATTGAAACTCTGCTCAACTTTTCAAAAGAAACCTTGGAGAGCCAGTTTTCGGCCGGGCTGTGGTATAAGGATGAAGGTATAGATTTGGACTCTGTATCTATTGCAGCTGATGGTCCTAACACAGGGCTTGTTAAGCGCGCGAGCTTCTGTCGAGGTTCACGCGCATTCGAACTAATGGGGCCTCTACACAGTGACATATTTTTCTCCGAAAGACTCTTGTTAAACAATGTCGATGTTCGTTTGAAACTGGTGAAAGCCAAAAGTGCTTTTACACTGGTGTCAGCTGCTGACCAGGAGTATGCATTAAAAATCCTATCTGCAAGTATTTTTGCGAAAAAAGTACAGGTTTCACCCGATGTCATGTTAGGACATTCGGCTGCTCTGATGAAATCCAATGCGTTATACCCTATAAGCCGGGTAGTCGTTAAGAATTATACAATCCCTAGAGGCTCCCGGGTGTGCGCGCAAGACAATTTATATTTAGGGAGGCTCCCTAAATATATAGTAGCGGGATTAGTTGATCATCGAGCTTTCGTAGGCGCAAGAGATAAGAACCCATTCAGATTCCATCACTCGGATCTTGAATATCTCAGTCTCAGTGTAAATTCACGCTTTATCCCCGCAAAACCCTACCAACCCCACTTTGACACACATCAGAGTGTTCGAGAATTTTACAACTTATATGTGGGTACAAACCGACATATCAGAGACTCTCCGCTCTGCATCAACCGTGACAACTTTGAAAATGGATACTCGCTGTTCCTGTTCAATTTGTCACGGGATGATGAATTAGACAGTGAGGCTCTCTCACCCTTGGTGCATGGCACGTCGTCTGGATTTAAGATTCAGAATAGCCCTCCCTCAGACAATGACCCTGATAGTGTATGCCTGCTACGACAGTGTTATAGAGATAAACTCAAAGCGTCAAGTCCTGATCGACTATTAAAAAAAAGTGGAAACCTTTAAACCTGATAAAAGGATGGATAACCATCAGCTGGAGTCTATATTAAAGCCAATTTTAGGTGATGCTTTTGCAGGTGTTTGGCCTAGTGATTTACTACCCTCCAAGATAGCTAGACGCCCCAGCTATCTAGTCGTTAACACGCACGATCAGAACCGAGAAGGCGAACATTGGGTGGGTATGATTATCGAAGCTGAACCTGACAAGGCAACATTTTTTGATTCATATGCAAATCCTCCAGATCACAGATTCTACCCTGAAGCGTTTATGCGTTTTCTATCAAGGAATGCTCAAGAAATACTCTATAACAAACAGAAGGTTCAAGATGATTATTCAACGACTTGTGGAGCCCATGTAGTATTCTACCTATGTCATCGATTTAAAGGACTCTCCTTTCAAGAAACAATGCGATTGTATTCTGATCATTTAAAAAAGAATGATGTTATGGTCAGCAAGTTTGTCAAGAAATATGCTAAATGTATTTCACGGGTGAAGACTTTAAGGCGTTAAAATGTATAATCAGAATGCCTGCTCTTTAAAACTGTTTAAAGAGTGTTATAATTGTCATGAATGAATACTCTTTTCGGACATATATTAATTTCAATAAATCATTTTATTGATTAAAACATCATACAGTCTGTTTGAATTCATTTTTTTCGATTGAAATCTAACCATCTAGGATGGATGGGTGTAGAGAGTTGCCATTCGGTGGGCGTTGACCATTCAGAGTCTGCAGATGTAGCCATCTGTAACATGTCCATTGGGGTTTTAGAAGGGGTCCTGGCGTAAGACATGTCTAATAATAATGATGTTGACAATGGTGATATTTTTTTTTTTTCTCCACGGTTTCTCTTGCTGTGACGTATCTGAGGAATTGATTCACTCGTGGTTTTGGAGGGTTTAAGTCGTAATTGCTGGCGAGCGTGTGTGTTCGTAACCGTTGTGATTGGAATATTTAATTCAGAAATTGTATTTAAAAATACATCCCATCCTCGCGGTAGAGTTCCGGAATGGAACCGGCGGTTTGACAGCGTCTTCATCAAATCGAAAATATGAGATCCTTTAATAGGGGTATCCTGGACAATTATCTCGCCTGAACGATTCCATCTTAGAAGGTTTGATTGACGAAGCTTCTGCAGAATGTAGGCGGCGTTTTTTCGATTGCGAGAACCTATATTCTCCAAAATCTCATCCTCCAGGTTGTCTGAAGCTTCTTCCTCCTCCCCCACTCTTATGTAGCCCTTATCCGCTTCACCTGATTTCTCAGAGGGTTTGTCAGGTAGTTTAAAAACGATTTCGCGATCTTGAGTCGCCCCCTTGCGGTGCAAGGTTAGATATTTATCGAGTAAATCATTGAACTGCTTGGCTTTAGTATGCGAGTCAACACTTGTCTGTTTCAGAACTCGTTCCATATTGTTTTGCAAGACATGTTGGGCTCGCTCACCAATGCTCTGTGAACTCTTTTGGGTTAAATTATCCAGCTGTTGTGGAGAAATCATGTACATTTTATTAAACGCAGCCATGCCCAGAGTGTCTATGGCTATCTCTGACGAGAGAACAGACTAGTTATAAACGGAATTGCGGTAGCTAATAATGGCAGTAGGAAGCCCCCCGATTGCGTCAGCACTTTCCGCTTGTGTTTAAATCCGGTTTTACGCTGGGCAAAAAGCTTGATAAATTCTTTCTGTTTTTTTAATTTAGTGAACTGTCCAGGGGTGAGAGGTATGTTTCCCTTCAATATGTTTAATGCAATCTCACACAGGGCTAGTATGAGATCTTCCGACCCTCTACATAGAAAACTTCTTCTCTCTGAGGGTTTTAGAGCGAGCAAAGCTTTTAAAATGGGAAGGTTTCTTTTCATCCGTTGAGACATTGTTTATTTATTTAAAAAGTCTCTTGTCACTTTTTAGATTGATAGACCACCGGCCACTCTCCAGGGAGTATTCCACTCCTCAGTCTTAGGGGTTCTGGACAATTAGGACGCAGGTCAACGATTAAATATGTATACGGTTCCCTTGTAGCATCTTCATAACTTTCTAAAAAGAATTTTTTCAGGCCGGGATACATTTGTTGAGCTAAAACCCGGATCTGCATTTTATCACGTGGTGATTTAAACAGCACCATGTAATTAGTGTTTAAACTAATCGTGCGCGAATGTTTCCCTTGATTAAACAAATTCTGAAGTAGATAAAATACGCTCAATTTTTTATGATGTCGATATTCTGTGAACGCTTTCATTAATTCTTCATGATTGCCACCCACATCCATGGAGTCATCTACCACTAAAAGGTTGTGTTGGTTCCGTGGGAATAGATTTTCATCATTAAAGTTTGCGGGAATACCTTCTATAAATTCGATATTGACATTTTGACTGAGCTCGTCATACAATGGCTGGTATGAAGAGTATGCCCAGATTATACGATCCGGCACTTTTGAAAATGTACTCTCCATGTTTTCAAGTAATTGTTTTACAAAAAAAGTTTTACCTGAGCCACTAGGCCCCACTATTAGCATGCTACATGGCATTTGGAATGCCAGATCGACAGTCACATCCATTCTTACAACTGTGCTAAAACAGACTAACAGCATGGTTAACGATGAACCCTGATTATATACAGCCCAGAATATGTAAAAAACGATGAGATGGGGTGACGTATGAATAAGAATTTAATGAGATATACATTTTTCAAATACAATAAAACAGCATTAGGATACTTCGTAGAATACATTGTAGAATACATTGTAGAATACATTTTTCAAACACAATAAAACAACATTAGGATACTTCGTAGAATACATTGCAGAATACATTTTTCAAACACAATAAAACCCCCATTAGGACACTTTGTAGAATACAATGCAGAATACATTTTTCAAACACAATAAAACCCCCATTAGGACACTTTGTAGAATACACTGTAGAATACATTTTTTCAAATACTATAAAACATCATTAGGATACATTGTGAACACAGGCTATTGTGAACCCAGGTAATAACAGATGATAACCGGTAATAACATCTCAGTAACCAAACGGCAATGTTCTACCCGAGGGGAGAAGGCGTCTCTTATCAAAAACAACTGAAAAGTTGATAACTTGATGTTTATTAGCGAGCGAAAAAGCTTTGACATCACGTTTAATTCTATTGTAACGGGCAGGGATCTCGCGTCGCGTGTTAGGATCTATAATATAGTCTTCTACCAGATCAGTCAAATTATTAAAGTTAAGTTTTTTACAATTTTCATAATTCTGGATGAAACCTTTGACTTTCAAACACACCTTTCCTTGCTGGGTGAGAAAGCCTAGGATTTCGGACCCGCTGCTGTCCACTCACAAATATAATCATCAGCCGCTAATTCCGATGTCAAATCACCTAGATAATTGCCTGTCGGAGGGGTGTAAAGATCTTCAGGGGTGGAGAGGTAAACGATTGAGTCGGTGTCATAGTATAGTACTCGCTCTTGCAATAAATGTAACTGTTTGTATAATACACCTCTCGCATATGCTGTCGTAAACGCCGCCAAAAAAATATTTGATTCGCCGGGTGGTAAGACACACCTGGAATTATGACGCCATTGAATGATTGCAATATCATTATTTATGAAATGGAACTGGCTTATATCATACTTACTGCTAAAGAGGTACTGAAAAAACTCTTTGGGTTCTTTCACGATACTGGTTGTAAGTTGATTAGATCTTTGAGCCATTTTTCCCCAGAGGGAATTAAGTAAAAGTTTTGCGATCTGACGCTTCGCGGCATTGTACTCAATTTTATGCGGGTCAAGTTGGATACCTTGATTCTCTCTATAATCGTTTATATAAGCCTGTTTACTAACCTCGTCTGTAGCATCATCAGGATACCCCGAGGCCTCCTGCTTCTGCTTAAGGAATGTATGGATGTAATCTTTAAACAATTTATCGGATCTCTGTTCAAAATGCCAGACCTCATAAATTTCAGCTATAATGTAACCTCTTTTTTGAGCTTCTAATAACTCAATGCTAACCCATACGCCTTGAAGCGCTCTCTCATCCAGAGAATGCAAGCAAGCCGACGTTTGATTATTCTCAATCCCACATGTTCGACAGAGTGTAAAAAGCAATTTACCTTTGTCATTTTTCATAGGTAGCACAGGGAAAAACAAACACCTCGGCGGGCCAAAGTAATTTTCAACCGGTTTAAAATCTTTCCTGATTATAACCGGGTGACCAATTGGATATTCAAACTCTGCATTACAGTACGGATATAAGCTGGTAAAATCGACATATTGAATGGTCTGCCCTTGTTCAATTTTGCGTCTTAAGACAATAGCCTCCGTCCTGCCTCCAAATAGCGCGGCCCGAGGATTTAAAGGGCTAGGCTCCCGGTATCTCTCTAGGAATAATTTAACAGAAGGTTGCTGTTGTTTCATCGAATTCCATGTATGTTCCCATATAACCTCTGTTTTCAGCTTAAACTCTGTTTCTAACCGAGTTAGCCTTTTCAGAGTGTTAGAGTACATCACCCCAAACTCTAATCCTGTAAGCGGCGATATGTCGTGAGGGTTATAACAAGTCGGACAACCATGAAAATAACAGCCATAGAATTCTAATGCTGTTTTCACACCTTTTATCACGGCATATCCATCGACATGAAGAGGCCCAAAACAACGTTCACCTTGCGGTGTTAATGCATGTTCAATGTCAATGCAGCGTGAAAACGCTAGATACTCAAGCCACTGTATCGAAGCATGGGAATAGGCCTTGAATTGTCGTCTGTAGTTGTTAGCATCGGGTAATGCGATTGTGTTTTTGATTAAGAAGTTGGTTTGAAAAACAGCTAAAGCTGCTGACGCAATTGTCACGCTCGCAAAAGGATCACATTGAGTTGTCTTTATAAATTCATTGCGGAAATTGGTGGCACCTTCGGCTAAAATCTCCACATCATTCTGACAATAAGCCTTTAACTCGGTTAAAAAGTCAAATTCCTGATCTTTTACTGTGTTATACCACTTAAAGAAACTGTTTCTCTGCTCTACAGACATCTCATCACACCCGTACATTTCAGCAGCGGGATATCGACCCTTGTACTTATTTAACATTTTTGAATAATCTGTCATTTTATGAGGGAAATTTCCCTTTTTCGATTCGGTTTGACATCCTAGCGCTTTTGGAAACTGTCTTAAGGGTATGGGGATGAAGGAATATGTGTCAATGAATTTGAGCCGGAATTGTTTATCAATAATGAGTATGATTTTACTCCCTTGGGCTATGACGAACGGTGTTATCCCCTGTTTTACATATGCCTCTAAAATTAGATAACTGTCATAACCTTTGCTATAATGGGCTAAGAACACTGTGCCTTTGAATTTGTTTTGACGGTAATGCAATAAAAACTCTAGAGCACAATTAGGACCCTGGGCACTCCATCTAGCCCCTTGCAGGGATTGTGTAGCCACATAGACAGGGATATGTGTTCCAGTTGTCTGGCTTGATTCAAAATCATAAAATACCAGCTTCTGATTAATCCTCTCCTCTGCTACACTAGGTTTAGATTGCATGTAACATTGATGAATATCCACGCACTCTGACACTTCTTCAGAAGTCTGAACAGGTGATAAAGATGGGGGTTTAGCGGGCTGAAGGTATTGTTTACAGATGTGACAAACTTTAATTGAACAGACATGGGGTTTAGAGTCTATGAGGTTTATACGGTATGTAAATCCACATTTAAGGCATTTCTTATTTATTTGACAATTGCTAGCCATCTTTTTAGCTTTTGGGTGCCATCTGCACACTTTATGCATCCTATAACACACACTATTTGAACAGTTACGATTGCAATCATTACAATGGACTTTTTGAAATGCAGCTTGTTGTTTACAGTCTGAAAGACAGACGTTGCAAGCTTTTTCGCAATAGTGTCCGCCTTCTCTACTATACCCCGTGTAACAATGAATACAGAAAAATGCACAGCCAAGGAATCCTTTAACATTTTTTATCCCGTAAAAATGATTGTCATGCAAAAGCATGTAACGGATTGTCTCTGACTCTGTTTCAGTATGGAACGTAATCAGATTAACTCTATCTGAGGCTCTGTAAAAAATAACGATTTTACAGTTTAACAGCTGTTCAAATTTGATCACATCTTCGAATGTGGTCCTATCATTAGGCCCGAGCCCGGCTTCGACATGAATATTGTAACCCTCCCTCCCAGCCTCTTCAATGGTTAAACCGGGATTTGCAAGTAGAGCTAGGTTTATTCCGAAGCATGCATGGTTCTGATTTGGAATTACAAATAAATGTTTGCTTTTTTTTTTTAGGGTCTCCGTAATAAATAATGTATTAATTTTCCGTCTACCCGAACCTCCTGGAGCCCTCACGAAATTCACAGAAAGTTCGATTCCGGAACCACTGAAAATAGCCATGTGAGACTGAACAAGGCGGTCAAGAATTTGGTTGAAATCTGTTAGCCTACCTTCACCGTAACGCACAGTCATTGAGACATCATCTTGTAAACTTTCAGCTCGTAAATTGAGCTGAATAATATCGCGAGGGTTTACACCAACTCTTTCGATTATCGCAGACATTCGGTTCTGAAAACCATTTACTACAGCGTGGTAAAACTCTCCAAAATTAGGGTTGGTATGTGCCCTATCTGGCATTGGGAAATTTAAAAATGATCTCACCTCAACATTATTGAAGCTATCTCTGTTTATTACCTGCATGCCATCAGGCGTGTCAAAAGAGACTCGGTCAATTTCCATACGCTCCGCAAAATCCTCCCCGTTACCTCCATTATAGGACGGTACAGACACTCCGGCTTCACCCCCCTCTGGTAATTGCTGGTTGTTATTACCCATTACATTATCATTAATTTCTCCATCTCCAACACCTCCACCGCTCCCGTGTTGAGTTTCAACATCGTTGAGGGCTTGACAACATACATTATCAGCGGGACTCCAGGGGGTCTCATAGTCAGTTATCTGGGAAAGGGGTATTGGAGTCCAGGGGGTCTCATAGTCAGTTATCTGGGAAAGGGGTATAGGACTCCAATCCATGTCCATATCACGACTGGTCTCCATAACATCCGCTGTCGAATCAGCCCCTTCCCTCATACAGGTAGGCGACGGAAGCGTGTCAGATAAAGGATATCTATAAGCGGCGAGTATATCATCTAACGCCTCCTCGGTCGGGAGGAAGTAGTGCTCCTGAGGCCTGTTTACAGGGACATCGGGAAGCATCTGATGTATTGGACGGTCTACAGGATCAAACTCTCTAACAACACTAGACGTATTAAGATCATTGACCATTTGCCTGAGGTCATGAGGAATATCATGATGATTAACCCTGTCTGATTCAGCCATTTTTTTTTTTTTTTTTTTTTATATTTTTTTTTTTTATATTATTAATTTGAATGAAACTGTGACTTTTTAAGCAGTAAACAGACGTCTTGCGATACGTTTCAATACGCCTGTACGCCTTCGTATCTGTCTAAGCCTACTACGGCGATCAACAGGGTGTGCTATATTTCTGGATCTCACACGTAACAACCGGCCGTATGCAATCTCATTTCAATGCTGATCAAACTCTGCTCAAAATCTAGACTATTCACAGAATCGGTCTCTGAATCCTCATCTTCATCAGACACTTCTGCTAGAGCCAGACCTTCATCAAGACCTTCATAATAAGCTGAGAGAACCGCATCAGGGCGACCACCATCGTCATGCGCATCTTGACTGGGGACGGGAGACATTTGAACATCATCATCATCATAAAAACCTTGGCGATTCTCCTCAAGATGGTTCAGTCCAGGCAGCTGCACATCCTCGCTGTGGAGAGAAGCTTGTGGTGACGTCGGCAAATACGCCTCACTGTCGCTCTCAGCCGATTGGAACAGCCTGAATGTGTCACGTGGTCCAGAATCTTCAACGTTGTAACCCTCTGGTTCCATTGTAAAAAGAAGAGAAGCAGGTTACAGATAGTTTTTATTTAATTATGTATTTAATAATTTGTTGATTTATTGATTTATTTAACATACCTGCAGCATCCCTCCAGGGACGATATGGAGAAACACGTGCTATTTGACGTTCACGATGAGGTGACGATTGAAGACTTGAAGAGTCAATTGTTTGATCTGGAAAGATTAAAGATTACCTCTCTTACAGAAACCCTCCCTTACACCCTCTGGATGGGAAACCCCATAGGAAAAACTTACGTACATCTTCCATGGCTGAGAGAGAGAGATTGGTCAGATTCAGCTGTCCCAAGTCTTCGGGCCTTTGTGACCAGCTCTCAGGGTCCCATATATATACATCTTTTTGTCCGGGAAACACATGCTCTTATCAGAGGCAAACTTTAGCAGGACCTCGGTCGGTCTTCAGACAGTTCAGGGCCCTGTGATTCCCCATAATCCAACCAATCCATTCTCACGGTTCTACATCCTACGGGGGTGACCCCTTCCTCATAAAAATGTCAAGATGCTACAACTAATTTTACAAACAACAGAACACCTTAGCCTCACACCCACGTCTCATGGATCAATAAACACCCTTCCATTTCCCCCTCCATCCATGTAGACGCCATTTTAGACAATGTCATACAGCCACAACTACTACTACTACAGATCTCACACATGGGTCATATATATACACCTTTTTTGCCCGGGAAACACGTGATCTTATCAACGTCACGTCCGTGGCACGGGTCAGACCCACGTTTGAAACTAAACATTTTTAAAAATTGAACCTTTTTTTTTTTTTTTTTTTTTAAGCCCCCCTTTTACCAACCCTAACCCTTCATTATTGAACACAATACTAGCACTAGAGTAGCAGCCTAGCCAATTTTTTAATTGCCTTTTTTTAATTGCACATTTTAACCCCCAGTATTGAAGTTTTATTTTAAGCCTCATATGCAATTTTGACATAGCTGCCTGTATGCAGCATAAAGTCATCACCATCCCATCCCAACAGCCCTTATCAGTGACAAACTTTAGCTGAACCCCCGATGGTTCTTCAGACAGTTCAGGGACCCCTGGGGCCCCCCCTCCCCCCTAATCCATCCAATCCAATCTCACGGTTCTATAGCACACGAGGGTGACCATATCCTCATAAAAATGTCAAGTTCCGACAAACCCCAGAACACCTTAGACTCTCACCCACGTCTCATAGGGCAATAAACACCCTTCCAATTCCCCCTCCATCCTTGTAGAAGCCATTTTAGACACTGTCATATGGCCACAACTACTACTACAGATCTCACACAGGATCATATATATATATATATACACCTTTTGCCCGGGAAACACGTGATCTTATCAACGTCACGTCCGTGACACTGGGGCAGACCCTCGTTTGAAACTAAACATTTTTAAAAAATGAACCTTTTTTTTTTAAGCCCCCTTTTATTAACCCTAACCCTTCATTATTGAACACAATACTAGCACTAGAGTAGCAGCCTAACCATTTTTTAATTGCACATTTTAACCCCCAGTATTGAAGTTTTATTTTAAGCCTCATATGCAATTTTGACATAGATGCCTGTATGCCTCATAAAGTCATCACCACCCCTCCCAACACCCCTTATCAGTGACAAACTTTAGCTGAACCCCCGATGGTTCTTCAGACAGTTCAGGGCCCCCTGGGGCCCCCTCCCCTCCCCTCCCCTCCCCCCTAACCCATACATTCCATTCTCACGGTTCTACATCCTACGGGGGTGACCACATCCTCATAAAAATGTCAAATTCCGACAAACACCAGAACACCTTTAGCCTCTCCCCCCACGTCTCATTGGATCAGCATCAACAGCCTACCACATCCGCCCCCAAAGGGGCGGGGCCATAATTTTCAAGTATTATTTTCGATGATTACATTTATGTGACGTCATCACTTTTTGTCACAAAGTGTATACTATATTCTCTGTTGTGGTCAGAAGTTTACATACACTTGTAAAGAACATTGTGACGGTCGCAGCTGCGCTCCGCCCGGGTCTGTGTTTGTTGTTGTGGTCCATGGTCCGAAGGCTCCGCCCACTTCCTGGTTGATCAATCACCATTCCACCAATCAGCCCAAGCCACATGGACTATAAAAAGCCTGCTGAGTCAGTGTTCTGGAGCTGTGCTAGCTCACCACCTTGCTTGTATTTGTTTGATTCAGATCTTGTTTTGTGTATTTAGTGATTATCCATATAGGGATATTTGTTGCTGTGTGTGTGAGAGATTTTGAGGAGGTTTAGGTTAAGGAACAGGTAATAGTATTTCACTTTATATTATTAGTCACTGATTCACATGAAGTCACCTTGTCACGTAGTTTGTTAATGTTAGAAACATTAGGGCTAGGGGCGACTGTGGGTTTATGTACTTTCGTTTGAGATTGTTGTTTAGTTAGTGAGGTTTTTGGTTTATTGGTATTTACTTTTATTTAGCTCAGATAGGAGCAGGGACTCACTCTTTTTGGAGTCCAGTTTTCTTTTGTGGTTATTGTTTATTTGTTTCTTTGATTTCCCCCTCCGCCCATAGAGAATTTGCCTCCTTTTCATTGTAGTTTGGGGTTTAAAGACATTTAAATTTCACCCACACCATCGGGTTTATATTGCTTCTTTTTTCCCGAGCGAGCTAGGGTCGTAACAAACATGTATGTCATGGCAGTCTTGAGTTTCCAATAATTTCTACATCTCTTATATTTCTGTGATGGATTGATTGGAGCACATACTTCTTTGTCACAAAAAACATTCATGAAGTTTGGTTCTTTTATGAATTTATTATGGGTCTTCTGAAAATGTGACAAAATCTGCTGGGTCAAAAATATACATACAGCAATGCTAATATTTGGTTAAATGTCCCTTGGCCATTTTCACCTCAATTATGTTAGGATATACTGATGGGGGAGGGTAATCTTGTTCTTGATCGTTTCCGATTAACAAAAAAAGGCGTGACAATTTATTCAGCACGCTCTCCCCCTTAAAATGATCCCTCAAAAAGCTCTATACAAAATAAATGCATAATTATTATTATTATTGTGTGAACGAGAGAAGGCTGCCCTTGTTGAAAATGTGGACGTTCGCAACCAATTATAACTGAAGGCTATTTTTCTACCCAGTCTCAATCCCACTGAAACCCAACATACATACTGCTGTCTCGCATGAAAATTATAACTTAGTTCTGTAATCATCCTGTTACATTATTAAAGCCGACTCGCGCTCATCAAGATGGTTTTGATATGTGTATCAAATTACAGATCACGCTCAATAGTAACGGCAAGGTTTTTTTACTGCTTGCTTACGAGTGATTGTGCAGCCATCGAGACTGAGCGTCACATCATATAGTAGGTTTCTGTTTCTTTGGGCGAAGGATGAACATCTCAGTCTTGTCCGAGTTGAGGAGTTGGAAGTTGCCCGCCATCCACTTTTTTATGTCCAAGTTAAGTGTCATCTGCATAACAGTGAAAATGTACACCATGCTTACGAATAATATTGTCTTGGGGTAGCATATACAGAGAGAACAGTAAAGGGCCTCGTACTGAGCCTTGCAGGACACCAAACTGGACCTTAGAGGGAGCTCAGGTTTTCTCATCTAGTAGAACAAACTGGACAATATGATCAACAGCATCAAAAGCTGCGCTTAAAACAAGAAGTACAAGGACAGACACAGAGCTCTGGTCTGAAGCCAGCAACAAGTCATGAACTACTTTGATTAAAGCTGTCTCAGTGCTATGATGGGGCCTAAACCCTGACTGAAGGGTCTCACATATGCTATTCTGTTTCAGAAACATAGTGAGCTGCTGGGCTACTGCTTTCTCAAGTATTTTTGAGAGAAACGCACAGTCTCCAAATGAATACATTCTGGGGGATCGTTTCTGAAGCTCAAAGAATACGTTGTGTGTGAACATATTATCTGGCTATACCAGTGTTGACCACATGTGGCGCTGTCAGATACATCAAAAACTAAAGATACGTTGCGTGAGAGTTTTTGCAAGATATGTTACTGAGAGTTATGTGAATTACGACTTGCGTGGCGGTTAGGCAATATTCTGCATTCATTCACACAACTGCGACTTAATCTTAACCCTCCTATTATGTTAGGGGTCAATTTGACCCAATTCAATGTTTACTGTCTCTAAAAACATGGTTAACATACTTTTTTCAGCTAGATTTTTTATGACTTTTCCTAACTTTATGGGGTAAACAAGGCAAACATGAAATTAACCAAAAAAAATTAAAAACATGTCCTGTACACATTTTGTACGCATCGGTCGTGTTAGGGTCATTTTGACCCCTAGCACTATTGTTCTATAAAACCCTGATTTCTATCTCGTTTTTGTTGTGTTGGATGATACTGAGGGCACCTACACGTTCATTTGTGTGTGTGTGTGTGTGTGTGTGTGTCCTTCCTTGTGTGTGTGTGTGTCTGTCTGTCTGTGTGCGTGTCCATCCGTGTGTGTGTGTGTGTGTCTGTGAGGAGAAAACAGTTCCCACGAGATCTCTGATCATTCAAGAAGTAATGAGAGAGGGAGGACAAATTTCCCGCGAGAACTCTGACAGGACTCATAACAACTATGACAGTAGTCATAACAACTCTGATCATTCTCGCAGCATGGGGGGTGGGGCAAACATATAACTGCGGGAACTCTGATAATTCTCGCAGTATTTGGGGTGGGGCAAACATTGTTCCCACAACAACACTGATAATTCTCGCAGTATATGGGATGGGGCAAACATAGTTCCCGCGAGAAGTTTGATAATTCATGCAACATGGGGGCGGGGACAACCTTATAATAAGGGCTGCACACACAGCCCTCTAAACCATTTCTCTTTGCATTTGTGCCTCAACTAAACATATTGAAAATGACCACCAGACAGAAGAAAAGATTTGCTGCCACTGAGGTTCTGTCACAGATCTTTCAGGATGGAAGTGATATAGATGAGGATGTGTCTGAGACAGAGGATAATGTTGAGGAGGACCCTGATTATGCGGCATCCTCCTCTGATGAGAATGAAGCCAGTGAGATAGGACATTCTGACCCTCCTGTGGTTTCTCAAACACAAATAAACCCCCTTGTCATATCTCAACCACCAAGAAACATGACATCCAAAAATGGAAAGCTGCTATGGTCCGGATCCCCAGTTACAAGACAGGGTAGACTGACTGCAGCTAATGTCATCAAAATGGTTCCAGGCCCCACCAGATATGCTAGCAGTCATATACAAGACATACAATCTGCATTTGAACTCTTTATAACACCATCAATCCAAAACGATATTCTTGAGATGACAAACTTAGAGGGGAGGCGTGTGTATGGTGACAAGTGGAAAGAGCTGGATGTGACCCACTTGCAATCGTATATTGGGTTGCTTATTTTGGCAGGAGTGTACAAATCAAAAGGTGAAGCAACAGAAAGCCTTTGGAATGCTGACACCGGTAGGGCAATTTTTCCAGCCACAATGTCTCTGGAGACGTTCCATGTTTTCTCCCGCATCATACGCTTTGATGACAGGGAAACAAGGCCGCTTCGACGAGAGCATGACAAACTTGCACCTATTAGAGATCTATGGGACAAATGGGTCAAGCGATTGCCCTTCCTTTACAATCCTGGCCCCCAAGTGACTGTGGATGAATGTCTGGTTGCATTTCGTGGACGCTGTCCCTTCAGACAATACATTCCAAGCAAACCGGCAAAATATGGTATAAAAATATGGGCAGCATGTGATGCACAATCCAGCTATGCATGGAATATGCAGGTCTACACAGGAAAATCAGCTGGGCAAGCACCTGAAAGAAATCAGGGCATGAGGGTGGTCTTAGACATGACTGAAGGACTGAGTGGTCATAACATTATATGTGACAACTTTTTTACATCGTACGCCCTGGGTGAGGAACTGCTGAAAAGGAAGCTTACTATGTTGGGGACAGTAAGAAAAAACAAGCCAGAGCTTCCCTGTGAGCTTCTTGCAATGAAGGACAGGAGAGTTACATCTTCCATGTTTGCCTTCACTGACAAAGCTGCTGTTGTCTCCTACTGCCCAAAGAAAAACAAAAATGTCCTGTTGATGAGTACCATGCACAAAGATGCTGCCTTGAGCAGCAGAGAAGACAGAAAGCCACAAATGGTGCTAGACTACAATGGGACAAAGGGAGGAGTTGACAACTTGGACAAGGTCACAGCCACATACAGCTGCCGACGTATGACTGCCCGTTGGCCCCTAGTCATTTTTTTCAACATCATTGATGTGAGTGCATACAATGCTTTCGTCATATGGAGTGAAACAAACAATGGGTGGAACGATGGAAAACTGAGTCGACGGAGGATTTTCTTGGAGAAGCTTGGTTACGCGCTGGTGACACCTCACATCGAGAGAAGAGAGCGCCTTCCCAGATCACCAGCAGCTGCCTCTGTTGTGAAGGAGATTCAAAAGGAGACACACACCCCAACTACTCCAGTGCGTCCAACAGCGGGCAGAAAACGTAGCAGGTGCCAGGTCTGTACCATCAAAAATGACAGTAAAACCAGCTCCACATGTGTGAAATGCAAGAAGTACATCTGCAAAAAACACACACACACTCTATGCACATCATGTGCACAGTAGTGCAGACTGTACAAGCCCAAAGGTCTGCCTGGGTGTGAAGCCTTCTGGCCTTTGAATTCATCTGAATGACTGCACCTGCCTTGGAATGACTCATCTGAATGAAGAATTGATGCCCATGGGCACCTAGTTGAGGTGTTATGTTATTTTATATCAAAACTCAATTCTGGTGACTAATTTACTTTTTATTGATGTTTCTTCATTATTGTTATTACTGTTGTGTTACTTGTTGATGTTTTGAATGGTTTGATGAACCTAAACATTTGAAATGTTTGCCATTTTTCATATTTATTCCTGGGGTCAAATAGACCCCCAACATAATAAATGTTACTATTCTCGATAATAAATGTGTGTTTCTTTCCAAATGTTATTTTTCGTTTTTAATGAGCACTTAATATCAACATAAAGCCCTGCAAACAGCAAAACATAATTAGTTTTTCATTTTAGGTCAATGAATGAGATAGTACAGTGATTTGCATATTTCGCAATAGTCATATACAATCAATACTTGATGTATAAGGGGAGGTTGGGGGCAGTCATGTATTATTTACTGGGCTATAAAGATGGTCAGTAGAAAGGCCTAAAGTAGCTGAGAGAGAAACTTGGTTAAGACTTTCAGTTAAAATAATTTTCTGCATGTTTACATTGCTCGGGTCAAATTGACCCGAAACATCAAAGTTGTAAGTTTATTTGAACATAATAGGAGGGTTAAAGGGGTCTCGCTCAAATACAGCTCTACTAGTAAATCCGCTACAAACACATCGTTATTGATTGTCCAGCACAAAAAAATTATAAATCCAAGATCTATCTCACGCCCTCTACATCAATTTAGAATTCTCTCATTTCAGTATCACATCATCTTCCCCGTTTTTCTTTTAGAAACAATTTGAAAGTCTTCCAGTACAGCTTTTATTCTAGGTAAGCAGAAAATCATAAATGTAAGAATTGAGAGTCACCTGTTATATTCGCTGTTCACTGGTATCCTGTTCATGACGCCAATTGTAATGATGATATTGAAGAAAAATATCCAATGGTGTGTGGAAGAAAGTTCCACACACCATTGGATTGAGTTATTGAGTGGATACTCAAATTGAAAGTTGAATAAAGACAATTTATTAGTCAAGTCAACTTGGAATATTCGACTACTGTCCAAGAGAATGGGCAGCAGAGACGTGGCACCCACAAAGAGCTTGCAGTTAATTTTATAGTAGGTAGTAAACAGGAAACCAGGACAAATGGTTCACATCAGTTAGGGCAAGGCACCAGTGAGTCTGGCCTTGTGTCACCGAGACCGTGGGGCCGGGGTACCTTTGTGGTAAAACAACATTCCAAGAGTCTCTCAGGAAAATAAACATCATATCATAAGTTTTGTTTCCGAGTTGTGCATTTGATTCCTCTGCCTAAGTACTACAGTCTTTACAGTATGAACTTTGTGCGCACTGCGCTTCAAACCCAGGAGAGACGGATTCTTTGCCATGACGAGCAACTCACCTCAATCTGCCTAGGGATGAGTGGGCTGTCAGAGCAACACAAGGGCTTCCAGGCTTCCATCAGCGGCCAGGTTTTCCAGCTGGCTGACGTGATCCAGCAGCTGATGACGTGCCTCGAGACTCTTGTCACTTCTACTCCTGTCCCGCCACCAGTTCAGACCCGTGATCCTGTTCCTGCTCCAGCTCCTGCTTCCATGCTCACACTGCCAGCACTGGCTCCTCATCTCTCCAGACCCAAGCAGTTTTCCGGGGACTCCGGTAACTGTCAGGCATTCCTGGTTCAGTGTGGGCATTTCGAGCTACAGGCATCTTCATTCCAGACGGAACGTGCCAAGGTGGCCTACGTCATCATCGTTCACATCCTTCATGCGGTGGAGCCACTGGAGGGGAGCATGGTCGGAGTAGAGGGTGAAAGCGCGACCCAGCAGGTAGTAGCGGAGGGCGCCGACCACCCACTTGATGGCCAGGCACTCCTTCTCCACCGTGCTGTACCGGCCCTCCCTCTCCGACAGTTTGCGGCTCAGGTACAGCACCGGCCGGTCAGCCCCCTCCACCTGCTGGGTCAGCACTGCTCCCAGGCCTCTATCCGACGCGTTCGTCTGTAGGGAGAAAGGGAGGTTTAAATCAGGCGCATACAGGACCGTTTCTCCACAAAGAGCGCCCTTAAGGGCCTCGAACGACCCCTGGCACTGGCCCGACCATTGGACTGGATCCGGGGCACCCTTCCGGGTGAGGTCCGTCAAGGGACTGGCCAGCTCTGAAAATCCCGGCACGAACTGCCGGTAATAGCCAGCCAGCCCCAGGAATGCCCTCACCTCCTTCTTCGTCTTGGGCCGCGGAGAGGCGGCGATGGCCACAGTCTTTTCAATCTGCGGCCGCACCTCCCCTCGACCCAAGTGGTACCCCAGATACCGGATTTCCCTCCGCCTTGATCACGCACTTCTTCGGGTTGGCCGTCAGCCCCGCCTGCCTCAGGGACCGCAGAACAGCAGCCACACTCTGCACATGCTGCGCCCAGGTGTCACTGTAAATGACAATGTCACCCAGGTAGGCCGCAGCATAGGCAGAGTGCGGCCGCAGTTTGCGGTCCATGAGGCGCTGAAAAGTGGCTGGGGCTCCGAACAACCCGAAAGGGAGCACCGTGAACTGGTATAGCCCGAGCGGAGTGGAGAATGCAGTCTTCTCCCGGGATACCGGCGAGAGTGGAATCTGCCAGCATCCCCTCGTGCAATCCAATGTCGTAAAATATTTGGCCGTGCCAAGCCGGTCCAAGAGCTCGTCAACCCGGGGCATCGGGTAGGCATCGAATTTGGAGACCGCATTAACCCTTCTATAATCCACACAGAACCGTATAGCCCCATCCGGCTTGTTGACAAGCACACCAGTCACTGTGGGACTCCTCGACCACACCCAGCTCCAGCATGGCTTCCAATTCCTTGCACACAATGTCTCGTTTGTGTACCGGCAGCCTATAGGGACGCGTGCACACCGTTAAACCCGGCTGCATTTCTATATGGTGGTCGATAAGCGTAGTCCGACCGGGCAGGGGAGAGAACACGTCAGCGAACCTAGCTTGCAAATCTGCAACGTCCGTGGCCTGGCTAGCAGAGAGGTGGTTATCAATACCGACAGGAACGCCTCCGGGTCGTCCAGGTCCCCCATCTTCTGGAGGTGGACCTTGGGGGGACCTTGTGCCGGTCCCGCTTTGATGGCCCCGACGAGCTCCCGGAGGACGGCACGGTCCTCAGCCCTCGTCATCACCATCTCTCCCACCGCGGACTGCTGCTCCTGCTGCAGGTGTGCCTGCTGCTCCAAGATGAGGGTCATTCTTGCGATGGCCGCGCTTAATGTCTCCATTTTCCTTACTATCCGCCTTCCTCTGTGCCCCACGTTGGGTGCCAATTGTAACAAAGTCCTTGCAACACAGAGATGGACTCAACAGGCCGATAACATCGTACCGATAACATCGTACCAACGACAACGGTAAAGATCTACCCCAACCAGAAACCCTGGGTCGACAGTTCAATCTGTGCCGCTCTGAGGGCTCGCACCGCCGCTTACAACTCCGGGCTGGCATCCGGCAGCATGGAGGAGTATAAAGCGGAGTCCTACAAACTGCGGAGGGCGGTGAAAGCCGCCAAGAGGAGATACGCAGACAGAATGCAGGCGCAGATGGAGAACAACGACACCAGGGGACTATGGCGAGGACTACGATCTATTATGGATTACCGGCACACACCCTCCTCAACCGGAAGTGCAGATGCCTCCCTAGCCGAAGACCTGAACTCTTTTTATGCACGGTTTGAGGCTGGCAACACCAACGCTAGCGCGCCGGCTAACAACAACAACGTCAGAGTGCTGGCTAGCGTGGCTGATGGGAGATCACACGCTGGGGCAGAGCAAGCACTCTCCGTGACGGAACACGACGTGAGGAGGGCTCTGCTGAAGGTGAATACAAGGAAAGCTGCTGGCCCAGATGGCATACCTGGGAGAGTACTTAAGACCTGTGCTAACCAGCTAGCTCCTGTGTTCACCACTATATTCAACCTCTCACTGGCTAATTCAGTAGTTCCCACCTGTTTTAAAAGATTGTCTATCGTCCCTGTGCCCAAGATCACCTCCCCAGCCTGCTTGAATGACTACAGACCCGTGGCTCTAACCTCAGTGGTCATGAAGTGCTTCGAGAGGCTGATTAAGGATTACATCTGCTCCTCCCTCCTTCCGACCCTGGACCCACTGCAGTTCGCATATAGACCAAACAGATCTACAGACGATGCAGTTTCCCAGGTCCTCCACACCACTCTCTCTCACCTTGACAGGCAGAAGGGGGGCTATGTGAGAATGCTGTTTATAGACTACAGCTCAGCGTTCAGTACCATAGTCCCCACCAGACTGGCTGATAAGATGATTGGTCTAGGACTGAACATTCCCCTGTGTGCCTGGATCCTGGACTTTCTGACGGCCAGGCCACAGGTGGTCAGGGTGGGTAGACACACCTCCAGCTCACTCACACTGAGCACAGGGTCCCCCCAGGGCTGTGTCCTTAGTCCCCTCCTCTACTCCCTGTACACCCACGACTGTGTGGCTAAGTCCAGCGAAAACTCCATCATCAAGTTTGCGGACGACACGGTCGTGGTGGGGCTGATCTCAGATAACAATGAGAAAGGCTACCTGGACGAGGTGGCGGACCTGTCACTCTGGTGTCAGGAGAACAGCCTCATCCTGAATGTCTCCAAGACAAAAGAGCTGATTGTGGACTTCGGGAGAGCACAAAAACTAAGGGCCTACACACCGCTGGACATCGGTGGGACTGCTGTGGACAGGGTGAGCAGTTTTAAATACCTGGGAGTCCACATCTCAGAAGACCTGACCTGGACTACCCACATCAGTTCTCTGGTGGGAAAGGCAAGGCAGCGCCTGTTCCATCTCAGGCAGCTGAGGAAATTCAGAGTCTCCCGGAGGATCCTTCAGTCCTTCTACTCTGGAGCTGTGGAGAGCATCCTGGCTGGCAACATCACCGTCTGGTACGGTAACAGCACGGCCCAGGACAGGCGAGCTCTGCAAAGGGTGGTACGCCTGGCAGAAAAAACCATGGGAGCTCCAACCCCCCCTCTCCATGTCCTGTACACCAGGAGGTGTAGGACCAGAGCCTACAGGATTATGAAGGACCCTCACCACCCGAAACATGGACTGTTCCAGCCGCTGCGGTCAGGAAAACGCCTCCGCTGTCATGCAGCAAGAACAGAGAGGCTAAGGCTGAGTTTCTTCCCCCACGCCATCAGAATCGTCAATGATGACCCCACCAGTGCCCCCCTCAAGTCACTCACACATGCACTGTCATCTTAACACATATGCACACACATAATCATCCATCTGCTATTTATATTGCTTATTTATATGCTTACTGCTTATACTGTTCATATTGTTTATACTGTTTATACTGTCCATACTGTATATTTTTTAGTACTTCTATTTTTATTTTATTGTATTTTAAAACTTATTGTATTGTTGCACTACTCTGTGGCACTGTCACTTTTGCATTTCACTGTATACTTGTATGCACGTGACAAATAAAGAATCTTGAATCTTGAATAGGTATGGTCAGTTTATTTTCCTAGTGTACACTTTAATCGCTCCTATTCATCAGGTCCTTGTCGACTTTTCAGTCACCGCTTTCCAGCAGCCGTCCTCCTAAAAGCAGAGGCACACACATCTTAAACCATTTCGTTAACAAGGCTTCATTCGCAACAGGTGCGCAACAAAAGCCTCGCTTCCGCACCTTGGTCACGGTCCTGTAGCACCCTCTACAGGCCGAACGCTGCATGTCCCCCCACAATTAGACTTATAGTGCATTATAGGATCTGAATGGTTATTCTAGCCCCTGGTAGAATATCTACCATCTGGTAGAATATCTAATCTCATTTGGGTAAAAAATATACTTACCGATAAATAACTTATCCGCGACCACAACAACTTGCACTCGTTAAGATTAGAGCTGTCGTTAACTGTAGGGGCTTTTCATGTTGTGCAAGTCTTAGCGGGTTATTTATGTTTGCATAGTGTGGAGAGAGGAAGCAGGGGAGACTATAGGACGGAGACAATTAGTAAAATCTGGGAAAATCGAGGTGTTCTAACCACAGCAGGAAAACCAATTCAACATGCTGAATTAGTCAAATGCTTATTAGAAGCAATGATGTTGCCATCTCAAATGTAAAGGACATTCAAGAATTGATTCGGGTGCAAAAAAGATTACCAAGGTTTGTGGAAATGCAGAGATGAACAAATAGCTTTGCCAAAATTAGCTTATGACCCTCTTATCGCATATGTACATGGGGCTACACATGTTGGTTATAAAGGAGTGACAGAGTACATTTCAAAATTGTTCTTTACAATAGGATTGGAAAAGCAAGTTAGAGAATTTATCAAAAGATGTTTAACTTGTGTGCAATGTAATCCAAACATTACCCCGCAAAAGAGTGAACACTTGCCAAAACTCGAGGGACCGTTTCAACAGTTGCAAATTGATTTTACACACATGGCAAAATGCAAAGGTTATTCATATCTTTTGGTAATTGTAGATAGATTTTCAAAGTGGACAGAGGCTTTTGCAACAAGAAAAGAAAATGCTCAAACACTAGTGAAGTGTCTAATGCATTTTATCCCGCGTTTTGGAATTCCAATGGGAATTGATTAAGATGGAACACAAAATGGAACACCTTTTACCTATTGGGTCACTAAACAATTAGCAGCAGTGTTAGGAATTAATTGGACATTTCACATTCCTTACAATCCACAGAGTTCAGGTCAAATGGAAAGGACGAACAGATAAAAGACAAATGAATGAAGGTGCACCAATCGAGACAGATGAATTGGATTGACGCGTTACCACTAGTGCCAAATGCTTGCACAGGATTGGCTCCCCATGAAGTTTTAATGGCTAGACCTTTTCCTCTCGGTGCCCTGATGAAGGAGAAACCAGCTGTCGATTTAACACAATTACAGGAAATGCAACACTTGTTCTCTTTTGTTTCTAAATATTCTCAGCAGGTGATGTGATAAGCCCATACATAATTTTCAGCCAGGCGATTATATCCTGGTGGCAGTTTAAAACCAGTGGTTCTACAGGGGGAACCACGTTATCAACTCAGGTCCTTCCAACGACTCACACCACAGTCAAGGTCAGGAGTCAACCCCAGTGGATTCATGCGCTCAAAGCAGCACCGCCAAATCCAACACCAAATTCTGAGTAGTTGGGAAAGACTCCAAATGAGAAGAAAACAAAGAGAGGGTAACCTTTACTATATTATTGTATTCATCTTATAACTATGATCATTTATTCTTTCTTTCTTTATTATACGGAAAAGCAGGAGAAGCCATTGGAGAAACTATTCCCCCGAGAGAGGAATGGAGAACACCAGGAGGAGAATCAGAATCCTGGGAAGGATGAGAGGCAGTCTCATAACATTGTCATATGTTATAGGGCTGGCAGCTAACTATTCTCTCATTAACATTGCATGACAAATACAACCAAGCAGAGAAAATGATGACTAACAGGACTGATTCAAGAGACACTAACAACAATAACAACACTTTGAAGCATGAGCATAAAACAATGACAAACGGCATGAATAGACAGATGAATAAATTCAGGGAGAATAATTCAGATAATCTACTAATCCGTTGTCCATTAGATCCAACAACATGCATCAACAACACAGGCCAATCTCATGTATGTGCACGTCGCAACATTCAAAAGCCCAAGCCATACAGAAACATGGGAATGTTAGACCACATTCCCATGTCAGAAGATAAGATGCACTGCATGTACTATCCACTAAGAAGCACAGGGCGTAAGCCTTTCTACATTCACAATGTGACATTTATAGTCATAAGAGAAGGGTTGACACAAGTTGAGGTTGAATATCAATCTTTAGGAGGAGAGAATGTAGCCACACTCCCTCTGTCACTAGCAGTTACAAGTGCCCATATTCCTACCATGGAATTCTGTAATTCATTGTGGAGAAAGATGCTACCTTCTTAGTTCAGAGAGACCTAGAGGATTATGAAAACATACAATCAGTAGTAGTTACAGCAAGACAGCAACAAACACCTTTGACTTGCCTCACCCCCATAACTAGTTACAAAATTACACACCATATGAATGTCACACAAGGATGTCCAGATAAAAGGATCTTCATAGATGCAATCCTACCCTGGCCAGCAACAGATTACATCGTCTGGATTTGCGGAGAATATCTTTATACATACACTCACCGGCCACTTTATTAGGTACACCTGTTCAACTGCTTGTTAACGCAAATATCTAATCAGCCAATCACATGGCAGCAACTCAATGCATTTAGGCATGTAGACATGGTCAAGACGACCTGCTGAAGTTCAAACCGAGCATCAGAATGGGGAAGAAAGGTGATTTAAGTGACTTTGAACGTGGCATGGTTGTTGGTGCCAGACGGGCTGGTCTGAGTATTTCAGAAACTGCTGATGTACTGGGATTTCCACGCACAACCATCTCTAGGGTTTACAGAGAATGGTCCAAAAAAGAGAAAATATCCAGTGAGCGGCAGTTCTCTGGGCGAAAGTGCCTTGTTGATGCCAGAGGTCAGAGGAGAATGGCCAGACTGGTTTGAGATGATAGAAAGGCAACAGTAACTCAAATAACCACTTGTTACAACCAAGGTATGCAGAAGACCGAGGGAATTTACTGCTGTGTTTTTGGCTGCTGTTTACATCCCCCCGCGAGCTAACTCCACGGCAGCGCTCAGCAAACTCCACGAAGCTATCAGCGCGTTAGAAACTGCTCATCCTGATGCTGTTTTTATCGCCGCCGGCGACTTTAATCAGTGCAATTTACGGACTGTATTTCCCAAATACTTCCAACATGTGGATATTCCCACCCGTGAGAAGAATACACTGGATCATGTTTACAGCAGTATACGCAGTGCATACAAGGCTGCACCCCGCCCCCACTTTGGACACTCGGACCACATCTCGTTGTTCCTGTATCCAGCCTACAGACAAAGACTGAAACAGATAAACCCTGTCACTAAACAAATCAAACTCTGGACCCCAGAGACTGAGAGCACCCTGCAGGACTGTTTTGCTCAGACAGACTGGGATGTGTTTAAAGCTGCAGCCACGCTGGAGGACTCTTCTGTCAGCATACAGGACTATGCTGAGTATGTGACTGGGTACATTAGCACTTGTGTTGACAACATCGTGCCCACCATACAAGTCAAGAAGTTTCCCAACCAGAAGCCCTGGATAAACAGTCAGGTACGCCACATGCTGCGTGCTCGCTCTCTTGCATTTAGATCAGGCAATGAGACGGAGTACAAAGCTGCGAAGTATGGACTGAAAAAAGCCATTACAGCGGCCAAGAGGCAGTACAGAGAGAAGCTGGACGGCTTCTACTCCACTGCTGACTCCGGGCGGATGTGGCAAGGCCTGCAGCACATCACAGACTACAGGACCACCACCAACACCATCAGCTCCACAGACAGCCTGCCGGACGACCTAAACATCTTCTACACCCGCTTTGAGACCTCCAGCCACAGCACAGAGAGGAGGCACACAGACACCGGGACCACCCGACTCCCCTCCCCTCCACTAACCATCTCATCAGGCCAGGTAAACAAAGCCCTGAGGAAGATCAACCCCCGCAAGGCAGCAGGACCAGACAACATCCCTGGGCGGGCTCTCAGAGCATGTGCTAACGAGCTGGCTGATGTTCTCACCTCCATCTTCAACCTTTCCCTCAGTCACAGCACTGTTCCCTCCTGCTTCAAGACCACAACCATCGTCCCCCTTCCCAAGAAGAGCCAACCTGCCTGCCTGAATGATTACAGGCCCGTAGCACTCACTCCAATCATTATGAAGTGTTTTGAGAGAGTGGTACTGGCACACATTAAGAGCAGCATGCCGGACACCCTAGACCCCCTGCAGTATGCCTACCGGCCCAACAGGTCCACCTCAGACGCTATCGCTGCTGTCCTCCACTATTCCCTCTCCCACCTGGAAAACAAAGACTCCTACATCAGGACGCTCTTTGTAGACTACAGCTCCGCTTTTAATACAGTCATCCCCCACAGACTCATCCACAAAATGTCCACACTTGGCCTGCACCCCACCCTCTGTGACTGGCTCCTAGACTTTTTGACTGGCAGGCCCCAGTCTGTCAGGATTGGCAATAGGACTTAAGCCAGCATTATTACAAATGTTGGCACCCCACAGGGATGCGTCCTCAGCCCCATCCTCTACACCCTGTTCACCCACGACTGTGTCGCCTCCCACAAGGACAACATCATCTTAAAGTTTGCAGACGACACCGCAGTGATAGGATGCATCACTGGCGGGGACGAAGCGGCTTACAGGAGGGAGGTGGCCAGTCTGGTAACATGGTGCGAGGACAACAACCTCACCCTCAATACGGACAAGACGAAGGAGATGATAGTGGACATGAGGAAGAAAAGGGGACCTCATCGGCCACTGTACATCCGGGAACTTGAAGTAGAGAGGGTGAGCAGTTTCAAATACCTGGGCGTCCACATCAGCGAGGACATCACCTGGACACTTAACACCACTCAGCTGGTTAAGAAGGCCCAACAGCGGCTGTACTTTCTGAGGAGGCTGAGGAAGTTTGGCATGTCGCCCAAGATCCTCAGCAACTTCTACAGCTGCATTGTTGAGAGCATCCTAACTAGCTGCATCACTGTGTGGTACGGCAGCACTACTGCTATGGACCGCAGACACCTGCAGAGAGTGGTGAAGACCGCCGAGAAAATCACCAGGACTCCACTGCCCTCTCTGCAGAGCATCTACCACCGCAGAGTCCACAGGAGAGCCGCCTCCATCCTCAAGGACCCCACCCACCCCCAACACTGACTGTTCACACTTCTACCCTCAGGCCGGAGGTACAGAAGTGTTAAATGCAGGACCACCAGACTGAAAAACTCCTTCTTTCCCACTGCCACCAGGCTCCTAAAGAACCCATAGGAGATTAATATAACCTTACTACCTCATAACCAGTTTGCATAATTGCACTGCTACGTTTGCACTGCTACGTTTTATTATTATTGCTGCTATTTTATTTTATGCCTTAAATTTTGCTGTCTTGTACATTTGTTTAGTATATATTGTATATTCTTTGTATTGTATATTTTACATTGGTTGGCATTCTGCGGACAGCAAAGCAAGAATTTCGTTGTACAGGGAAACAGAAGGTCCATCTGTCTCCTCAGATCCTGGTGAATTTCTACCGCTGCACCATCGAGAGTATCCTTACCAACTGTGTCACAGTATGGTACGGCAACTGCTCGGCTTCGGACCGGAAAGCACTGCAGAGGGTGGTGAAAACTGCCCAACGCATCACCGGTTCCTCACTCCCCTCCATCGAGGCTGTCCAGGGCAAACGATGCTTGCGTAAGGCACGCAGCATCGTCAAGGACATTTCTCACCCCAACCATAGACTTTTCACCCCACTCCCCTCCGGGAGGCGCTACAGGTCTCTCCGCACCCGAACCAGTAGGTTCAGAGGCAGCTTCTTCCCTGCGGCTGTCACCCTACTGAACTTGAACACTGCACCAACCTGACAACCTACTACCCCTGCAACCCCCCCCCCCCCCCCACCCGGACAATTGCACTATTGCACTATTACTCCCCTCCCCTGCTCTTACTCAATACCACTGCTCTTCTGTACATACCTGTCCATACTGTTCATAATGCAAATAATGCACATATCCTTATATTTTCTTAATACTACTGCACATACTGTACATACCTGTTTATACTGTTTATACGGCATTCCATATTTATATTTATTCTGCTATCTACCTCATGCTACTGTTAATACATATATACTGCTAGACTGCATTACCCATACAGCTCATATGCTGCTACACTGTTCATACTGTAACTATTTATTCTGCTATAATGCTACTGTTACTCATATACTGCACTGCTATATTATACTGCACTACTACTGATCATATATTGCACTACCTGTAAATACTGTTCATTGCACTTTCTGCTATTTTGCACTTCTGGTTAGACGCTAACTGCATTTCGTTGTCTCTGTACTTGTACTCTGCACAATGACAATAAAGTTGAATCTAATCTAATCTAACATGTTTTCTACTGTGCATATGATAATAAACACTTTGAATCTTGAATCTTGAATCTACACAGTCCACCGGATCCTGGCCTGCCGCCAGGTCGGCCGGGGTCTCCAATTCCTAGTGGACTGGGAGGGTTACGGTCCGGAAGAGAGGACCTGGGTGCCTCAGTGCAACATCTTGGACCCTGGCCTCATCACTGACTTCCGTTACCTCTACATCGAGGCACCGCGGTGAAACGACAAGAGCCGTTCGTCGGGGAAGGGGGCACTGTTACTACGGATGGGGGTCATGCTCCCCAGTGGTGGTCCCTAGGTGTCTCCCTCTGTCCTTCCACTGTGCCACCCAATCACAAACTCATTTCTTGCACCTGTGTGTAATCGTCACTAATGCTATACAGCGGGTGAAATAAGTATTGAACATGTCACCATTTTTCTCAGTAAATATATTTCCAAAGGTATATTGGTATATTTCCAAACAACCCAAGTAATCCATACATACAAAGAAACCAAAACAAATAAGTTCAGAAATTAAGTTATGTGTAATAATGTGAAATGACACAGGGAAAAAGTATTGAACACGCTTACTGATTGTGGGGGGACATGCAGCGTTCGGCCTGTAGAGGGAGCTACAGGACCGTGGCCAGGGTTGTGTCGGCGAGGCTTCGTGGCACACCTGTTGCAAATGAAGCCTCGTTGGCTAGTGCTTAACATGTGTGTGCCTTTGTCATTTCAGTAGAGGGGCTGGGAACGAGACGAAGGTTCCCCGAGACGACGACTGGAAAGTCACGAAACGTTGAGACGGGCTGAAAAGCCAAGATTAAATGTATATGCTAATAAACGGGACAAAATCCCTCACCGACATACTGCGTCTGCCTCTGTGTACAACGGACTTTATTACATTGGCGCCCAACCTGGGACACAGAAATGGAGACGCTAGCAACGGCAATTTCGAGGATATCGCTGATCCTGGAGCAGCAGACCATCCTGCAACAGACCCAGAAGGCCGCGGTGGGAGAGATGACAGCGGCGAGGGCTGAGGACCGTGCCCTCCTCCAGGACCTCGCCAGGGCCATCAGGCGCAGCTCGCGGCCCACAGCCTACCAGCGGCCGCCCAACGGGACTACCCGTCCCTGGCCCGGGCAAATCGGGACCACCTGGGCCTCACACCGGAGGAGCACCGTCGCCGGTTTCGGGCCCTGGCTATGGAGGAGGGGAGCCGGCCCTTCGCATACGCCCAGCGGCTGCGGGACAGCGCGTGGCGGTGGCTGGACCCAGTGAACAACTCGGCGGAGGAGGTCGGGTACCGGGTAGTCCTGGAACAGTTCCTCACGGGGCTCCAGGCCCGAACCGCCGCCTGGGTCCAGTACCACCGCCCCCAGGATCTCAAGACCGCCGTGGGATTAGCGGAGGACCATCTCTCCCTCCCACCGCGGGGGCCGCAACGACCAACCCCGGCCCCGCGCCAGGGGGCAGGGGGCCGGCGCCCAGGAGGAGCCGAGGGACCGGAAGGGGAAAGGCCGGCGCCCGCCCCGAGGACGAGATGGCAGGGGCGCACCCGTCCAGAGCCAGCCCTGGCCCCACAGGTAGCACCCCGAGCGACAGGGAGGGTGTGTTGGCGATGCGGACGGCTGGGCCATGTGCAGGCCGAGTGCCCGGTGATGGAGGTGGGGCAGGTCGTCCGCATCGGCGACATACCGGGCCCTCCCCCCGGACCAGGAGCGGCGTATCGTGTTCCGGTAAGGATACAGCATGATACGCACCAGGCGTTCTTGGATTCGGGCTGCATGCAGTCCATGATCCAGGAGCGCCTGGTTCGGCCGGGGGCATTGTTGAAGGCGTCGAGGGTGTTGGTGAAGTGTGTGCATGGGGATGTTCACGAATATCCGGTGGTCGCTATCGAAATTTATTATGAGGGGAAAAAACATAGTGTACAGGCGGCGGTTAGCCCACGCCTCACGCATCCCCTGATTCTAGGTGTAGATTGGGAGGGGTTTCCTCAAGCTGTAAAGAGGGCTACCGGGATGCGTGCACGACAGCGAGGGAGGTGTGAGGCGTGTAATGTGCTCTGTGCTGAGGCGGCGCCTCGCGACACTGCCGGGGAGCCGGAGCCGGCGGGGGCGCCTCACCCCGAGATTTCCCCGCCGAACTATCCGCTGCTAGGCGACTTCCCCCTCGAGCAGTCTCGTGACGAGACCCTAAGATCGGCCTTTGACCAAGTGATAGCAATTGATGGTACTTTGATACGGCCAGACACAGTGCGCGCCCACCCCTATTTTGCGATTATCAGCGACAGGTTATATAGAATAAGTCGTGACTCACATAGTCAGGAGGAAGTAACCCAGTTGTTGGTTCCCCGCAGCCGCCGCGAAATGGTCTTCCAGGCGGCTCATTTCAACCCCATGGCGGGCCATTTAGGGTATGATAAAACACTGAACCGTATAATGGCTCGATTTTATTGGCCGGGAATTCGGGCAGAGGTGCGTAGGTGGTGCGCTTCTTGTCGTGAATGTCAGTTGGTAAATCCCCCGACCATTCCACGGGCCCCCTTGCGGCCCTTACCATTGGTCGAGAACCCATTCGACCGCATTGCGATGGATATTATCGGGCCATTTGACCGGAGTACACAGGGATATCGATTTGTGTTGGTCTTGATAGATTACGCCACCCGATACCCCGAGGCAATACCGCTGCGCAATATCTCTGCCAAGAGTGTAGCGCAGGCATTGTTTCAAGTAATCTCCCGCATGGGAATCCCGAAAGAGATTCTCACCGATCAGGGCACTAATTTTATGTCACGCACCCTCAAAGAACTGTATGGCTTGTTGAACATCAAGGCGATTCGAACCAGTGTTTAACACCCGGCCACTGATGGCCTTTGTGAGCGGTTCAATCGGACCTTGAAGTCAATGATCCGGAAGTTTGTACACGAGGATAGTCGGAATTGGCATAAATGGCTAGATCCCCTGTTGTTTGCGGTACGGGAAGTCCCCCAAGCTTCCACCGGGTTTTCCCCATTTGAATTACTCTACGGGCGTAAGCCCCGGGGTGTCCTAGACCTTCTTAAAGAAAATTGGGAGGAAGGGTCTAGCGACAGTAAAAGTGAGATCCAATACGTCCTGGACTTGCGCACAAAGCTCCACGCCCTAGGGGTTATCTCACGCGAGCATTTGCTGCAAGCCCAGGAGCGTCAGAAACGCCTATACGACAGGGGAACTACCCTACGAGAATTTACACCGGGAGACAAGGTGCTCGTACTGTTACCCACCTCCAGCACGAAATTACTCGCGAAGTGGCAAGGGCCGTTTGTGGTCACACGTCGCATGGGGGACGTGAATTATGAGGTAGTACGCTCGGACCGGGGGGATAGCTTGCAGGTGTATCACGTCAATCTCCTAAAAAAATGGAACGACGTGGTCACCGTTGCTCTGGCTACAGTAATTCCAGAGAGAGAGGAGTTCGGTCCGGAAGTCCCAACATCGAAAGTTAGCACTCCGGTCGGTATTGATAACCATCTCTCTGCTAGCCAGGCCACGGACGTTGCAGATTTGCAGGCTAAGTTCGCCGACGTGTTCTCTCCCCTGCCCGGTCGGACTACGCTCATCGACCACCATATAGAAACGCAGCCGGGTTTAACGGTGCGCACGCGTCCCTATAGGTTGCCGGTGCACAAACGAGACATTGTGTGCAGGGAGTTGGAAGCCATGCTGGAGCTGGGTGTGGTCGAGGAGTCCCGCAGTGATTGGTGTAGCCCCATCGTGCTTGTCAACAAGCCAGATGGGGCTATACGGTTCTGTGTGGATTATAGACGGGTTAATGCGGTCTCCAAGTTCGATGCTTATCCGATGCCCCGGGTTGACGAGCTCTTGGACCGGCTTGGTACGGCCAAGTACTTCACGACATTGGATTGCACGAAGGGATACTGGCAGATTCCACTCTCGCCGGTGTCCCGGGAGAAAACGGCATTCTCCACTCCGCTCGGGCTGTTCCAGTTCACAGTGCTCCCTTTCGGGTTGTTCAGGGCCCCAGCCACTTTTCAGCGCCTCATGGACCGTATTCTGCGGCCGCACTCTGCCTATGCTGCGGCCTACCTAGATGACATTGTCATTCACAGTGACACCTGGGCGCAGCATGTGCAGAGTGTGGCTGCTGTTCTGCGGTCCCTGAGGCAGGCGGGGCTGACGGCCAACCCGAAAAAGTGCGTGATCGGGCGGAGGGAGATCCGGTATCTGGGGTACCACTTGGGTCGGGGGGAGGTGCGGCTGCAGATTGAAAAGACTGCGGCCATCGCCGCCTCTCCTCGGCCCAAGACGAAGAAGGACGTGAGGGCCTTCCTGGGGCTGGCTGGCTATTACCGGCAGTTCGTGCCGGGGTTTTCAGAGCTGGCCAGTCCCTTGACGGACCTCACCCGGAAGGGTGCCCCGGATCCGGTCCAATGGTCGGGCCAGTGCCAGGGGTCGTTCGAGGCCCTTAAGGGAGCTCTTTGTGGAGAAACGGTCCTGTATGCGCCTGATTTTAACCTCCCTTTCTCCCTACAGACGGACGCGTCGGATAGAGGGCTGGGAGCAGTGCTGACCCAGCGCGTGGAGGGGGCTGACCGGCCGGTGCTGTACCTGAGCCGCAAGCTTTCGGAGAGGGAGGGCCGGTACAGCACGGTGGAGAAGGAGTGCCTGGCCATCAAGTGGGCGGTCGGCGCCCTCCGCTACTACCTGCTGGGTCGCGCTTTCACCCTCTACTCCGACCATGCTCCCCTCCAGTGGCTCCACCGCATGAAGGATGTGAACGCGAGGATCACCCGGTGGTACCTCGAGTTGCAGCCCTTCAACTTTTCGGTCGTGCACAGACCGGGGGCGCAGATGGTCGTGGCAGACTTCCTCTCCCGTGCAGGGGGGGGGGAGTAGGTTGTCGGCCGTCGGGTCCCCGGCCTGTGTCGGGCGGTGGGGGTATGTGGGGGGACATGCAGCGTTCGGCCTGTAGAGGGAGCTACAGGACCGTGGCCAGGGTTGTGTCGACGAGGCTTCGTGGCACACCTGTTGCAAATGTAGCCTCGTTGGCTAGTGCTTAACATGTGTGTGCCTTTGTCATTTCAGTAGAGGGGCTGGGAACGAGACGAAGGTTCCCCGAGACGACGACTGGAAAGTCACGAAACGTTGAGACGGGCTGAAAAGCCAAGATTAAATGTATATGCCAATAAACGGGACAAAATCCCTCACCGACATACTGCGTCTGCCTCTGTGTACAACGGACTTTATTACACTGATATTTATTTAATACTTTGTACAAAAGCCTTTGTTGGTAATGACAGCTTCAAGACGCCTCCTGTATGGAGAAACTTGTCGCATGCATTGCTCTGGTGTGATTTTGTCCCATTCTTCCACACAAACAGTCTTCAAATCTTGAAGGTTCCGTGGGCCTCTTCTATAAATCTTGATCTTCAGTTCTTTCCATAGATTTTCAATGGGATTTAAGTCAGGTGATTGGCTGGGCCATTCTAGCAGCTTTATTTTCTTTCTTTGAAACCAATTGAGAGTTTCCTTGGCTGTGTGTTTGGGATCATTGTCTTGCTGAAATGTCCACCCTCGTTTCATCTTCATCATCCTGGTAGATGGCAGCAGATTTTGGTCAAGAATGTCTCGGTAAATTTGCCCATTCATCCTTCCTTCAATTACGTGAAGTTTGCCAGTACCATTTGCTGAAAAGCAGCCCCACACCATGATGTTCCCACCTCCAAACTTCACTGTTGGTATGGTGTTTTTAGGGTGATGTGCAGTGCCATTTTCCCTCCAAACATGGTGTGTATTATGGCATCCAAACAGTTCAATTTTGCTCTCATCTGACCACACTATATTCTCCCAGTATTTCACTGGCTTTTCCAAATGTTGTGCAGCAAACTTTAAACGAGCTTCAACATGCTTTTTTTTCAGCAATGGAGTCTTGCGTGGTGAGCGTGCATACAGGCCATGGCGGTGGAGTGCATTACTTACTGTTTTCTTTGAGACAGCAGTACCTGCTAATTCCAGGTCTTTTTGAAGCTCTCCACAAGTGGTCCTTGGCTCTTGGACAACTCTTCTGATTATTCTTTTCACTCCTCTGTCAGAAATCTTGCGAGGAGCACCTGATCGAGGCAAATTTATGGTGAAATTATTGTCTTTCCACTTCCGTATTATGGCCCCAACAGTGCTCACTGGAACATTCAGAAGCTTAGAAATGCGCCTGTAACCAATGCCATCGTTATGTCTTGCAACAATTAGGTTGCGAAAGTCTTGAGACAGCTCTTTGCTTTTACCCATCATGAGGTGTGTCTTGTGTGACACCTTGGCAATGACACCTTTTTGTAGGCCATCAGTTGGGACTGAACCACCTGATTAATTTGCACTGACAAGGGGCTGGATTGCTTTTTAATTACTGATAGATTTCAATTGTTGTCTTGGCTTTCCATGCCTTTCTTCATGTGTTCAATACTTTTTCCCTGTGTCATTTCACATTATTACACATAACTTAATTTCTGAACGTATTTTTTTTGGTTTCTTTGTATGTATGGATTACTTGGGTTGTTACCAACATCTGGTGAAAATGTCATGTCAATAGCACCTTTGGAAATATGAAATATATAAAAACTGAGAAAAATGGTGACGTGTTCAATACTTATTTCACCCGCTGTATGTACCCTCACTTCCCTTCACTCCCGCTTTGTCTTCACCGTTTGTTGGCCGCTTCACGAGCGCAAGTTATCTGAGTATATCAGTACTATTTGGAGATCTCCCATTTTGTTTTCGAGCTTTGAGTCCGTGTTTTGTGACTCCAGATATGCATGCGCATTAGCGCATGACTAGCTGTCTGTGTTGTCTAGCCATAAGCAATGATAGCTAGTCATAGAAATTGGCTAAAGTACATACAGTTTTGGAGCCAGGGAAATCAAATTCTGAACAACTGTGTAAAAACAGTTTTGACATCACTCTGTTTGAGTCAGAAGAAGGTAGTTGACAGTGGTTGTATCATCAGATTTTGTTATTCCATAAGTTGTTGTATTAATCAGAATCATATATTTTTATTTGGCCAAGTATATTTGCACATACAGGAAATTGACTTGGTGAGGTTGGTGCATGGGACATAAAAAACGATAGCAAATATTGACACAAAATTTACAAAATAGCAAAATATTAACAAAATAGAACAATAAAACAATACATTTTGTAGGCTGTGCGAGGCTAAGTGGCAATGAGGCTAGAGGCTGCGAAATGGGTATGGAGCATGTACACTATAAATTTGAATAATTTAAAATAATTATAAATTACACTGTCAGTGCATTGCGTGTGTGTGACAGGGGTGTGGGGGGGGGGGAAGTCCCAGAGTCAGTGAGAGGCAGGGAGCTTGTTTGTCAGGGGGAGGAAACTGCCAGGGGGAGAAAACTGTTCAGGTGGCGCAAGGTTTTGATCTTGATTAACCGGAACCTTTTGCCGGATGGAAGTCTATGGAAGAGGTGGTGACCAGAATGGGAAGGATCAGCTATGATCTTTCCTGCTCTCTTACTGGTCCTGGAGTGGAACAGGTCCAGGAGAGATGGCAGGTTGCAGCCGATGACCTTCTCAGCTGACCGAATGGTCCGCTGCAGTCTGCCTTTGTCCTTGGCAGTGGAGGCAGCGAACCAGATGGTGATCGATGAGCTGAGGATGGACTCAATGATGGCCGTGTAGAACTCGACTAACCCTAACTGGCTCACTTGTCTTCATTGATGATGTAACAGCAGCAGAATGAATTCTGAAGTGTACAGAGTGCGCCCTCCACTTACTCCTAGTCTGTGCCAGTGCCTCCCTCTATCCTGTCTGTCTGTGTGTGTTGTGTGTGGGCGTGGCCAGGCTCCAGTTCTCTGTCACTCACCATCTCCACCACTATAGGATGAGCTGACGTCCCGCGATGACCCCCCTGATCTCGACCAAATCATCTCCCTTGCCATTCAGGTAGACAACCGTCTCCGTGAGCACCGCAGGGAGAGGTCCACCAGAGCACAGTCATCCTTTTGGTGACTCCACCCATTCTCTCTCTTCAAGGTTCAGAGGTTCCACCAAGTATTCCCCAACCACCCCGACCCCGAGCCCATGCAGTTGGGTAGAGCCCGGATGTCCCGGAGGAGAGGGCTCATCGCCTCAGGGAAGGAGTCTGCCTGTACAGCGGCCAGGGTGGGCACCTGATTGCCACCTGCCCCACCTGTCCTGGTCACTCGGGAAAAGGGTTGGTATACTGGAGTGATTTTTGCCACTCTCACTGTCTGCTCTCGGCTCCTGCTCCCTCTATCTCTGACCCACTGCCCCCGCCTGAGTCTATCAATTTCTCCTCTGTTCCGCAGGAAAACCACAACCTCGCTCCTGTGTTTAGCAAACACCATGCCTCATCCTTGCCACCGCACCGTCCCTATGACTGCGCTATCGACCTTCTGCCCGGTGCCTCCCTGCCCAGTGGTCGGCTGTACAATCTCTCCCGGCCGGAGCGAGAGGCGATTGGGACTCTCTGGCAGCAGGTGTCATCCGTCCTTCCTCATCCCCGGTGAGTGCGGGGTTTTTCTTTGTGGGTGAGAAGGATGAATCACTGAGGCCATGGATTGATTTCCGGGGCCTTAATAACATCACAGTCAAGAACAAGTACCCTTTGTCTCTTATCAGCTCTGCTTTCGCCCCCCTCCACGGGGCGACCGGATTCTCTAAACTGGACCTACCACCTAGTCCGCATCCAGGAGGATGATGAGTGGAAGACGGCATTTAACACCCCCCTTGGACATTTTGAATATTTAGTTGTCTTTTGGATTAACTAATGCCCCCACGGTTTTCCAGGCCCTAGTTAATAACGTTCTGCATGACATGCTGAACCGATTTGTTTTTGTTTACCTAGATGACATCCTAATTTTTTCTCAATCTCTCTCGGAACATGTACTGCACGTTCACCTAGTCCTGCAACACCTCCTGGAGAATAAGCTGTTTGTTAAAGCAGAAAAGTGTGAGTTCCATGTCTCCATGGTTTCTTTTCTGGGATACGTTATCGCTCCGGGACAAGTATGTATGGATCCAGCCAAGGTGTCCGCTGTGGCACAGTGGCCCTCCCCGACCAGCCTCAAACAATTATAGCATTTTCTTGGTTTCGCTAACTTCTACCATAGGTTTATCCGGAAATATAGCGGTCCCGCTCACTGCTCTCACCTCCACTTCTACCCCCTTCCTATGGACGCCCGAGGCTGTGGCCGCTCTCAATGAGCTCAAGCGCCGGTTCGTCTTCTATCCTTGTTCAACCCGACCCAGCGCTACAGTTTGTAGTGGAGGTGGATGCCTCAGACACGGGGGTAGGGGCTGTCCTTTCTCAGCAGTCCCTGTCTGACAACAAGCTCCATCCCTGTGCGTTCTTCTCTCGTAAGCTCTCTCCCCCTGAAAGGAATTATGATGTCGCCAACTGGGAGCTGCTCGCCGTAAATGGCTCTGGAAGAATGAGCTGATCAGCCTTTCGTGGTGTAGACCGATCCCCGTAATCTCACGTGCCTTTAGACTGCCAAGAGGTTGAATGCCCATCAAGCCAGGTGGGCTCTATTTTTTGATCGCTTCAAATTTACCCTGACTGATTTACCACCCGGGCTCCCGCAATGTGAAACCTGGCACGCTGTCTCAGCTGCATTCCGTGGAGTAGAGGACGTCGGAGCCGAATCCCATATTACCTCCTACCTGCTTCGTCGCCACTCTCACTTGGGAGATTGAGTCTCTGGTTAAACAGGCTCTGAACCAGCAACCCGACCCAGGTAACGGACCTCCTAATTGCCTCTTTGTCCCTAACTCTGTCCACGTCTCACCTGTCATCCTGGTATCCACTGGACGTCCATCAAAGGTTTTGGTGGCCCATAATGGATGCAGACACCCGGTCCTTCATCGCCGCCTGCACCATCTGTGCCCATAACAAGACGTCCTCCAGACCCAGCTCCAGTCTTCTCTGTCCCCTGCCAGTTCCCCGTCGTCCCTGGTCCCACATTGCCTTAGACTTTGTCACTGGTCTCCCCCCATCTGATGGTGAGACTGCCATACTCACCGTTATCAACCGTTTTTCCAAGGCTGCCCATTTCATTGCCCTACCCAAACTTCCCTCAGTTAGGGAGACCACTGACCTCATGGTAATCCAAGTTTTCTGGCTCCATGGTATCCCCTCTAACATTGTATCTGACAGAGGCCCCCAGTTCATCTCCCAGGTGTGGAAGGCGTTCTGCAAGGCTCTGGGGGCCACTGTCAGACCAACGGCCAATCAGAGCAGGCTAAGCAGGAGATGGAGGCTGCGCTCCACTGCCTTACCTCAGCCAATCCGTCCTCCTGGAGCTCTCAGCTTGGTTGAGTATGCACACAACTCTCTCATCAATGCATCATCTGGTTTGTCCCCCTTCCTCTATTCTCTCGGCTATCAGGGCTGAGAGAATAGAGGAAGGGGGACAAAGGACCAAGCGAACCGCCACCGCACCCCGGCTGCCTCGTACGCCCCAGGGCAGAAGCTAAGTCTTTGTGTGTTTCTCTGTTTAATCGCCTTCTCTCTTATGCTTCAGAACCTCGACCCAGTTATCCACCTGCCTGCCCGCACTACCCGCCTGCCCTACCTGCCTAGTCTACCTGCCCTACCTGCTCTACCTGCTCGCCTGCCCTGCCTGTCTGTCTACCTGCCTACCTTGCCTGCCTGCCTGCCCTACCCTGTTTGCCATTTCCCCCCTGCTTGTCCCGTTCCCTGTTATTCCCTCATTAAATACACTATTATTTTATATCCTTGAATCTGACTCTGTGTTCCGCACCTGGGTTCATTCGCTCTGACCGTAACACAGAGACATCTTTTCAAGTTTCAAGTTTATTGTTAGGTCTCATACATGAGTGCAGGGAGTAAAATTATTTGGCTCGGTTCCATGACAATGCAGCATACAAATAATACAAATAATACAATACGCAGTAGTGCAATGAAATAGGACAAGACAATAAGTGACATAGTACAAGATAAGTGAGACAGTTGGACAGTGACGATTGTTGGAGACACATAAGACAATAGACATGACACAATTGCAGTATAAATAGTAAAAAGTAAAAAAGTAAAGTAAAAAAAGTAAAGTGGGTCAGTGGAATGTCATTATTATTGCACTGTGCCGTTGGTGTAAGAGGTGGTTGTTTAAAGTGACTGTGTGCTAGTAGAGTCCATTCTGTGGGTGTGCTGGGGGTAAAGTCATGAGTCTGGAGTAGGCTTGTTCATGAGCCTGATGGCCTGGGGGAAGTAGCTGTTGGTGAACCTCTGAGTTTTGGCCCTGAGGCTCTGGAGGAGGCTCCATCTTTTGGACGGCAACAGTTCAAACAGGCTGTGGTTGGGGTGGCTGGGGTCTTTGATGATCCTCCGGGCTTTGCTGACACATCGTTTGTTGTATATGTCCTGGATGGAGGGAAACTCACATCCACTGATGTGCTCAGCTGTCCGCACCACCTTCTGCAGCGCCTTGCGGTTGAGGGCGGTGCAGTTGCCGTGCCAGGCAGTGATGCATCCCGTCAGGATGCTCTCAGCAGTGCCCCTGTAGAAGGTCCGCAGGATCTTGGGCCCCATGCCAACCTTCCTCAGCTGCCTGAGGTGAAAGAGGCGCTGCTGTGCCTTTTTCACCACCTGATTGGTGTGCTCGTCCCAGGTGAGGTCGTCGGAGATATGGACACCAAGGAACTTAAAGCTGTTGACCCTCTCTACTGCGGACCCGTTGATGGTGATAGGGTCCTGTTCCCGGCCTTTCTTCCTGAAGTCCACCACCAGCTCCTTGGTCTTGTCGGTGTTGAGAGAGAGGTTGTTCTCCTGGCTGTACTGGGCCAGGCTGTCGACCTCTCTCCTGTAGGCCGTCTCATCGCTGTCTGTGATCAGGCCAATCACTGTGGTGTCATCAGCGAATTTGATCACAGAGTTGGAGCCATGAGTGGCCACGCAGTCTTGGGTGTACAGGGAGTAGAGGAGGGGACTCAGGACACAGCACTGGGGGGCTCCTGTGTTGAGGGTCAGGGGGGTGGAGGTCTTCGAGCCCATTCTCACCACCTGTCATTGGTCCAGTATCCAGTCGCATAGGCCGGGGTTGAGGCCTAGGTTTCTCAGCTTGGTGTCGAGCCTGGAGGGGACAATAGTGTTGAATGCTGAACTGTAGTCAATGAACAGAATCCTCACGTAGGTGTTCCTCTTCTCCAGGTGGGTGAGGGCGGAGTGGAGTGCGGTGGCGATGGCGTCGTCAGTGGATCTGTTTTGCCTGTAGGCAAATTGGTGAGGATCCAGGGTGCAAGGGAGCATGCTGCAGATCTGGGCCTTGACATGCCTCTCAAAGCATTTGCTCACGATGGGACTGAGAGCAACAGGGCGCCAGTCGTTTAGGCATGCAACCTTGTTCTTCTTCAGCACCGGGACAATGGTGAATGACTTGAAGCAGGAGAGGACTATTCTTGTGGAGAGGGAGAGGTTGAATATGTCCGTGAGCACACCAGCCAGTTGCGCTGCGCACACTTTGATCACCCGGCCTGGGATTCCGTCTGGTCTGGCCGCTTTGCGGATGTTGACGCGCCCGAACTGCCTGCGCACGTCTGCTTCAGTGATGACCAGTGCGCTGGCAGTGCTGTCCGCGGTGTGTGTCCTCTCCGGTGGGATGATGTTGGAATTCTCAAAGCGGGCGTAGAAGCTATTCAGCTCGTCCGGGAGAGAGCTTGGCTGAGCAGCCATGTCTCCCTTTGAAGTCTGAGATGGTGTGTAGCCCTTGCCACATGCTGCGTGAGTTGTTGCTGCATAGTTGTGACTCTATCTTATTGCTGTATTCTCGTTTGGCTACCTTGATCACTCTGCAGAGGTCGTAGCGGGCTTTCTTGTCGTTGGTGATGTCACCGGATTTGAAGGCTGTATTTCTCGTGGTGAGTGCAGCTCTGACTGCGCTATTAATCCATGGTTTCTGATTTGGAAACAGCCGGACAGTCTTTGTGAGGACAACCTCCTGTATTCCGTGTTGTATGAATCCCATGACTCCTTGCGCGTACCCATGGATGTCGTCATTCATCTCGCGGTAGATTTCCCAGTCCGCGTCATCCAGGTAGTCTTGTAGAACAGCCTCTATCTCCTTGGACCAAACCTGGACCGTTCTCACGGTGGGTGGAGCGAGTTTCAGCTTGTGTCTGTAGGCGGGCAGAAGCAGGATGGAGGAGTGGTCTGATTTGTCGAATGGAGGTCGAAGGAGGGGTTTGTAGGCATGATGGAAGGGGGTGTAGCAGTGATCGAGAATACTTCCGGCATGCGTGTTTACATCGATGTGTTGGTAAACTTTGGGAATTGCTTGTTTCAGTGATGCTCGATCGCCCACCACAATAAGAGCGGCCTCTGGGTGCTTGTTTTCTGTGTTGCTGACTAAATCATAAAGTTAGCTGAGCGCTGTACTTGTGTTTGCCACTTGTGTTAATGTACACCGATATTGCCACAACAGCAGTGAATTCGCGGGGTAGCCAGTGAGGGCGACACAACAGCGCTAGGTATTCTAAGTCTGGGGAGCAGAAAGTCTCAAGTGTATGAACACTCTCTGGTTTGCACCAAGTGTTATTGATCATAAAACACACCCCACCTCCTTTGCTTTGTCCAGAACGTTCTGCTGACCTGTCCATGTGGCAGATGGAGAACCCCGGAGGAGCAATCGCCTGGTCCGTTGTCTTTTCTGTAAGCCAGGTTTCAGTCAAACAAATTATGTTACAGTCTCTTGTTTCTCTCTGGAAGGCAATCCTTGCTCTTCGCTCGCAGAGCTTGTTGTTTAGTGACTGGACATTCGCTAGCAGAATGCTGGGAAGCGGAGGTTTGTTTCGGCGGCATCTCAGCTTCATCAGCACTCCAGCCCTGCGGCCTCTCGGTCGTCGCCGCCGGCGGCGCTTCTGTTGTTGTGGTCTGGCTATTGTTGTTGTCTGGCCAGCGTCTGGAGCGAGCAGCGGGTCCCAGTGAAAAAACTCTGGTTTTGGGTACGTAGTCATCAATTCTCTCATGTGCAGTAGTGCATCTCTGTCATATCTAAGGTAGCAGGCTACTTTAGAAGGTAAAATAACACAAAGTAACAATAAAATAAGCAAAAAGCTGCATTGTCATTCAGGAGCTCCAAGCACGGCAGCCATACTCGGCGCCATCTTGGACAATACCGAGCCCAGGTACATACTGCCATAGCAACTAGGGAGTTTTTCAAGGCCAAAAAGTGGAAAGTTCTTGACTGCCAAGTCAATCTTCAGATTTAAATCCAATTGAACATTTATTTAATTTCCTGATAATAAGATTTTAGGCAAAAATATCTCAAAACAAACAACAACTGAAGATGGCTGCAGTACAGGCCTGGCAGAGCATCACCAGAGAAGATACCCATCGTCTGGTCAAAGGATCGTAGACTTCAGGCAGTTATTGCATGCAAAGGATTGTAGACCAAATACTAAATATGAGTGCTTAATTAAGACATTATATGAATCAGTCCCACTTTTGGTGCCCTGAAATAGGGGGACTATGTATTCAAAGTATTGTCATTTATAAATGGTGAAACCAATATGTACACAAATACCATCAAATAAAAGCTGAGAATCTATACTGTATAGAATCTATACATAGTAATTATTTGATTTCAAATTCATGCTGTTGGAGTATAGAGCTAAAAGAAGACAAAATGCTTAATCTTTCCAATACTTATGCAGGGCACTGTGTATATTTCTACTTGAATCTTTGAAAATATATTTATTTATAAAAATTAATTGTATGAAATGAACCTGAGACACACATGAGATCATGCAATGCTGGCAAGCATGATACAACTTGGCACACTGTGCATTAGCTAGCTATTTATGTAAAAAATGTAATAGCGTCATTCGCAAATAATCACAAATATGGGTTGGATAGCTAAATCGTTTTGTTATCATACCCTGATGATTATTCTTCTTGTTGCAAGTGAAACTTGTGCTCTGACAGGGATTTTGACATGTTAACGTACACATGCAGGAGATAGATTGCGCCTCCCACTGTTGAACGTGGCATCGCAACGTTCATTTGATGCGATTCCTTTTGCAAAAGTGAAGGACACCATTTACTGCAAGATTATTGTCCGACCAACTTTTGTCTGATGTCAAAACAGGTGTCACTTTCTTTCATCTATAATCGCATGGAGAGTTATATCTTGAGTTGAAATTTGTTGAAACCGAAGGTGGAGAGAGACTCTCTTAGTTAGAACAACATTTCCCATGGTGCAAATCTTCCAAATATTTGGGAAATTCCGGGTCATATGTACTCAGTTTCCCTCCGCCTTCGAGATGGGTGTAACTGCAGACCGCAATTCGAGGCGTTTCTTGATTTCTTTCTTGATACATTGATGCTCGTTATTGGGCCGTGGCTGTTGTTTTTAAGTGCATGTGTTTTGACGGAGAAAGCAGTCAGACAGAACATTTCAATGTTTTTCCTCAAAATAACCTTCTATCATCTTTGTTTCTTCTAAAACAGAAGTTTCTTCTAGAACACAATGCATGCTGGGAAACTGGAAGGCACAATGCTAACTGTGTAGCCATGGCGCTACACTGCCCCCACCAGCATGTCGTCTGTCCTTAGCCGACAACAAAGTCCAGATATCAACGGGGAAGCCTTCCCCGCTGCCTACGGGGTCGCAGGTCCCTGTTCCCCACTTTGGTTGGGAGGGTTCGTGGGTGTTGGTGGAACCGTGCCGGATGAACTGGATTGGTGTGCAGGTCCGTTGTCCAAGGGGCGGTAAGGTGCCAAGCGGTTTCGATGCAAAACCACCACCCACCCCCGGACACACAGCTTCACCCGGTACACGACATCCGAATGCTGCTCCAACACCTCACAGGGCCCCACCCACTGGCTGGTAAGTTTGGGTGAGACTCCCCTCTTTCGAGTTGGGTTGTAGACCCACACCTTTTCTCCAGCAGCGAAGGAGTGGCCCTGACAACAAGTGTCATACGCCCGTTTTTGCCTTTTCCCCGTCTGTTCCTGGCACTGCTGGGCGAAATCATGTGCCTCAGCCAGACGTTGTTGGATGTCCTGCAGGTCCTCGAAGCCGGGTATCTTGGGAAGATCAGTGCCAGGGGGTGTGCCAAAGGCTAAGTCCGCAGGGGTCTGCAGCTCTCTCCCGAACATGAGAGCGGCCAGTGTGCACACAGTACTCTCTTGCACTGCCGACCGGTACGCCCACAGGACCAGGGGTAGGTGACAGTCCCAGTCTCGCTGGTGTCGTGAGGTGATGATAGCGAGTTGCGTTGCAAGCGTCTGATTGAACCTCTCCACCAGTCCGTCGCTCAGGGGGTGGAGGGGCGTCGTCCTGGTTTTCCTCAACCCCATACATTGGCCTGGCGTCAACCCACCGTCCCACCCTGGCCAGGGTGGGATCGTTGTCCTGCGCTGCCTGCCACTCCTGGTCGTCCACTGCCATCAGCCTCTTCCTCTGGCTCGACCTGTTGCGTGGTGGCCACTTGGAGACTCGCTCCATCACGCTTTTCTTGGCACCGACAGTGTCTGCAGTCCTCACAGGGACGTCGGTCACAGTTCTGATTTAACAGGCGGTGGGCGTCCACCCTGTCTCTGGCAGCACCCCTGTATGCACAATGGAGATGGTGGACCCTGTGTCCACGAGGGCCCAGCAGGGGCGTCCCTTGATGGAGCAGAGGAGGTCGAGGCTGTGTGCGCGGCCCACTATGCCAATCTCTGGCCAAGTTCTCAATGGGGGATATGGTGCCTTAGAGAACATGGTTGGCTGGGTGGCAGTCTCCCCATGGAGCCAGCCCCACTCTAGTTTCCCGACTGCAGAGCGCTATGGTGTTGTGGTGCAGGGGCAGGGCAGTTACGGGCTACGTGCCCCGCTTCTCCACAGCGGTAGCATGGCTTGTTGAAACGGCGCTTCCAGGGCCTGAAGGGTGGTTGCTGTCGAGCTGGTGACGGGCGAGCCCGACAGACGACCCTTCCTTCAACGTCTCCCTCATCCTTGCTGACATCAGCCTGACACACCCGGGGACTTAGTTGTTTGCGTGGGGCCGTCACAGCCTCCACCCTTTCTGCCTCTTCCAGCGCAGTACTGAAGGTCGCTGGTGTCATGATGCGGAGGTGCTCTTTCAGCCTCTCTGGTGTGAGCCCCTGGATGAGGGCACTTAGGGCTAACTCTTCACGAGCTGCTGGATCAAAGGTGGGGTAGCCACGATGTGTATAAAAACGCACATCTGGACTTCCGGTTATGGTGCACTGCTAGGCGGACGTGTGACAGAGAGCTCCCATGTGGAATTAATATAATAACTATCAGACAGCTTCTTTTAATTAATGAACAGTTTCTATTTGTCTCTTAAAGTACAGAAATAACTAAAATGACAACGAAACTGAAAGCCAAAGCTCCAAAAACCACTAAATCAACGGATACCTCTGTGCCGCTAGCAAACTCAGATGCTAACAATGACAATGCTGTTAGCTCTGACCAAATTCTTGATGCTATTCACTCAATGAAGGAGGATTTTGCTTCAAGGTTTGATGGACTACTGATTGCTATCCAGGGAGTGCAGAGTGAACTAAAGGCACTGACTGGCCTAATGACCGAAGCAGAAGACCGAATTAGCACCAATGAAGACGACTTAACATCTCTGAAAATACAGACCACTAGCATGAAAACGGCTATGGAAGAGCTAGTGCTAAAAGTGGATGATTTAGAAAATCGTGCACGCCGCTCGAATCTTCGCTTGGTGGGTCTGCCCGAGTCAACAGAAGGAGGTGACGTGTGCTTATTTGGAAAAATGGATTCCTAAAGTGCTTGGTGAACGCAACTTTCCTGGGCCAGTGCTCATAGAGAGGGCGCATAGAGTCAGCAGAATTAACAAGGAGGGGGACCCGCAAGTCGTTGTGCGACCTAGAGTGGTGGTGATGAAGTTCCTGAATTACGCAGACAAAGTAAGGGTAATGAAAGCTGCCAGGACCAATGGAAGAATACTAGTCGACGATAAGAAGGTAATGTTTTTTCCTGACGTTTCTGCTGATCTGCTTAAACGGAGAAAAGTCTTTGATTCGGCAAAGAAAGAACTGTCCTCCCTCTCTATCCGCGACCTACGTTACGGAATAATCCATCCTGCTACTCTTCTGGTGAAGGTCAAGGGAAAACGGCACACTTTCGACACAGCATTGGAAGCGGAGGCTTTTGTGAGAAAATTGAAGTCTGAAGCAAGTGAGACAACAGTGGACACTGAGTAGCTAGTAGCTGTGATAAACGTGGACGCAATACAGGTAATACTTTCTTGGACTGATTAGAGAATGCGGACACATTTAGGCTACAGGTAACTGTTCGTGGACTGTTAAAATAATGTGCGATTCTATACGGCAAAGTAGCTATATCTGATTGCAATATACTATTATGTTCAAATTTGATATTCTACATGGGGCTCTGTCATGATCGCTAGGCATGCTGTTCCTCTTCATGTGGGCATGGGTGGACCAGCGCAGCTCCATAGTCAGGCTCTGTTCAGGGGCCTATTGGATGTGTGAATCAGGGGAGGGGTGTGTGTATTTCATTAGGGGAAGTACACATTGTTATGTTCATGTTCATGTTTTAAGGCACATATTTTTTTTTTGCTCTTTATTAAGTTTCCTTTTTGTTCAACACTCAATTCCAACACACATTTACATTATAGTATCACAGTATGTCATCTGAACTTCAGTTCACCTCTTGGAATGTAAGAGGTTTAAACAAACTTGTCAAGCTAAAGCAAGTAATGAGTAGGATTAAACAATTGAAAGCTAAGATAGCCTTTCTGCAAGAGACGCATCTTACTCCTGAAGATGTAGTGAAGGTGAGGAGGAGATGGCCTGGCCGAGTATTCTCAGCCTCTTTTAGTTCCCACTCACGTGGGGTCATCACTCTAATACATAACTCACTACCATTTCGTCTCATTAATGTTGATGAAGACCGATTTGGGAGATACCTTGTTATCCAGTGTGAAATTCTTTCAGTAAGGTTAAATCTTGTCAATTTATATGGACCCAATGACGACAACCCCTCATTTTTCAGAAACCTGTTTCTGTCAATGGCCGATTTGCCTGGAAGCTTCATCATAGGTGGGGATTTTAACTGCACCCTCCAGCCTGAGATCGATAGATCTACAGGGATAGATACCTCCCATACCCAGACAAGAAAGGAATTGTTGCAATTTATTAGAGAGTTAAACTTAATTGATGTATGGAGGATGTCTCCCGGGAATTTAGGCTCTATACAGAACCCCCGACCAACCCTCAGATAACCGGTTATGGATCCTCAGCCTGAGGGGTCTTACCCTGTCAGATGCTGACTGGTCCTATGTAGGTTGGTGTCGATTAGATTCACTCCGCTGTTAACGGTCTACATCCCATAGTTCCTCCCATATCTTCCACTACCCACCTCAGCTGAACTGAAAAATCTCCCCAAACCTAAAAACTGTACACAGAAGTGGGTAGTCTCTATGGTTAATGACCGCTCTAATCTGATATGAGTGCCAGTTGGTGTGGTTGCGGATAAAGGGTTTATCGGTAAGGATAATTTACCCAAAGGAGGTAATAAGGGGCCAGATATAACCCTTCAGATCCTAAGATGTATTATGCACAGCAATCTATAATATTTTATGTTACCAGGAGGAGGTAAAAGGCTTATGAGGGATGGAATGACTAAAAATATATAAAAATAACTAAATAAAAATAATAATAAAAAAAAAAAAAAAGAATTAAAATTGAGAAAACTATTCCTTTAATGCAGGTTAAATTCTTTAATGATGGCTTAAAACATTGCAGCATTACAGGCAGAGTGATTAAATGGTAAAATGCTAGTATTCAAAAATGATAAAAATTAGAAAAGAATAAAACCTATCAGTTTGTCCCTACTCTGCCTGTGAAATTTAGAGAAGCCCCAGTATCACTTGCTCAGAGCGTAGCTGGTTCTTCCATCCGCCAGAGCTGTTGTTATATAAACAAAGGTCCGCCAAGGTCCTCCGTTGTACTAGTGTGGCGAGGCCGACAGTCAGAATTCAATCAGAGTGTGAGCTCCGGACAAGGAGATCCTGCTCGGGTGCTAGAGTATGAAAAACTCCAGTTTCCACTCTGTAGTAATCTTCAACACACTCAGTCCTGCTCCGGTCCTTCAGGTGTTACGCTCCGCAGCGGGGAATGACCGTTGTACTGCTCCAGGGAGCTCTTTTTATAATTTGCAATGGGGCTTTCCTTTACCCCCACCCTTTCTTATCTAATTCATTTCGTCAGGCATAGAATTCGATCTAGTTCTCAGTCAAGCATAGAATTAGATCTAATTCATTACATCACCCTGAGTTCGCACCCATGCTTAGTCATGGGCCTAAGGGCACCTGTTGTTATGTCTACTAGACATACTTATCACTCTCCTGCTCAAACTGGACTCAAGGCCACTTCTTATTGTGGATTTGTCCCATACTAATCTATGCCTTTCTCAAAGTTAACATTTAGTACATATGGTATACAATTATCATTAGCACACATGATTAGCCTACTTCAGTAATCATCCCTGAGTAAGAATTATACAGTAAAACATTAATATGGTGGCCTACTTCAGCAATCATTTCTGAGTAAGAATTATACAGTCAAACATTAATATGGTGGCCTACTTCAGAATCAGTTAAACCGTTATCACTACGAGGTCCAACTAGATATGTTGACCCGGAGTCATACACTACCCTTATAATTTCTCTTATTCAGTTTTGCCTTTTGCACATATTTGAACTCATTTATCAGTTACACACATATGAATCAACTTATCATTAATCAGTTACACACATTCGAATCAACTTATCATTAATCAGTTACACACATTTGAATCAACTTATCATTTATAAGCAGTAATGCAGTTTAAACCTATTTTAATCAACTTATCATTCATCAGCAGTTATGCAGTTGCACCTATTTGAAGGATAGATCAAAGATAAAATGTGTTTCAGGACATCCGCAGCCGCGGTGTCCCTCGTCAGGTTGGGCCCCCAGCTGCTAAGCTTTTTCTCTTTCTAGCAGTGTCATGGTGATTCACCAAGGTTGATCTCAAACCTCGGGCCAATCCTGCTGTGCTTAACTGGGTAACGTTGGGAATGGTGTTTAGGCCGGGAAAAGGCCATACTAATCTCGCCCTCGGCCACAAGGAAAGCTCACCCTAAGCAGTCAACCTTCTCATGTTATTCTGCCACCTGTCAGACATTCTCCAGAATTGACTACTTTTTGGTCTCTGCTTCTTTAGCATCCATAATCCCCAGAAGCTGGTATGACAGCATCATCATTTCAGACCATGCTTCAGTTTCATTTAGTTTGAACACGCCACAGCCTCTGAATTACCCCACAGGGTGGCGCCTTCAGTCATTTTGGCTCAAAGACCCAGAATTTATGGAGTTTATTGGGGCACAAATTGACTATTACTTCGAAATTAATACAACCCAAACATCAGCTGGTATACGATGGGAAGCATTTAAAGCCTTCCTGAGAGGCCAGATGATAAGTTTCACAAGTTCTAAACACAGATCCTGGAGGTTGGAGATGGAGCAGTTAGAAAAAAAGATTAAAGATATTGAAACAGACCATTTCAAAAATCCCTCTCAACAGTCATTTAAGGAACTTAATGGACTCAGAGCTAAATATAATGTTATGTCTGTAAATAAGGCAACTAAAAGCCTGCTGAAACTGAAACAGTCCTATTATGAGCAAGGGGAAAAGGCTAGTAAGCTTCTAGCTTGGCGTATTAAACAATCCGAAACTGAAAGAACAATAAATACAATTCAGTTAGATGATGGTGTGGAGTCTAGTGACCCAAAGGAAATTAATAAAGCCTTTTTAGGTTTCTATCTAAATTTATACAGCACAGATTATTCAAACTCAATTTTACAAAAACAAAAGGAATTTTTGGATTCATTAAACATTAATCCTCTTGAAGAGAATTTGTTGACTGACTTAGACCTTGACATAACCAATGAGGAGTTGTCTGCGGCCATTGGTACAATGAAAGGGGGAAAGACACCAGGGCCAGATGGGATTCCCATCAAAATTTATAAAACATTTCAGGATGAACTAATACCACCTTTGCTTGAAATGTATAAAGAATCTCTAGACAGTGAATCCCTCCCCCCCTCTCTAAATATGGCAATAATCACACTGTTGTTAAAGCCAGGGAAAACGTCTACCTTATGTGGATCATATAGACCAATCTCACTCCTCAATAATGATCTTAAAGTTCTATGTTAGGTACTAGCTAGACGGTTAGATATACTTTTACCACAAATGGTGAACCCTGACCAGAACGGCTTTGTTCTGGGACGACAAGGCTTTCACAATATACGACGTGTTCTTAATATTGTTTTTGAAAAAACTGGATGTATGGACACTGCTATTCTGTCATTGGATGCCGAGAAGGCCTTTGACAAGGTAGAGTGGCCTGTGGACCTGTTTGAGGTCCTTCAAAGATATGGCATAAAGAGGACATTTCTCAACTGGATTAGGCTTCTTTATTCTAACCCCCAGGCTACAGTTCTAACAAATGGTCTGTCTTCAGCTCCCTTCAAGTTGTATAGGGGCACAAGACAAGGCTGCCCCCTGTCTCCATTGTTGTTTACCCTGGCAATTGAGCCACTTGCCATGGCAATTAGGAATAGCGCTAATTTCAAAGGCATAAATATAGGAGATATGGAACATCGTATAGCCCTGTATGCTAACAATGTAATTTTGTTTTGCTCCAATTTAAAACAGACTTTACCTGCTTTACTTGACCTAACAAGCTACTTTGGTAGCTTTGCAGGTTACAAAATAAATTACTCCAAATCGGAAATATTGTTTTTGAATGAAAAGGAAAGACTAAATCCTCCAATCCACACTCCCTTTACGGTCTCCCTAAAAGGTTTCTCTTACTTAGGTGTGAAGATCACCCCTACTATTGACAGAATTGTTCCCAATGACTACAATTCCTTAACAGATAAGGTTACCCAACTTATAAATAGATGGACAAATCTACCCATCTCTATGATTGGGCGAATAAATGTCTTGAAAATGTCTATTTTACCTAAATATTTGTACTTGTTTCAATCTATCCCACTTGCTCCCCCACCTTCACTCTTTCATCTACTTAAAAAGCTTTTTTCAAACTTTATATGGAACAACAAGCGCCCCAGGCTCAGACTTTCCCTATTGTACTTACCATATGATAGAGGTGGTCTACAACTACCAAATCTTGAATGGTATTACTGGGCAGCTCAAATCAGAGCAGCAATGTTTTATTTTGATAGAAATCTCCCTCCAGCCTAATAGAATCACATTTAGTTAACATTCCTTTAAATCTGTATATACACTCTGCAAGCAAGCAGAAACTAATCAAACATACTAAAAACCCCTTTCTCAAAAATTCTCTAATGGTTTGGCACAACGTCCTTGCATATCTGGGAGAAATCACTAAACTATCTCAGTTCTCTCCAATTTTTGGTAATGATGACTTCCTACCTGGTAGAGCGGACTCAGGGTTTAAAATCTGGGCTTCTAAGGGTATAGCCAAGATAGCTGACCTCTACAATGATAATTTGGTTGTTATGTCATTTGAGGAGCTTAAATCAAAATATGGGATTCCTGCAAAACACTTTTTTAAATATTTGCAACTTAGGAGCTTCATCCTCTCCAAACAGAGCAATAGTATGAAACTTTCTCCCCGATCTTCTCTGGAAGACTACACTCTGAATTTTTTACACTCCAGGGGCCAGATTTCATTGTTGTATAAGCTGTTTGTAAGTAAGTCTAAAGAGTCATCTGAACGCTTACTACAAGCGTGGAGAACAGACTTGCAGGAGAATTTAACAGAGGAGGAATGGTCAGATGCATGTCTCCTTGCTCAGACCCAATCCATCAATACAAACTCAAAACTACTGCAGTATAAATGGCTAACTAGACTATATATAACTCCAGCTAAATTGCATCGCTTTAATCCTATTATACCTGATACTTGCCTCAAATGTAAAGACCAAAAAGGTACCTTATTTCATTGTATCTGGGAATGTCCACAGATACTTTCATTTTGGAGGAGAGTGTTGGACCTGGCTAGCCAAATCATTGGTGAGGAAGTTCCTCTCGATCCAAAATTATGTATATTAAATCTCTACCCAGAGGGCTTCATTACCACCCAAAAAGTCTTTACTGAATATTTGTTTTTTAGAAGCCAAACGATGTATTGCTTGCTCTTGGAAGTCAGACACACCTTGTGTCACAGCACAATGGTTGAGGGGAATTACCTTTTATTTTGCTTTAGAGAAGATAAGCTACACAACAAAGAACAAACTTGACAAGTTTTGGAAAATATGGAACATTTTCTATAATTTTCTTGAGAATAACAATATGGATGTAGATGGTTGGATGGATGTCAAATAGGACTGAGTTTTTTTTTTTTTTTTTTTTTGTCTTTTATTTGATTGAAATCTTGGATGGATGCTTAAACGATTGTAGCACAATCGTAAAGATGGGTTTTGTGTGAGTGCAAACCACTAGATGCTATACCTACTATGTCTTATTGCAAGTCCCTGTTTAGTTTTTTTTCTGTTTCATTATATATGTGCCTTATTGTATTGTGCTGTTTTGTATTGTTCTCTGTTTGTTAAATGAACAAAATCCATAATAAATAAATGTTTAAAAAAAACAAAAACGCACATCTGCTGCATAGGTTCCGAGCGTCTCGCCCTCTTGACGGCACCGGTGGGTCAGCTGGTCTCGCATACTGTCAGTAGAGACCCGTCAACCAAAGCGTTGTTCTGGTAGTCTTGTTGTTCGATTGGCGCCAGGTCGAGCAACACCTAAAGCGTGTTCCCTTCAAGCGCCAGGGCAATGTGGGCAGCAGTGTCTTGGATGCTGAAATGGTTGTACATCGCCGCCAGTCTTACTTGAGGTAGGTATGGCTCTAGGGCCGTGATACCAGCGTACCGTCGGAGCTTAAAGGTGGTCCTTGGCGACAGCAGCATCACATCGGCAGGGGGCGCCGGTGTTGTAGTGCCGAAGGCCAGCGATGGGATGGCGGTCGCCAATGTTGGCCAATTGCTGGCGGCCGGCGATGAAATCGCGGCGGCGGCCGGCGATGGATTGGCGGAGTTGAAATTTTCAACTGGTTTCAAGTGCTAATTAGATAACGTTAGCATTTTGTGACAAGTTTTTGTATTTCATGTTCGTTACAAGTTCAATTCAGAGAGTATTTAGGCTAGCATGGCTTTGACAAGTACGTATAGTGATATTGTTTTGCGTCCCTCAGCAGAATGTCACGGTACTTAAAAGTCAGGCAAAGGCCCAAACACAGCATTGTACAGCATTACATACATTATACATGTATGTATTATTGTATGAAATACATTATTTGCCATGGCTTAAGATTAAGTCACAGGTTCAGCTGAGCATTATGCACTGCACAACACTTTTCAGGAGAACACAAAAGATGTCAAAGAGGAGTTGCGCAAACTCCAACTGGTCCCAGAGCTTGCTGGATGGGTTAACAGTCAGTCTGCTGAGCAGCTATTCTCCATCATGAAAAAAAACAACTACTGAGAGAAACTGAGTTGGAAGGCAGAAATGTAGGTGTATGACACAGAAGTGTAGAGAGAGAACACCTCTGTTGTTTAATATTGTCGTGGACTATGCTCGCCCCCCAAAACAAACACTTAACATATAAATATATCAATATTTTACCCTGGCTTCATGCATTCTGCTCCTGAAACTCTGCACTTGACTGATGAGCCAGTCACCATTGGCGAGCAGGCAAGTTGGTTTTATTGAAACATTTAATCAACATCCCACTACATTCTTAACTGCAGGATACCTAGTTCCTCTGTATGTAGTACTGTCTGAAGTATAGAATGATAAGAGACCTGAGAGAACATCTTGAAGTTGAAGTACAATTTCACTATGACCAAGTTATTTGTCCAGCTGCCAAGATTATGAATATGATTATTGCAATGTAACTGTTATCAATGCGTGTTTGTTTTTTGTACATGCAATTGCTATAGGTTTGCAATGCATTTGGGTGTGGTATGTTCTGTTGATGTAAATAAAACATTTATTTTGTCATTATCTTCCCCAAAGACAAAAGACACACTCCACCTTTTACAGGAATGTTATTTAAAAGTATCTTATGTTGAATCTATGTACATGTTTTGTATGATCTATGTATATGTATGATGACGTTGCATTTCCAGGGCGAGGAAGAGAGCGGGAGAGGGCGAGAGCGTGAGAAAGAAAGAGAGCAAGAGAGGGAGAACAAGGTAGAGAGAGAGAGAGAGGTAGAGAGACCTCTTCATCCCCCCACTAGCCCTCTGTACAGTTCCTCTACTGTTGAGTATGATGACTGATGTATAGATGATTCACTTACTTTAGACAAATGTACTTGTTGTAAGTCGCTTTGGATAAAGGGGTCTGCTAAATGTCTAAAATGTTAAAAGAAAAATTTAGAGGTGGAGAGAGAGAGCGAGGTAGAGAGAGAGAGCGAGGAAAGAGAGAGAGAGAGCAAGGTGGAGAGAGAGAGGGGGGGATGAGAGAGAGGGGGGGAGGGAGGAAAGAAAGAGAGAGAGAGAGAGGTAGAGAGCGAGAGCACGCACGTGAGGTAGAGAGAGGGAGCAAGGAAAGAGAGGGAGAGAGAGAGAGAGAGAGAATCTACATAGATCGTAATTTTTTTATAAAAAGGCATCAAGCTCTCTCTCGCCGTCTCTGTGCACACATGAAGACTACACACAACAGCTATATTGTAACTGCACTTGTGATGCAGTGTAACTTGGGCAGCAGTATCTGATAAATATTACACTTAATCCCTGCCAAACTAGCCAACTAGCAATGTAAATATTTCACGTTTAAATATGTCATTAAGTTTGTTGTCTCAGCTGTGAAAGGTGGCTCGATAGTCGTTAATGACTGGATGAAGTGAAAGACTTGACTACCGTAAGAAATAACAATTTCTGGACCAATGGCAAGCATCAATGGGCGTTTCCTGATATCAAGAAACACGCCTCGATTTGCGGTCTGGAGTTACACCATATTGCCGCCTTCAGCTGTGTTCTCTGTACGATAATAACCGGCGCGTTCCGACAATAAGACTTCCGGTTTCGTTTTCGCGACTTCAAAATAAAAGCACGAGGTAATTGATAACTGTAAAGTGATGGGATCACCATATTTTATCATATTTTTCATGAATTCACGAAATATTACGTAACAGAAAGTATGTACAATTTCAAAAAGGTCATTTTGAACATTTATAATGTACATATTCATTATAAGTGAATATTCATTATGTATGTACATTATAAAGGATCAAAACTAGACGCCGGTAGAGTTGGCTGTCAGCAGCTCCGTCATTTTTTGTTATTTATAGTAGTTTATAGTAGTTAAATCAGACATCGAAATTTAACCAGAATAACCATGGACACTAAACTTTTTATTTACTTTTTCACCGTTTTACTACTCATGGGGACTGTTTTTCGCTATTGTTTACTTCCAAGAACAGCTGATCACGTTGTCTCAGCCGGCAATGGTTGTTTGCCAGCGGCGCACTGTACCAGAGGAAATAAGGAGACGGCATCGGAGGAGCAGAGCGGGGGTGAAGCGACGGATGAAGAAAAGGAGATAGAAACCGTATCTTCCTTCTATCATCATGGGTAACGAGAGATCTCTGGGCAATGAGATGGAGGAGCTTACGGCACTGGCGAGAGGGTAGAGGGAATACCGTGAATGCAATCGTATGTGTTTTACAGAGACATGGCTACAGGAGGTTATAACCCATATACAGTGGGGGAAATAATTATTTGATCCCCTGCTGATTTTGTTAGTTTGCCCGATTACAAATAAATGAGCGGTCTATAATTTTTATGGTACTTTTATTTTAACAAATAGACACAGAATATCAACAAAAAAAGTCCAGAAAAACATATTATATAAAGTTATAAATTAATTTGCATTTGATCGAACGAAATAAGTATTTGATCCCCAAGCAAAACATGACTTAGTACTTGGTGGAGAAACCCTTGTTGGCAAGCACAGAAGTCAGACGTTTCTTGTAGTTGGTCACCAGGTTTGCACACATCTCAGGAGGGATTTTGGTCCACTCCTCTTTACAGATCCTCTCCAAATCCTGAAGGTTTCAAGGCTTTTGCTTGGCAACTCGAAGCTTCAGCTCCCTCCACAAATTTTCTATAGGATTAAGGTCTGGAGACTAGCTAGGCCACTCCATGAGCTTAGTGTGCTTCTTCTTGAGCCACTCCTTTGTTGCCTTGGCCGTATGTTTTGGGTCATTGTCATGCTGGAGGACCCATCCACGACCCATCCTCAATGCTCTGGCTGAGGGAAGGAGGTTCTCGTCCAAGATCTTACGGTTCATGGCCCCGTCCATTGGCCCCTCAATGCAGTGAAGTCGTCCTGTACCCTTAGCAGAGAAACAACCCCAAAGCATAATGTTTCCACCTCCGTGTTTGACGGTGGGGATGGTGTTCTTGGGATTGTAGCATTCAGCATTTCTCTCCCTCCAAACACGACGAGTCGAATTTATGCCAAAGAGTTCAATTTTGGTCTCATCTGACCACATCACCTTCTCCCAAGCCTTCTCTGAATCATTTAAGTGTTCATTGGCAAACTTCAGATGGGCCTGTACATGTGCCTTCTTGAGCAGGGGGACCTTGCGGGCACTGCAGGATTTCAATCCGTTACGGTGTAGTGTGTTACCAATGGTTTTCTTGGTGACTGTGGTCCCAGCTGCCTTGAGATCATTACCAAGCTCCTCCCGTGTAGTTCTGGGCTGATCCCTCACCCTTCTCATGATCATCCTTACCCCATGAGGCGAGATCTTGCATGGAGCTCCAGGCCGAGGGCGATTGATGGTTATTTTGTATTTCTTCCATTTTCTAATAATTGCACCAACAGTTGTCTCCTTCTCACCAAGCTTCTTGCTGATGGTCTTGTAGCCCATTCCAGCCTTGTGCAGGTCTACAACTCTTACCCTGATGTCCTTTGAATGTTCTTTGGTCTTGCCCATGGTGGTGGAGAGGTTGGAATGGAAGAGATTGATTCTATTGACAGGTGTCTTTTATACCCATAACAAGCAGAGATTAGGAGTACTTTCTTAAAGTGACAGGAGTAATCTGTGTGTCTCATGGGCATATAACCGGTCTGTATGAGCCAGAATTCTTGCTGATTTGTAGGGGATCAAATACTTATTTCCTTCGATCAAATGCAAATGAATTTATATAATGTGTTTTTTCTGGACTTCTTTGTTGATATTCTGTCTCTATTTGTTAAAATAAAAGTACCATAAAAATTATAGACCGCTCATTTCTTTGTAATCGGGCAAACTAACAAAATCAGCAGGGGATCAAATAATTATTTCCCCCACTGTATATACACTCACCGGCCACTTTATTAGGTACACCTGTTCAACTGCTCGGTAATGCAAATATCTAATCAGCCAATCACATGGCAGCAACTCAATGCATTTAGGCATGTAGACATGGTCAAGACAACCTGCTGAAGTTCAAACTGAGCATCAGAATGGGGAAGAAAGGTGATTTAAGTGACTTTGAACGTGGCATGGTTGTTGGTGCCAGACGGGCTGGTCTGAGTATTTCAGAAACTGTTGATCTACTGGGATTTTCACGCACAACCATCTCTAGGGTTTACAGAGAATGGTCCGAAAATGACAAAAAATCTCCAGTGAGCGGCAGTTCTCTGGGCGAAAATGCCTTGTTGACGCCAGAGGTCAGAGGAGAATGGCCAGACTGGTTCAAGATGATAGAAAAGCAACAGTAACTCTGTATAACCACTTGTTCCAACCAAGGTATGCAGAAGACCATCTCTGAACGCACAACACATCGAACCTTGAAGCAGATGGGCTACAAAAGGGGGTCCAACCTGTCGCCGAGGGCGAGTCTAGTATGGCCTTTCCCCGGCCTAAACACCATCCCCAACGTTACCCAGTTAAGCACAGCAGGATTGGCTCGAGGTTTGAGAGCAACCTTGGTGAATCACCACGACACTGCGAGAAAGAGAAAAAGCTTAGCAGCTGGGGGCCCAACCTGACGAGGGACACCGCGGCTGCAGATGTTCCTAAAACACATTTTATCTTTGATTTATCCCTCAAATAGGTGCAACTGCATAACTGCTTATAGATGATAAAATGATTTATAAGTAGTGTAACTGCATAAATTACCTAGAAGTGATGAGTTGATTAAAATGTATGTAAACTGCTTAGATATAACTAGAACGTGAGTGTATGACCCCGTGTCACTATATCTGCTTAGGCCTCATTGTAAGAGTAGGCCCGCTAACAAAGAAAGTACTAGAAATAACCATGTTTTACTGTGTGGTCTTGCTCAGAATTAATCGCTGAAGTAAGGCAATATATCATTGAAAAGTTGAAGTCATGGGTGCAAAGTGTGACCACTGTAGGAAAGGAAATATGAAGTGAGGCCCGTCGAAGGGGCAGGTCAGGTGGTGGAAAGTCCCCAACAGGAAAAGTACCATGGCGTCCGAAATCAAGTGTGAACATGTTAAGAGATGTGTGATGCTAATGATATAGAGAATAGAGTGATTTGCTGGTTTTAAGGCTTTTAAAATGATTGATTACTATATTGTTATACGGTAGGAGAGTGTGTTGGTGATAGGGCCTGAAAGCCATGCCAGTGAGGGACAGAGAAAATGTCCTAGTCTTAGTGTTGCGAAATCTGGTGTTATTGCAATACCCTCTTCCTCTTTTTTATTTTTATATTCTCTGAAAAAAATACTTTGCAGGCCTGCTCTGCAGAACATAGACACACACAATGGAAACTTAGACACAATGTTCAGACATAGACAAAACACACAAGATAAGGAGGTACCTTAGCCAGGGTATAAAACATGCTTTTTGGGGCATTTCGCTGGGCGCGCACCCCGCTGCGGAGCGTAATACCTGAAGCATCGGAGCAGGAGAGAGTGTGTTGGAGACCAAGCCCGGAGCTCATACTTTGATCACATTCTGACTTACGAATTGCAACCGCTGAACAACTTTTGGAGACGAGTTTTCTTGACAAGTATTTGGAGATCATTTTAGTGACTAGACCACACTCTGAAAACTCCATAGTTCCTCTCTCAGCACGGGGCCGGACCCTTAGCTGTTGGGGCTGTGGCAGTGAGTAAGACCGAGGAACTATTATCATAGGTTTTCACACCGAGGAGCAATTATTATAGGTTTTCACACCGAGGAGCAATTATTATAGGTTTTGTTCTTTTCTACTTTTTATCGTTTTTATTATAGGTTTCCACAAATTCAGAGGAGCACCTTTAGATATAGTATTATTATAGGAGTTTTCAACAGATTCACGGATAATACTTGGACACAGGATTTCAGGATCATCTAGATTTCAGGATCATCCAGAATTCCGGATCATCGAGATTTCAGGTTCGTCCAGAATTCAGGATTCTTCAATCAATTCCAAAGAAAAATAATTTTAGTAGTTTTTCTAGATTTTACTCGTCAGGGGCAAGGCTGAGGCCCCCCGCGGGGAATCAGAGCCTCTTGGCCGGGTAGAGGAAACTCGAGCTTACCACAAACACGGCGGATAGAGGAAACGGACCTAACTCGACCGGGTTTGGAACCGGAGCTTCTCCGAATCTTCACTGACCAATAGTAAGGCAGACTGATAGGTTTTGTTCTTTTCTAATTTTTATCGTTTTAAATGTTAGCATGTTAACATTATAGCCACTCTGTCTGTAACTCCATTTTATGATATTTTAGCTATGCTGTAATGCTTTGAACATTAATTAAAAACATCATATCCTGCATTCAAAGCAACAGTGTCATGAAATTTAATGGTGTATTATTTTCACTTTAAATGGTAGAACTCAGTATAAGTCATATTTCTCCTCCTGGTAATGTAAAAGGTTATAGGCTACTGTGCATGTGATATCATAGGATCTGAAGGGTTATATCTGGCCTATTATTTTTACCTCCATTGGGTATATTTTCCATACCGATAAATCTTGTATCCGCAACCACACCAACTGGCACTCATTGAGGTTAGAGCAGCCGTACAACCATAGAGGTCGCCCGCTTCTGTGCACGGTTTTATAGGGGTGACTTTTCAGTGCATTTGAAGTGAGTGAAGGAAGCTTATATGGAGGAACTATGGGATTTTTAGGCTGTTAACAGCGGAGTGAATCTAACCACCACCGACCTACACCGGACCCCGAGGTCCAAACCTGTTACTAGAGGGTTGGTACCGGAGCCCTGTATAGGGCTTTGAGTTCTGTTTGTGAATTTTATATTTTTAAACTGAAACTCAACTTTTGCCGGGAGACAAACCCAGTACTAACAAGGTGTACCAAACACCACCATCGAGGGCTTTCAGACAGTGCGGGCAGACAGGATTCACCGTCAGTGCGGCAAAAAGCTAGGCGGAGGAGTTGCTGTATTTGTCAACAACAGATGGTGCAATCCTGGCCATATTCACGTGAAGGAAAGCGTCTGTAGCCCGGACATTGAACTTTTGGCCGTAGGACTTCACCCATATTATTTGCCACGTGAGTTCTCACATGTTATTGTTGTGGTCAATGGTTAGCCCCCAAACCCCTGCAAGATCACTCCGCTCGTCCACCTCGGCTGCCCGCCTGGCACCGCCGCCTCTACGTGGATGCAGTGGCCGCACTACTCGGTCACAGCTTTTCACTGTCCTGGTGCCCCGCTGGTGGAATGAGCTTCCCACTACTGTCAAGACTGCAGAGTCACTTCCGATCTTCCGCCGTAGATTGAAAACCCATCTCTTCAAGCTACATCTTAACAGTCCCTCCTAAAGACCGCTTCACCCTCACTACCCCCCCCTATACTAACCCTAACCCTGAGACCTCTTCTCCCGTGCTACCCCCCTGTACAAGTTCTCTCCTGCTAATAAAATATATATTTTTTTAAATTAAAAACAATTTGCCTACTGGCATTACAACTGCCAATGGCCCCTGGTGTGAGCATTGATTACTTTGTCTTATGATGACTGTTGGATAGATGATTCACTTACTAAAACAAATGTATTGTTGTAAGTCGCTTTGGATAAAGGCATCTGCTAAATGCCATAAATGTAAATGTAAATGTAAATGGTTGCATATATCCCCCCTCTGCTGACGCGGAGGCAGCGTGTGAGACTATGCACGCTGTTATCGCGAGACTACAGACCCAGCACACCAGTGCATTCATTGCAATCTTCAGGGATTTTAACCATGTCACCCTGACAAAAACACTGGCAACGTTCTCCCAGTTTGTGAAGTGCCCCACTAGGGAGAACAAAACACTGGACCTGTTATATGCTAATGTGAAGGACGCCTACATCTCTACAGCACTCCCCCTCCTGGGGAGATCAGACCACAACCTAGTCCACCTCAAGCCCATGTATGAGCCTCTACTCCAGCAGCACTTTGTGACCACAAGGACTGTGAGGAGATGGACACAGGACGCTGATGAGGCTGATGAGACTGTTTTGAGACAACAGACTTGTAAGTTCTTTGTGAGTCACATGGGGAGGACATTGATGGTCTTTCACATTGCATCTCAGACTATATTAACTTCTGTGTGGAGAACACCGTACCTACCAGGAGGGTGCAGTGTTTTCCCAACAACAAGCCTTGGATTACAAGTGACCTAAAGGCCCTCTTCAATGACAAGGAGAGAGCCTTCAGGTCTGGTGACAAGGAAGAACGGGTGCAGAGGAAGCTCAAGGAGAAGTTGAAGGAGAGCAGGGACACCTACAGGCGGAAGATGGAGGACAGCTTGCAGGACAATAACACAAGAGAGGTATGGAGCAGCGTGAGGAAGATCACCGGCTACAAGCAGGCTAACGAGCAGGCTAACGACCCGCAAGTGGCTGGAGATCTGGACAGGGCCAACGAGTTGAACCAGTTTTTCAAGAAGTTTGACTCAGGGGGGCTCTTTGTCTCCCTCCCCCAAGCTCCACCAACGACTCTCCATGCCGTCCTCCTTCTCCCTCTCCTCCCCCCAGCTCCTCCAGCCCTGCTAAGCCACCAGACCTGCGGAAAGCTGCGGACCCTGACGGTGTGAGCCCAAGGGTGCTCAAAGTTTGCGTGGACCAGCTGTGTGGAGTACTCTAGTACCTCTTTAACCTGAGCCTCAGTCTGGAAAAGGTCCCATCAATGTGTAAACCATCTTGCCTGGTACCGGTACCAAAGAAAAGGAACCCCAGTGCTCTGAATGACTATAGACTGGTAGCCTTGACATCCCACATCATGATGCCCATGGAAAGACTGGTGCTAGCACACATGAGGCCCCTGATGAAGACATCCTTGGACCCCCTGCAGTTTGCCTACCAGGATGATGCCATCATCTACCTGCTACACAGAGCTCACTCCCATTTAGATAAGGCTGGCAGCACTGTGAGGGTCATGTTCTTTGACTTCTCCAGTGCATTTAACACCATACAGCCCTTACCACTTGCTGATAAGCTGCTGAGGATGGAGGTGGACTCCCCCATTGTTTCCTGGATTACGAACTACCTGACCAACAGGCCACAGTTTGTACGGCTGCAGGGATGTGTGTCGGACTGGGTGGTGAGCAGCACTGGCGCCCCCCAGGGGACAGTTCTGGCTCCCTTCCTCTTCGCCCTCTATACCTCGGACTTCAGGCACAACACAGATACTTGCCATCTGCAGAAGTTCTCAGACAATTCTGCTATTGTGGGATGTGTCAGTGGAGGCCAGGAGTATAGAGGACTGGTGGACAGTTTTGTTGAGTGGTGTGAGCAGAACCACCTGCTCCTCAGTATTAGCAAGACAAAGGAGATGGTGGTGGACTTTAGGAGGAGTAGGGTCCCCCTGTTTCCATCCAGGGAGAGGAAGTGGAGGTGGTCCAGAGCTACAAGTACCCCAGGGTGCACCTGGACAATAAACTGGACTAGACTAGTAACACAGATGTCCTGTACAAGAGGGGCCAGAGTCGACTTTATTTCCTGAGGAGGCTCAGGTCCTTTGGCGTGTGCAGGACTCTGCTGAACATGGTGGCCAGTGCAGTGCTGTACGTGGTGGTATGCTGGGGGGGCAGCATCAAGGAAGGTGACACCAAGAGACTGAACAAGCTTATTAGGAAAGCTGGTTCTGTCCTCGATGTCACCCTGGACACTGTGGAGAAGGTGGCCAATAGGAGGATGAGGACCAAACTCCTGGCCATCATCACTCCCTCCCATCCCCTACATGACATTGTGGCAAAGCAGAGAAGCTCCTTTAGCAACAGACTACTACAACCACGTTGCACTAAGGAATGCTATAGGAGGTATTTTCTGCTTGCACACACCCTCCTCAACCGGAAGTGCAGATGCCTCCCTAGCCGAAGACCTGAACTCTTTTTATGCACGGTTTGAGGCTGGCAACACCACCGCTAGCGCGCCGGCTAACAACAACAACGTCAGAGTGCTGGCTAGCGCGGCTGACGGGAGTTCACACGCTGGGGCAGAGCAAGCACTCTCCGTGACGGAACACGACGTGAGGAGGGCTCTGCTGAAGGTGAATACAAGGAAAGCTGCTGGCCCAGATGGCATACCTGGGAGAATACTTAAGACCTGTGCTAACCAGCTAGCTCCTGTGTTCACCACCATATTCAACCTCTCACTGGCTAATTCAGTAGTTCCCACCTGTTTTAAAAGATCGTCTATCGTCCCTGTGCCCAAGATCACCTCCCCAGCCTGCTTGAATGACTACAGACCCGTGGCTCTAACCTCAGTGGTCATGAAGTGCTTCGAGAGGCTGATTAAGGATTACATCTGCTCCTCCCTCCCTCCGACCCTGGACCCACTGCAGTTCGCATATAGACCAAACAGATCGACAGACGATGCAGTTTCCCAGGTCCTCCACACCACTCTCTCCCACCTGGACAGGCAGAAGGGGGGCTATGTGAGAATGCTGTTTATAGACTATAGCTCAGCGTTCAACACCATAGTCCCCACCAGACTGGCTGATAAGATGATTGGTCTAGGACTGAACATTCCCCTGTGTGCCTGGATCCTGGACTTTCTGACGGCCAGGCCACAGGTGGTCAGGGTGGGTAGACACACCTCCAGCTCACTCACACTGAGCACAGGGTCCCCCCAGGGCTGTGTCCTTAGTCCCCTCCTCTACTCCCTGTACACCCACGACTGTGTGGCTAAGTCCAGCGAAAACTCCATCATCAAGTTTGCGGACGACACGGTCGTGGTGGGGCTGATCTCAGATAACAATGAGAAAGGCTACCTGGACGAGGTGGCGGACCTGTCACTCTGGTGTCAGGACAACAGCCTCATCCTGAATGTCTCCAAGACAAAAGAGCTGATTGTGGACTTCGGGAGAGCACAAAAACTAAGGGCCTACACACCGCTGGACATCGGAGGGACTGCTGTGGACAGGGTGAGCAGTTTTAAATACCTGGGAGTCCACATCTCAGAAGACCTGACCTGGACTACCCACATCAGTTCTCTGGTGGGAAAGGCAAGGCAGCGCCTGTTCCATCTCAGGCAACTGAGGAAATTCAGAGTCTCCCGGAGGATCCTTCAGTCCTTCTACTCTGGAGCTGTGGAGAGCATCCTGGCTGGCAACATCACCGTCTGGTACGGTAACAGCACGGCCCAGGACAGGCGAGCTCTGCAAAGGGTGGTACGCCTGGCAGAAAAGACCATGGGAGCTCCAACCCCCCCTCTCCATGTCCTGTACACCAGGAGGTGTAGGACCAGAGCATACAGGATTATGAAGGACCCTCACCACCCGAAACATGGACTGTTCCAGCCGCTGCGGTCAGGAAAACGCCTCCGCTGTCATGCAGCAAAAACAGAGAGGCTAAGACTGAGTTTCTTCCCCCAAGCCATCAGAATCGTCAACGATGACCCCACCAGTGCCCCCCTCAAGTCACTCACACATGCACTGTCATTCTAACACATATGCACACACATAATCATCCATCTGCTATTTATATTGCTTACTTATATGCTTACTGGTTATACTGTTCATATTGTTTATACTGTCCATACTGTATATTTTTTAGTACTTCTATTTTTATTTTATTGTATTTTAAAACTTATTGTGTTGTTGCACTACTCTGTGGCACTGTCACTTTTGCATTTCACTGTATACTTGTATGCACGTGACAAATAAAGAAATCTTGAAAAGACTGTATAACTCCTCCTCCGGCTGGCTCAATCGGGGTGATCTAACTGTATATAATGTTTCAGATGCCTGTTTTATTCTATTATTCTCTTGTCACTTTATTCTGCTGTTGTTGTTTGTGATGGGAGCTGCTGTAACGCCTTAATTTCCCAATAAAGTCAATCTATCTTCATGGAATTACATGTCATTTTACATAGGGCACTGTCACGGTGGAGGGGAGTTGACCACCAGTGGCTCTATACACCTTAGCCAAGGCTGATGGTAACCAGGCAAAACCCCAAAATGCAGAGTCAGAGGCAGTAGGGAGGTCCAAGGCTTCTACTCAAAAACTTAGGTATCTTTACAATAGGCAGCAAGACAGTCTTAGGCATAAACGTTCATTACTTGACAAGGAGGCACTGCTAACAGAGGTCTTAATATACTATAACTAATAAGGTCTAAAGAGTAGAACACAGGTGAGAAACATAAACACAAAACACAATCACTCCTGTAATTAGTAGCAGGTGAGTTCCTAGGGCAGGAAGGACCAAATAAGGGCATCTCCAAGTCACTTCCTCCTGGACGTGCTCTCTGTCGCCGTCTGCTGGTTGGACAGCCTCGTGACAGGACCCCCTCCTCTACAGCCGACTCCGGGCGGCCCAGGGCGATCTGGTCGCCTTCGATGAAAGTCTTGGACAAGGTCTCGGTGCAGGACGTGTCGTGAGGGGACCCAACTCCTCTCTTCTGGGCCATAGACTTCCCAGTCTACCAGGTATTGTAGTCCCCGTCCAACACGTCTTGAGTCTAGCAGCCGCTTGACGGAATAAGCCATACCTCCACCTATGAGACGGGGTGGGGGAGGGGGAGGCACAGGGGAGAGGTAATTACTGGCTTCAGTAAGGAGACATGAAACACTGGGTTCACCTTCATGGACCTTGGGAGCTCCAGCCGGTAAGCGACCGGATTCACTCTCCGAATGATGCGGAAAGGTCCGATGTAAAGTGGGGCCAGCTTCCGGGAATCCACTCTCAATGGGAGGTCCTTGGTGGACAGCCATACCCGTTGACCCGGCCTCAACCGTGGAACCGGTCTCCTGCGTCGGTTGGCCTGCCTCTGGTGGCGCGATGTAGACTGGCTTAAGGCCATGCAAGCCCGTTTCCAGACCTTCCTGCAGCGGGACACAAATGCCTCGGCAGATGGGACTGCCACGGAGTCCTGCTGATTGGCTTTAAACCTCCTCTGTTACCCAAATTGGCACTCAAATGGGGACATACCAGTAGATGACCGCTGGAGGGTGTTGTACAACAGCTCTGCCCACATCAGAAACTGGCTCCATTTGTCTGGGTTGGAGGACACAAAACATCTCAAATATTTCTCCAGGTCCTGATTCACCCGCTCGGTTTGGCCATTGGACTGAGGGTGAAATCCCGAAGAAAGGCTGACTGAGGCATCAAAGAGGGACCAAAAAGCCTTCCAAAAACGAGACGCGAACTGGGGTCCCCGGTCGGAGACGATATCCGAAGGAACGCCATGGATCTTCACCTGCAGGTCATTGGTTGCTGGTCTTGTACTGAGCGCAGACTGAGCACGCGTCCAAAGGTCTTGACATCCCCTCGCATCTTAGGCCACCAGAACTTCCACCGAATAAACTCCCAGGTGTGCTGCACGCCTGCATGGCCTGTCAGTAGTGTGGAATGGCCCCATTGTAAGACCCGTGACCTGGTTGAGCTGGGTACGAAGAGACAGCCTTCAGGGGCTTCAGGGGGGGCAAGTCTCGGACTCGAGGGCCCGGCGGACCGTGTCCTCAATGGCAAACTGTACTGGCGCCACGATGCAGGAGGCTGGGCTCTGGAGTGCGATCCCTTTCAGAGAGGTCAAACTGGCGGGAGAGGGCATCTGCTTTTGTGTTCTTCGACCCGGGTCTGTAAGAAAGTACAAAGTTAAGTACGGCTGAAGAATAGTGCCCACCTAGCTTGCCGCGGGTTCAGTCGTTTGGCCTCTTGGATGTAGGATAGGTTCTTGTGGTCAGTCCAGACCTGGAAGGGGTGTTCCGCCCCCTCCAACCAGTGGCGCCATTCCTCCAGTGCCAACTTGACGGCCAATAGTTCTTTGTCTCCTACCGCATAGTTCCTTTCGGATGAGGTCAAGCGGCGTGAGAAAAAGGCACACGGGTGAACTCTACCGTCTTCCACTGACCTCTGTGAAAGAATGGCTCCTACTCCGACATCAGAGGCATCCACTTCCACCACAAACGGCTGGGCCGGGTCTGGATGACGCAGAATGGGGGCGGTCACGAAGTGTTTCTTTAGGGTGTTGAATGCCATCTGTGCCTCTGCTGTCCATTTGATCTTTGCTGGGGACCCCTTGGTAAGGGCAGTGAGTGGTGCCGCCACCGAACTGAAGTTCCTAATGAAACGGCGATAAAAGTTAGCGAAGCCTAAAAAACGTTGTACCTGCTTAAGGGTCGCTGGTTGAGCCCAGTCCAACACGGCCTGCACCTTGGTGGGGTCCATGTGAACACCCTCCTGCGATATGACCAACCCCAGGAAGGCGACCTGAGTGACATGGAACTCACATTTCTCCCATTTCACAAACAGGCTGTTCTCGTACAGCCTCTTCAGGACCTGTCAGACGTGTTGGACATGGAGACTCTGGGAACGAGAAAAGATTAAAATATCGTCCAAATAAACAAACACAAATTGGTTGAGCATGTCTCGCAAGGAGTCATTTATAAATGCCTGAAACACCGCTGGACTGTTGGCCAACCCAAAGGGCATCACCAGGTATTCGTAGTGGCCGCTGGGGGTGATGAATGCAGTCTTCCACTCATCCCCTTCCCTCATACGCACCAGATTGTAGGCGCTACGCAGGTCCAGCTTGGTGAAGATGGTGGCGTTGCGCAGCTGCTCAAAGGCGGACGACATTAAGGGGAGAGGATATCGATCCTTGATGGTGATCTTGTTAAGGCCTCTGTAGTCTATGCAAGGACGGAGCACCCCGTCCTTCTTACCTACGAAAAAGAAACTTGCTGCTGCAGGAGATCTCGATGGCCTGATAAAGCCCGTCTTTAGTGCGTCCCTGATGTACTCCTCCATGGCCAGTTTCTCAGGGGGAGAGAGGGAGTAAAGTCTGCCCCTAGGTGGCATAGTACCAGGCAGCAGATCGATGGCACAGTCATAGGGTCGATGAGGTGGTAGCACTGAGGCTTTGGCCTTGCTGAAAACCATAGACAGGTCTCTGTATTGTTCTGGTAATCCCGGTCTCTCAAACCGGGGTCTGGGGTCCACGCTACTCTGGAGCTGATCGGACACAGGGAATTCCTCTATTTGGGCGTAACACACCTTCTGAGGTTTGAGGCAAGAGAGGACACAGTTAGGGCCCCAGCGGGTTAAAGAGCCTGTGGACCAAGAGAACTGAGGTTCATGCTTACACAACCAGGGATAGCCCAGAATCACAGGGTCCATGGGTGAGTCAAGTAACTGAAATCGGACAGTTTCACAGTGGTCCTCAATACATAGCTGAACAGGCTTCGTACGGTAGGTGAGTCTGCCAGTGCCAATCGGCTTCCCATCAATGGCCTGCACCATTCGTGGAGAAGGGTTTAGTTCAATGGGTAATTGCAATTTTAAGGCCCACGATAAGTCTAAAAAGTTCTCTGCAGCTCCAGAATCAATAAGGGCATTAACCTGTGCTTGCCCGGTCTGAGGATCCCCCCCATCTGAGTATAACGTGCAAATGTAGGCCGGACACTGACCTGGACGGGAGTACGGCTCCGCTCCTCAGGGCTTCCCAGCTCCCTGAGGAGGCCTGGCTTTTCCCTGCCGCCCTGGGCATTGGAGGCGGAGGTGGTCGGTGGCCCCACAATAGAGGCATCTTCCCTCTCGCCAACGTCTCTCACGTTCCTGCTGAGACAGACGAGCTCTTCCCAGTTGCATGGGTTCCTCCGCACTCCATGGGGGTTCCGGAGGTGTCTGAGGAGCTGCGGGTGACAGGGTTGGGGGATACAGGCCGCTGGACGCCAGGTTCCTGCTACCTCGCTCTCTTAGGCGTTCCAGTCGGCGGTTGTCGATACGGATGGCAAGGGTGATAAGTGCCTCCAGGCCATCGCCCCAGTCTCGAGTCGACAGCTCATCCTTGATGTCTTCTGCTAGTCCGTGGTAAAAGGTCGAGATCATGGCCTCTTCTTCCCATCCAGTCTCCTCGGCTAGGGTCCTGAACTGAATGGCGTAGTCGACCACCGTCTGTGATCCCTGACGTAGGTCTAGGAGTCGTCTGGCGGCCTCACGCCCACTTACGGGATGGTCGAAGACTTGGCGGAGTGTATGGGTGAACACATCCAGGCTGGCGCAGATCGGGGAATCCTTCTCCACTAGGGCTGTGGCCCAGTGTAGGGCCCGATCAGACAGCAGGGTGATGATATAGGCGACCTTGGAGGCTTCTGTGGCAAAAGAATAGGGTTGGAGTTTAAAAATCAGCGAGCACTGGGTCAAAAATGGCTTGCACCCACCCGAGCGACCATCATAGCGCTGAGGGGCCAGGGTCCTGGGTTCAGGGCCTGGTGTCTGGGGGTTTCGGTGTGGCTCTGGGGGAGCAGTCGGCGTTGGGGCTGGTGAGGGTCCTGACAATCGACTCTCCAGGCTGCGCACAGAGTCAAGGAGTATTCCCACCGAGTCGGTGAGGTGCTGGAGCTGGTCCTGGTGTGTACCCAGCAGCGCTCCTTGGTTCGCCAGTGCCGATCGGAGTTGCTCGGCCTCTGAGAAGGGTGCTGGTGACTCCGCGGGGTTCATGTTGATGGTCAAGTAATGCTGTCACGGTGGATGGGAGTTGACCACCAGTGGCTCTATACACCTTAGCCAAGGCTGATGGTAACCAGGCAAAACCCCAAAATGCAGAGTCAGAGGCAGTAGGGAGGTCCAAGGCTTCTACTCAAAAACTTAGGTATCTTTACAATAGGCAGCAAGACAGTCTTAGGCATAAACGTTCATTACTTGACAAGGAGGCACTGCTAACAGAGGTCTTAATATACTATAACTAATAAGGTCTAAAGAGTAGAACACAGGTGAGAAACATAAACACAAAACACAATCACTCCTGTAATTAGTAGCAGGTGAGTTCCTAGGGCAGGAAGGACCAAATAAGGGCATCTCCAAGTCACTTCCTCTTGGTCCTCCTGGACGTGCTCTCTGTCGCCGTCTGCTGGTTGGACAGCCTCGTGACAGGGCACAGTTAAAAGTGACATGTCTAGATTGCATAGGGAACACATAATGGACTGTACACCAAAAAATTATTTTTTACTAATACTCTACTTAGCAACACTTCTAGAATCTGAATCAAGTGAGTTTCAACCACTAGGGGTGTCATACAGAGTGTTATTGGTCCTTTACTGTGACCCAACAGTTAAAAGTGCCTCCTGTAGATTACATTGGGAACACATAATGGACTGTACACAAATAATTTTCCAAGGCTAAACATGATTTTTACTTCCACTCTATTCAGTAGCACTTCTAGTAGACATATCAAGTGAGTTTCAACCATGAGGGGTGTTATACAGAGTGTAATGAGTCCATTATGTGTTTCCTACACAATCTTGACAAGGCACTTTGAACTGTTGGGCCACAGTAAAAGGCCAAGAACACTTTGTATGACACCCCTCATGGTTGAAACTCACTTCATATTGTAAACATCATGTTTAGCCTTGGAATATTATTTGTGTACAGTCCATTATGTGTCCCGTATGCAGTGCAGCAGTCTTTCATCACAGTAATTTGGATATTTTAAGAATTATAAACCCTTAAAAACAAATAATACATTGAGAGGATTAAATGTTTATTTCCAGATATAGTTACATGAAATGTGTGCAGAACATAGCTCAGGACACAGCTCCCGCCTTTTCAGTACTCGTAGGACGAGGCATACACAATACTCTTGATGTTTTGGCGTAGTTGACTTGCTCTAAAATGTGACTCGTAATTATAATATTAGTTCGAGGATAACGCCATGCTGCTTCCGTCTGATATAGCGCGGCTCGTTTTAGGTAAATCTGACTCTGAACCCGTCAAGTAGCCAAGGTCTGTGTTGCTAGCTCCTACTGTATAATCAGAAAGTAGCCAGCCACCCGGTTTATCACGATGGCAACTACTACTGAACCAAGAAGGTTTCAACCATAGAGATAGAACACTGTTCTATATATATGGTTTCAACAAGGTTTCACGACAAAGTAGCTAGCCAGCCACAATTGAGCATGATATGACAGCTGAGCTAACATTGTTTCAAGAGTTCTTCTGTGACAGCTTATTCTCTTATCTAATTTTGCACTATTGACTGTGTTTGCAGGATATCTGCAACAAGAGGGACTGTCTTCCACAACTCAGGCATTCATTCTTGAGAGTCCCGATTTGAAGGAGTATGCAGAGCACGGTACAAAGGATGGAACTATTCCTGCATGTGTGTTTGTAAGTATGTCAGTCCGATAATGTTATGACATTGTAATGATTGTACTGACATTGCTACTAATCACTGCACAGTCTATGCTCAGTTGAATTAAACAGCGTCCTCCATTTTTCTAGTCAGTTAAATGTAGTATTGTTTTCAGTGGCTATGTAAAACAATGCATTCAAAACGTTGTTGGTTCTAATCATTTGCACTCCATTTGTAGTCTCTCTTTGGAAAAAACCTGACAACCATTTTGAATGAGTATTTTGCTGTCAAAACTAAAGGTGCGTATGGTGTCTGGTTGTTTCAGTGAATGGAAACGGGACTTCCGTGAACTACTGTACTATATGCTTTCCTCCTTTTCCTTTATAGAAACAAGTCAAGAGACTCGGGTACCTGCAATGATGATATCATTATCATCTTTAACACTTCTTTGCGTCAAGCTGCTGTCCCATCACATTTCAAGACCTCCATCATCATACCTGTGCCAAAGAAATCCGCTCCATCCTGCTTCAATGACTATCGCCCTGTAGCACTGACCCCCATCATCATGAAGTGCTTTGAACGGCTAGTCATGTCTCACATTAAGTCCATCCTCCCCCCCACCCTGGACCCCTTTCAGTTTGCATACCGAGCAAAACGTTCCACAGAGGACGCAATCTGCTCTGCTCTCCACCCAGCCCTCACCCACCTGGAAAAAGCAGACTCATATGTGAGAATGCTTTTCATAGACTTTAGCTCAGCATTTAACACCATAATCCCGCAACAACTGATCTGTAAACTGGACCAGCTGGGGCTCAACACCTCCCTCTGCAACTGGCTGCTGGACTTCCTCAGCGAGAGACCACAAGCAGTACGAGTCGGCAACAACACCTCGAGCAGCATCACACTCAGCACAGGGGCCCCCCAAGGCTGTGTGCTCAGTCCCCTGCTCTTCACCCTGCTGACTCACGACTGCACATCAACCCACAGCACCAATCACATGGTGAAGTTTGCGGACGACACAACTCTGGTGGGTCTCATCTCCAAGAACGACGAGACCCACTATAGAAAGGAGGTCAACCTTCTGACCACGTGGTGCAGAGACAACAACCTCCTGCTGAATGTCAGCAAAACGAAGGAGATTGTGGTCGACTTCCGGAGAGGGCACACCGAACACCCACCACTGACCATCGATGGTGCTGCTGTGGAGAGAGTGAGCAGCACCAAATTCCTGGGGGTGCACATCAGTGAGGACCTCTCCTGGACCACCAACACCGCATCACTGGCGAAGACAGCCCAGCGGCGCCTCTACTTCCTCCGCAAGCTGAAGCGAGCGAAAGCTCCCACACCTATCCTGACAACATTCTACCGAGGCACCATTGAAAGCATCCTGTCCAGCTGCATCACTGTGTGGGGCGGTAGCTGCACCGAACACAGTAGGAAAGCACTGCAACGCATTGTGAACACAGCTGCTAAGATCATTGGTGCCCCACTCCCTTCCCTGCAAGAGACTTACTCCACCCGCCTCACCCGCAAAGCTACCTCGATTGTGAGCGACGCAAGCCACCCCGCACACAGTCTGTTCAGCCTCCTGCCTTCTGGAAGAAGGTATAGGAGCCTCCGTGCCCACACCACCAGACTCACGAAAAGCTTCATACCCCAAGCTGTCAGGAAGCTAAATTCTCTCCCCTCACTTCCCCCAGCCACATCCTCCAAGCTGTCAAGAAGCTGAAACCACCACCCCCCCTCCCAACCACCCCCCCCCTCCCAACCCTTCAGCCCCCCCCCCCCCCCCCCCCCCTAGGCTGCTACTTACTGTCTTTACTGACTGCTCTTTTTGCACTGTTTAAATTATTTTTATTGAATGTTTTACTTTTAGTATGTGTTATCTGTTGTGCCTGGGCACTTTATCTGTCTCACCGTGGGAGAGTGAGAAACGTCCTCTCGATTCCTTTGTATGTCTTGACATGTGTGAAGAATTGACAATAAAGCCACTTTGACTTTGACTTTGATTATGGAAAAAGCTAGATTTCACACTCAATCAAATCAAGTAAGTTATTTTGATCTAAGAATGTAATGAGATGATCGCATTCATATGTGTGATGGAGCTGTTTATTGTCAACCATAGAATGTTTTTATTATCACGTCTTTCCTCAGGTCCATGCAGAACTCCCCAGCTGTTATCCATAATCAGAGAGGTAAGCTTCTCATTTCAATGTTCTTGTGAAAAGTAATTGTAAGCTCAGAATTTCTCGTCTTGCATTTATACCCATTTGTAACAATTTATAACAATTTGTTGTTGTTAATGTTGTGGTCAGTGTTCTATCCAGTTATTAGGCAGAACACTGAATTCCATTCCATGGTTTTCACAAACGAATGTATTTTGCAGTACGCACACGGAATGGGACGTTGAACCTGAGGCGACAGTGGGCCTTGTCAACGATGCAGTCCCCCAGCTCTGGGTTTCTGTCTTTATCAGCCCCAATGTCAGGCCATGCCATCATCAGTCCCCTCCAAACCCCCCCGGGCATTCTGGGACACTCCACCCCAGTCTGCTACACCTCCCAACAGACCAGACCCTCCCCCATCTGCAGTACTGCAGTACAGACCCAGGTCCAAGATGGAGGCCAACTGCTCATCAATCTGAGCAGGAAGTATACACAAACAAGTATTTTATGCATATGATATTGCTGTCACAGTCCATTTTACTTGCTTTTGTTTTAAATTTTTGGGGAGAATGCTTAACAGCAATACCAAGTTTAAGAAATGGCTGTGAAAAAAACTTCACATGTTTTCTACTACAGAATCACCGTTGCAAATAGTGCTTCCAGACAATAGGTTAACCCCAGGGCCGTTGTCTCCAGGGCGGCGGAAATGGTAAGATTGTTGTTTTCTGTTTGCTTTTTAGCTACAGTGTATAGATTGAGGTTTTTGATTAAATGCTAATTTTCTCAGCGACTCCCCCAGGAGGAGGGGTGGGGGTCCCAGTGGATCCAATGGGACTGGAAGAATCAACATGGCCGCTAGTAGCCTTACATTAGAGCCTCAGAGTGAAAAGACAGCAATAGAGAATTTTCCTGTAAGTACTGTATGAATCCTCTGGTTGAGTATCATGCTGCATTTGAATCATCCCTAAGCCTTGTAGTTTCTCATGTGTTTGCATGTTGTTATTTTGAACATACTGTTTTGTGTCATCAGCAAATGGTAATACAAAATGCGAGAGAGAAGATTCTAAGTGATATTACGTTACAAGAAAGGCTTGCAGACAACATCAACAAAATCCTTGCAAGGTAACAAAAATGGATCTTGTTATAATTAGACACTGCTGACTTTATTGTTGATGTTTGTCAGTTGGCTTGGTTATTTAGATTTTTGGTCATTTCTCCTTTTACTTCTAGTGATGGCAGTCCCCAGGCATCAAAAGCATCTTCCAATACTGTGGAACAGGACCAGTCCATAGATGAAATTCTAGGACTGCAGGTAATGTGATGTTTTGACAGACTGACTGTATCTCAGTCTCCTTTTGAATTCCGGCAACATTGTCTATCTATTTGTATTAGTTAATTGTGATTATTTATATAGTTAGTTGTATATTTGTACCTGTGCAGGGAGATATCCATATGTCAGATGATGCCATCCATGACATTTTGGAGCAGACAGAGTCTGACCCCGCCTTTCAGGCTCTCTTTGACCTCTTTGATTATGGTCAACTTTTCTGTTTTGCTGAATGTTTTTCCTGATTTACTGTATGAAGGATTTTGTAGAACCTTTAACAGCAATAACAGTAAATAATGCATCATGTTCTAATTATTCCTTTAATCTCTTGATTCTATGGATGAAGGTAAAAACAAAACCAGTGAGGATACTGTTCAAGGAGATGGGAACATAAGCAACTCTGTGCAGAGTGAAGAGACTGAGACTAGATGTGTAGACAGCTTCTCTGTGACTGCAGAACGAGGTATGGACAAAACCTCTGAGAATCTTTCTAAGAATGCCTAAGAAAGTATCATATACTCAGAACTTCTACCATCAGAACTATCTTTTTGTGAAGTTAAATATGTCCTATTTCACAGGAACTGGAGAAGACGTGTCCACAAGTGGACAAGGACCAATATCTAGGATGGGGAGGGCAAGGTCCGGACAGGAGGCCAAGAGTAAGAAAACAAGGAAATCTGCACCTCCTTTTCCAAGCACTTCAAAGGCAACTCTTGGACCTAGCACCAGAGGGTTGAGAAGGGGAACCAGCACAACCAGACTCTCAGCTGGTAATGACAAACAAACTGGAGCTTCTTCCTCTACTGCACAGGACTTGGAAAGATGTGACTCAGGCTCAATCTGTAATAGGGATCGAACAAGCATGGTTATTGATGAACCTCTGAAAGCACCGCTCCCCTGGATGTATTTGAGTCAGTCAGACAAGAAAGCACTTCAACCTCAACTAATACTCATGTCTTAGCATGCAATACAGCTGTGTCTGAAACTAGAACTGTGTCTTGTGGGAACAATGCACTGGGGCATAAGAACTCACAGGGATCGGGTGATGCACAAGCTGAGAGTGAATCACAAATTCCCAGAAACCACCCTTCCCATCTTAGTTCTCCACCCTCTCTGTCCATTTCCACATTGGTCCTGGACCTATCAAACAAGGCTCCCACACAGAATGTTAACCTTCCTCATGGGAATATTGCACCTCCCAACAGTAAAGGGATCTTCTCTCTCACACAGCCTCAACCAGTGGTCATACCAGCAGTGGTTGTCCCTACAGCAGTCACAACCACACCTGCTGGCCCAACCTTTTCACCTCGTCTTTCAGGCAAGGAGGTGGACGGCAGTAAGATTGTGGGTCTGAAAATCATCAGCGACGAGCAGGGAGAGCCCCCCAGTGACTCTGCCCTGACCCAGGCAGTCTCCAGCATCACTGGGGACAGGATCCCCACCATCTTCCTCTCCTCCACCGCCAAGTCACCTGCGAAGTCACCTGCGAAGCCCCCAGCCCTCACTGGTGCTCCCATGGCCCTGGATGAGACAGTGCAGGCAGTGAGCAGCTTACAGAGGACTGAGGTCCTTCAGCCAGAGGAAGCCAGTCCTCTTAGTGGGAAAGCCGCGATGGCATGGACATCATATGCCTGTCCCGGTGACTTGGCACAGCCTACCTACTACATTCAGCTGCCTTTTGATTCAGCCAACCCTACCTATGGAGCCCCCACAAGCAGCTACTTCTTAGTGACAGATCCAGCTGCCACAGATCCCCAAGGCACTAATGTGGTGTTGTCCAGTGGCATCTCACAGGGACAGACTGTGACCCCCACCTCATACGCTCTGGCCACGCCACCCCGCTCTCATACTTACTCCTTTGGTAAGGGAGCAATCTGAGTTTATTTCTTTCAATGTGTCTTTATTTCACTACTATTTTAGTCACTCCTCGCATGTGCCATGGTGTTCTGCATAACAATTCATGATTCTTATCATTTATATTCTCACAGGATCAACAGTCTTCATGTCTTCACCAGTTCAGCCCATTCTGCAAAGCATGATGGTCCCTGTATCTGTTGTTGGGCAAAACAATGCAGGAATGTATCCAGTGGTTCCTAATCAGGTAAATATTGATTGTATTGACATTTTTACACTCATACATAATTCCATTAAATGCACTGTAAATCTCTCTTACACCTCATGATTCTTACATTTCTTGCTTAGTTAATCACCATACTGTGGGGGGACATGCAGCGTTCGGCCTGTAGAGGGAGCTACAGGACCGTGGCCGGGGTTGTGTCGGCGAGACTTTTGTTGCACACCTGCTGCGAATTAAGTCTCGCCGGCGAATGTGGAAGATGGGTGTGCTTCTGCCATTTCAGTAAGGGAGCTAGGCTGGAGAAGCTGACGGCGAGAGCGGAGGAGAGCCGAGCCGAGCACAGGACCAAAGGGCCAAAAGACATTGGTGTCAGAAGTGGGATGGCGCCCGTGAGGCCATCGGAGAGGCGTGTCCACGTGAGAGACTTGTATAGTGAAGCGTGAGGGCACGCTCTCCCGAACGGCGGGGCAGAGCAACTTGCCTTAAGCGGGTATCGAACTCGCAACCTTCCGCTTACAAACCGGCCGCGCTAGCCACAACACCAAGAGAGTTAACTCCCTTGGCGGAGCTGCTAACGGGCCTTACACAGGGTCGTTACACTATCCCCTCCGTTCGGGAGAGCGTGCCCTCACGCTTCACTATACAAGTCTCTCACGTGGACACGCCTCTCCGATGGCCTCACGGGCGCCATCCCACTTCTGACACCAATGTCTTTTGGCCCTTTGGTCCTGTGCTCGGCTCGGCTCTCCTCCGCTCTCGCCGTCAGCTTCTCCAGCCTAGCTCCCTTACTGAAATGGCAGAAGCACACCCATCTTAAACATTCGCCGGCGAGACTTAATTCGCAGCAGGTGTGCAACAAAAGTCTCGCCGACACAACCCCGGCCACGGTCCTGTAGCTCCCTCTACAGGCCGAACGCTGCATGTCCCCCCACACATACCTAACCCAGCTTCAGTAAAGCAGCCAGCACCAGTGAAATCACAAACTAAACTGGCACCTAAGGATACCACAGTCTCAGGTAAAGATTTGTTTTCTGTTTTCCATAACATTTGTTCCACCTCATGCTGTTTGTTAATGTTAATGTGTATTTCAGGCAAATCAGGAGCCTCTGGGTCAAATGCAGTTATCCAAGTATCCTTTGGAAGTAAAGGGCAGCGAAAGGCGGCAGCAGCAGGCTCGAGCCCCAGTCATAGGAGGATGCTTTTCTTTGACGGTTCTGCTGATGAAACTACCACTCAGACCAGAAAAACAGCCTCATCTTCTAAGGCTCCAGCAACAGGTACTCCTGTATCACCTCCTGTTAATCAGGTTGGGAAAGATAATCCTAAACAGGGCGTAGCAAAGCCTACTATCTTAAGTGCCAGCAGGCCAAAAAGGAGGATAGAGTCAGTAAGGTGTACAGACAAAACCCAAACATCATGGACTGCAATAGAGACAAATGCTGCAGAAACTCACTCTAAAAAGACCAGTGATCAAACTGCCGGAGCTGACAGTGCAAGCACCGGTAAGGCAGACGCTTCTCAGTCAGAGTCCTTAAGCAGGGCAGAGTCGAGGAGGAGATTGCAATCAACAAACAAGAAGGGCGATGGTATAGCGGGAAAAAAAGGATACCTTGTGCTCCAAGGCGGCGTCTTCAGATCACAGACTGAGATCAGGCAGCAGGAAGGACAAAGACACGAGCAGACAAAAGCCTTCTGAGAATAGTCCTGCTAAGGGCCGTGATGGACGGACAGAGAGGAGGAGCTCCTCTCAGGAGCCTCCTCATGTCACAGCCAATAAGGAGAATGAGCTGGAGGGGAGCAGACGAGAGCAGCAGCCTACCCCTCCAGCGGCGCCAAGAGATTTCAGCACAGCCCCTGTTCCCTCACCAACACCTGCCCCCCCGGTTAACACCAGCAAAATCCCCTCCAAGACCAGCCTGCTCACCAAGCAGGCAGCTGAGATGCTGTATGACATCCAGGGTTTCAACCCTCCCTGCACCCCTCCTAAGAAGCCAGGCATGGGCTGCCCAGAGCTTCCCCTGCCCAAGACGCCAGGGCCAAGCAGTCTCCAGGAGGAGTCTCTCAACTGTCCCAGAACCCCTGCCCATCAGAGACAGGGCAGAGATAGAGAAGGCACCTGTAGTAGGCACCTGGTGCCTCCCGCCACCCCAGACCTCCCCCCCTGCAGCCCAGCCAGCGATGTGGGGAGCGAGAACAGCATCAACATGGCAGCTCACACACTGATGATTCTGTCCCGTGCCACCGTCGCCAGGACAGGCACCCCGTTGAAGGACTGTCTGCGCCAGGAGGGAGCAGGCACAGTGACGCCTGTGGCCTCCAAAGACAAGAAGCGCAAGCAGCCTGAACCTGTGACCAGCCCATCTGCTAAGAAAGAGCCTCAGCTCTCCAGTTCATCAGACAGTAAGAAGAAAGCTAAGGTGAGTGGAACATTGAGACATTTCTGTAGTCAGTGTGTACTAATATCTTCAGAAGATTCCATAATACAATCCAGAATTTAATGTATGTTACGGTTGGGAGGAGGAGGCGGAGAGAGGCAGAGAGAATACTTTAAGCAGAAACCAAATAATATGGTGCTTTGTTCACTTTGCAAAGCCCAAATGGCATACCACAGCAGTACAACTGCGATGCACTAACCCTTGAAAAGGAAGCATCCCGAAGTCATGTGGGAACTTGACGGCGCAGCACTGTGACAAGTGTTGATGCTGGCTGGCTAGCTATGTATGTATGTATGTAGCTAAGCAGCTATTGCTACATTTTAATAATGGCAAAATTACTCTGACGTGTTGTGCACAGTTTATCAAAATTCATCCTACATGCATCCTCAAGTAATCTGCATTTTCTATCCGAAAGTGCAGCCCCTCCAACTGAATCAATTTGATTCTTCCAGCATTTAGCTGGGCATAGATACAATTAATGTCATGATAAACGCTTCGTCATATAAAAAAAATGCAAAATCTGCCAACTTGATGGGTGTTCTATTCTTATAAGACAATAGAGTACAATAAGTCAAATAGATAGAAAGAAGGAAGCCATGGATAATTGCATGTACTCACCCTTACTTTTTATTGTAGGCATCCACACTGTCATGTTATCAATAGGTGCAATTTAAATATAAAATACAGTTGTAGCCTACATGTGCAATTGTGTTAAGTTGTGTTTTTGTGTGTGTAAATTACTTGTTTAGACTAATCAATAAAACAAACTAGCAAACAGTTTAGTCAATAACAAAATAATTGTTAGTTGCAGCCCTACAGTCCAGTAGATATTTTGGCCTGCATTAAGTAAAAAGCCATGGCTGTCTTTTCGACTGTATGATGGGACTTTGAAGACACTTTTTTTCTTCTCAGAAACAGAAGAAACTGCTGGATAACTTCCCTGATGACTTGGATGTGGACAAGTTATGTAGCACTATATTGGATCACTCCAATATGGTATCCTTCCGCGCGGCAGGATACGTTCCGAGTAGAATTTCAGAGAAGTCCCGTGTACCGGGTAGTGCTGCGGCTGCATCACCCCATAAACAGCAGTCCACAGCACTACTTCTTCCTCTTCCTTTTCTCGGCGCGTTCCGTAGAGATGGATTCTGGAGCAGGTAAGAGCTCTGTGTGCAGAAGTATACTCGCAGCTATTCAATAGCTTGGAGGAGCTAGCTAGCTAGCCTCTCCACTGAGTGCTCTGCTGTCACTTCGCTCGATTTGGCCTGTGCCATCTCGTTCGAAGTTTGTCGTTGTTGTTATTAAGTTAATATTTGTTCGACACCGTGTACCTGGGCGATACACGGTTTGGTCAACCTGTATTGCGGCGCTGAGGGTTTGTCCTTAATATTAGTTGTCTTGTCTGTCTGTCTGTCTACCGGAACCCTCCCGGTTAGCCTTCGGGCTCGGGGACCGCGCCTACCTCTAGCAAGATTGGGAAAACTGTGTATGGTTGGCTTCACGCCGCCTTGCAGTTTTTTCCCCCGAGTTGAAGCAGGGCGCGAAGTACTTTGCGCGCTTCTTCTCACAGGGCAGTGCCATCTTGTTTTTACCCTCGTGCGTTCCATGGTGAACGAGCTATGAGATCCCTCTAGCTCAACGAGCGGTGACCACATACGGGACCTCCAGTGACACACATAGTCCTGTTGACCACCACGTATAAAGCTGGGAGCTGATAAACGTGGTGTCAATTTCCCTGCAATATAGGTCTAGTCATTGCTTAAGCAATTCACTAGCCCTATTAACCACCACGTATAAAGCTGAGGATACACTAAGGTTGAGAGCTATCTTGCCTGGTGCACTGTTATCATATACAGTGTCTTCTCCCCTCCACAGTAACCCAAGTATGGTTTTTCACTGTGTGGAGTGCAATGCGCGCATGCACGCAGAGGACGCACACATTAACTGTATGTGCTGTCTTGGGCTGGACCACGCACGCTGGGCAGTGGAAGACCCCCTCAGCTGCATGTCCTGCGAAGTGCTAGGAGAACGGCTGTGTGTGGCTCGCCTAGAGCGAATGAAGGCCTTAACCTCCCAGAGACCTGCGGATGACCGCCTCCCCCCCTGTGGTACGGTGCGTCGTCGGCAGAGTTCCCCTCCAGCCGCTTTGGGCGCCCCCCCTGCCGAGCGGCACACGGAGGAGGAATTGGACCGCCTCGAACGTAGGGAAACTGACTTGCGCGAGGCGGTGAGCGCTTTGGAAGAGGAAGACGACGATTCTCTTTCTCTTCACGCTCCAGACGACCTGGATGTTGGCGATAGTGCCTCGGTGCTGCTACAGCGCTACAAACGCGCTAGGTTCGCAGCACCATCAACCGCTGGATCTGTAGCGCCCTCAAACGCTGGCAGCGCTGCTTCAGAAGGACCACCGGTGGTTACAGAAGCGACGTGTGCTCTCCTGGCGAAGGTGGCTGTCTCCCTTGGCCTCAAGTGGGAGGAGCCAGCCTCTGACAAGCTGCTCATCCCCACCTGTCCCCAGTTCGCGGTGGCATTCCGTGAATACTGGACCAGGATGCAGGGGCGCTTCCGCCCCTCCAGGGATACCAGGCCATGGACCCTCATTGCGGACCAAGAGCCCTTGGGGATCAACAGTTATCCCACAATGGATGACATGGTGGCGGCTATGATCCTCCCTGATAAGGAAATCATCGGCAAGGTGCCGCAGCTTAAGCCAGGACCCGAGAGACTCAGTGACCAGCTCCTGAGTTCTACTTTCAGCGTCCTCTCCTCCATGGCCCGCCTTACGAACGCGGCCATGCTGCTCAGCTCCTACCTGGCCTGCCTAATCCCTACTCTCCCAGGGGGAAGCCAGGGCCTTGTCGACGAGGCAATGGAAGTGTCCAGGTTGCTCGGTCTGCTGCAGACAGACTTGGCGCGAGCTAATGGCCAAGCCATAGCTTCAGTTGTGTCCTCGCGCCGCCACCTTTGGCTGTCTCAGTCCAAGCTGCCACTGCCGGTCCAGAAGACCTTCATGGGGCTCCCCCTCACACCAGGTACTACCTTTGGGCCAGGGGTTGATGCTATACTGCAGCAAACGGCGAAGCTACGCAAAGACAGGGAGACTTTGCAGCAGTTCATGACCACGTCGCGCCCCAGACCTGCTCCTCAGACGACCTGGCAGCCGAGGTACACACTCCCGCCTGGGTCCCAGCAGCGCCTCTGGCCTCCTCCCCCGCCGCCAAGCCAGCCTCCGAGGCAGCGGAGTGGTAACCAGGGGAATGTAAACCAGCGGCGCGGTGGCCCCCCTCCCGGACGCGGACGACCTGCGGCTAAGAAGGGTGGCCCCCAGCAGTCTTCCTGACATGTTGGCCACCGGCTTCGGCCGCTTCTCCCAGGCCCAAAGGGCAAACTGGGTGGAGCGAGTGGAGTCCCCTTGGGTGCTGAATACAATCCTGAGGGGTTACAAACTCCAATTCCGTCGCCGGCCACCGCCCTACCGGGGCATTCGGATCACTACAGTATCCGACCGTTCAAAGAAGGAGGTCCTCCGGTTGGAGATAGCCTCACTTCTCAGCAAGGGTGCTGTAAAGAGGTTAGAGCCATCAGAACGGCTCAGTGGATTCTACTCCACGTATTTCATTGTGCCAAAGAAGGATGGCGGCTGCCGTCCTATCCTGGACCTGCGCGCCCTCAATTGTTGCTTGAAAGAGCTGAAGTTCAAAATGCTTTCGCCAGCACGCGTGTTACAGGCCATCTCCAAGGGTCTATGGTTCACCACGCTCGACTTAAAGGATGCATACTTCCATGTTCCCGTTCACCCAATTCACAGGAAGTACCTCCGGTTTGCCTTCGAGGGAGTGGCCTACGAGTTCCAGGTCCTCCCCTTTGGGCTCTCACTGGCGCCGCGTACCTTCACCAAGTGTATGGACGCAGTTCTGGCGCCTCTGTCGTCCCAGGGACTTCAGGTTCTGAACTACCTGGACGACTGGTTGGTTTGCGCCCCATCGAGAGGGCAAGTTACCAGGGACACCAGAATCCTGTTGAGCCACATCCAGGATCTGGGTCTCACCTTGAACAGACGGAAAAGTCACCTGAACCCCTCTCAGGAGGTGACCTTTGTCGGGATCTCAATGGACTCGTCTCTTATGAGAGCATGCCTCCCTCAAGAGAGGGTCGCAAAAATCCTGTCCTTCCTCGACCGTTTCCAGCTTGGACGAACTGTATCCGTTTTGGAGTGCCAGCGACTGCTCGGCCTACTGACGGCGGCTTCGCTGTTGGTCCCGTTGGGCCTTCTCCGTCTCAGACCACTGCAACGGTGGTTCAACTCCCACAGACTGCATCCAAAGCTACACAAACACCGTCGCCTGGTGGTGACAAGGGAATGTTTGTTAGCATTGTCCCGATGGCGCTCCCGTTCCTTCCTGATGGATGGTACGAGGTTGGGCAGAGTGGTACACAGAGAACTAGTGTGCACCGATGCCTCGCTGACGGGCTGGGGTGCAGTGTTCAGGGGCATGGCGGCCAGCGGCCACTGGAGCCCCCCATGGACTGGTCTGCACATCAGTGTATTGGAGCTCAGGGCGGTCTGCCTAGCCCTCCAGCAGTTTCTGCCCTATCTGAAAGGACAGCATGTCCTGGTCCGATCAGACAACACTACAGTCGTAGCATATGTCAATCACCAGGGGGGCTTGAGGTCCCGCCGCCTCCACGAGATGACTCGGGAACTCTTGCTATGGGCTCACACCCATCTTGCGTCTCTACGAGCAGCGCATATCCCGGGGATCCTGAACACGGCAGCGGACATGCTCTCGAGGGATGGGCCACGAGAGGGAGACTGGCGTCTGCACCCTCAGGTGGTACACCAGCTCTGGGACAGGTTCGGGAGAGCACAGGTGGACCTGTTTGCCTCTCAGAACAACACTCACTGCCCCAGCTGGTTCTCAATGTCGGACCCCCCGGGGCCTCTAGGTCTGGATGCCCTGGCTCACGATTGGCCGATGACGACGCTCTATGCGTTTCCTCCGTTTCCCCTGATCCCAGCGACGCTGGACAGGGTCGAGATGATGGGCCATCAGGTGCTCCTGATAGCCCCGTATTGGCCGAGACGCCCCTGGTTCAGGCTGTTGCTGTCTCTCCTCTCGGGGACACCATGGAAGCTGCCACAGAGACTCGACTTGCTTTCACAAGCCCAGGGGGCCCTATGGCATCCGGATCCACATCGCCTCCAGTTGTGGGTTTGGCCTCTGAGAGGCGCAAGTGGTCAGACTTAGGCCTCCTGAATGACGTCATGCACACGTTGCAGAGTGCCAGGGCCCCCTCTACCAACGCGGCATATCAGACACGATGGCGTGTATTTTGCTCTTGGTGTGAGAGTCAGAACGCCAATCCAGAGAGCTGCAATGTTCAGACTGTTCTGCAGTTTTTACAGTCTTTGCTCAACGCAGGCCGGGCGGCTTCTACACTGAAGGTGTATCTGGCCGCTATCTCTGCATGCCACGATGACGGGCCAGAGGGACCGATGGGTAGCCACCCTTTACTCTCCCGGTTTCTGAAGGGTGTTCGACGTCTATGTCCGGTAAGGGCCCCTCTGGTGCCCACCTGGGACCTCGACGTGGTGCTGTCAGCGCTTACCCTGCCACCTTTTGAGCCCCTGGGCTCTGTGTCTCTTAAGCACCTTTCGTTGAAAGTGGCGTTCCTGTTGGCCATTACCTCCACAAAGAGGGTTGGTGAACTTCATGCATTTTCTGTGAGTGCTGAGTGTTTCCGGATGGGCCCCGACAAAATGAGCGTCACCCTCCGACCTAACCCCTCTTTTCTACCAAAGGTCCTGTCTACCGGACATGTGAACCGACCTTTGCACCTGTCTGCCTATACCCCTCCCACGAGTGCGAGTGGGATAGGTACTACCTCCAGTGTACTGTGCCCGGTCAGGGCCTTGGACACTTATGTCACGCGGACACGAGCATTCCGAAAGTCTGATCAGCTTTTCGTCTGCTATGGTGAGAGAGTTCTGGGTCAGAGGCTTTCGAAACAGAGACTCTCACATTGGATTGTTGACACCATTACTACCGCATATCAGCTGGCCGGCCGGCCTTTGTCATCTGCTATAGTAGCACATTCTACTAGGGGCATGGCTGCCTCTTGGGCCCTGCTCAGAGGAGTTCCCCTCGCTGACGTCTGTGCCGCAGCCAGTTGGGCATCGCCTAGCACTTTTGCTAGGTTCTACCAAGTCAATGTGGCCCCCTCTAATGAGGTGGAACGGGCAGTGCTGGGGGTTGCCTCCGCCTCTCTGGGAGCAGACGATGGCCCACTACAAGGTTGACTGGCCTAAGCTCAGCCCCGTCTTCTAGGTGAGTGCTGGGCTTCGCTTGTTGACTGGTCGTAGATCACCGAGTGATCTGGTATTGTGATACCATATTGGAGTGATCCAATATAGTGCTACATAACGAAGGTTACGTAGGTAACCACGGTTATGTGAGCTAATTGGATCACTCCAATCCTTTTTTCCGGAGATCTATGGCGCCTCGAAAAGGACACGAGGAAGAAGTAGTGCTGTGGACTGCTGTTTATGGGGTGATGCAGCCGCAGCACTACCCGGTACACGGGACTTCTCTGAAATTCTACTCGGAACGTATCCTGCCGCGCGGAAGGATACCATATTGGAGTGATCCAATTAGCTCACATAACCGTGGTTACCTACGTAACCTTCGTTCTTGTCCTCACTGCATTATGATGAGTGATGGGTTTGGTTGTAATAACAGACGGACAATGAGACTGGGATCTCCAGAACATTATCTACCTACTTTCCAGGAATAGAACAAGCCATCTCTACTCTAACAGTGCCTATGAATAACCCTTGATGCCTCACAGGAGTGAGGCGCCTGTGGCCAAGTGGAACAATGTCCTCAGCTTCTAGTTTTTTAATGTTCTGTCCGTGCTAGTACATCCGTGGACACGTTTCATACTGTATAGAAATGGTTGCACAATTTAGACGACAGCACTTTGATTCCATGCAAAGGACACTGATGTGAAGAAATGGTTCTCCATGCTCTTCTCTTGTTTATTTAATTTCTTCAAGCTTTTCTTTGGTGAATGTTTGACTGTGTCTAAAGGATCCAGATAACACAATGTAATGTAGTTGTGTGTTCTGCATTGGTTGACTTTACAACTGATTTTAGATTAAACTAAAATGAAGAATCTCAGAATGTATAGGTAATCATGATTTTCTAATTCTAGAATATCTGTTAAATGTAATGATTTCATGTTAATCTTAGTCTGTTTAATAACAATTATTTAATCCAGAAATTAGTGCATCAAGCAAGTGTATTGTTTGATCATTCACACCTCACAAGACTCTTTCAATGTCTACCTTAGGCGGGAATGAATATGCAAATAACTAGTTTATGTAAGTCATTTCCTGTCATGCTATATGTACGTCGGAAATATCCCTCATTAGATTATAAGATTCTATTTGCAGAAATCGAAGTATTTGAACGCCAACCAGTGTACAAACCGTGTTGTACAACACAACTAAGGAACATAAAGTAATTTCTGAGCTTTACCTGGTCAATTATTTTGAATGCTTAGCACTGGTTGAGACTATCCTAGCACACAGATCTATCTTTCTATCTATTTTTGGACAAATGAGAAAAGCGTCAAATTTGAGGAGATTTATTTAAAAAAAAAAAGCAATAACGTAAGCAGTTATGCTTACTTCAAGTCATACAATCTAAGGTAAATACACAAAATATAAAACATACCGTTGTAAGTGATTTTTCTAAGAAAATTATAAAATGAGAAAAGATTGTCTTTAGCAAGACTACGTGCTAACTTGCGTAGGAGATTAGATAAGATGAAAGTCAGTTGATATGTATACTAGAGGTGTTGTCGAGTACAATGGTAGTAAAAAGTTTAGCCTTGGAAAATATTTTGTGTACAGTCCATTATGTGTGTCCTACACAGTGCAAATAAGGCACTTTGAGGTGTATGGCCGCAGTAAATAGCAATAATAATATAATATAATAATATAAATAATAACATTTGCTAAGACAAGGTTTTCGACAAACTCATCTGATCCATATTCTAGAAATGTTGCCGGGTAGAATGGTAGCAGAGATGAATTTAAATCTTTGAAAAATATTTCTGTACATGGTTAGGGTTAGTTTATACAAATATAATAGGCATGTGTAAAATGACATAACTGCACCAATATGTACATTTTAAAGATCAAAAATACTTTTTCAAAATTGTATATACTTTCCTGTTGGGTAATTTGTCCTTATTTTATGGTAAAATAATAAAGAAGCAAATAAAGAAAGAACATAGGTAAAGACAGAACAAAGAGGCCAAGAGTGAGTTATGGGTTGTTGGGTTGTGTTCAAGAAGTTCTAGCCCAGGGGTGGGCAAACGTTTTGACTCGTGGGCCACAATGGGTTCTAAATTTTGACAGAGGGGCCAGACCAGTAGCGGATTGAGTGTTTTGGTGACCCACCTCATAGGAGAAAAAAATATATCATGGGATATGTAGAAAACATGTGCTTTAATATCAATTGAAAATGAACGGACAAGAGTTACGGCTTGCCAATATGTGGAGCCAGCATGCAATAAAAACACTTAAAACACTTCAAATTTAAAAACACAAAAATAACATCCATCCATCCATTTCCAAACCGCTTATCCTATGAGGATCGCGGGGGGGGGGGGTGGAGCCAATCCCAGCTGACATCATTGGGCGAGAGGCGGGGTACACCCTGGACAGGTCACAAAAATAACAGCACAGCAATAAAAGACAATTACAATTAAAACACTGCAAATAAAATCATTCAATAAAAGCATGCATTATAAAATCCCCAATAAAAATATTCACCTTGTGACACATTCCTTAACAGAAATTATGTGTAACATGTAAGGTTTATTGAACAAATTATTTTTCAAATGCATTTTTTACATAGCACAACAGAGAAACTTACTTTTAGTTTCAGTGGGAACAGTGTTGTTGGTCTCCCTTTTTAGCCAGCGCATCAAAGTCTGGAGTTAGTTTTGTTGTTGCGATTCTCAGGATGGATCTGAGGTGTTGGTCTGTTAACTTGGATCTGTGGCTGGTTTTGTTGATGTTCATGACGCTGAACGTCTGTTCACACACGTAGGTCGAGCCGAACAACGCCAGCATCTTCTGTGCCGTCCTCCGGAGGTTTGGAAACGCGGCTTCATTAAGTGAAGCATAAAAGTCATTCAGCTTAAGAGAGGTGAACTTCTCTTTTAAGACGGGGTCAGACTGCAGATCGATTAGTTCCAGCTGCAGCTCCTCTGGTGCTGTTTCAGGGTCTTGTGACAATGGACAGGCCACCAACTGAAGCGACTTGTCAAACGACTCTGCCTTTTTATTTAAGTCGCTGGTTATAGCTTAATCTATCAGTTCCACACGGCGAGTCACTGTCCTGCGTGATAAGCTCAGTTTTTCAAATTTGTCTTTACTTTCAGGACACAAGACACCTGCTGTCTCCACCATACATTCTTTTAAAAACTCGCCCTCAGATAGAGGCTTGCTGGCTTTTGCTAATTTGAATGAAAGCATAAAACCTGCCTTGGTACTTGACTCATGAATGGCAGCTTGACGATGAAAAAAATGTTGTTGAGTCTGTAAATTAGCTGCCAACCTCTGCGCAGTAGCCTCCCGTTCTTTCGTTGACTGCTTGCTAGCATAGTTAGCGTGCTTTGTGGCAAAGTGCCGGCTGATCTTATATTCTTTAAAAACCGCGACAGTCTCTTGGCATATCAGGCATACAGCAGTTGATCGGTATTCGGCGAAAAAATATTTCGTTGTCCACTCTTTATTAAATACTCGACATTCTGTGTCCACTTTCCTTTTCTTAGCTCCGCTCATCTTTACAGAAGGGCTGAGGGGTGAAAGAGTAAAGCGCAAACGTGGAGTAATACGCCTCACCTCAACAAAGGTCACTGTATCTAGAAAACGTGAGAATTGCAGGGGAAATAAAACATTAACAAGGTTTATTAATATAACTTCAAGTTCGGCGGGCCGGATTAAAAAGACAAACGGGCCGGATGTGGCCCGCGGGCCGTAGTTTGCCCATGCCTGTTCTAGCCTGTATGCTAGCCTTTTTCTAAGAAATCCCAATTTAGCCTAAAATTCAGGGTTGGCGCAATATGGTTGAATAATTAAGATTATTTAAGTTGAGAGTTTTTGATGTTGTGTTTTTGGTGCCAATAATTGCTTTTTCAATTGGGCCAAGGCATATTGCGCCTATTCAATAAAACATTCCATGTAGGCCTACTGCCTCGAACATTTCTACCACAGTGTATCCTTGGAGTCTAGCCTACTGTAATGTGAACTTGAGGTGTCACATGGTCAATAATTTAGTTGATTGGAATATAATTGTAACCGTAAAAGAGTTATTGGACTTGGTCTTGTGTTATACGCATCTCTTATCAATATAGTGATACCTGTACCTGCACCTGCAGGTGTGTAAAAGAATTGTGTGCAAAAGAATTGTTTTGCTACTGCTAACAGAACAGAAGTTATAAGGCTTTTTGTGAGGGGTTTCCTTGAAACCTCTCCAGGTGTCCTGAAATCTCTCCAAAGTGTCCAAATGCTTTACTTTCTTTTAGAACCATAGAAATGTGCAAAGAACATTATTAAATCAATAAAACCTATCAATCCACCCAACTGTAGAACATTCTGGATGACTATCAAAAACAACAACACATAAGTCAACTATATACAATAATGCACAATAATATGAACAATAATCACCTTTACGCCTCCTGATTGTAAGTCACACTCCCCACCGTCTCATTGGCTACAAGCCTGTCTGGTTTGTGTCTGATTTGTGACTCAATTTGTGTCTGATCACAGAAAACTATTTATAACAATTTATAACAATTTTCGAGTATTCAGAGCGTCTGAAGTCGGAGAGCCTCCATCTTTTTTTTTACGCGACTTGAAGCACTGCCGATATGTCCAGGGTGACGTAATTGATGCCATCACCAAAAACAAAGATATTATCGCACAGTTGGAAAGCCAAGATCCGCACCTTTCCTGTGATATACGGCATTCGCCTATGCAATTTACTGTGTTATGACTAACTGATCAGACATCTAAACATATCAAATGAAAGCAGAGATCGGGCCTGTAATTGGTGCAGCTTAAGAGGGACCATATCTGAATGCAGTTAACTTACATTCTTGCATCTTGACTATGGCTCAGTTAGGGAAGTTTTAAACATCAATTGTTATGACACAGGCTTCATCTACAAGTGAATGTGTCAAGCATTTTTTTGTCCATTCAAGCCAAGCTTGCCTTGAACCTTTCCCATTTCTTTCTCTTCCATACAGATCTGGAAACCGTTTTGGGCAGCTGCGTTATTGCAGGAAGTGAGGAAGTTGTAATGCTGCAACAAACTCGTCCCCAGAACCCTACACACACACACAAACCCAGAACCTTATATCAGACAAATCCCCTACAATGTCACTAATTTCTGCACCCCCAACCCCTACAATGTCACTCATTCACGCACCCCCATACTCTGCGCTGCCAATCACGGCCTCACTCTCAACCACTAGGCCTATATTGCAGGCCATTATCTCAAACGGCACACTCCACCAACATCAACATACACTCAACGTCAGGCCTCAAAGCAATGTTAGTACAACACTATCAAGGCTTTTCAACCATACAACGGTATAAGAGGTGCAAAGAAGAATGGAGTACGCCTTCTCCATGAGAGCATGAATTATATTGTTGTTCACAAGTGGACACCAACACTGTGCCCACCGTGGAAGACAACATGCTGCTGACTGCCAGTGGGCTTGGAAAAAAGAATATCCGGTTTGCTGACAACAACGGGTCTCCTGGAGACTTCATCAGAAGAGTAGAAGAAGTCTTCCCCCTCTTGTAAATGGGGGGTGTTTCAAGATCATGCAATGTTGCAGGAGCTGGCAGCTTGTGGACATACCCATGCCTCCAATTCTTGAGGGTGGAGAGTAGCCAAACTCCCCGTAGTCAGACAGGACACAAATCTGACAGAAGATTTAAATATTTTTGATGTGTTAAATGTAAGAATGTAGGTCTGTTTAGGCCAGAATCCGTAATTTGTGAAGCTGCATCACCGCTGCTGTGACAAGCCAACCACTGTAAAAAAATAAAAAAATAAAAAACTGCCATAATTGCCTTGATACAATTGTCTTGTAACTTTCTCCATCCCAGATTCTCAATCATCCTGTGTTTGTGGACTCTGGAGCAGGTGAAAGTTTTATGGATTGGAGGTTAGCCAAAAACCTTGGTCTTGATGTTGTTCCCCTGCCTGAGCCATTAGAGGCCAATGCTCTAGATCAGGGGTTCTCAACCTTTTGCAAGCTGGGCCCCCCCAAAGCTGGTTCATTGCAGTTGGGGCCCCCCCTCCTCCCGGCGCCACCCCCACTACACCACCTTGCATAGATAGATAGATAGATAGCCCTAGGCTAGGCTATTATTGTTAGGCCCACACTATTATTATTATTATTATTATTATTATCATCATCAGTAGTGGTAGGTAGGCCTATTATCATTACTAGATTATTGTTATAATTGGCAGTAGCACCAGACTTCTAATGTGAGCTTGCAGGCATTATTATTATTATTATTATGAGTAGTGGTAGGCCTATTATCATTACTAGGCTATTGCTATATAATTATATGAGGTTACATGCTTTATTGTTGTTGTTATTATTATTATTATTATTATTATTATCATTATCATCATCAGTAGGCCTATTATCATTACTAGGCTACTGCTATAATTGGGAATTGGCACCAGACCTCTGATATGAATTTATGCTTTATTATTGTTATTATTACTAGGCCTAATAGTAGGCATATCATCTGCATTTCTTACAGAAGCTTGCAGGTAAGCGATGTTAATGTGAGACCTGAGCCTGCTTTGCCTTGCAAAGATCCTCAATTCTTGGCGCAATGTCTGTTAAACATAGCCTCAAATCATCCTCGATTTGTGCACGATTGCGGTATTTCGTTTTGAGTGCAGTAATTTTTGAGAATCCTGCCTCACACAAATATGTCGACGCGAAAGGGAGGAGAATCTTCAAGGCGACGTCACAGAGTTGAGGGTATTCCTGCATCAATGCTGCCCAGAATGACGAAAGAGGGCAGGAGGTAAAGAGTTAATTCAGCCTACTGTCACTCTTCAGCTCAATAAGCTGTTCCTGCATATCAATTGACAGCTCGTTTGCTGTGCACACAAATGGATCTCGAACCCACGCAAAAGAGCGATAATCCTCTTTAAAGTACGTCGCAAATTGTTTTCTCATTGCTGACAGGTGCTCAGATGCTGATTGAAATAGAGAGGAGAAATCGTGTGACGTACCTGCATCAGTGATAAAGTCTGCAAGGCTGGGGAACATGTCGCGGTTCCCTCGACTGATGCGGCCATGCCAGAGGTCAATTTTTGTGTGAAGGCGTCCACTCTGTCTGCGAGGAGCAAAATATGAGTTTCGCGGCCTTGCAAAGACAGGTTGAGGCCATTCAAGCGGTCAAATATATCGACCAAATAGGACAGAGACGCAAGCCACATAGTGTCATCCAGATGCTTCGCCAGATCTGATTTGATTTCTGTCAAAAACCACTTCACCTCCTCTCGCAGCTCATACAAACGCTGTAACACCCGCCCCCTGGAGAGCCAGCGAACTTCAGTGTGCAGAAGCAGCTGTTCGTGCCCTGACCCCATCTCCTGGCAGAGGACCCCAAACAAGCGAGAGTTTAGCGGCCGTGATTTGATGAGATTTATCATTTTCACGGATTGTTCAGCACGGAGTCAAAGAGAACCGGCATTTTTTTAGCAGCTAGTGCTTCGCGATGGACCATGCAATGTGTCCATTTCACAAGTGGAGCTACTTGCTGAACGCGAGCAGCTAGGCCACGCTCACGACCCGTCATTGCCCGCGCACCATCCGTGCATAGGCCAACGCATCGGTCCCAAGCCAAACCATTTTCATGGATAAATATATCGAGGACATTGAAGATGGCTTCTCCTGTAGTGTGCGACTGAAGAGGCCGGCAAAACAGGACATCCTCCTCAATCGCCTTGTCCCGCAGATACCTGACATAGGTGAGGAGCTGGGCCTGCCCAGCAATATCAGTGGATTCGTCCAGCTGCAGCGCGTAGTAAGGACTATCAGTTGCTCTCTGATATCATTAGACATGTCTGAAATTCTCCTAGCGACTGTGTCATTGGACAGTGGTACTGTACCGAGTTTGGCTGCTGCACTATCTCCTACCATTATTCTGCACATGTCTTGCGCGGCCGGCAAAATGAGAGTCTCTGCAATTGTATGCGGTTTACCCAGTTTACCTATTCTGTTGGCCACTGCATACGATGCCTCCAAACACTGTTTAGACACAGTGCTGTGCACTGAAATAGTTGCCTGTTGCTGATGGAGGCCATCAAGCTTTCTTTTAAAATATTCAGCCGGTTTATCCTTAATGCCAGCATGCTTTGTTTCGAGGTGCCTTTTTAGTTTGCAGGGCTTCATGCTGTCGTTTGCCAGCACCTCGGCACACACGACACACTGAGGTGTCAGATCAGCCGTGACTGTAAACCCAAACTGCAGGTATGCTTCATCGTACCTTCGAAGCTTTTTTGCAGCTGGTGGTGCGTCGGTTGCCTTGTTGGTCCTCACTCCATTTTTGTTTGGTTTTGAAATAATTTGGATGTGGATTAGTTGTGTTTTCAATAAAGTTTAGGCTATGATGTAACGATGTGTGCGTGTGTGTGGCTATGTTGAGAGACTAGTATCGGGGGCTAATCAGTCGGGACTTAGGCACGATCTTTAATACAACAGTACACAATAACGATTTTGCAGGCAATGCAGATTTTATTTTAAGACTTAACAATTGTAGTCCTTTGTGAGTGAGTGAGTGGGTGGGTGAGTGTGTGTGTGTGTCTTAGTCGCGTGGGTCGTATAGTTGTGTTGCAACACGGTGAAAAAGTTGCTAGCTAGTTAGCTAAGTGCACGCCTAGCAGTTAAAAAATTACTGGCTAGGGCTGAGATGGGGATAATCTTTAAAAATACTGTGTGGGGTTAGTCTTTAAAAAGACTGTTTGGGTTTTGAAGTATAGGCCTAAGTAAATCGATATCGAGATTGATAACAGATAGACTAGCGAGAGCTGGCACAAGCGAACTTGGCAAGAGACTAGACTAGAGTGAATGGAGCTACGACGCGTGTGCGAACGCTTATATAGTAGCACTTACGTGACGTCGCGTCACAGGCTCAAAATACTACCCCCTGTATTGGTAGATTTGAAATGAAACTGTGTGGTTGATTTGTTTGTGTGTTATTATCGTCCAACCACTTGCATTTCGACATGGGGGGAATCTGTTGCATCTCCTTTGTAGGTCTACTAATAGCCAGTGAGTCCGTGATTTTTCGTTTTACCGCGATTTTTTTTCCTCCCATTCTGTAGCCTACTCGCGCCCCCCGGGAGAGTGTCCGGTTGAGAACCACTGCTCTAGATGGTCGCCTACTGTGCAGAGTCACTCACCACACTCAACCGATTCAATTAATTATCGCCAATAACCACACTGGGTTTCTGAGCTTCCATCTTTTCAACTCTCCTTTACAGGGTTATCCTCCTTTACAGGTCAACTCTCCTCTCATCCTGGGTTATCCCTGGCTCTCCAAACATACAGTTGTGGTCAGAAGTTTACATACACTTGTAAAAAGCATGTATGTCATGGCAGTCTTGAGTTTCCAATCATTTCTACAACTCTTATTTTTCTGTGATGCATTGATTGGAGCACATACTTCTTTGTCACAAAAAAACATTCATGAAGTTTGGTTCTTTTATGAATTTATTATGGGTCTTCTGAAAATGTGACAAAATCTGATGGGTCAAAAATATACATACAGCACCTTGAATTATCAATTTTGGTCATGTAGAAAGTTGTGTCAATCAAATTTGCTTTGTGGCATGGCCTCTTAACTTCTTATGAGTGATTATGATTGACTACAGCTGGTGACTTATTTCAGCCCATTTAAATAGGGCTCGTTTGATACACTCAGCCAAAAACGCTACAATGGGAAAGTCTAAGGAGCTCAGCACGGATCTGAAAAAGCTCATCATTGACTTGAACAAGTCAGGAAAGTCATTTGGAGCCATTTCAAAGCAGCTACATGTCTCAAGATCAACTGTGCAAACAATTGTTTGTAAGTATAAAATGCATGGCACAGTTGTGTCACTGCCACGATCAGGAAGAAAACGCAAGCCATTACCTGCTGCTGAGAGAAAATTGTTCAGGATGGTCAAGAGTCAACCAAGAACTACCAAAAAGCAAGTCTGCCATGAATTAGAAGCTGCTGGAACACAGGTGTCAGTGTCCACAGTCAAGCGTGTTTTACATCGCCATGGGCTGAGAGGCTGCCGTGCAAGAAGGAAGCCGTTGCTCCAGAAGCGGCACCTTAAGGCTCGACTGAAGTTTGCTGCTGATTACATGGACAAAGAAAAGGCCTTCTGGAGGAAAGTTCTGTGGTCGGATGAAACAAAAATTGAGCTATTTGGCCACAATGACCAGAAATATGTTTTGAGGAGAGAAGGTGAGGCCTTTCACCCCAAGAACACCATACCTACCGTCAAGCATGGTGGTGGTAGTATTATGCTCTGGGCCTGTTTTGCTGCCAGTGGAACTGGTGCTTTACAGAAAGTAAATGGAATAATGAAGAAGAAGGATTACCTCCAAATTCTTCAGGAAAACCAAAAATTATCAGCCAGAAGGTTGGGTCTTGGACGTAGTTGGGTGTTCCAACAGGACAATGACCCCAAAGACACATCAAACGTGGTAAAGGAATGGCTAAATCAGGCTAGAATTAAGGTCTTAGAATTGTCACGCCTGAGGGTTCTGTTCGGTGACTCTGGCGCCCCCCTCTGGCTATACGGGTCAGTGCCTCCCAATCTACCTGGAATCACCCTCATTCATATCACCTGTGTGTTCTGTCCCCTGTTTGTATAAATAGCCTGTGTGTTCCCCCATGTCTTCGTCTGAGATTCTCCCCGTTGTCTGTGAGTACCCTGTCTGTCTGTTAGTATCGCCAGTCCCAGTCCCTCCATGTCGGAGGCTCGGGAGGCCGCCGCTGCACCCGCACCGACACCACCTGCTCCAGCTCCCCAGATCCCAGCACGGGAGCCCAGTGGGGCTCCGGCCCACAGAGGGTCCTCGCCCTGGTCGACTCTGGAGCAGCAGGGAACCTGATGGACGCGAGCCTGGCGGCTGGATGGGGAGTCCCACTCATCCAGCTAGCGGAGCCCATCCCGGTCCGGGCTCTGGACGGTTGGCCCCTGGGAGCTGGCCTCATCACCCAGCGCACTATCCCTGTGCGCCTCCAGGTCAAGGGGGCCCCTTGGGAGGAGGCCCAGTTTTTCATCATTGAGATTCCTGACTGCCCCCTCATCCTGGGTCACCCCTGGCTGGCTTCCAGCAACCCCCGGATTAACTGGGCCACCGGGCAGGTTGTTCTGGGGGTAGGATCGACCGTTCACCCCTGTCCATCCGGTTCCCTTACCCCCATTCCCCACCCACTGCCACCCACCTCCCCTGTTCCCGATCTAACCGGTGTTCCCCCGGAGTATTGGGACCTGGCGGAGGTCTTTAGTAAGTCACGGGCCAAGAGCCTGCCACCCCACAGGCCCTACGACTGCGCTATTGACCTCCTGCCGGGTTCCATGCCTCCTAGGGGCCGCTTGTTCTCCCTGTCCCGACCTGAGACATTGGCCATGAGGGAGTACGTCGAGGAGGCGCTCGCCGCGGGACACATCCGACCTTCCACGTCCCCGGCGGGTGCAGGGTTCTTCTTCGTGGCCAAGAAGGACAGAGGACAGCGGCCCTGCATCGATTACCGGGGCCTGAACGCCGTCACCGTCAAGAACCGCTACCCACTCCCCCTCATGACATCGGCATTCGAATCCCTGCAGCAGGCCCGGGTCTTCACCAAGCTGGACCTACGCAACGCCTACAACCTGGTGAGGATCCGGGAGGGGGATGAGTGGAAGACGGCATTCAACATTCCAACAGGCCACTATGAATACCAAGTCATGCCCTTCGGGTTGGCCAATGCCCCGGCTGTCTTCCAGGCCTTGGTCAATGACGTCCTTCGGGGTCTCCTGGACCACTCTGCCTTCGTCTACCTGGACGACATCCTCATTTTTTCTAAGGACCTGGCCCAACATAGGCTGCCTTCTCCGCCATCAACTTTTTGTCAAGGCGGAGAAGTGCGTCTTTCACCAGGAGACAGTCTCCTTCCTGGGATTCATCGTTTCCAGGGGGGAGCTGTGCATGGACTCTGCCAAGGTCAAGGCAGTGTTGGACTGGCCCCAACCCTCCTCCCTTAAACAACTACAACGCTTCCTGGGCTTCGCCAATTTTTATAGGCGCTTCATCCGGGGGTTTAGTGCCCTGGCCGCTCCCTTGACCGCCCTCACCCAGTCCAGCCGCCCTCAATTCGCTTGGTCCCCCGAGGCAGAGAACGCGTTCGCCACACTCAAGCGGCGCTTCACCTCCGCCCCGGTCCTGGGCCATCCGGATCCTGCCCGACCCTTCGTGGTGGAGGTGGATGCCTCCGACATTGCAGTGGGGGCGGTGCTCTCCCAGCGGTGCCTTACGGACGGGAAGGTCCATCCCTGTGCCTTCTTCTCCCGTCGGCTGTCCCCAGCAGAGCGGAATTACGATGTGGGCAACCGTGAGCTGCTGGCGGTCAAGCTGGCGTTGGAGGAGTGGAGGCACTGGCTGGAGGGCGCCGTCCAGCTGTTTGAAGTGGGGACGGACCACAAGAATCTGGAGTATATCCGGGGGGCCAAGCGGTTGAACTCCCGTCAGGCGAGGTGGGCGCTCTTCTTCACCAGGTTCACCTTCACCATCTCATATCGCCCAGGGTCGAAGAATGTCAAACCGGATGCCCTCTCCCGACAGTTCGACCCGGTGGACCTGGTGGAGACCCCCGACCCCATCATTCCGGAGGCGCTCATCTTCGCCCCTGTGTCCTGGGACATCGAGAGGGTGGTCAGAGCGGCCCTGGGGCGGGAGCCAGACCCCGGGGGGGGCCCGCCGGGGAGACTCTACGTACCCAAGGCTGCACGCGTGCGCACGGCTGCTTCTCTGGGCACACGCGTCCTCCCTCACGGGTCACCCAGGGGCCGCCAGGACCTTGGAATTCATCCGGAGGAGGTTCTGGTGGCCCACGGCAGAGGGGGATACGCGCGCCTTCGTGGCAGCGTGTGCGGTGTGCGCGCGCAGCAAGAACCCCCGTCTGGCCCCGGCGGGTCTCCTCCGGCCCCTTCCCATCCCCAAGCATCCCTGGTCCCACATCTCCCTGGACTTCATTTCAGGCCTTCCCCCCTCCGACGGGTTCACCACTATCCTGGTAGTGGTGGACCGGTTCTCCAATGCGGCCCACTTCATCCCCCTTCCCAAGCTGCCCTCGGCCCAGGAGACCGCGGACCTGATGGTGCAGCATGTCTTCAGGATCCACGGTCTCCCCCAGGACGTGGTGTCGGATAGGGGTCCCCAGTTTGCCTCCAGGTTCTGGAAGGCGTTCGCCAACAGCCTCGGCGCCTCCGTCAGCCTCTCCTCCGGATTCCATCCCCAGTCCAACGGGCAGACGGAGCGCGTCAACCAGGACCTGGAGGGTGTGCTGAGGTGCTACGTCTCCGGGAACCCTGCGACCTGGAGCCGGCGACTGGCCTGGGCCGAGTACGCCCACAACACCCTCCTCTGCTCCTCCACTGGCCTGTCCCCCTTCCAGTGCCAGTACGGTTACCCTGTTCCCTGAGCAAGAGGAGGAGGCGGAGGTGCCTTCGGTCCAGGCCCAGGCCTTCACAAAGTCCTGACTTAAACCCCATCGAGAACATGTGGAGTGTGTTGAAGAAACAAGTCTGTGTCAGAAAGCCAACGAATTTAGTTGAACTGCACCGATTCTGTCAAGAAGAGTGGTCAAAGATTCAACCAGAAGCTTGCCAGAAGCTTGTGGATGGCTACCAAAAGCGTCTAATTGAGGTGAAAATGGCCAAGGGACATTTAACCAAATATTAGCATTGCTGTATGTATATTTTTGACCCAGCAGATTGTGTCACATTTTCAGAAGACCCATAATAAATTCATAAAAGAACCAAACTTCATGAATGTTTTTTGTGACAAAGAAGTATGTGCTCCAATCAATCCATCACAGAAAAATAAGAGTTGTAGAAATGATAGGAAACTCAAGACTGCCTGCCATGACATGGCATTCTTTACAAGTGTATGTAAACTTCTGACCACAACTGTATATAGAGAGCAAAATCCCGCATAAAAATAACTATAGGCAGATTACACAATTGAATAACAGGTTTCAAGTTTGCCCAACACAGTATCAAGGCTTTTCACTGAAACATACATAAGAAAAATAAAATGAACATCATTACTTCATATAAAGTACACGGTTACACGATTATCTCTACATTTATATGTAAACATAACACGATATAGAGGTAGATGACTATATTTTCACACTCTAAGATATTTTCCATACTATTCTTCAGTCAGAGGAGCCCAAATGCGTCTCCTTGGTAGCAAAGGGCGCTGTCTGACTCTGGAGGTCGAGATCCTCATGCGTTGAGTCGGAGCATCACCACTTTCTTCACAGTCCTTATAAGAGCTTACAATGATAGTTAGTCAAACCATAGCATCACATCTTTTTCTGTTATATATATGTATTTTTATCACGGGTGCTCTCCATCATTCTCTCTGAGATTGCGTCCCTTAGTCGGCTTCTCCAACCTTTCCTTATAAAAAATAAAACAGAGTACATAATCATAGTTACAACGTTAATACACTAATTATGAAGATTCCCACTTTTCCAACTACTCCAAGTCAGGCGGTGTTTTCACAGGCGCCGCCTTAAGACGCGCCGCATGAATCCACTGCGGTTGATTTTCCAGTTTAACTGCAGTTTGCGTCGTCAGGAGAATTTGTGTCGGTGCACTGAACCGTGGTTCCCCCTGCAGTAGGGGAGAGTGGGGTAAAGTGAGACATTTTTTACATTTGCTCCCCTCTAAGCGAGCTAAAATGATACATCAGTAAAATTTACACATTTCCCATTAATTCAGGATGTTTCCTAGCAATGGAAATTATCAGAATGTATTCAGGAAGAAGGGCAGTGAGAATATGATTGTTTTAAAAAAAGTGGTCTTGTGTCTCACTTTACCCCAGCTTAGGGGTAAACTGAAACAGACCAGAGAAATCAAGGGGTTAAAGTGAACCAGCTGGGGGTAAACTGATCCACTTACTTTTTCCACTCTGAAACTGCCATAACAACACATGTTGTAACAGTTAGAATCCTGACAGCTAGCTTGACATCCACACATTCCAGAACTAATGTCGGACTAGTACCAGAATCATGGGGATTGGTCAATTAAGCAAAACAATTTTCTAAACACTTGAAAGTAACTCTGGACAAAATCAAATACAACATAATATAATTCAAAATGTTTTAATTAACATTCAAATGACAGATAGAACCAGTTAGATTAGAACACAGTCTGGGGGTCAGAACACAGGACCCTTAGAGCCAGCTAGTGTCTGGGGGTCAGAGCAAAGGACAATCAGAACCAGCTAGAACAGCCTGGGACTCAGAACACAGGACTAGACATACCTGGATTAGAACATCATCTTACTGTCATACTCTACAACTAGGCCTACTCTACATTCCAGCCCTGAAGGTTACAGGGAAAGATGAAGAGTTGCTCTCTCCGTGTGGTTCCTCCAGGCCTTTTAGGTTGAGGCAGCTTCTTCACCACATCACTTTTAGGAACATGTGCCACATCATTTTCCTTTATAGCAAACGTGGGTCTCTCCCACTCTTTCGTGTTTCCCTGGATTCTTCTGAGAAAAGTATTTCGTCATCCTCAACTTTCTCAACCATGCCAATGTAACGGATGCTCCTGTGTTTGGTTGCAAAGTTAACTATGACAAAGTCACCCACGGACAGATCTGTGTTTCCTGGATCACTTCTCTCATCCTCAGAGCTCTCTTCGTCAGACACAAGTGGGAGAGGGACATCACTCTCCTCAGAGCTGCTAACTACGATTTTCTTTTTGGTTGCTTTCTTTTTCGGTTTTCCCTTTTCTTTGCTATTTTGCTTTTTCCCTGCCAGTTTCTTTTGTCTTTCTTTATAAGCCTTTTCAATTGCCTGCTTCTCAGGAGTATCAGTTAGGACGGCTGTCTTCACACGCTTTCGTTTGGTTTGTGTTCTGGGGAGACATTTGGGAAGTGGTAGGATTTCACGAGGAGACACATATCCAGGTCGGCTGGGAACACGTGGCACATCTGAGTCAGCTGGCGAGGCACATCCATGTGGACCATGCGCAGTGGATGGATTAGCATCAGCGAGTGAATTATCTGCAGCGGGTGGTTCATCTGCAGGTGGATCATCTGCAGGGGGTAGACCATCCAAATCATCTGCAGGGGGTGGATCATCTGCAGGGGGTGGACCATCCGGATCATCTGCAGTGGCAGGCTGCAGCTCAGGGTTTGGCCGGTCTGACACCATGGATGGTGCAAACGCTTCATCAGGGAAAATTTCTCGGTTATATGGGAAAATCCCAGTGGACCTAAATCCAGAAGTGATGTTGCGTGGTGTCACTGCTGACATGAAGGCCTCATTCACAAGTCCTGCAATCTGGTAGATGGAGACTGTTTTGCCAGGGTTAGATCTTATCCACCCATCAAGAGCTCGGCTGTATTGGGTCTTGAACGGGCCATACACGGTCACGTCGAGAGGCTGCATGCGATGGGATGTGTGGGGTGGGAGGGTGAGCAGAACAATACCGTGGCTCTCAGCTATTTCTACTGCCTTGAGTGAGATGTGAGCCCTAAGATTATCCATGATTAGCAGCATGGGACAGTCAGGGGTGCAGTTAGTGTGCTGTATCAGGTGATCAAGGAACTCAGCCCAGGTGTCTTAATTTATCCATCCCGTTCTGGTGGAGGTACCTTTGGCTCCTGGAGGTGCTCCTATCATGAAGCAGTCCTTAAACTTAACTCTGGGGAAGACAAACATGGGAGGTGTGGCATTCCCAGTAGCATTCACTGCACACACCACAGTCACCAGTTCTCCTCTCTCAGCCGATGTGACAGAACCAACTTGCTTTTTTCCTTTCTGTGTCACAACCTGAATCAAATAGAAAGTTTAGAATCAATGGCATGTGCAATCAGTAGGCTACTACTGGTCTAAAGGTACATTGTATTTCTTTTCAGTCCATTCATTTTTTCCAGTTCACAGGTTCACAACATTACTAATAGCATTAGTTTCAGCATTCTGTCAGTAGCTAGCTGGTCATTATCACAAGCCACTCAGTATCAGTCTGGTGCTCTCTAGTGTATCATGTGTAGCTTACCTGCTGTGGCTTTTGTACTGTAAAGACGCCTGTTTCATCCACATTGTAAATCATGTGTGGAGGGAATGTATGCCTGTTAAAGATGAGAGGCAAGGGAAGAACCTTATCAGAATCAAAACCAAATCTTACAGGTAAAGCCTCCATAAAACATTTGCAACGAAATAATTAATTCTGTCACCTGTCCATCACTACAGCCAGATTGTCAAAGAACTCCCCGACTGTAGTTTTATTGAAGGCTGTAGCCCTTCCCAGGGATGTTGCCTCTGGAGTTCGGACAGAGAGATGGCGACGTGCTAGGAATCTGCCAAACCAACCTTCACCTAGAGTAGACAACTCATTATTATAAGATTTAGCTTTGTGGCAAGATCAGTTGGCCTTAGTTAACCTACAGAATCATGTGATCTCTTGCACACCCTAGCCTACCTGCACATTGTGTCTTTGTCCAATTGGCAGGGACAGGGATATTGTTTTTCTTTGCGTATTCAAATGCCAGTTGACGGCACTTAACTGGAGGAAGGCCATGGAACTGTTCAGCTAGTTGTTTCAAGTGTTTGGCAAGCTCCTCCTCCATCTCATCTGTGAATATTCTCTTTGCCTCAGCTACTGCACCCCAGGCTACTGATTTTACTTCCCCTTTCTCTTTTTTCTTTAAGAATCTTAGGAGGCTTGACTTGTCAATATTTCTATCCCTTGCAGCTGCTCTTAGAGACTTCTTTCCTTCCTTGACCTCAGCGGCTGCACTCTCCATCTCCTCGAGGGGTGTTTTGCCCCAGGTTGTCTTCCCGGTGTATTGCCTTGGCATGATGGCTTTTCTACAATGTTTCTGACATTAAAAATAAAACATATGTAATGTAATATTACATTAAAATATGTTTAAGACTAAACTTAACTTGTGCTTCATGGTGGTGTTAGGGTTAGCCCTAACCCTAACCCACAGCATTTGTCTCACTTTACCCCACCGCCACTATTTTAGAAAAAACGACCTCTCTTAGCAATTCAGGCTAATCTTCAGCTAGCATCATCACATGGTTTTATATGTTGGTAGTTCATCAACATGTATGATATAAGTTTTTCTACCTGAATCAATTTGCTTTGGCACAACAGTTGATTAAGTTGACAGCAAGAAAATGTACTTTTACATGCAAAAAAAATATTTTTGTGAAAAAAAACATGCTTACCACAGCACCATGAGGTCCTCTCCTTCATGGCCAAGTGGAAATGGGAGGGGCTTGAAAACATAATGGTCACATGACCACAAATGTGTTCCGTTGCCTAGATACAGGGGGTGTCTCACATTACCCGATGTCTCACATTACCTCACTTTCCCCCTACTACTGGTTTTAAACTGCGCACCAGGACATAATCGCCTGGCTTAAAATTATGAATGGGTTTATCCCCTGGAGAGGGAAGGGCCTTTATGACTTGTTGGGAATATTTAGAAACTAAATCATACACATGTTTAACATAATTGTGTTGCATTTCCTGTAATTGGGTGAAATCAACAGCTGGCTTCTCGTTCATCACTGCTCCTAATGGGAAAGGACGGGCCATTAGAATTTCGTGAGGACTCAATCCAGTAGTAGCATTGTGCATGGCTGTCATTGACAAAAGCACTAATGGTAACGCATCCAGCCAATTCATTTGTCTAGCTTGGTGCACTTTCATTAATTTATCTTTAATAGTCCTGTTTGTTCTTTCCACTTGACCTGAACTCTGTGGATTGTAAGGGATATGAAATGTCCATTTAATTCCTAATGCGGTTGCTAACAATTTAGTTACCCTGGAAGTAAACAGTGTTCCATTATCTGAATCAATGCCAATTGGAATACCAAAACGAGGAATCACATGTTCCATTAAACACTTCCCAACCGTCTGTGCGTTCTCTTTTCTCGTCGTAAATGCTTCTGTCCATTTTGAAAATCTATCAACAATCACCAAAAGATATGAAAAACCTCTACATTTCGGCATATGTGTAAAATCAATTTGCAATTGCTGAAACGGTCCCTCAGGTTTTGGCAAATGTTCACGTTTTGGTGGATTAATGTTAGGATTACATTGCGCACAAGTTAAACACCTGCTAATAAAATGTCTGACTTGTTTCTCTAATCCTATTGTGAAAAACAATTTTGAAATGTACTCAGTTACCCCTTTGTAACCTATGTGCGTCGGCCCACCTATGTGCGTATGATCAAAGGATCATACGCAAGTTTTGGCAATGCTATACGATCACCCCTGAATTTCCATAAACCCTTATCATCTTTTATACATCCTTTCTTTTCCCACAATCTGATTTCATTGTCTTCCGCCTGGTTTTGAAAAGTTAACAAATTATCGTCAGTAAACGATACTGTATGCTGCCAGGGTCGTTCTATCATCTGGTCGCATAGAAGAGCCATCACAATATAAAATCAAGTTGCTGTATTCTAAAGCTATCTGCTCTAAATCAGCTTGTACGCTAGATGTGGAATTTATAACTTCCATGCAATCATGCGTAACATCATCACTCTCGTGCTTATTTTCAACCCCATGTAATAATGTTTTTAAATGTATCGCAGGGTTAGTATGTGTTATAGTAGAAATAGTTAAGTTTTGGGTGCCAGTCTAAATATGTTCATAATTGCTCCTTCTCTGACTTGTCATGTGTTAATTTTTTGTAAAATGATATTTACCGTATGTGATGTATGTAATATCATAGGATGTGCCAAAACAATGGTTTGTGATTTTTAGATTAGATTAGATTCAACTTTATTGTCATTGTGCAGAGTACAAATACAGAGACAACGAAATGCAGTTAGCGTCTAACCAGAAGTGCAAAAAAAAAAAGCAGAAAAGTGCAATGTGAACAACATACAAAGGTAGTGCAGTATAAGCAGTAAATGAGCAGTATAAGTAGTGCAGTATAAGCAGTATATGTAATAACAGTAACATTATAAGCACAATAAATATAGAATGCAGTATGAACAGTAGAAGCAGTATATGAGCTGTATAAGTAGTGCAGTATAAGCAGTATATGTAATAACAGTAACATTATAAGCAGAGTAAATACGCAGAATAAATATGGAATGCCGTATAAACAGATATGTACAGTATGTACAGATATGTGCAGTGTATTAACAGTAGCATTATAAGATTAGTAAAAAAATAAGGGGTTAGGGGTTAGTTGGTAGGTTGTCACCTAGGTGCACAGTTGGAGTTCAGTAGGGTGACAGCCGCAGGGAAGAAGCTTCCTCTGAACCTGCTGGTTCGGGTACGGAGAGACCTGTAGCGCCTCCCGGAGGGGAGTGCGGTGAACAGTCTGTGGTTGGGGTGAGAACTGTCCTTGACGGTGCTGCGTGCCTTACGCAAGCATCGCTTGCCCTGGACAGCCTCAATGGAGGGGAGTGAGGAACCGGTGATGCGTTGGGCAGTTTTCACCACCCTCTGCAGTGCTTTCCGGTCAGAGGCAGAGCAGTTGCCATACCATACAGTGGGGGAAATAATTATTTGATCCCCTGCTGATTTTGTTAGTTTGCCCGATTACAAAGAAATGAGCAGTCTATAATTTTTATGGTACTTTTAGTTTAACAAATAGAGTCAGAATATCAACAAAGAAGTCCAGAAAAAACACATTATATAAAGTTATAAATTCATTTGCATTTGATCGAAGGAAATAAGTATTTGATCCCCTACAAACCAGCAAGAATTCTGGCTCATACAGACCGGTTATATGCCCATGAGGCACACAGATTAGTCCTGTCACTTTAGGAAAAGTACTCCTAATCTCTGCTTGTTATGGGTATAAAAGACACCTGTCAATAGAATCAATCTCTTCCATTCCAACCTCTCCACCACCATGGGCAAGACCAAAGAACATTCAAAGGACATCAGGGTAAGAGTTGTAGACCTGCACAAGGCTGGAATGGGCTACAAGACCATCAGCAAGAAGCTTGGTGAGAAGGAGACAACTGTTGGTGCAATTATTAGAAAATGGAAGAAATACAAAATAACCATCAATCGCCCTCGGCCTGGAGCTCCATGCAAGATCTCGCCTCATGGGGTAAGGATGATCATGAGAAGGGTGAGGGATCAGCCCAGAACTACACGGGAGGAGCTTGGTAATGATCTCAAGGCAGCTGGGACCACAGTCACCAAGAAAACCATTGGTAACACACTACACCGTAACGGATTGAAATCTTGCAGTGCCCGCAAGGTCCCCCTGCTCAAGAAGGCACATGTACAGGCCCATCTGAAGTTTGCCAATGAACACCTAAATGATTCAGAGAAGGCTTGGGAGAAGGTGATGTGGTCAGATGAGACCAAAATTGAACTCTTTGGCATAAATTTGACTCTTCGTGTTTGGAGGGAGAGAAATGCTGAATTCTACAATCCCAAGAACACCATCCCCACCGTCAAACACGGAGGTGGAAACATTATGCTTTGGGGTTGTTTCTCTGCTAAGGGTACAGGACGACTTCACTGCATTGAGGGGCCAATGGACGGGGCCATGTACCATAAGATCTTGGACGAGAACCTCCTTCCCTCAGCCAGAGCACTGAGGATGGGTCGTGGATGGGTCTTCCAGCATGACAATGACCCAAAACATTCAGCCAAGGCAACAAAGGAGTGGCTCAAGAAGAAGCACACTAAGGTCGTGGAGTGGCCTAGCTAGTCTCCAGACTTTAATCCTATCGAAAATTTGTGGAGGGAGCTGAAGCTTCGAGTTGCCAAGCAAAAGCCTTGAAACCTTCGGGATTTGGAGAGGATCTGTAAAGAGGAGTGGACCAAAATCCCTCCTGAGATGTGTGCAAACCTGGTGACCAACTATAAGAAACGTCTGACTTCTGTGCTTGCCAGCAAGGGTTTCTCCACCAAGTACTAAGTCATGTTTTGCTTGGGGATCAAATACTTATTTCCTTCGATCAAATGCAAATGAATTATAACTTTATATAATGTGTTTTTTCTGGACTTCTTTGTTGATATTCTGTCTCTATTTGTTAAAATAAAAGTGCCATAAAAATTATAGACCGCTCATTTCTTTGTAATCGGGCAAACTAACAAAATCAGCAGGGGATCAAATTATTATTTCCCCCACTGTACTGTGACACAGTTGGTGAGGATGCTCTCGATGGTGCAGCGGTAGAAGTTCACCAGGATCTGAGGAGACAGATGGACCTTCTTTAGTCTCCTCAGGAAGAAGAGACGCTGGTGAGCCTTCTTGATCAGGGTAGAGGTGTTGAGGGTCCAGGAGAGATCCTCAGAGATGTGGACACCCAGAAACTTGAAGCTGGTGACTCGCTCCACCTCAATCCCGTTGATGAGGATGGGGGTGTGTGTGCCAGCTTTTGACTTCCTGAAGTCCACAATGAGCTCTTTAGTCTTCCTGGTGTTGAGAGCCAGGTTGTTGTCGTTGCACCACACTGTTAGGTGCTGGACCTCCTCCCTGTACGCCGTCTCATCGTTGTTGCTGATGAGACCAATCACCGTTGTGTCTTCTGCAAACTTAACAATGGTGTTTGAGCCATGTACAGGTGTGCAGTTGTAGGTGAAGAGGGAGCAAAGGAGGGGGCTCAGCACACAGCCTTGTGGAACGCCGATGTTCAGGGTGAGGGTTGAGGAGGTGTGGTTATCTAGCCTAACAGACTGCGGCCTGTTGGTTAGGAAGTCCAGAATACAGTTGCAGAGGGAGGTATTGATGCCCACTTCACTGAGTTTGGTGATCAGTTGATGGGATGATGGTGTTGAATGCTGAACTGAAGTCAATGAACAGCATTCTCACATACAGTGCCTATAGAAAGTCATCATACCCCTTTGAAATAGTTACTATATTTGTCGTACAGCCTGAAATCAAAACCCATTAAAAAAAACTTTTTCCAGCTTTATGTACAAATTTAGCCATACAACATAAAAAAAAGGCGACAGTTCTGAAAAATTATAAAAAATGAAAAACAAGAATAACAGGGTTGGAAAAGTCATCAGTCCCCTGATTTAATACTTTGTAGAGCCACCTTTTGCTGCAATTACAGCCATAAATCTGTTTGGATATGTCTCTACTAGCTTTGCACACCTAGATTGGAGAATATTTGCCCATTCTTCCTTGCAGAATTGTTCGAGTTCAGTCAAATTCCGTGGTGAGCGGCGATGGACTGCTCTCTTCAAGTCCATCCATCAGATTTAAGTCAGGGCTCTGACTTGGCCACTCAAGGACATTCACCTTTCTATTCTTAAGCCACTACTTTCCTTAAGTTTAGGATTGTTGTCGTGTTGGAAGGTGAATGACCTGCCCATCTTCACCTGTCTAGCAGAGGGACGCAGGTTGTCCTCAAGAATTTGGGTGTACTTGGCAGCATCCATTTTCCCTTCAATCCTGACCAATTGCCCAGTCCTTGCTGAAGAGAAACATCCCCACAACATAATGTTGCCACCACCATGCTTCACAGTAGGGATGGGCATGATTAATCGACAATCGATTAATTGATCATTAGAATTTCGTCGATGACATTATTTTTTTAGTCGATGAAACTAGGCTTCGCGTCGTGCCAAACAACTCCCCGTACCTGTTGTAAAATCAGCGAAACCCGCGGCTTATTGCTTAATTTTACCACACGGGGGCAATATTTGAAAAAAATGCCACAGGCCAACTCAGTTACCTGCGAGTTTCCGTGTATTTCAAAAGTAATCATGAAGAGGTCACGGCGAAGTGTGGTGTGGGACCATTTTGTTTTAAAAAATGGCTTAGTTAACTGCAAACATTGCGAAGCTGTGTATAAGTATAACTCGGCCACGACTCAAATGATGTACCACTTGAACAACGCGCATCCGACCCTGGTTAGTGGCGGTGCATCCTCCTCTCAGTCTCAACCTAGCATCAACTCGGTGTTAGCACGGAGGAGCTGCGATGCACAACGAGCAGAGAAAATTACTCAAGGGATCTGCAAGTTCATTGAGATGGATATGCTGCCCTTAAGTATTGTTGAGGGAGAAGGTTTTCGAAAACTGATAAACTTATTGGAACCAGCATATCACATTCCGCCACGACGTACTATCACCAGACTGATAGAAACTCACTACGAAGAACGGAAGCAAGAGCTGTTAAAAGAATTAAGCACAGCTGAAAGAGTTGCTCTAACCACAGATTGCTGGACCGCTTTAACAGCTGAGAGCTACATCACCATCACCTGCCACTACATCAGTGATGACTGGCAAATGAACTCAGCGGTCCTGCTCACAAAAAGCCTGCCAGGCCGGCATACAGCTGACCACCTCGCTGAGAAAATGAATGAAGCTGTAGAGCAATGGGGACTTGAAGACCGAGTTATTGCATGCGTTCATGACAACGCGGCCAATATTGTTGCTGCCAACAGTCCCACCAGAGTGAACTGGATTTCCGTTGCCTGCTTTGCACACACACTCCAGTTGGCCATAAATGACGGATTTGCACTGTATCTATATCGGGTAATATCAGCGGCTAGTAAACTTGTTAGCCACTTCAATCACAGCACCGCAGCAACCAATGCACTGCAAAAGAAACAGGAGCAAATGGGCCTCGCAACTCACCGGCTTATCCAGTCCTGTAAAACACGGTGGAACTCCGTGTGCGAGATGTTTGATCGGCTGGTGGAGCAGCGGTGGGCTGTTGCTGCTGTGCTGTCGGACAGAACCGTGACTAAGCTTCAAGACGCCAGGATCCTGGAGTTGAAGGATGAGTACTGGCAGATGATGGAGGACACACAGCCTGTGCTGTCAGCACTTAAATGTGCCACCACGGTTATGTCTGCAGAGAAAGACGTCTCCATCTCGAACACTTATCCCGTTACCTTCGGCCTCATCAATATCCACCTCATGCGCAGTGAAGAAGACGGGGCCAGACTCATCGAATTCAAAGCAAAAGTGCGTCTTCCCTCATCAAGCGAATGAAGGTAAGCTAAACTTTTTTATTTTAATTTAAATGATTTCCATAATAAATAGCCAATTGGAGTAGGCCTAATTACATGCATAGCCTACTTGCCTCTTATCTGCGTTGTGTTGCCTATTTTTTTTCTTATTGATTCCCCCATCATATATTTACAGGTTCAGTCTGATGAGTTTGTGTCATCCGCCCCCATGATCTCATCAATGCTGGACCCTCGTCACAAGCACCTGGGCTTTCTTACCTCAACACAGAAAATGACTGCTAATGTGAAACTGGTTGAACTGGGAGAGGCAGTGGAGATCGGTAGGGCGGCTATCCCAGAGGCTGGGGGAGACGAGGAGCCTGCGTTGTCTGACACGGACGAGGGGAGCGCAAACACTGGAGTCGCGGCCTCTCAGTCCCAGGTCTCTGCTATGACACAACTCCTTGGGGAGCACTATACCACTCAATGCGAGTCTGGCATTGAATCAGAAATTCAGAACTTTCTGAGGGAGGCCCCCCCACACCTGGATTGCACCCCTACATACTGGTGGAAAGTAAATGGAATAAGGTTCCCCAGGCTTGCCAAGTTAGCACGGAGGTACCTGTGCATCACGGCAACGTCGGTCCCCTCAGAGCGGGTGTTTTCAGCGGCTGGACTGACGGTCACCAGGCTGCGGTCGCGTCTGACCCCAGAGCATGTTAACATGCTCATCTTTCTCAACAAAAATCAGTAGACTGGTGCTGAAGTTGTATGTGAGTTAATGGTTATTTTTTATGAAGCTTTGTTAATAAGCCTAATTCATTGTTGGGTAGGCTAATCCCCCTCTTTCTCGACTTGGTGCCTTTTTTGATAGTTTTGAGTTACATTTACATAATTTACATTACAGGCTGTGCTCCCTGCTGATCACCAGCCCCTCACTCTATCTCCCACCGACGTGTGTGCGGCACTGAGCAGGACTAACGCACTCAAGGCTGCTGGTCCTGATGGGATCCCCGGACGCGTCCTCAGGGCCTGTGCTGTGCAGCTGACTGAGGTTTGGACTGATATATTCAACCTGTCCCTAGCCCAAGCAGCTGTCCCCGCGTGCTTCAAAACCACCTCCATCGTGCCGGTGCCAAAATGCTTCACTGCAACGAGCTTAAATGACTTCCGCCCAGTTGCACTCACGCCCATCATCATGAAGTGCTTCGAGAGGCTGGTCTTAGCTCAACTCAAGACCTGTTTACCACCCACACTGGACCCCTTCCAATTCGCCTACCGGCAGAACAAGAGTACAGAGGATGCCATCTCAACGGCACTTCACTCCGCCCTGTCCCACCTCGACAATACCAACTCTTATGTGAGAATGCTGTTCATTGACTTCAGTTCAGCATTCAACACCATCATCCCCTCCAAACTGATCTCCAAACTCAGTCAACTGGGCATCAACCCCTCCCTCTGCAACTGGATTCTGGACTTTCTAACCAACAGGCCGCAGTCTGTTAGGCTACACAACCACACCTCCTCAACCCTCACCCTGAACACCGGCGTTCCACAAGGCTGTGTGCTGAGCCCCCTCCTTTACTCCCTCTTCACCTACGACTGCACACCTGTACATGGCTCAAACACCATTGTTAAGTTTGCAGACGACACAACGGTGATTGGTCTCATCAGCAACAACGATGAGACGGCCTACAGGGAGGAGGTCCAGCACCTGACAGTGTGGTGCAACGATAACAACCTGGCTCTCAACACCAGGAAGACCAAAGAGCTCATTGTGGACTTCAGGAAGTCAAAAGCTGGCACACACACCCCCATCCTCATCAACGAGACTGAGGTGGAGCGAGTCACCAGCTTCAAGTTCCTGGGTGTCCACATCTCTGAGGATCTCTCCTGGACCCTCTACCTTGATCAAGAAGGCTCACCAGCGTCTCTTCTTCCTGAGGAGACTAAAGAAGGTCCATCTGTCTCCTCAGATCCTGGTAAATTTCTACCGCTGCACCATCGAGAGCATCCTCACCAACTGTGTCACAGTATGGTATGGCAACTGCTCGGCATCTGACCGGAAAGCACTGCAGAGGGTGGTGAAAACTGCCCAACGCATCACCGGTTCCTCACTCCCCTCCATTGAGGCTGTCCAGGGCAAGCGATGCTTGCGTAAGGCACGCAGCATCGTCAAGGACATTTCTCACCCCAACCATAGACTGTTCACCCCACTCCCCTCCGGGAGGCGCTACAGGTCTCTCCACACCCGAACCAGCAGGTTCAGAGGTAGCTTCTTCCCTGCGGCTGTCACCCTACTGAACTCGAACCCTGCACCTAGGTGACAACCTACCAACCCCTGCACCCCCCCCGGACAATAGATAGATAGATAGATAGATAGATAGAAACTTTATTTATCCCAGGGGGAAATTCAGGTTCCAAGTAGCATACAGACATAGGGGTATCACACATAACATACACATACAACATACAACATTAGCAGCATTTTGTACAGGCGAGGTGCAGTTGTAAATGTCTTTGCAGTTAGGTGAGGTGCAAAAAGGTAAGGCAGACAGTGCAATTATAGCATTAAATACTAAAAACTAAATACTAAATACGGGCTACATAAATATGGACTATTTTAAAGTGCATTTAGTCCAGGCTGGTGGAGGGAGGTAGGGGCTGTGTATGAGACCTAGCATAGCTAGTAAACATTGTAGACAATAATGAGGTGAAACAGTGACATGATACATGATAGTGATATGATACAGAGGGTGGAGGTTATGCAGAGAAGTCCATCTCTTTGCCCTTGATTGACCTATTGTAGAGTTGTATGGCTCTGGGGACAAATGATTTAGTCAGTCTGTCAGTTTTGCTTGTCAGTGCTCGTAGCCTCCAGCTGATCAAGCTCTTCTGCTGGATGATGGTGTGGTACAGTGGGTGACCTTCATTGTCCATGATGGTGAGCAGTTTGCTCAGAGTTTTTTCCAATACTGAAGTCATGCTCTCCAGTTCAGCTCCCACAACAGAGCCAGCTTTCCTTACCAGCCTGTCCTCTTACTCTTACAGTATTCACACTTGTACAACCTGCTCTTACTCCATACCACTGCTCTTCTGTACATATACTGTTCTATACTGTTCATAATCTGTCTATACTGTTCATAATGTACATATTCCTATATTTTCTTTAATACTACTGTTAATACACCGCACATATCTGTACATACTGTACATACCTGTTTATACTGTTCATACGGCATTCCATATTATATTTATTCTGCTATCTACCCTAATGCTACTGTTAATACATATATACTGCTAGATTGCATTGCCTATACAGCTCATATGCTGCTACACTGTTCATACTGCAACCTATTTATCTGCTTATAATGCCACTGCTAATTCATATACTGCTTACACTGCACTACTTGTACTATACTGCACTACTTACTGCTCATATACTGCACTACCTGTATATACTGTTCATTGCACTTTCTGCTTTTTTGCACTTCTGGTTAGACGCTAACTGCATTTCGTTGTCTCTGTACTTGTACTCTGCACAATGACAATAAAGTTGAATCTAATCTAATCTAATCTAATTTGGCAAAACCTGTCCGACCTAAGTATTATATATTTTTGGTTAAGTTATTGTTTAACATGATTGTTTTTTTTTTATATTATTATTATTTTGGAAAAAAAACGAGGGTCAGTTGTGTTTATAAGCACTGGCTTAGCTGCAGGCTCCGCTGCTAGAGCACAGCAGCGCGTATCTTCAATTGAACGGATCCGGTTTAACTTCCACAAGAGTTGTTCATCTTGTTTGTTTAACTGCCACAAGAGTTGTTCATCTTGTAATAAAGATCTCAATGAGGAAAACACGCTGTGTTTTTGTATTTTCATTGCATTTTGAATATAGCCTATAAAATAGTGAATTTTTATATCAAAATATTAATGATTAATCGAAAATCGATCGTTAATTCTCCCGACGATCGACGAATGCCCATCCCTACTTCACAGTAGGTATGGTGTGTTTTGGGTGGTGTGCTGTGTTTGGTTTTCGCCAAACATAGCGCTTGGAGTTCAGTCCAAAAAGTTCAATCTTAGTCTCGTCTGACCATAAAACCTTTTTCCACATGGCAACAGAATCTTCCAGGTGTGTTTTTGCATAAATGAGACTGACTGTGGCACTTTTTCAGAAAAGGCTTCTTTCTTCTGCAAGGTGATGGTGGTGTCATACGCTTTCCACTTCTTAATGATGCTCTGAACGGTACTCAGAGGGATAGCTAAAGCCTTCGAAATCTTTTTGTAGCCTTCACCTAACTTGTGCCTTCCTACAACTTTATCCCGGAGACCTTTTCAAAGTCAAAGTCAAAGTGGCTTTATTGTCAATTCTTCACATGTCAAGACATACAAAGGAATCGAGAGGACGTTTCTCACTCTCCCACGGTGAGACAGATAAAGTGCCCAGGCACAACAGATAAGACATACTAAAAGTAAAACATTCAATAAAAATAATTTAAACAGTGCAAAAAGAACAGTCAGTAAAGACAGTAAATAGCAGCCAAATACTGTGTATTCTGTGTACAAATAATAGTGCAATAGTAGATTATAACAATAGAATAGTGGATTGTCCAGAGTCTGTAGTGTTTTTAGGGGGGGGGGGGGGCTGAAGGGTTGGGAGGGGGGGGGTGGTTTCAGCTTCCTGGCAGCTTGGAGGATGTGGCTGGGGGAAGTGAGGGGAGAGAATTTAGCTTCCTGACAGCTTGGGGTATGAAGCTTTTCGTGAGTCTGGTGGTGTGGGCACGGAGGCTCCTATACCTTCTTCCAGAAGGCAGGAGGCTGAACAGACTGTGTGCGGGGTGGCTTGCGTCGCTCACAATCGAGGTAGCTTTGCGGGTGAGGCGGGTGGAGTAAGTCTCTTGCAGGGAAGGGAATGGGGCACCAATGATCTTAGCAGCTGTGTTCACTATGCGTTGCAGTGCTTTCCTGCTGTGTTCGGTGCAGAGTGCCCCACACAGTGATGCAGCTGGACAGGATGCTTTCAATGGTGCCTCGGTAAAAAGTTGTCAGGATTGGTGTGGGAGCTTTCGCTCGCTTCAGCTTGCGGAGGAAGTAGTGGCGCCGCTGGGCTGTCTTCGCCAGTGATGCAGTGTTGGTGGTCCAGGAGAGGTCCTCGCTGATGTGCACCCCCAGGAATTTGGTGCTGCTCACTCTCTCCACAGCAGCACCATCGATGGTCAGTGGTGGGTGTTCGGTGTGGCCTCTCCGGAAGTCGACCACAATCTCCTTCGTTTTGCTGACATTCAGCAGGAGGTTGTTGTCTCTGCACCACGTGGTCAAAAGGTTGACCTCCTTCCTGTAGTGGGTCTCGTCGTTCTTGGAGATGAGACCCACCAGAGTTCACCATGTGATTGGTGCTGTAGGTTGGTGTGCAGTCGTGAGTCAGCAGGGTGAAGAGCAGGGGGCTGAGCACACAGCCTTGGGGGGCCCCTGTGCTGAGTGTGATGCTGCTCGAGGTGTTGTTGCCGACTCGTACTGCTTGTGGTCTCTCACTGAGGAAGTCCAGCAGCCAGTTGCAGAGGGAGGTGTTGAGCCCCAGCTGGTCCAGTTTACAGATCAGTTGTTGCGGGATTATGGTGTTAAATGCTGAGCTAAAGTCTATGAAAAGCATTCTCACATATGAGTCTGCTTTTTCCAGGTGGGTGAGGGCTGGGTGGAGAGCAGAGCAGATTGCGTCCTCTGTGGAACGTTATGCTCGGTATGCAAACTGAAAGGGGTCCAGGGTGGGGGGGAGGATGGACTTAATGTGAGACATGACTAGCCGTTCAAAGCACTTCATGATGATGGGGGTCAGTGCTACAGGGCGATAGTAATTGAAGCAGGATGGAACGGATTTCTTTGGCACAGGTATGATGATGGAGATCTTGAAGTGTGATGGGACAGCAGCTTGACTCAAAGAAGTGTTAAAGATGTCCGTGAAGACATCCTTAAGCTCCTCTGCGCAGTCCCTCAGCACACGGCCTGGAATGTTGTCTGGGCCTGTTGCTTTGCGGGGGTTGATGGTAGAGAGTGTCCTCTTCACACTGGCAGCAGGCACAGGACCTGATCGTGGGGGGGGGGGGTGGAGTTTTCTGTGGGCTTGTGTTGATTGTTGCTTCAAACCGTGCAAAGAAGCTGTTGAGGTTGTTGAGCAGAGAGATGTTGTTGTCGCAGGTCTGTGGCGCGGGCTTGTAGTCCGTTATGGTCTGAATGCCCTGCCACAGGCTCCGCGTGTCTCTGCTGTCCTTGAAGTGGCAGGTAATCTTGTTTGTGTAGTCCAGTTTTGCTTTCCTGATGCCACAGGACAGGCTGGCTCTCGCTGTTCTCAGGCCATTTTCATCCCCGGCTCTGAAGGCTTTGTCTCTGGCCCTCAGCAGCCGATGGACTGCCCCTGTCAGCCATGGCTTCTGGTTAGCCCAAGTGATGATGGTCTTTTTGTGGGTCACATCATCAGAGCACTTACGGATGTAAGAGAGGACAGTGTCTGTAAGTTCCTCATTGTCCGTATGGTTGTTCTGTGTGGCTGCTTGCTTGAACATGTCCCAGTCTGTTGTTGCAAGACAGTCCTTGAGAGCAGACCTGGACCCCTCCGGCCACACAGTTATCTCTTTCCGGACCGGTTTTCCGACTTTCACTCGGGCCTATATGCTGGCATTAGCATAACAGTGATGTGATCAGAGAGTCCGATGTGGGGGAGGGGGGAGGCCTTGTATGCTCCTTTGTGAGAAGTGTAGACCAAGTCCAAGGTGTTTTCCCCTCTTGTTGGGAAATTGACATGCTGATGGAGTTTTGGTAGGACAGTCTTAAGATCAGCATGATTAAAATCTCCAGCGAGGATGGTAAATCCATCTGGGTGTGCTGTCTGTTGTTCACTGATGGCCTGATACAGTTCACAAAGTGCCACATTCCTGTCACTGTTGCTGGAGGTTGGAGGGATGTATACTGCGGCTAGCAAGACCGCAGTAAACTCCCTCGGCAGATAGAAAGGACGGCACTTTATGATCATAAACTCCGCCAGTGGTGAACAGTGTTTGCATACTACCACAGCGTCCCGGCACCACGCATCACGAATGTAAACACAAACTCCGCCGCCACGCTGTTTACCTCCGTTGACGAGGGCTCTGTCCGCTCGATAGCATGTCAGCTGCTCAAGTTGTACAGCGGAGTCGGGGATGTTGTCGTTAAGCCATGTTTCGGTGAAAACAAGTACACAGCAGTTACTCACTGTCAGATTCGCTGACCTCAGCAGTCGTATGTGATCCATTTTGTTGTCCAAGGATCGTACGTTGGCCAGAATGATGGATGGTATGGCTGGGCGAGTTGGACTAGCCGCTAGCCTAGCCCGGATACCTCCGCGCTTGCCCCTCTTCTGCTTCCTCGCACACCGCTTTCGACCTCTCCTTTCCGGGGGAGTGGTGGCAGTCGAGTCGAGTCGGGTCGAGTCGAGTACTCGCAGGCCGGCGAAGTAATCCGAGCTCTTTGAGTGTCTCTGTTGTGGTGTCCAAAACGTTGTAAATCTTGCTCTCGCAGATGTCTAGCAGAGCCTGTCGACTGTACTTGTTTACTGACGCAGACAGACGAGACGAACACGACAAACTTTCGGGCAAACACTTATTAAACAAACAAAACACCGCATTCTCTGGAGCGCGAGTGGTTGCTGCGTGTGCACGCGCCGCCATCTTGCCATCTGGAGTAAGCTTTTTTTTTCTTTTTTTTGTTTTGTTTTGAAAGTACTTTTCCAACCATGGTGAATTCTTTGCAGAACCATGCACTTCTAGTCGTGGAATCCTCAAGAAACAGCTGGTTTTATTCTGAAGTAATCAAAACCACTACAATTGATGTCAGGTGGGGGGCAATTAGCCTGGTGTTTGATCTGGAAGTTGATTGGTTGCACCTGAGCAAGTTTATAATGGTATACTCTAAGGGGCTGATCACTTAACCAAACCAGGTATTTCACTAATTAATTTGTAATAATTGTCCAGAATTTTTTTAATTGTTATTTTCACTTTGATGATGAGGGTTATAATGTGTACATACAGCTCAAAAAAGTTAGATTTGATTTATTTTAATTTCCAGGGTGTAATGTGATGAAAGGTATAGATTTCACAGGGTATGATGACTTTCCATAGGCACTGTAGGTGTTGCTATTGTCAAGGTTGGGCAGGGCGGAGTGAAGTGCCGTTGAGATGGCATCTTCTGTACTCCTGTTCTGACGGTAGGCGAATTGGAAGGGGTCCAGTGTGAGTGGTAAGCAGGTCTTGAGTTGAGCTAGGACCAGCCTCTCGAAGCACTTCATGATGATGGGCGTGAGTGCAACTGGACGGAAGTCATTAAGGCTCGTTGCAGTGGAGTGTTTTGGCACCGGCACGATGGAGGTCGTTTTAAAGCACGCGGGGACAGCTGCTTGGGCTAGGGACAGCTTGAGTATGTCAGTCCATACCTCAGTCAGCTGCACAGCACAGGCCCTGAGGACACGTCTGGGGATGCCATCAGGACCAGCAGCCTTACGTGCATTAGTCCTGCTCAGTGCCGCACACACGTCGGTGGGGGAGAGTGTGAGGGGCTGGTGATCTGCAGAGAGCACAGCCTTGATGGCCACCTCCTTGTTGTCCCTGTCAAAGCGGCCATAGAAGTGGTTCAGCTCATCAGGCAAGGAGGCGTCGATGGAGGGGGGGGAGGTGTTAGTAGGTTTATAGTCTGTGATGGCCTGGATGCCTTGCCACATGCGTCGGGGGTCAGAGTTGTTCTTGAAGTGATCCTCGATCCTTAGCTTGTGGTTGTGCTTGGCTTTTTTGATGCCCCTCTGCAGGTTAGCCCTGGATGAGCTATAGGCCTGAGCATCACCTGATCTGAAGGCAATGTCACGTGGACAAGGAGTCAGACCTCACTGTTCACCCATGGCTTCTGATTAGGGAAAGTGGTAATCCGTTTGAGGGTGGTGACACTGTTGATGTTGGAGTTAATGCAGTCCAGAACGTAGGAGGCATATGAGTCAATGTCCGTATGGGAGTCATGGGTGGCCTGTGTGGCAAACACACTCCAGTCAGTGTTTTCAAAGCGCTGCTGGAGCGCCGAGTCAGCTCCCTCTGGCCAGACCTTGACTGTCCTCACTGTAGGTTTCACCCGTTTGATGAGTGCTGAGTACTTGGGCAGTAGGAATAATGAGAGGTGATCAGATTGTCCTATGTGGGGGAGGGGAACGGCTTTGTATGCATCAGCCACGCTGGTATAGACATGGTCCAATGTCCTGTCTCCTCTGGTGGGGCATAAGACATTTTGATGGAATTTAGGCAGTACAGTCTTTAAATTGGAGTGGTTGAAGTCACCCGCGACAATGAAGGCTGCCTCGGGATGCAGAGTCTGTTGTTCGCTAATGGCAGTATGCAGTCCTTTCATGGCAATCTTAGCATTAGCATCTGGGGGAATATAGGCTGCTGTGATAACAGTGGATATGAACTCTCTGGGCAGATAGAAAGTTCTACACTTAACCATGAGAAACTCTAGGTTAGCTGAGCAGTGACTCTCGGTGATGGTAGTGTCCGTGCACCACGTCTTGTTCACATAAATGCACAAACCTCCACCTCTGGTCTTACCGGAGTCACCCGCTGTTCTGTCTGCTCGGAGGACGTAGCGCCCTGCTAGCTCGATAGCGTGGTCGGGTACCTCGCTGTTGAGCCAGGTTTCCGTGAAAACCATGATGTTACAGTCCATAATCCATTTGTGTGTGGTGATCCGCAGCCTCAGTTCTTCCATTTTGGTCGCCAGGGAACGAACATTGGCGAGGAAAAGGCTTGGTAGTGAGAGTCGATGTGGAGTTAGCTTGAGCCTAGCTCTCAGCCCACCTCGGCTACCACGCCTGTGTTTACGTTTCCAAGCCGGTCTGGGGTTACTTCCGGTTGGTGTAGCGGAGTTAGCTGGTCCCGCTGTTTTGGCAATCTCAGGTATTACGTTGATAAAGATGTCTGGAATGCAGGAACCGATGTCCAAAAGTTCTCGTCGGCTGTACGATATGTAAGCTAAACAGTTTTTAGCGAGAATACTTGAAATAAACAAGCAAATAACCACTAATTCGCAAACTCTGGAGAGACACCGAGCGTCACGATGCGTGCTCGCTGCCATCTTTATGTATGTATGTATTTTTCAACCATTATGGCCGCAGCAGCAACAGCGCGCAAACACGGCGCCATGCCTTGAATTATCAATGGTAAAACTTTAGTATAATAAGTAATTGGTCTCATTCCTCCACCATGTGTCTGTGCCAATACTGCAGAAGTCACATCTCCATTGTCTGCGACATACATGTGAAATGCCGCAGCCCCAATGCTGGACTATAACACAACAAGTACTTAATGTGTCGAAATGCCTGTTTCATTTCTTCCTTCCAAAGCACAATGTCGGGCGCGTCCTTCAGAGTCGCCTTTCTTAAAACAACATCATACACAGCATATTCTGCTAGCCAACTTCTGCAATAGTTCACCAAGCCTAGAAAAGACAACATAGCAGTCTTAGTCCTTGGCTTTTCAATGTCCTTGATGGCTTGAACTCTGTCTGGTGATAAAAAAAAACGGCATCCATTTTTTAATATATATGCCAGATAGCTGACGCTCTCTCTACAAAATTGCAGTTTAGAAAGTGATGCACGGTGTCCCCCATCCGCTAGATGCTTCAGCAGTGCAATTGAGTCGGTTGTGCACTTATCCTGAGTTTGAGAAGCAATCAAGATGTCATCAACATATTGGATCAGACACGAGGAGCATGGAACTCTTAATTTTGATAGATGTTCATTAACATGTTTACCATAAACTGTACTACTGTCCACAAAGCCCATGGGCATTCTTTTCCATATGTACTTTTGTTTAAGGAATGTGAATGCGAATAAATCTTGTGTATTTTCGTGGACAGGGATTGAGAAGTAGGCGGAGCTTAAATCAACAACTGTATATAACTTAAAATCAGCTGGCAAAGCTGTTAAAATCGAATTGGTGTCTGGTACAATTGGTGAAAGAGGAATCACAGCTTCATTAACCTTTCTCAAATCTTGTGTAAATCTATATTTGTTAGTTCCTGCTTTCAAAATAGGATTAATTGGTGAGTTATTCGGTGACGACTTCCTTGCAATGACGCCTTGCTGCAATAGACTTTCAATAAGTCCCTAATAAGTTTAATTCCCTCTTCCTTCTCTTTTGACAAAGGATATTGCTTAGTATAGACTGGGTATTTATTTGGATCAATCTTCACTTCACACGGTTTCACATTCATTAGCCCTACATGATTCTCATGCAATGCCCATAATGTTGACGGCACTTCGCTCAACTCACAGGGAGGGCGTAGTTCAACCTTGCTCTCCTTCCCTGTCTCTATCTTTGGTTTCTGATTATTCTGTAAATCCTTTATAAAGAAATGTGTTGGCTCAGTACCATACGACCGTACAAGAGAATTCTTATTTTTCTCTTCCTGTTCTGGCGGTAAAATCACATATTGATTGAAATCATTAATCAGAGCGCTAATATCGCTAAAGTCATTTCTAACTGCACAAACAAAAGTTTCAATATCATTTGAAATGCTCTTCCAAATTAACAACAATCCATATGGTGATATACTGCACATATCTGTACATACCTGTTTATACTGTTCATACGGCATTCCATATTTATATTTATTCTGCTATCTACCTTAATGTTACTGTTAATACATACAGTGGGGGAAATAATTATTTGATCCCCTGCTGATTTTGTTAGTTTGCCCGATTACAAAGAAATGAGCGGTCTATAATTTTTATGGTACTTTTATTTTAACAAATAGAGACAGAATATCAACAAAGAAGTCCAGAAAAAACACATTATATAAAGTTATAAATTCATTTGATCGAAGGAAATAAGTATTTGATCCCCAAGCAAAACATGACTTAGTACTTGGTGGAGAAACCCTTGCTGGCAAGCACAGAAGTCAGATGTTTCTTATAGTTGGTCACCAGGTTTGCACACATCTCAGGAGGGATTTTGGTCCACTCCTCTTTACAGATCCTCTCCAAATCCTGAAGGTTTCAAGGCTTTTGCTTGGCAACTCGAAGCTTCAGCTCCCTCCACAAATTGTCGATAGGATTAAGGTCTGGAGACTAGCTAGGCCACTCCATGACCTTAGTGTGCTTCTTCTTGAGCCACTCCTTTGTTGCCTTGGCTGTGTGTTTTGGGTCATTGTCATGCTGGAAGACCCATCCACAACCCATCCTCAGTGCTCTGGCTGAGGGAAGGAGGTTCTCGTCCAAGATCTTATGGTACATGGCCCCGTCCATTGGCCCCTCAATGCAGTGAAGTCGTCCTGTACCCTTAGCAGAGAAACAACCCCAAAGCATAATGTTTCCACCTCCGTGTTTGACGGTGGGGATGGTGTTCTTGGGATTGTAGCATTCAGCATTTCTCTCCCTCCAAACACGAAGAGTCGAATTTATGCCAAAGAGTTCAATTTTGGTCTCATCTGACCACATCACCTTCTCTCAAGCCTTCTCTGAATCATTTAGGTGTTCATTGGCAAACTTCAGATGGGCCTGTACATGTGCCTTCTTGAGCAGGGGGACCTTGCGGGCACTGCAGGATTTCAATCCGTTACGGTGTAGTGTGTTACCAATGGTTTTCTTCTCATGATCATCCTTACCCCACGAGGCAAGATCTTGCATGGAGCTCCAGGCCGAGGGCGATTGATGGTTATTTTGTATTTCTTCCATTTTCTAATAATTGCACCAACAGTTGTCTCCTTCTCACCAAGCTTCTTGCTGATGGTCTTGTAGCCCATTCCAGCCTTGTGCAGGTCTACAACTCTTACCCTGATGTCCTTTGAATGTTCTTTGGTCTTGCCCATGGTGGTGGAGAGGTTGGAATGGAAGAGATTGATTCTATTGACAGGTGTCTTTTATACCCATAACAAGCAGAGATTAGGAGTACTTTTCCTAAAGTGACAGGGCTAATCTGTGTGCCTCATGGGCATATAACCGGTCTGTATGAGCCAGAATTCTTGCTGGTTTGTAGGGGATCAAATACTTATTTCCTTCGATCATTATTTCCTGTATATACTGTTCATTGCACTTTCTGCTATTTTGCACTTCTGGTTAGACGCTAACTGCATTTCGTTGTCTCTGTACTTGTACTCTGCACAATGACAATAACGTTGAATCTAATCTAATCTAATCTAATCTAATCTAATAAACATATTCTGAGGAGTTTCCTGCATCTTCTCCTGATCAATCACTTTATCAGAAAAAGGCATATTTACAAATTTTAAATTCAACATCCTTGTTGCTGCTGCTGCACTGCAGGAAGCCAATCTCTTGATACCCTCTATTGTACAAATTTTCTGTACAAAATCCGTCTCTGTTAGTGTCATTATAATCTTGTAGGAATTCAGATTACTATTTGAAAATAATTGATATGCTCTACTCGATGGTATTTGGATTTCTATACCCTCCGGTGAACAGAAAATACTCGTATTCAATTTACTCAACAAATCCCTACCTAACAATGACAATGGTGTCGTTGAGCTAACTAGGAATGAATGTTGCATTTTAATATCATCTAAGTCAATTTGTAACGGAATAGACATAAGATCAGTACGCACAGATCCCCCAATTCCCATAGACTGTGTACATTTTGGTTACTCAAAGGACAATTTAAATCTTTCTGTCTCAGACATTTAGTTTCTGTCATGTCCGATTCAAACCGTCATAGTTTCCACAACAAATTTGTAGGAGTTTCTCTCATATTTTGTCAAGGTGCATAAGCTGGCTGTGCTGAATTCAATGCAGGAGGCATGTTATTTCTCCCCATCCGTGTCGCGTTCCAATTTCCCCTCTGCTGAGAATACCCCCTTCTCTCTAAATCTTGAAGTTTTACAGAGCAATCACGGACCCAATGCCCTTCTCTATTACAATAGAGGCACACATTAGGTGTCAGTCCCCTCCCTTGGTCATTTCCATTAAAATGTCCTCGTCTACGCTGATTTCCCATGTTAGGTACGAAGTAGGTGTTTCTATATTGAGGTATCGGCGCTTGATTCACAAACGGTGTATACTGTGGCAATTGTACCACTTCTGTTTTAGGTTTCTGAGTCACAAATAACCCCACGGCTTCTAATTCTCTTATTTTCTTCAGGAATTTCACTGGTTTCAATGAGTATACGGCGGATTCAGCATCCATCCCGTTTAAAAACATACGAATAAAAAACGTGTCTTCCGCGTCAGTTATTTCTAACTTTGCGTCTTCCTTCCAAGTCTTTTGAAATCGTGTTGCAAATTCAGACATTGCTTCATTTCATTTGCGTTTGCAATTTAAAACCTGCGCTCTATCGCATTCTTGGCTGGCGTGTTCCTGTAAGAACTCAAAGTCAAAGTCAAAGTCTGTTTATTTGCCATGCAATCAATTCACATCAATTGTTGGAATGGGTCTTTTTGCACACACCCCCCCCGAGACAACACACACGCACTGCACACCCCCCCTCCGAGACAACACACGTGCACACCCCCCCAGGGAGAACAGAGCGCTGGGCTCTGGGCACAGGGTCAGCCAAGTCAGCGCCCCTGGAGCAATTCGGGGTTAAGTGCCTTGCTCAAGGGCACAACGGCAGTGGTAGGGACCTGGATATGCTGCCAGCAACCCTCCAGTCACCAACTCACATCCAGATCCCTCCTGGAGCGGGGATCGAACCAGCAACCTTCCGATTGCTGGCCGGCCTCTTTAACCTCCAGGCTACCTGCCGCCCCTGTGAGCTGCTCAATATGCGTGTCCTTGTGATCCTTGCTAAGCCAAGGATATTTATTTTCCGGGTCTCTTCCCTCTTTTGGCCCATCGTTATCATAATCTAGTGTTTCACAAGATTCTATTAAAGTTGCCATTTTAATATTAGGCATGAGTGTACTGTGAGAAAACGTGTTCTTTATTTGAAGGAGAAGACAAACTACTTCTTACTTTTAGCTATTTATTTATATGTCAGAATTCCAAACTTGTACAAGGACCACTTTTGGAGAAGAAAATCACAGTCAGCAAGCTGTTAATCTGTAACCAACCCTCCAAAAATGGATACATTCAAAATGTCAAACAAAGCATTTTACACTAAACAAAATGATTGTGATTGGCTATTTGGTTGGGGAGGAGCCGCGGTTTAGACTTGGCTCTCCTCTCGTTGGTGTTTTAGGCTGGTCCCAGCCCCTGACACACGATCCGTTCCAGGTAGAGATATCGCCGGTCCGTTCCCTCTGGAGAATGAGTTGACCTGCTGAAGAAAACATATACCTACTCTGATTTGTCCTTTCCTAGACTAGTATTTTTCCATTACATCATTCTTGTGTTATGTGTGTGTTGCAACATCTATCTTGATGACCTGACCCTTACCTCTTCATGTATTAATCCAACGTACCATGGAACTAATGCTTGATTCATCTCTCATTTTTCCATCTCATTTCTCTCATCCATCATCTTCTATGCAGTGGTGTGCTGGGGAGGAAGCACTAAGAAGAGGGATGCCGGGCGACTGGACAGGCTGGTAAGGAAAGCTGGCTCTGTTGTGGGAGCTGAACTGGAGAGCATCACTTCAGTAACGGAAAAAAGAATGGACAATGAAGGTCATCCACTGTACCACACCATCATCCAACAGAAGAGCTTGATCAGCTGGAGACTACGAGCACTGACATGCAAAACTGACAGACTGAGTAAATCATTTGTCCCCAGAGCCATACAACTTTACAATATGTCAATCAAGGGCAAAGAGATGGACTTCTCTGCATAACCTCCACCCTCTGTATCACATCACTGTCCTGTACCTTACTGTTTCACCTCATTAATTACAATGTTTACTGGCTATGCTAGGCCTTATACACAACCCCTACCTCCCTCCACCAGCCTGGACTAAATGCACTTTAAAAATAGTCCATATTTATTTAGCCATATTTAGTATTTAGTTTTTAGTATTTAATGCTATAATTGCACTGTCCTATAATTGCACTGTCTTGCCTTACCTTTTTGCACCTCACCAATCATACTTGAACTATCTTGTACCACAGGGTCAGTCCCTTTCCTGTCACCCTTATCATACAGCCTCAGCACATCAATGTGGACTTGTCTGTTACTTAGTATTTAGTATATTTTTCTCAGTATCTTTATTCTTATCTGTCTATAGCGTTCATATAGACTTCCTGTTTACAATCCTGCTTATGTTGTATGTTGTATGTGTATGTTATGTGTGATGTCTCTATGTCTGTAAGCTACTTGGAACCTGAATTTCCCCTAGGGATAAATAAAGTTTCTATCTATCTATCTATCTATCATTTATCAACAGGCCATCACATTAGTCAATTTAACACACTGCAGTAATGTATTTTTATTATAGCAATAATAATTATAAAAATAATTTCTAACAGTAACAATAAATATAAAAATAATTTCTAACAGTACTCAGAATGTACCTCACATCTTTTCCACTCATACTCCCATGTAATAATGCTGTGCGCCACCAATTAATGAAACCTCGTGGGTTGAACAATGGTTTCGGTGCATCTTTTATAATTTGTGATAATTCACTCAATGTCAAAGGTTTGTCTAATACACGATCCTCTAAAACAAGTCGAGGTGCCATCAATATACCACCACTACGCTTTCTAAGCACTTCTCATTTTATCTATCTGTTCATCTGCTTGTTCATCCAGTATGGACATTATTACCTTGTAAATGTCCCACACTTCCTCGTCAGAAATATTAGATAACACGCCATTTATGTCTTTAGCATTTAGTAACACAGGATCTAATACGGTGTTTTTTATCTTTCTATTACTGTTGAAAAAAAATAGTTGTCATCTCACTTGTAATGTCATTATGATTAACATCAACTTCCTCTTTTTTTTTTTAACAAAGCAAATATCTTTCTATATTCACTCTCCGTGCTTTCTCGAATGTATTTCAATTGTTCATTGTTTATGTGTGTTCTATCCCCACTGTATTTTCTTTCTACAGTCTGAAAGTATTTGTTGCAATTGTATAGCCACAGTTCACTACATTCCTTACGCCACTTTCTAAGTTCAAAATGATCTGTTTTACTTTTGGGAAATATGTTAGTAGCACAGATCTTTGACGTTGGTATCTTATTCCTATTTCCATGCGATGTCTCTGTTTCTACAAATAGCCAATCATAGATATCATCATCATTAACATCTACGCTATACGCAGGCGGATCTAATGATGTTAGTTTTGGATATTTATTGCTGACACTTTGTTGGTTCAGTGTTAGCAATGATAGTGCAGAGGACCAAAGTGCGTTGAGATACTCAGACGGACAGTGTAAAGTCAAATCAAAGAATGTTTTAATAAGATAACTGGGCACGGCACACAAACAAACACTGTGGAAAAAGGGTAAAATAAAGGTGGAGAAAACCAAGCTCCGTTAACAAAAGTACGCACTTAACAAGTGGAATAACTTGAACTTAAGAAATACTAGTCTCGAACTAGGGCAACAGGGTAAATAACTGGAATCACAGAACCGCCGGGCAGACAGGGTACTCACAGACATACAGGGAGAATCTCTGACAAAGACATGGGGAACACAGAGGCTATATATAACAAACACGAGACAGAATACACAGGTGAAACGAATAATGATAGATTGGGAGGGCACTGGCCCCGTACCGCCAGAGGAGGGCACCAGAGTCACCAGACAGCAACCTCAGGCGTGACAGTTCAGCTGTCTGAATAGACATCTCTGATATGTTCGAATTTAGTATGGACCACCAGTCTGGACCATCTCTCAGCACCCCTCTGGTGAGTAGGGAGGGGCCTAGAGATGATGATCTGTTTTCCAGTGTTCAGCAGGATGGTTAAAAGAGCTTTAAAATCTGCTTTTAAAGGTTCTGACTGTCTTGCTTTGATGTCGTTGGTGCCCACGTGTATGATGATGTTGTTAACCTTGGTATAGCAGGCCAGGACGCTTGAGAGTTTGTGGTGGAGGTCACAGACCCTGGTACCAAGGAGACAGTGAACGTTGGAGGGGCCGCCAGATGAAGGGGGAATATACTGTAGATGTCTCTGACCATAGAGCTGCCAAAGACAAGGGTGGAGATGGTTGAGTCAGGGGGGAGAAGGGGGCGAAGGGGCACAGACTGTGTGGAGGGGCAAGGACGAGAGGCAGGGGGCTAAGGAGAAAAAGGCTGGATGGGGGGTTGAGGGGGTGCGGATTGGGTGGGGGGTCTGGGGGGAGCAGATTGACGAGGAGGTTTAGGGGGATGCGACGGGGGCACGGGGCGGGTGGCAGGGTGAGACACCGGAAGCTCCCTGTCTTGCAATTTTTAGTAATGGTGAAATTATGGGAAATCTACATGCTCCGTGGGCACGATCACAGCTGCAGTAGACCCCTTCCTCCAGGTTCCATGTGTAATTCACCCTCACCTACGTAAGTCACCCTAACCCTCACCTACGTAAGTCACCCTCACACTCACCTATGTAAATACCCCTCACCAATGTAAGTCACCCTCACCTACAGTACCAGTCAAAAGTTTGGACACACCTTGCCAAGAGTGTGCAAAGCTGTCATCAAAGCAAAAGGTGGCTACTTTGAAGAATCTAAAATATAAAACATATTCTGGTTTGTTTAACACTTTTTTGTTTACTACATAATTCCATATGTGTTCCTTCATAGTTTTGATGTCTTCAATATTAATCTACAATGTAGAAAAGAATAAAAATAAAGAAAAACCATTGAATGAGAAGGTGTGTCCAAACTTTTGACTGGTACTGTAAATCACCTTCAAACTCACCTACGTAAGTCATCCTCACCAACGTAAGTCACCCTAAACTACGTAAGTCACCCTCACCTAGGTAAGTCACCCTAACCTATGAAAGTCACCCAAACCTACGTAAGTCACGCTCACATTCACCTACGTAAGTCACCATCGCCTACATAAGTCACCCTCACCTACGTAAGTCAAACTCGCCAACGTAAGTCACCCTCACCCTCACCTACGTAAGTCACCCTCACCCTCAACTACATGACGTAAGTCACCCTCACCTACATAAATCACCCTCACCTACGTAAGTCACACTCAACTACGTAAGTCACCCTCACCCACGGAAGTCACACTCAACTACGTAAGTCACCCTCACCCTCACCTACGGAAGTCACACTCACCTACGTAAGTCACCCTCACCTACATAAGTCACCCTCACCCTGACCTACGTAAGTCACCCTCACCCTCACCTACGTAAGTCACACTCAACTACGTAAGTCACGCTCACACTCACCTTACGTAAGTCACCCTCACGTAGGATGATTTATGTAGTTGAGGGTGAGGGTGACTTATGTATATTAGGGTGACTTACGCAGGTGAGTGTGACTTATATAGGTAAGTCACCCTCACCTACGTAAGTCACCCTCACCTACGTAAGTCACAAGACTTACATTGCAGTGAGTGCATACATTTCAGTATATATGGTCCCAGCAGGAATCAAACCCACAACCTAAGCGTTGTTAGCGCCATGCTCTACCAACTGAGCCACAGAGGACTTACCATTTGAGCCACAGAGGACTCACTGCCCAAACAGACAGGAGAGACCTGGGGTGCACAGGCACTCTTTTCAGCAACGATCATGTGCGCTTGTGTAAGACGAAGCAAGAGGAAAAGCGCACTTCTAGAGAGAACCCAGAGAGAGAGATACAGCATACAGGACCAATGTTGATTTATAAAAATGGAGAGACAGGGAGGAGACAGGGACAGATTATAGTTGTCATCTCCAGTGTGTGTACGGAGGCCACAAAGTAAGGTTTCCAGTGATTGTCCTGGTCAGCTGGGGGAGTGTCCAAGATAGGGGATAGTACGAGGAGGTTGAGGTTGAGGGTGGGGGCTGTGTTTGGCTTGGATGTTTTCAGTAACTAAGGCCTCCATAACAGCTCGTTTCGACTCCAGAGTCTCGAAGTTAGCGCTGAGGCCCCCGATGCTCTGTATGTTAGCGCTGTAGTAACCAAGAACATACTCCCCTCCCAGGAGAGGGATCTCATCCTTATTCACAAACACCTGTACAACCTCATCGTTCTCTGACAGCTCGTCATCTTTTACCCAGACAAAGGTGGCATAGTCTGACTGGCACTTAAAGCCAACCTTGTAGAATCCTATCCAGTCCCAGGTGGAGGAGTGGAAGTCCTCCAGGATGGTGTCGGAGAGAATTGCATCCTGATCAGCACTCCACTGGCCCTCAGGACACAAACGCACCAACGGACTGTCACACTGCTTCCTCAGCTCCAGGTTGAAAGTTCATATGACAGGTTTGTGAAACGCCGTATGATTACCATATGGATAACGGTGGTTTCGGAGGGAGTGGTGGGGGAGAGCGAGAACAAAGGTACAGACACATCTTGCCGACAGGAAGGTGGATAAGTGTGAAATATTGAACGCCGATTGATCAATAAGAAAGTCTCCCCATTATTCTTTCTCTCTCGCCACCTCTCATGTAAGCACAAGCTCGCAGGTGGCACAAGCCTTTGTGGCGCCTACCATTTGTGGTTTCATCTCTATAAAACACAACCCTAAGAATCGCCTCTTCAGACTTGCGCTAAACAGACCCCCGGATTTACGCTGGGCTGCTGTTAGGCTCTTGTCTCTTGTTTGCAAGCAATAATAAATACCGGACTCAAATATTGTGGCTACTCAGGACTTTGTTTCTTGAATCTCACCTCCGAAGAGCTGAAGTACAGAGTGGTAAATCCTAGACATCCACCACAATACGCCATAGGATACGGTCTGTCCATGCAGGCCTCCTCTTCTTACCGCTGGTATTATAGGTCTCGGAGTTGCGGTCAAACTTGTAGGTGGGTTTGAACATAAGCGGCCCCTCCTCAAACTCCTGAAGAAAAGGTTCCTTCTTCCTCATCATCAGCAACTGGTCTCTTGGCAGGTTGAAGCGTCCGCTGTTGATGGATGAACGGAGGAAGTGCATACCGTGCATACAGAAGTTCAGATCACCAAACCAGAAGACCACCTTGTGGTCCAGGACATGTGGTGTGTTGTACATGTCAAAGTCTTGCATGTCCAGGATATGCTCAAACTCATCAACGCGCTGCAGGGCGTAGTTCATATGTGCCGCGAGGTGACAGTTCAGAAAACACACCATGTGACCATAAATGGAGAAGCGCACAGACACACCTCCTTTATTCCCCCAGTAGCCAAAGATGCCGGTGTGGGTATAGGTGTTCTGGATGTCTCTGATGAAGGGAACATGCACTTGCTTGGCAAACACCAGGAGCAACAAGTCCTGCATCCTCACAGAGGAGACCTTGACGTAGCCCCGGGGTGCCAGGGTGTCCGTGAGCAGATGGCTCCAGGAGTTCTCCACTATCAGGTTAGAGATGAACCTCACAGGAGTGGCATTGACCTCCTGCAGACCAATCACGTAGAGGTCTGTGGGGGGCTGGTTGTCCAGATGCAGCAGGGAAGTGACATCACAAGGAGGCTCAGCTGTCGCTACGTTCCATGTGACCATATGCAGCCTGCAGTTCTCCTTCCCTGCTCCTCCACCTCTGGACCTCTCTCACCCATGTAAGTCACCCTCAACTACATAAGTCACCCTCACCGACGTAAGTCACACTCGCCTACATAAGTCATCCTCACCTACGTAAGTCACACTTACCTCCATAAGTCACCCTCACCCTCGCCTACCTACGAAAGTCACCCTCACCTACGTAAGTCACCATCACACTCACCCCCGTAAGTCACACTCACCTACGTAAGTCACCCTTGCCTACGTAAGTCACCCTCACCTACGTAAGTCACACTCGCCTACATAAGTCACACTCGCCTACGTAAGTCACCCTCATCTACATAAGTCAACCTCACACTCAACGACGAAAGTCACCCTCACCCTCACCTACTTAAGTCACTCTCGCCTACGTAAGTCACTCTCACCTACGCAAGTCACTCTCACACTCACCTACGTAAGTCACCCTCATCGATGAAAGTCACCCTCACCTACGCAAGTCACCCATACACTCACCTATGTAAAGCACCCTCACCTAGATTCAAGATTCAAGATTCTTTATTTGTCACGTGCATACAAGTATACAGTGAAATGCAAAAGTGACAGTGCCACAGAATAGTGCAACAGAGTAGTGCAACAATAAGTTTTAAAATAGAATAAAATAAAATAGAAGTACTAAAAAATATAAACAGTATGAACAGTATAAACAGTATAAGCAGTATAAACAGCGGTGAAGCAATGTACGCAATGGAATGGCAATATACAATGGCAATGACAGGTTGACAGTACAGATAATTACAGTGGAGGATGAGTCTGCAATGGATGATTATGTGTGTGCATATGTGTTACGATGTCAATGAGTCTGTGAGTGACTTGAGGGGGGCACTGGTGGGGTCATCGTTGATGATCCTGATGACATGGGGAAAGAAACTCAGTCTTAGTCTCTCCATTCTTGCTGCATGACAGCGAAGGCGTTTGCCTGACCGCAGCAGCTGGAACAGTCCGTTTTTTGGGTGGTGAGGGTCCTTCATTATCCTGTAGGCTCTGGTCCTACACCTCCTGGTGTACAGGACATGGAGAGGGGGGGTTGGAGCTCCCATGGTCTTTTCTGCCAGGCGTACCACCCTTTGCAGAGCTCGCCTGTCCTGGGCCGTGCTGTTAATTATTATTATTAATTTATTTATTTTTATTAACAGGAGAGAACTTGGACAGGGGGTAGTGGGGGTGAAGAGGTTTCTAGGGTATGGGGTAGGGTTAGTACAGGGGAGGTAGTGGGGGTGAAGAGGTCTTTAGGAGGGACTGTTAAGATGTAGCCTGATGAGATGGGTTTTCAATCTACGGCGGAAGATCGGTAGTGACTCTGCAGTACTGACAGTAGTGGGAAGCTCATTCCACCAGCGGGGCGCCAGGACAGTGAAAAGCCGTGACCGAGTGGCGTGGCTGCTGCATCTACATAGAGGCGGCGGTGCCAGGCGGGCAGCCGAGGTGGAAGAGCGGAGTGATCGTGCAGGGGTTTGGGGGCTAACCATTGCTTGCAAGTAGAGAGGGGCTGTTCCCTTTGCCGCCCGGTAGGCGAGCACCAGGGTCTTGAATCTGATGTGAGCTGCTACCGGGAGCCAGTGGAGGGTGCGGAGGAGGGCGTGACATGGGAGAATTTGGGGAGATTGAACACCAGACGAGCGGCAGCGTTCTGGATGAGCTGCAGAGGTCTGATGGCGGAGGCAGGGAGTCCGGCCAAGAGTGCGTTGCAGTAGTCAAGGAGAGAGATTACAAGTGTTTGGACCAAAAGTTGTGCTGCTTCTCTGGTGAGGAATGGACGTATCCTTCTGATGTTGTAGAGGAAGAATCTACAGGAGCGTGCTGTCGCTGTGATGTTCGCCACACAGGATAAGTGGTTGTCAAGGATCACCCCAAGGTTCTTGGCTGTATGGGAGGAGGTCATAGTAGAGTTCTCTACTGTGATGGAGAAGTCTTGGAGAGGGCAGGCTTTCCCTGGGAGGAAGAGCAGCTCAGTCTTGTCGAGGTTGAGCTTGAGGTGGTGGGCTGACATCCAAGCAGAAATGTCTGCAAGACATGCCGAGACACGTGTTGCCACCTGTGAGTCAGAAGGGGGGAAAGAGAGAAAAAGTTGAGTGTCATCTGCGTATGCGTGGTTCAAGAAATTACAGAGGCGAGAGATTTTGTATAGAGAGAGAACAGTAAAGGCCCAAGGACAGAGCCCTGGGGGACCCCAGTGGTGAGGGCTCGTGGAGAGGATCGCTGTCCTCTCCACGAGCCCTCACCACTGGGGTCCCCCAGGGCTCTGTCCTTGGGCCTTTACTGTTCTCTCTCTATACACCTGGTAGGAGCGACCGGCCAGGTAGGATGCAAACCAGGAGAGTGCAGAGCCAGATATGCCCAATTCTGAGAGGGTGGAGAGAAGGATCGGGTGGTTTACTGTGTCGAATGTAGCGGACAGGTCCAGAAGAATGAGAACAGAGGACAGGGAGGAAGCTCGAGCAGAGTGGAGAGCCTCTGTGACAGTGAGGAGAGCAGTTTCAGTAGAGTGCCCAGCTTTAAAGCCGGATTGGTGAGGGTCAAGGAAGTTGTTCTGAAGGAGGTAGTGAGACAGTTGGTTAGAGACAGCACGTTCAAGGGTTTTAGATAAGAAGGAGAGAAGGGATACTGGTCTGTAGTTATGGACAGCAGACGGGTCAAGAGTTGGTTTCTTGAGAAGAGGCTTGACTCTGGCTGTCTTGAAGGCAGCAGGGACAGATCTTGTGGAAATTGATTAAGGTGGTAAGGAACGGAAGGTGGTGGTTGCAGGTGGTTGCCCGCTTGGATGTGACTAGTTTTAGAACATCATTAGGGGAGAGGGGGGAGAAATCTGATAAACCAGAGACTGGGTGTTGCACAGTGGTTTTGGGAGGAAAGGTAGCATTGTTGGTGAGAGGTAGAGGGAAGGAGCTGCTAATGTCATCAACCTTCTTTTCAAAGAAAGTGACAAAGTCATCGGCAGACAGAGAGGAGGGAGGAGGGTTGAGGAGTGAGGAAAATGTGGAGAACAGTTTCCTTGGGTCAGAGACAGAGGATTGAATTTTGGAATGGTAGTATAAAGCTTTAGCAGCTGATGTAGATGAGGTGTAGTTGAGGAGGACAGAGAGATAAGGGTCTAGATCAGGGGTGGGCAAACTTTTTGGCTCAGGGGCCACATTGACTTTTAAAATTTGACAGACGGGCCGGGCCAGCACCAGATGCATACATATCAAACATAAACATAAAAAAGGCATTACAGTGTTAATACTTACATTTACTTTTAGTGGGAACAGTGTTGTTGATCACCCTTTTTGACCAGTGCATCGAAGTCTGGTGTTAGTTTTGTTGTGGCAATTCTCAGAACAGATCTGAGGTGTTCATCACTCAACTGGGATCTGTGGGGTGCTTTGTTGGTGTTCATCACGCTAAAAGTCTGTTCACACACATACGTAGAGCCAAACAACATCCTCTGTGCCATCTTCTGGATGTTTGGAAATTTGGCTGCGCTTAATGAAGCATAAAACTCATCCAGTTTAAGAGAGTTGAACTTCTCCTTTAAGACGGTGTCACATTGGAGATCAATCAGTTCCAACTGCAACTCCTGTGGCGCCGTTTCAGGGTCTTGTGTGAAGGGACATGACACCAGCTGAAGTGACTTCCTGTATTTTTTCACATGTCGAGGGGCCTCTTTCAGTGTAGCCAGTGTGGGGAAATGAGCGAATGACTTGTTTGACATTTGCTTTGAGAATAAAGCTAGCTTGGTTTTGAAGGCTCTGACGTTTGTGTACATTTCATGCACAAACTAGTCTTTCCCTTGTAGCTTCACGATCAGCTCATTCATGTGTGTCAGTATATCCACAGCAAAAGCTAAATCACAAAGCCAATCTGTGTCACTCAGCTCAGGAAAATCGTCAGCTTTCTCAAGTAGCTCCAAAAATGAGATAATCTCCTGTTTGAGCTCCCACACTCATACTTTCCCCAAACTTAACCAGCGGACATTAGAGTGGTAAAGCAAGTCCTGGTGATCAGCGTCAGTTTCTTCAAGAAACATAATAAACTGACGATGCTGAAGTCCCCTCGCTTGAATAAAGTTAACGAGTTTTACAACTGGCTTCACTACGTGGTCAAGCTGCAATACGGATTTACACAGTGCTTCCTGGTGGATTATGCAGTGTAGGAAAATTACCTCCTGCTCAGGGTTGTCCTCTTTCACCCTCTCCTGGATTCTTTTGAGCAGCCCGACGTTTTTTCCAGTCAGATTTGGCGATCCATCTGTGGTAACGTTGGCGAGTGTACTCCAAGGTAGCTTGTGCCTCTTGATGACCCCCAACACGCTGTCATACAAGTCCTCTCCCCGCGTTTTCCCCCTCAGGGATTCCATGGCCAAAAACTCCTCCGTTATCTCAAATTTGTCATTAATCCCTCTGATAAAAATTACAAGCTGAGCGGTGTCCTTTATGTCATTACTTTCGTCCAGTGCCAAGGAATATAATGTAAATGACTCCGCTTTTTTGTTTAGCTTGCTAGCTAAGTCTTCGTCAATTAGCTCAACACGGCGAGTCACTGTCTTGCGTGACAAGCTAATTTTTTTAAATTTGTTCTTGCTCTCAGGACACAAGATACCTGCTGTCTCTACCATGCACTCTTTGAGAAACTCCCCTTCTGAGAAAGGCTTGCTGGTCTTTGCTAATTTGAATGCCAGCAAATGACTTGCCTTCGTGCTTGATTCTTGGATGACAGTTTGTCGGATAAAGGTGTTTTGCTGAGCCTGCAAACTAGCTGCCAACCTCAAAGCGGTAGCTGTCCGTTCTTGCGTTGACTGGTTGTTAGCGTAATTAGCATGTTTGGTGGAAAAGTGACGGCTGATGTTGTATTCCTTTAAAACCGCAATGGTTTCTTGGCAAATAAGACATACAGCCTTTGACCGGACTTCAGTAAAAAAGTATTTAGTTGCCCATTCCTTATTAAACACTCGGCACTCACTGTCGACTTTTCTTTTCTTTGGCCCACTCATTGTTGCAGATGGGTTCAGAACAGTAGCAGAGTAATAACAGAGAGTAGCCCGGGCTCCGCAAAATCAAGTCAATGTATCACTGCCCCTTAGTGCGCCACCTGGTGGAACGCCAGGCATTACAGGACAAGGTCAAATGAATGCAGTTTAGTAATTTAATTAATATTCAACCCTCAAATCTGTACCAATCTTCGGCGGGCCGGATTAAAAAGACAAACGGGCCGGATGTGGCCCGTGGGCCGTAGTTTGCCCACCCCTGGTCTAGATCATCAGGAAGGCTAGATTTTCTCCATTTCCTCTCAGCTGCCCGGAGCCCTATTCTACAAGCTTGCAGGGTTTCAGACAGCCAGGGAACGCGTGGAGTGGATGGTGCCGGCCTTGAGATCTGTGGACAGAGAGAGTCGAAGGATGAGGAAAGAGAGGACAGGAAGGTGGAGGAAGCTGCATCAGTGGATAGAAGAGAGAAGGATTCAACAGAGGGTAGGGTGGATAAGACAGAGGAAGAGAGAGCGGTGAGTGAGAGGGTGCGCAGGTTGCGACGAGAGGATACAGTGTGGGTAGAGACTGGCTGGGAGGGTGAGCCTTTGAGAGGGAGGGAGAAGGATACAAAATGATGATCAGAAACCGGAAGAGGGGTAACAGTGAGGTTTGAGGTATGGGAGGATCTTGTGAAGACAAGGTCGAGCTGATTGCCCGCCTTATGAGTGGGAGGAGAGTGGGACAGGGTAAGGCCGAAGGAGGAGAGAAGGTCAAGTGCTCCAGACGAGTGAAGCTTCTCCGACTGGATGTTGAAGTCACCCAGTATTGTGAGCGGTGTGCCGTCCTCAAGGAAGAAGCTGAGAAGGACATCCATCTCATCTAAGAAGTGGCCAAGCTAACCTGGTGGACGATAGATAACAACAATGTGAAGTTTGACAAGGGAGGTGACAGAAACAGCATGGAATTCGAAGGTGGATATGGACAGGTGTGACAGGGGAAGGACATTATGTGACCACTTAGGCGAGATGAGGAGTCCTGTTCCTCCTCCTCGACCAGAGAGTCTGGGGGAATGAGAAAAGGAGTAGGCATCAGAGAGGGCTGCCGGAGTAGCTGTGTTTTCTGGTGTAATCCATGTCTCTGTGAGAGCAAGGAAGTGGAGGGACATGAAGCAGGCATAGGCTGAGATAGCCTCTGCTTTCCGAACCGCTGATTGGCAGTTCCAAAGTCCTCCCGTGACAGTGAGGTCGTGGTCAGTTGAGCATGGTGGGTAGATTAGATTGGAAGGGTTGTGAGTGGAGGTGTAGCGTCGATGTGTCCTCCTGATGGATGAAATAACAGGAATGGGGAGAAAGCACATTGTGATTTTTTGCCGGTATAGAGGGAGAGGGTTAGTGGGAAATATAGGATATAGGCAGGCTCAATACACTCAGGGTAATGAAAGAATTATCAAAATACAATAAAAATACTTAGTAGTATGGCCTTCCTCTCAGGCCTTCCTCGATGGAGTCCACAGATAGACTCCTTCGTCTTCGTGTCAGGAGGCTGTCGCTCTGCGATCGTCACGATATAAATGTAGATTCTGTGATTGCTGATGACAAGCAGGGTAGCAGCCCCTCCCACTTGACGATCAGTTAACGACTAGACCACTCACTCAATCCCAAGTGTATTAGTCCTGGTCCAGGGTGAGCAGGAGTTAAATACCTGGCAGGATAGTGTTTAGGCCCTCCCACTGGAGATTGATAGCACTTCACAGCAATTGACTTCAAACAGATGGCTTCCACCCTCACCTACGTAAATCACCCTCACCGACGTAAGTCATCGTCACACTCACCTACGGAAGTCACACTCAACTATGTAAGTCACCCTCACCTACATAAGTCACCCTCACCCTGACCTACGTAAGTCACCCTCACCCTCACCTACAGTGGGGGAAATAATTATTTGATCCCCTGCTGATTTTGTTATTTTGCCCGATTACAAAGAAATGGGCGGTCTATAATTTTTAGGGTACTTTTATTTTAACAAATAGAGACAGAATATCAACAAAGAAGTCCAGAAAAAACACATTATATAAAGTTATAAATTCATTTGCATTTGATCGAAGGAAATAAGTATTTGATCCCCTACAAACCAGCAAGAATTCTGGCTCATACAGACCGGTTATATGCCCATGAGGCACACAGATTAGTCCTGTCACTTTAGGAAAAGTACTCCTAATCTCTGCTTGTTATGGGTATAAAAGACACCTGTCAATAGAATCAATCTCTTCCATTCCAACCTCTCCACCACCATGGGCAAGGCCAAAGAACATTCAAAGGACATCAGGGTAAGAGTTGTAGACCTGCACAAGGCTGGAATGGGCTACAAGACCATCAGCAAGAAGCTTGGTGAGAAGGAGACAACTGTTGGTGCAATTATTAGAAAATGGAAGAAATACAAAATAACCATCAATCGCCCTCGGCCTGGAGCTCCATGCAAGATCTTGCCTCGTGGGGTAAAGATGATCATGAGAAGGGTGAGGGATCAGCCCAGAACTACACGGGAGGAGCTCGGTAATGATCTCAAGGCAGCTGGGACCACAGTCACCAAGAAAACCATTGGTAACACACTACACCGTAACGGATTGAAATTCTGCAGTGCCCGCAAGGTCCCCCTGCTCAAGAAGGCACATGTACAGGCCCATCTGAAGTTTGCCAATGAACACCTAAATGATTCAGAGAAGGCTTGGGAGAAGGTGATGTGGTCAGATGAGACCAAAATTGAACTCTTTGGCATAAATTCGACTCTTCGTGTTTGGAGGGAGAGAAATGCTGAATGCTACAATCCCAAGAACACCATCCCCACCGTCAAACACGGAGGTGGAAACATTATGCTTTGGGGTTGTTTCTCTGCTAAGGGTACAGGACGACTTCACTGCATTGAGGGGCCAATGGACGGGGCCATGTACCGTAAGATCTTGGACGAGAACCTCCTTCCCTCAGCCAGAGCACTGAGGATGGGTCGTGGATGGGTCTTCCAGCATGACAATGACCCAAAACATACAGCCAAGGCAACAAAGGAGTGGCTCAAGAAGAAGCACACTAAGGTCATGGAGTGACCTAGCTAGTCTCCAGACCTTAATCCTATCGAAAATTTGTGGAGGGAGCTGAAGCTTCGAGTTGCCAAGCAAAAGCCTTGAAATCTTTAGGATTTGGAAAGGATCTGTAAAGAGGAGTGGACCAAAATCCCTCCTGAGATGTGTGCAAACCTGGTGACCAACTATAAGAAACGTCTGACTTCTGTGCTTGCCAGCAAGGGTTTCTCCACCAAGTACTAAGTCATGTTTTGCTTGGGGATCAAATACTTATTTCCTTCGATCAAATGCAAATGAATTTATAACTTTATATAATGTGTTTTTTCTGGACTTCTTTGTTGATATTCTGTCTCTATTTGTTAAACTAAAAGTACCATAAAAATTATAGACCGCTCATTTCTTTGTAATCGGGCAAACTAACAAAATCAGCAGGGGATCAAATAATTATTTTCCCCACTGTATATGTTACTTTGAAACTGTTTGGTTATTTTGTTGACACTCTATTCTCATTCTTCCAATGTGCATTAATGTGAGGTTGTGCGCTAGATAAAGGTTCTGTTAATACAGCACAACATAATCGTGACCAGGTTCTCCCATTTAATGTCTAATGTTCACATGCATCGTTAAAGAGACGTAGAGTGAGTAAGGGTTCAGCTATTGGCCTGAGCGTAAACTCCTCCAATCCGATTTATCTTAACTTGAGGGCATGGTAAAATAACATTTTGGGTATTCTTAATGGAATCTAGGATCTGATATGATCGATTGTCTGTCACACAGGGATGAGCAAAGCATTGTAAATCATCATTAACCATGAAACATCTGTTGGAGTCAGATACAACGTAATGTTAACTTGTGTTAGTTGGTCACGTGACCACTAGTGGAGAGTCCGCTGTATCATGTCCATCACTGAAGATGTACTGGGGAATAAATATGTGTTTTTATTCTTAACCCATCCAGTCCTTTCTCTATTCTTCAGTGTTTTTATCACAATTCTTCAGAAGTACACACACAGGAAGTTGTAATAACAGATCCTGGTTTCCTGTCACATTGACAACCTGGAGGAGGAGAGAGGAGCCTATCAATAACACACAGACACACACATTTGCCCATTCTAAATGCTCTTGCAGTAAAACTAGTGTGATGTTCCTCAGTGTGCATAGGGAATGGCTAGTGGACTAGCGTACCGTCTGATAGGTGATGACCAGCTGGACCACAAGAAGGGCGTAGAACACAGCGATGGTGGCGATGTTCCTGAGGAGAGAGAAAAGACCTCCATCAATGCAGACCTCCATCAACCCAGACCTCAACACTCATATGTTTCACTGGATATTCCAAACATGCACACACGCACAACAAGGATATCAACAAGTAGCTCCACTACATGAGAAACAATTGATCACTACTTTGAAATGTTTCCCCAAAAGCTTAATTTCTAGCACTAAGGCTTATTGTGGCTGATGAATGAAAAGAAAAAACAGAGAGAAACAAAGTCACTCACCAGAAGTCGATCTGGTACTTTTTACTCAGAACCCTTTTGTCCTTCCGTGACAGGTCCGACACACACAGGTACTTCTGCATTGGGCAGGAGACGGGTGTCAGAACCAGATGATACAGACCAGGGTGATCATCAGAGGAGGCTGATGGAGGTAGAAATCGGAGGATGGGCTCATTGTAATGCATAAAACGGAATAAGGAATGGTATCAAACGAACACGTGTTTAATTCCATTCCATGCATTACAATGAGCCCATCCATTTACCTCCACCAGCCTCCACTGGTGATAATGACCTTAAAATAGAGGCTTGACATAAGGGGAATGGGGCAGCAGACCTTGGTGCGGATGATGTTCTTGTCTGAGTAGATGTCCGCCAGCGTGTCGTTGTCATCTTCCTCCACGGAGCTCAGAGACTCATGGTGACTACGCCCGACGGTCTCTAAAGAACGCTCTGACAGAGGAGAGGGGGAGAGAGAGAGAGGGGGAAGGGAGGGAGAGGGAAAACAGTACGTTAATACTTTGGCTTGACTGTAAACATGTGACTGAGGATTACATTTCTCATTGTGATGGTTTTATTAAATTTTTTGGATGGAATTCAGAACATTTTGAGGGAAATATTGTTCAGATTGTTCTTGCGTTGATTTTGGCCAATGATGTCTAGTAATGATCATACAATTTGTCATCAACATTTTCACTCACATTCCCTTCATGTCTCTCCCCATAAACAGTAAAAATGTGATTTTGGGCACAATGATCAATGCACTGTTTCCTTACAGTTTCAAGGGAGGCTGATGGAGGTAGAAATCGGAGGACCGGCTCATTGTAATGCATGCAATGGAATAAGGATACCATCAAGAAGATATTCTGAATGGATCTGATTGGTTGACTGATCGATCGTGGGAAGTGTGTCACCAATGTGGATGGCCAGGTGGTGTGAGATGATTGGTCTGTGAAGGGGGAGCTATTCTGCCCCCCTTCCTTGAGATCCCTTCACCCGATGGGACAAATGGCTGTGAGCTCTTTGGGATGTTTTATGAAAGGTGTCAAAGCTGTGATGTCATCAGTATAGAAGTGATAGGATGAATTATGTTTGGTCTCCTTGCAAACAGTTCCTTATTTAAATACTTCAGTCTATAAAACAGAGGTAAAAGGACAGATTCATGGTCTTTGTTCTGGTGTTTGGTTCTCGTCATGAGCTGCGAGTAGTATTGTAAGAGTGACCTGTGGTCATCTCTCTCCCTCCCTCCCTCTATCTATCATTTACCTTTACCATAGAGGGTAGAATGTAACATTTTCCTATGAAGTATTTGCCTTGTAATAATTGTATAAGTATACAGTATTATTAAAGCCTCATTTGATTCATTCTATTTGACAATTCTTGCACTAATTCAGGACAAACTCAACAATTATTTGCACATAGTGATAATTACATTACTTGGAGTCAGATTATTAATATTAGATATGCTTTGCTATTAAAATAAAGCCAAATTTCCTTGCCAAACTTTCACATGGAACTGCCATCTTAAATAAGGCCTACATCTGCATTTGATAACTTCCTGTACTGATGAACAAAAACAGACGAACCAATGAGAGACAAGGGCATTGCATGGCCCACCAATCAGGGGCCAGTGTGGTGAAACGCTGTGGTACAACCCCATGATCACACATATGCTGCAATAATTATTTTGTACCAGCGTGTGCGTCTGCCTGTCTGTGTGCGTGTGTGACGCTGTATGTGCGTGCGTGATGCATTGTGACTCCAGTGTGCTGGCTACATCTGTATGATGTGGTCTAGGTGTTTCATACCCATATATCCGTAGTTGGCGTCTGCTGATGCTATGCTGTCTGTGATGGGAGGAGAGAGAGATAGAACCAGAGACACAATACAATACTTAATTACACTGGTCAATGTCAATGTGGTGCGTTTACACACACACTTTGGTGAGATCAGTGGAGATAGAAATCGGAGGACGGACTTATTGTAATGGAACGCATTGGAATGTATTACATGTAATGTATTACAATGAGCCCGTCCTCCGATTTCTACCTCCACCAGCCTCCTACACACAAGACAGACCAGACACTAAAACACTAGGTCACTCGCACACTCATGCACACAGATCAAAACATTGTTGTTCACTCTCGTAAGGCAAATGTACACGTGTATACACACACACACACTCACTCACTCACTGAAGGAGCCATATTCATAGGGGGAGGTTGGTGTCAGGCCCTTTCCTGTGGTAACAAAGGAACAGATGTCACACAAACACATACACACACACACACACACACAGAACAACATGTATACATGCACCTGCAACACCAGTTGGTAGTCTACACCCTTCCACAAGTAGACGCAGGGACACGCACGTTTGATACCATTCCTCATTCCATTCCATGCATTACAATGAGCCTGTCCTCCGATGTCTACCTCCACCAGCCTCCCCTCTATATCCCTCATCATGTGAAAAGTGCTAGTTGTTGTTTCCATACTCAGTATGCTTACCAAGATACAATAACGTAACAACACATGCTATGAAGGTCCAGAGTCAAAATAGTATTTTTTCCCCGCCCATTTCAAACACTTGAGGTGCAATTGATTTAGCTAACTGGGACGATACAGACCCAATGGAAGGGCAAACCAGAGAAGGGCACACCCTTGCTGAACAAGTTTAACCCAGCACATTTCAAAAGTGATTGGAGGAAAAGCAATACTATTTTGAGCCTGGTGTGATAGATGAATGGTGAAGTGAGACTGTGAGAACAGTCACGATTCCAACTCCATTCTTACCCAGGAGAGAGGCTGACAGAGACGACAGCATGGCGGAAGAGAGCGAAAGAGAGATTCAATACAGAAAGACGAGGAATACAAACAAATATTGATATTGAAAATAGAACCATAACTCAGAATTTTGAATAAGCTTCATCGATCTGATTTGAAATCTTATCTTTAAATCTACAGGGGTTACAGAGATAATGGTCTCCCTTGAAAACACCCCTCTAAAAATCCTCATTGTTGACAATGGAGTGAGCAATTGTAGTTGGTTGCTTGGATACCTGTTTCTGCGGGTGACATGGCAGCAGGGTTCAGAAACTCATCCCTCCTACACATTCTGAAGAAAAGAGGGAGAGAGAGAGAGAGAGAGCGTGAGTGAGAGGGGGGAGAGAGAGAGGGCGAGACTTGAGATGCAAAGCAATGTCCTTGAAGGAATCTATGGCCTAAACAGAAGAACTACAGTGCCCTCAAATCAAACAATTACTATGGGGTCAAAGTACAGATTCTCAGCTTTTATTCAATGTTTTATTTTTTCAGATTGGCCTCACCATTTAGAAATGACAAGCCTTTTATACATAGTCCCCTATTTTAGGGTTCCAAGAGTATTGGAAAACTGACAGGTGTTTCTGGTTAGTCAAGTGTGTTCCATCACATAATTTGTGCAGGCATAAGAGATCTGTCAATGTCTAGTATTGATTCTCGGCTTTGCGTTTGCTTTTGGAGCGATTGGTGTCTGACCAAAGAGACGTCAATGAAAGTCAAGGAAGCCATTATGAGGCTGGCATAAGCTTTTTTTTTTTTTTTTTTAATAATAAGCTTTTATTTATATAGCACCTTTCATACATAAGAATGCAGCTCAAAGTGCTGTACAATACTGCGCAAAAGAAAAAGGAACAGATTAAAAAACGAGAACAACCAAAACATCAGCAAAGTGCTGTACAATACAGCAGATTAAAAACAAAAACAAATATAACATAATTAACCAAAACAATAAAAGCAGCATCACTCAATCTAGTTGCATAGATAGTTGATCAAAACAATAAAATCAGCAGAGATAACAGCATAGATAAATGCTAATTGAAAGCTAAATTGAAGAGATACTGTAGGTTTTTAACTGGCGCTTAAAGATGTTTTCTGAGCGTGCTTCCCTGATTTCTAGAGGTACCATATTCCACAATTTAGGGGCATAGTTAATAAATGCCGCATCACCAACTTTCTTTTGGGTTTTGATAGTAACCTTCAATAAGCCAGCAGCAGAAGACCTGAGTGCTCGAGGGCGTATAGGTTGTCAGCGAATCAGTAAGGTAGGATGGTCGCAGCCCATTTAGTGCTTTAAATACGAGTAGAAGGACTTTGTCAGTTTTTGTCAGTCGCCTAGCAGCAGAGTTTTGAATTAGTTGGAGCCTGTCTAGAGACTTCTTGGGGAGGCCAGTAAAAAGTGCATTACAGTAGTCAAGTTGACATGAAATAAAAGCATGAATCAATTTTTCAGCATCCCGCTGAGTTAAAAAACGGCCGCACCTTGGCAATGTTTCTCAGATGAAAGAAGGCCGTCTTGGTCACCTTGCTAATGTGGGAATTAAAACTCAGATCAGAGTCTAAGATAACGCCAAGACTTGTAACCTCTGATTTAATCAAGGGAGTTAGATTCCCAAGGCTGTTTAAAAGCATAGCCAGTTTGTCTTTGGGGCCAAGTAAGAGGATTTCAGTTGTCCTCATTTAGCTATAAAAAGTTATTGTTCATCCATTTATTGACAGACAGTTAGTGAGGGGGCAAATAGCATTAGTATGATTTGGTTCAACAGAGATGTATAATTGAGTATCATCCGCATAGCTATGGAAGTTTACATTGTGTGCTCTGATAATATCGCCAAGTGGTAGCATATACAGTGAGAATATTAAGGGACCAAGGCAACTTCCTTGTGCACCAAAACGTATATCATACTCATCCGATACATGATCTCCAAGACTGACATAGAATTTTCTCCCTGTAATATATGTACGGAACCAGCTTAGGATGCGATCAGAGAGACCAACCCAGTTTTGAAGACGACTGATGAGGATTCTCGTGATCAATCGTGTCGAATGCTGCACTTAAATCCAAGAGAACAAGAACAGAGACCTTATTAGCATCAGTGTTTAGTCTGAGATCACTGAGAATTTTAGTGAGAGCAGTCTCTGTGCTATGATTAGACCTGACTGAAACTTTTCCAGAATCTTGTTTTCCCTTAAAGAATGCAGTGGGGACAGGGTGGTCAAGACAAGACGTGGATGAGTTGCTCTCGGCTACAGTCTTGTAAAGTTCTGCTGCAGAAATGCTCGTGAATTTATCCATTGTCACATGCTTATTACACGTTTTATTATAAGGGTCACGGAGTGTCAATAATCCCACCCCTAATGGTTATGATTTTATCGTTGAAGAATTTGGCAAACTCCTCACATTTCGAAGCAGAGGCTTGTGAGAGAAAGTCAGTAGAAGGGGCAGGATTTAGCAGCTGGTTAATAACAACAATATTCTACAGTTGCCAGCATTGTCACTAATCATCTTAGAGGAATGTGTTTTTCTTGCTGCGCGTACTGCCTTATTATAGTCAGCTATTCCTTATAAATGCCACAGTGAACCTGTAATTTGCTTTTTCTCCACTGCCTTTCCGCCAACCTGCACCTTCAGTTAAGCTCTTTAACAGAGTTTAACCATGGAGATGCTTTCTCACGTGACCTCTTTTTAACCTTTAGTGGAGCCACACTGTTTAGAGCACTAGACATGATATTGTTAAAGGCGTCTACCATTTCATGAAGCGAATAGGTTTGAATACATGGATTAAAATAACTTGTATGTATGTATGTACAGTATGTATCTGTGAATTTATGTTCCGCCGAATCATCTAGAAATCGCTTTCGCACTATAACTTCCTTTGTTTTCCTTGAGTCAAAGTAGTATAAAAAAACACGCAGAAATGGTCAGAGATAGGGATGTTAGATACTAAAAGATTTACGATGTGCAGCCCTCGTGACAGCATCAAACCTAGTGAGTGACATGTTGATTTCGCTCAAAGCTGTCAAGTAAGCCTGAGAATTCAATAGTTTTGGTATGACTTTTTTTTGTTTATATGAATGTTAAAATCTCCATTTAAAATGATCCTGTCATATCTAGTGATAGCAATAGATACTAGTTCAGTGAAAACCAATAAAAATAGTGGTAGTTGCTTTGGTGGCCTATATAGAGTAATGATAAGTACCTCTTTTGTCATGTCTAACTGACTGAAAGAAATTGTAATTTGGAGGGCATGTCTCAACTAAAGTTGCTACACCATCGATGGTAAGCCAGGTCTGTGGAAGTCTAGGATTTACCACTCTGTACTTTAGCTCTTCGGAGGTAAGAATCAAGAAACAAGTCCTGAGTAGCCACAATATCTGAGTCCGGTATTTATTGCTTGCAAACAAGAGACAAGAGTGTAACAGCAGCCCAGCGTAGAACCGGGGGTCCGTTCAGCACAAGTCTAAAGAGACAATGATCAGGTTCATCTTTTATACAGTTTAAACATAATACAGGCGCCGCCAAGGCTATCGGCTGATGGGCTTGTGCTTACGTGAGAAAGGGCGGGAGAGAATGAACAATGGTGAGACTCTCTTACTGATCAATCAGCGCTTTCTTACTGCTTAATCGCTGTTCAACATTTCACACCTATCGGCAGGATGCGCCTGTCACCCCATTATTGCTCTCTCTGACCACTCCCTCAGAGATCACCGCTGTTCATATGGTAAATCATACAGTGCTTCTCAGAACAATGGCTATAGAACCCTAGAGGTGTGGCAAGAGAAAATGTAATCACAGTAATTACACAAGTTCATCAGTCATATGAAAGTGTATAACCTGAAAATAGTTCTATGAATGTATTTTCCATAACAGGTCTCAGTTAAAAACATAAAATGCTTTTTCTCAGATATGAAATCATTAATAAAAAAAAACTCTTATTTGTTAGAGATCTGACATTTAGCAAAGCCATATTGATTGTGTCAGATTCAGTGATTTTGCTTGATGTCAGGTGAGTGTTAACTGTCTCTATAGTGATAACATTGTTCTGATTTCTGGCCTGCACTGGCTGGATTTTAAGATCTTCACGTCTGACTGGGGGAAGGGGGGGGGGGTACGCCGTGGTGGGGACATAAGGAGTTGGGCAGTGATTAGCCTTGCCTTGGTGACTAGCTGCCGGGGGGGGGGTCATGGATTTAACCCATTTACTCCTAAAACGCCTGCTAAAAACGGCTCTCAAAACCTATGGTATTCTAGGATAAATGTCCTTATCTCCTGAGGGTTTTCCGAAAAAATACTAAGAATTGTCAACGTCTACCAAAACCTTAATATCTAAGCCTCTGTAGCACATAGAAACATGAAATAAATTAGTAGTGCATGCTGACGACAGCCAGGAGTTTAGGCTCAAGAGCCTAGAGAAACATTCACCTCCTTTTCCCAGAGTTGGTATTGGGCCAGAGATAAACACTTTTTTGGGGCAGTTTGCTTGCTGAATTTAGCAGTTTGGTGAAATGCTCCTTTCATAGCTCAGAGCCATATTCTTTTCTAGCAGATATGTCATTTGTTCCAACATGTAAGATGACAGTTTTAGCACTCTGGTGGCTCTGTAGTGTTTCAGGCAGTTTATCAATTGTTTCACGTATCGTAGCACTGGGAATGCAGAGGGTTTTCATCATCCTACTTTTGATGTCTTTTATTGTGAGATCACCCACTAGGAGCAGGCTTGATGGCTGGGCTGGGTTGGCCTGTGTGGGCTTTGCATTAGCCTTGGTCAAGCTAGCATTAGCATTAGTTCTGGGCCCGTATCTCTAAAGAATTTTTGTGCAAAAAGTGGCTCCTAGCGGCCAAATTCTAAGAAAATTCTCAGAGGCATGACGTTTTCTTAGAATTTCCCCTAAAAGTGACACGAAAATCCCAGTTAATATAAAAGCTATTCCTCAAGAGTCCTAGCGCTTAAAAGGGCTCCTAAGGCGAGATCTGCTAAGAGCAGGGAAGAGGACTTTTAGTGGCTTAGGAGTTACCCTAAGCAGCTGCACAAAATGGCCAACAGAGGAGTCAGGAGAGATGTCCTGCAAACACTGGATGACAGGGAATTATTGAGACGCTACAGATTGGATCGTGCAGGAATCATGTTTGTGGTGGATCTCCTTAGAGATGCAATTACTTCACCAACTCGACGCCACAACGCTATTACACCGGAGAAGAAAGTAATCACAACCCTGAGGTATTTGGCAACAGGGAAAATGCAACAATGCAGCAGTGATGACTTCGGTCTGTCCCAATCCTCCGTCAGCAGAGTCATCACCCAAACACTGACAGCTTTGTCACAACCTAATATTGTGACACAATTTGTTTCATTCCCGCTGGATGCCCGCACTTTACACACACATAAAAGGGCATTTATGGACATTGCAGGATTCCCTGGCGTTGTGGGTGTAATTGATGGAACACATGTGAGAATAATTGCGCCATCAGAGGACGAGGCTGTCTTTGTTAACAGGAAGAATTTCCACAGCATCAATGTGCAAATAGTGTTCAATGCGGCCTGGAAGATTTTGGACATTGTGGCTAAATGGCCAGGCTCCACACATGATGCGAGAATGCTCTCCGAGAGTGGCATCAGACAGCTTTTTGAGAGACGCTATGTGCCAGCTAATTGCCACTTGTTAGGGGACAGTGGCTATCCATGCAAACCATGGCTCCTTACACCTTACCTCCAGCCACGCCAAGGGCCCCAACTAAACTATAACAGGTAAGCCAAACAATACAAAAATCATGGAAATGAAATGCAAGCAATATGTTAGAGCATCCAAGTAGTGCAATATTTCCATCAAATAATTAAAGGTCTGTATTCTATTGTAGGGCCCACAAGACAACAAGAGCGGTGGTGGAGCGTGGCATAGGCCAGCTTAAGAGGCGCTTTCATGTTCTCCACGGAGAGGTGCGGCTGAGGCCTGAAAAAGTCAGCAAAGTCATCATAGCCTGTGCAATATTACACAATATTTGCAAGGTTAGACAGATTGCAGAACCTCTGGAGGATGGCGATGAGGATGAGGATGGAGACAACGATGAGGATGGTGGTGAAGAAGATATTCACATTCCACAGGGGAACCTAGCCCAGAGTGGACTGCCTTACAGGGCAAACTTCACAAATTTACATTTCAGGCAAGCTGTAGCCCCATGTCATTTGAGAACTTGTGATGGTATTAAGAACTACCACAGTTTTACTGCACATCACCTGCAATTGTTAAATGCAAGACACAGAACACAATCTCGAAATGGTTTATTTTTTAGGTGTTCAATTTTAAGGCGGTAGTACTCCTCCTGAAGGGAAAGGACTTTTTTTTGTTGTTCAAACACATCAATTGTGAGTTGCAATCTTCTCTCCAGCAGGGATGCTGACGGAGCAGGTGCTGCGGATGGGAATGGTGTTTGATCCGCCGGGCTATCCTGAGTAGCAGCTGCAGATGGTTCAGGCGGCAAACTTGATGGGCCCGGTTCTTGTGATGGCTCCATGCTACAGAAATACATAGGCCTAGTTTAATTATTGTTTTGATTAAATTAATTTAATACAATGAGCATGGATAACACATGAAATGGCTTCTGCAATGAATAAACACTGTTGATATGAATAACCCTGTGTCCTACCTTTGCTGCATTTCAAGGGCCTGCATCATTGACGTGTCAATGCCTGTTGGCAGCCCGGTGACACTGACCTCAGAGTGTCCCAGGACTTGAAAGACAGTGTCGGCCACCTGGGACAGCCGCTTTGCAGGTGGTCCACCCCCTAGAAAGAAACAGTCAATGAACACAGTACTTAGGCATGTAAATTAACTTTGCCAGCAGGAGCAAGTTGCCAGATTATGTGGTAGGCCATAGTATTTTGCTCACCTGTGAGTGAGGATTCCCGCTTGTGTGCTGCAATCTCATATTTTGCCTTGGACTGCAGCACATACCACCTTTTCTCACAATCGTCGCCTGTCCGCACCACCAGTGGAAAAGAGGCATTGATTGTTTGGGATATTGTGTCCCAGGCGCGCCTCTTGCCTTGGCTAGTGACAGTTGGGCCAAATTTTCCTCGTAACATACCTTTATGTTCGTTCACCAACTGGGCCAGCAACAAACCTTGCTCCTCAGTCCAGTTCGGCTTGCGATTCCTTTTTTTCTCCATTTTCTGTGTTTGTAGGATATTTGTTAACAAGCCTTCATAAATAGACCAGCCAGCAATCACAGACATTGTTAAAAGCTGAGCTGTGTTACCCTCGTTAAGTTCACACTGAGTTGTAACGTTGCAATTTCTACTTCATTAAGGACAGCCCCTTGAGATAGGCCATCTTGTTTTCAATGGGGTCCATATGGAAGTGAAAGTACAAAATATGCCAGCTAGGATATTAATATGAGCAAATGAGACACAAATCATTATTTGAACAGGGTGTAATGAGCTTAAGTTTTCACATATTTTAGATTCTAATGTTAGGCTATAACCCCTACAGCTTACTATTCATTTTCCAGATATTTTCTTGAATGTGAAATATTATTTACAATTATAGTCTGCATAAGATTAGAGTGTATAATTATGTTTATTGATTTGCAGGGGTGGTAAGTAACGAAGTAAAAATACTTCGTTACATTACTTAAGTATTTTTTTCGGGGATCTGTACTTTACTTGAGTATTTTTTATTTGCTCCTACTTTCACTCTTACTCCACTACAATTTTTACGAAAATGTTTACTTTTTACTCCGATACATTTCCCCATGCCCCCTCCCAAGTATTCGTTACATTTCCAATCCGATGGAAATTTGCCACGATACGGCCCTCTCGCTGCCGCCAGAAATGATGAAACGGACAGGGATCACCCATGGCCATATCTTAAGGATATGTTCGAATTCACCGAAGTCAAGGGAGATTCTTATCGGGCTGAAATGTCTTCTTTGCCTGCCACGGGTGAACGACATTTCGGCATTCAAAAATTCACCCTCAAATTTGAGAAAACATAGAGGTTGAGCTAACTTTAATGTTACTATGTGCATTCGTTTAGCTAAAGTTAGCTAACGACAGAGCTAGCTAAGCTAACGTTAATCACGTCTCCACCACCACTCCACTTAAGTCTGGCAACGTTAACGTTAGCTATCGATAACGTAACGTTATAAAGAAACAGTCGGTCGGATATGATATGATATGAATATGATAACGAAATTAAATGCAACGTTAGCGGTATCGTCAGGGTGGGATGGATAATTTTGGACTGAGAGTGAGCAAACGTTAGCTAACTTGGCTATCATTGCTAACTTGGACCTCCTCGCCATGTCAAATTGCTGGCACACTGCAAAAAATGAAATAAATCTTATCAAGTGAAAATATCTTGTATTTGGTACAATTAGTCCAATATTGAGCAGAATTATCTTGTATCATCTTATTCCACTGGCAGATAATTTTGCTTATTTTTGTAAATAAATATGTTAATCTTGTTTTCTTAAAACAAGATTAAATTGACCAATATCAGGAAAAAAAAACTTGAAATAAGCAAACTTATCTGCCAGTGGAATAATTCAAGATAATTCTACTCAGTATTGGACTTATTGTACCAAATACAAGATATTTTCACTTGTTAATATTTCATTTTTTGCAGTGCAAGCCTTACAAAAAAATACTGCAGTTCAACTGCAGTTGTAATGATTACAGTATAACTGCACTTAAATATTACCGTAGTTGTTGTAATACTAATGATTGATTAGTATTGGTTAGTATTATGCAATGTTTTGGACACGAAAAAACGTTTTCACTGCAGTTCTATTTTTTGTAAGGGAAGCCACGTGTATAAGATTGTTATTGAGAAATTATGTTTAACAGTTTTATATTTAGGAAAATATATAAATATTATAAATTATATTTCTCTTTCTTGCAGAGAAAGCATCCCCATCAGTTAGAGAGTTACTCTAAATTGACTCAGAGTCACAGCAGCTCACAGAAGAGAAAGCTTCACGAAACACCTCCTGGCAGTGCTACCAAGCAGCTCAAGCTGGATATGTCTAGCAAGCGAGTGTCACAAGTGACCATAAACAAAGCAGTAATTAAGTATGTCATTGAAGGCCTTCAACCATTCAGTGTGGTGAACCTACAAGCATTCAAAGACCTGATCCAGGACCTCCAGCCCAATGCCACCATCATGTCACGTCCCACTCTACGGTCAAGTATAGCCGAAGCTACCAAAACTATGAAGAAGAAAGTGATTGCGGCAATGAGGGAGGTGGAATACATCGCAACCACCACAGACTGCTGGACCGCCAGGAGGCGCAGCTTCATTGGCGTAACAGCTCACTGGCTTGATCCTGACAGTTTGGACAGGCGCTCAGCAGCCCTAGCATGCAGGCAGTTAAAAGGCTCTCACACATTTGACGTTTTAGCTGGTGCATTAAATGACATCCATGCAGAATACCAGATTCGTGACAAGATCGTTAGAACAACGACTGACAATGGGTCTAATTTTATAAAAGCATTCCACGTCTATGGAGCCCAACAAGACGAAAACAACAATGTGACTGACACTGAAGAAGCAAGCTGCTCAGGTGAGGAAGATGAGGAGGAGATTCAAGAGGAGGAAGAGGGTGAAGTTAACTTCCAAGAAGTGACAAGTGTGCTTGATGAAGGCGATGGCATTGAGTATCATCTACCCAAGCATCAGCGTTGCGCATGCCACCTTCTTAATCTGGTGTCAACAGTAGATGCTTTAAAGGCAAACTCAAATGAGACCTACAAAAAAGTGTCCAGATCATCATTTTCAAAGTGCCAGGCACTATGGAACAAGAGTGCGCGATCCGCTACTGCTGCAGAAACCATCGAAGATGCATGCAAACTTCAGCTAATACGGCCCAATGCAACTAGATGGAACTCGATGTTCTTCGCAGTGGAGAGAATAGTGAGGATCGTCAAAGAACAAGGAGAGGGAGCCATCCGAGATGTCTGCGCATCATTCAAAATTCCAATGTGAGTACTGTTTACTGATATTTTTTACTACACACTCACTAATTCTTCTAACTTCCCCACTCATAACTACTTAAAACTTAACTACCCCAGTACAGTAACCCCACCCACTCACTGAAACTACCCCACACTAATCAACCCAATACAACTGCCCCACTCTAAACATCCTAAAGCCCTAACTGAACATTGTATTCCATTCTAAAGCTACTACCTAATATTGGATTCAACTATCTCACTATGACTACCCCAGACTGAATTGAAACGTTTTGTGTGTCACAGACTCAATCCATCAGAATTGGCCTTCTTAGCAGAATACTCAGCAACCATGAGTCCAGTGGCCAAGGCTATCGATATTCTGCAGGCTGAAACCAACATACAGATGGGATGGCTTCTTCCCACTCTGACTCAGCTGAAGACAAAACTGGATCGGATCAAGCCATCCTTAAAGTTTTCCAAGCCACTTGTTGATGCCATTCAACTAGGTTTGAAGAACCGCTTCAGCGAAATCTTGGAAGACCCAGAACTGATTGCAGCCGCCATCTTGCTGCCAAAATTCAAGACGTCGTGGACCAAAGACGAAGCCATCCTCAAAAACGGTAAGGAAAAGCCTGCTTCTTTTGTATTTAATAATAACAAAATAAAATAATATACCAGGGTAGGCTATGCATTCTATGAAAATACAGCTTGTGTTGCATGCATCCCTGAGGTGGAAGGTTTAGGCCTATGTTAACTGTCTAGAATGATACCATGGCTATTTGCCAAATGAGCTTTACAGTAAAGATTAGACCTATGAAAAATATGTACGTTGGCTGTCACTGACTAATGTTCTGAATGCAATTCTGTTAAATTTCTGCATGTGTATGGGACATGCATTGTTTTTCAGGACTGGACTACATCAATCTGGACATGGAGCCCTTGACGCCCCTCGGTAGCCCCATCGCTTCTGATGATGACGACTTCTTCTCGTCCATCAAGACAACTGCACAAGAAACCTCAAAAGAACTTGAGGGATATCTGGCATGCTGTGCTGACCACACCAGTCTGCTGAAGACCTTCCCCTCCGTCTGTAAGGTGTCCATCAAGTTAAACACGCCTCTTCCTGCCTCAGCTGCGTGTGAAAGGCTGTTTAGTATTGCAGGGCTTCTATTTAGCCCTAGGAGAGCAAGGATGGACTCCAGCAATTTTGAAAATCAGCTTCTGCTTCTGCTGAACGGAAGCTTTTACAGCCTTAAATAGTAACCTGTCTTACAAATGAGCTAGCCAGTCAGATTATGTGTAAAGAGAGAGAGCCTAAGAGTTTATTTTGAAGATATTTCAACTTAAAGGGATGGTTCACGCTCATTGCACAATTCTCTAATAGTTGTCTTAACTTGTATCTTTTACCTCTTAACTTCTGCTGCTTTCATGCAGATGTTAGTTTCATAATGTAATTTCAGGGTCACACACTTTAGGGCCTAGTAGGAAAGACAGTTATTAAAGAATTATGCAAAACTAAACAATGTGATTTGTGTCTGCTGCTACTGTGAGTTCAACCCCTATACTGCGTTAAGGTGCCAGTCAGATTCTGTGTAGCCTAGCCTGAGCGTTTCTTTTGAAGATATTTCAACTTAAAGGGAGGGATGGTTCACCCTCATTGCACAAGTCTCTAGTAGTTGTCTTATTGTCCCTTATGATTACAAATCTTATTGGCAGTGTTGTAATCTTATCACTTATTTTATTTGCAGTTTTCTGATCTGCAGGATTGTACTACTGTAGGATTTCACAGAGCATGCAAGTCAATGCATTCCTGTCCTCTTGGCACACACGCACACACACTTAAATAAGGGGGTGGGGGATTTACTGTAGATCTGTCTCTGTTTGTTGTCAATTGTCATTCATATTCAATTAAAACATTGCATATCACTCCCACAACAATTGGTCTGCTGATTTATGACTATTTACAATTAATTTGAATATTTACTTTTTACTTCTGGTACTTAAGTACATTTTAAATGTAATACTTTTGTACTTTTACTCAAGTGGTGTTTGAATGGGGGACTTTCTACTTTTACTGGAGTAATTTTTTAATTAAGTATCTATACTTTTACTCAAGTATAACTTTTGAGTACTTTTACCACCCCTGTTGATTTGAGGGTACATCCTTTGCTCATTATCACCAAAAGTTCATTTTCATCAAACTTGTAGGATCAACCAATCACGGCTTTTGAAATGATGACTCATACCTAGCAACGGGGTCAACCACACCCCCTCACTAAGATAGGATTTTTCATCCATTCCTGGCTCAGAGTTCACTGAAAATGTTCTGGAATCACTTCTAAGCTAAAACTCCTGGCAAGGAATTTTTAGGTTAAGTTAGGAGCTCTCTGAGAGGATTCTCAGAATCTTTAAGGATACGGGCCCTGGTCTTTAGTCTGTCTTTGCGTGTTCTAGTCTGTAGCTGATCTGACTCACATATGCTCATTAGCGGTTCATATTTGTTGTCCAGCCTAACTATCAGAGATGACTTCTGTGGGATAGTATCATTAGCAATGGCGTGGGGGGCTGGTGTTGAAGTAGCTCTGTTCGGCCGGCTATTTGCAGGCCGGCTAGTTGGACGGCTATTAGCATTAGCATCAGTCCCTCTTGTTGAGCTCGTGTGTGGTTTTCTCTTTGGTCTTGCACCAAACTTATGCCAGCATGTTGTGCCCTCTTGCTCGAGTTGTTTAGCTTGTGAAGTACGAAGTCTTGGAAAAGTTATAGAGTCATCCAAAGCCAGTGTTCCTTCCCCATGTTTAGCTAGCTGTTACTGTGCTGGCTGTGGATGTGCTGGGCTCAGTCTAACAGACTCACCGGTGGGCATCCAGGGTACCGTGTCATCCATAGCATCTCTTTTATCCTCCAGTGTGAAAATCCTGGTTTCAAGTGGGGCTATCTTCTGTAATAGTTGATGACAGCACCTGCATTTCGTACCCGTAGAGACCACTGTGTGAGGAGGCATGTTCTGGACAAGCCTGACTCAATAGTTTAAGTAATCCAGGTAGCTTGCAACTATTAGCGATTATGCTAACACGAACTTCGTACGCCTTAATAAAGATTAACACTGTTTTCTCTTCAGTGTTTAACACTAGACCCACTCCAATTTGCATATCGTCCCAACAGATCCACTGATGACGCCATTGCCCTCACCCTACACACTGCTCTCTCACCTAGACAAGGGCGGCACCTATGTGAGAATGCTGTTCATTGACTACAGCTCAACATTCAACACCATTGTCCCCTCCAAGCTCGTCACGAAGCTCAGGGACCTGGGTCTCAACACCTCCTTATGTAACTGGACCCTCGACTTCCTGAAGAGTAGACCCGAGGTGGTGAGGGTTGGGTGCACCACCTGCTCCACTCTGACTCTCAACACAGGGGCCTCCCGAGGTTGTGTGCTCAGTCCCCTGCTGTACTCCCTGTTCACCCACAACTGTGTGGCCATGCACAGCTCCAACTCCATAATCAAGTTTGCTGATGACACCACCGTGGTTGGCCTGATCACTATGATGTGTCAGCCTACAGGGATGAGATAAATGTCCTGGCAGACTGGTGCAGGGAAAATAATCTCTCAATGTCAGCAAAACCAAGGAGCTGATCGTGGACCTCAGGAAGAAACAAGGGGCGGGCGGTCTGAAGTGGAGAGAGTTAACAGCTTCAGGTTTCTTGGTGTCCACATCACTAAGGATCTAACATGGTCACACCACACACACATAGTCATCAAGTCAGCACGCCAGCGTCTGTTTTTCCTCAGGCGGCTGAGGAAATTTGGCATGTCCCCCCAGATCTTCACAAACTCCTATAGGTGCACCATTGAGAGCATCCTATCTGGTATGGCAGCTGCACTGCCCACGACCGTAAAGCCCTGGAGAGAGTGCTGAAAACGGCCCAGTCCATCACGGGCCGTGAGCTCCCCGCCGTCCACGCCATCAATTCAGAGATGTAAGAGGAAGGCTGGGAAGATCATCAAGGACAACAGCCATCCCAGTCACACCCTGTTCTCTCTGCTTCCATCGGGCAGACGGTACTGAAGCATTCAAACCCGGACCAACAGGTTCTGGAATAGGTTCTACCATTCTCCACCCCCCCTCCTGCTCAGTGACACTCTCCATTGTCATTCCATTCTGCACTCTACACTTTACTCCCTCTCCTGCAACTATAATAATCCTGTATATTTCATTAAATTATTTTTTCTGTTTTAATATTGTATCTATTATCCTTGTTACATTCTATTGTTGATGATGATTGATGTTTTAGAGCTGCTCTGCCTCAGGCACTTTGTTGCATTGTATACTTGTATTCAATGTAATGACAAATAAACAAAACTTAATCCAAAACATACTGCCATAGCAACTAGGGAGTTTTTCAGTGCCAAAAAGTGGAAAATTCTGGACTGACCAAGTCAATCTTCAGATTTAAATCCAATTGAACAACTGAAGATAGCTGCAGTACAGGCCTGGCAGAGCATCACCAGAGAAGATACCCAGCGTCTGGTGGGGTCAATGGGTCGCAGACTTCAGGCAGTTATTGCATGCAAAGGATTGTCAACCAAATACTAAAAATTAATACTTTATTTGGACATTATATGATGTTTTCCAATACTTTTGGAGCCCTGACATAGGGGGACTATGTATAAAAGGGTTGTCATTTCTAAATGGTGAGATCAATCTGAAAAAACAACAACATTGAATTAAAGCTGAGAATCTGTACTTTGACCCCATAGTAACTGTTTGATTTCAAATAGAGCTAAAAGAAGACAAAATGCTTCCTCTTTCCAATACTTCTGGAGGGCACTGTAAATAGAATATATAGAAATAAGAGATAACTACCAAAGCACTTACACTAGGAACACATCAACATGTAATGTACACTGCTCAAAAAAATTAAGGGAACACTTAATCGTCACAGTGTAACACCAAGTCAGTTAAAAGTTCAGGGATATCAATCTGCCCATTTAGGAAGCACAAGTGATTGTGAATCAATTTCACCTGCTTTGGTGCAAATGAAAGTGACAACAGGTGCACTGGAGAGGCAAAAGCAAGACAACCCCCAAAAAGGTAATGGTTTTGCATGTGGTGGCCACAGACAATTGCTCTCTCCTTATCCTTCCTGACTGATTCTTCTCTAGTTTTGTGTTCTGCTAGTGTCCTTGTCACTACTGGTAGCATGAGGCGGTACCTGCAGCCCACTCAGGTTGCACAGGTAGTCCAGCTCCTCCAGGATGGCACATCCATACGTGAGGTCGCAAGAAGGTTTGCTGTGTCTCCCAGCACAGTCTCAAGAGCATGGAGGAGATACCAGGGGACCGGCCGTTATACGAGGAGAGCTGGACAGGGTCGTAGAAGGGCATCAACACAACAGCAGGACCGGTATCTGCTCCTTTGTGCGAGAAGGAACAGGAGGGGCACTGCCAGAGCCCTACAAAATGACCTCCAGCAAGCTACTGGTGTGCATGTGTCTGACCAAACTGTCAGAAACAGACTCCATGAGGGTGGCATGAGGGCCCGACGTCCTCTAGTGGGACCTGTGCTCACTGCCCAGCACCGTGCAGCTCGATTGGCATTCGCGAGAGAACACCAGAATTGGCAGGTCCGCCATTGGCGTCCTGTTCTCTTCACAGATGAGAGCAGGTTCACACTGAGCACATGTGACAGGCGTGAAAGAGTCTGGAGACGCCGTGGTGAACGTAATGCTGCCTGTAACATCATCCAGCATGACCGGTTTGGCGGTGGGTCAGTGATGGTCTGGGGAGGCATATCCTTGGAGGGTCGCACAGACCTCCATGTCATAGCCAACGGTACCCTGACTGCTGTTAGGTACCGGGATGAGATCCTCAGACCCATTGTCAGACCTTACACTGGTGCAGTGGGCCCTGGATTCCTCCTAGTGCAGGACAATGCCCGGCCTCATGTGGCCAGAGTGTGTAGGCAGTTCCTGGATGAAGAAGGCATTGATACCATTGAATGGCCCTCTCGTTCCCCTGACCTAAATCCAATTGAGCACCTATGGGACGTTATGTATCGGTGCATCCGACGCCACCAAGTACTGCCACAGACTGTCCAGGAGCTCACTGATGCCCTGATCCAGGTCTGGGAGGAGATCCCCCAGGACACCATCCGCCGACTCATCAGGAGCATGCCCAGACATTGTGCGTACAGGCACGCGGGGGCCATACACACTACTGAATCACATCATGAGTTGCCGTGATAAAATTCACACAAGTTGGATCAGCCTGTGATTCGAATTTTTTACTTAGATTTTCGGTGTGATTTTGAATCCAGCCCTCAATGGGTTGATGATTTTGGTTTCCATTGACCGTTGTTACGTCATTTTGTTCTCAACAAATTATACAATGTACATCAGTAAAGATTTTCAACTTGAATAATTCGTTCATCAAGATCTGATGTGTCCCTTAAGTGTTCCCTTAATTTTTTTGAGCAGTGTGAACTGTATGAATGAGGCAGGCCAGGGGAGGCTGGTGGAGGAAGAAATTGGAGGACGGGCTCATTGTAATGCATGGAATGGAAACACAGCATGTTTAATACCATTCCTCATTCCGTTCCATGCATCCTTCGTCCTCCGATTTCTACCTCCACCAGCCTCCACCGGTGTAGACCCTGAACATTAAACGTTTGACCAGGAAGTGAGGTTAAGGGGCGGACCTCTTGTTCTCCACACAGGCCATCAGGAAGGTGAGCAGGTAGAAGGACAGGAAGATGCCCAGGCAGAACAACATCCCCATCACATACACCTCCGCTGAGAGACGGAGAGAGAGAGATGGAGGGAGGAAGGGGGGCAGGTGAAATGGTGGGAAAGGGAGAGGTGGGGGGAGGGGATGGGGGGGAGAGAGAGGGAGGGAGAAGTTGAGATACTATGTCTCTGACAGTTGAATGCTGTAGTGTATACGCTTTGAAGGCCCTGTGCTCTGATTGGCTGAGTGAGTGACTCACAGTTGATGGCGGGAGAGACGACCACGTCCAGGACCTTGCTGCGGTTCCCTGCGTCGATGAGCTCGTCAGGGCGGAGGGGGTAGAAACGCAGCAGACCCCCGCACGCCGCGTCCTCTGTCTTCACCTCCACGACCACATAGAAACTTTTGCTGGGGAAGTCCTTCCTCTGAGGGAGGGGGAAAAGGGGGAGAAGGAGAAGAAGGGGAGCAATTGAGGAGAGGAGAGGAAGAGGGGGATGGCAAGTGAGTTTGTACAGTATTTGCTGGCATTGCATTCATAGTGGTGTGTGTGTGTGTGTGTGTGTGTGCGTGTCAGGGATGCAAACTGGTTAGGGGTGAAAAAGGTGTGAAGAATCCGTGAGCAGGGGAAACACAAACCTGCTAGGGGGGTCCGGGGGCATTTTTAAGCTTTTAAATGCTAGTTTCTGGTGACTTTCAGGATTAGGGTAGAGGGAGTTCTTACCCTAGAATGAAGGCAAAGTAGCTGCAAAACTAAAGAGGACTTTGCAGAGGGGCAATTCCTCTGGTCCAATTCACAGGCTAAAACAATTAAAAGAATGAGCAAAATAAGGTACAAAACATGTAATCAAATGCTGTATCATTTACATTACAGGAACAAAAGAGAGAGGACTGGAGGCACTGGTGGATTCAGGCACTTGGTCCCTGAATCCACTTGTTTAACGAGCAACGCCTCACTTTCACCTCATTCTCTCATTCTGAAAATTAACCATAAAGAGGGAAAACATTAGTTCATAGATAGTAGTTAGTTTGTTAGCTAGCTAACAAGTTAACACTTCACACAGATCACCAGGGTCCAGAGAGCAACTAACGTTATAGCTTGAGGAACGGCAAGGAGTTGTATACCAGTTAATACGACTACGACTAATTGGTTCCTCCACTTACTAGCGTCAGCTCATTTGATGTTTTGACTTTGTTAGCCAGCTAATTCACACCTCAAACGCAATTATTTGATCAGCTAAGTTAGCTAATGCTGCTCAACATTTCTCTGGCTAGCTAACGGATTCGATCCAGCTAGCAAGATACTTAACAATGCTAACAATTCTTGTTCCACCACACTTGCTCCCTCACCTCAAACTTTCCAAATGCCAGTTGTTTTTCAGTTACAGCTCATGAAGTATGCTTCATCACCTTCTCACCTCCCTCTCTGTCTGTTTGTTGTTATGTGAATGATTGGCTGAGCCCAGACTCAAGCTTTGGATACAGACAGTATTGATCCAAACACGCATCACTTGTTTGCTTACAGCCAGTAGTGATCCAAACATGCATAATAGACAAGGCAGGCGGGCTCCATTTGACCCCCCCACTTGTAGGTGACCTATCACGTAGGTGACCTATTTTGGATTCAAAACGGCGAATTTCGGCGAAAGGTGACTAGTTTGTATCGCTGGTGTGTGTGTGTGAGCACGCGTGCCTGTACCTGTGCGTGTGTTACCTGGACGGTGATGGCAGCAGTCTTGGTCATGGTCTGATAAATCCCAATGAAGGCTACATTGTTGTCCAGGTCATACACAGGGCACTGAAGGGGGAGGGAGGGGGGGAGAGAGAGAGTGAGAGAGAGAGAGTTAAAATCCACGTAACAATGGCATCACTTAGACCACAAGGTCTTTCTGCCTGACAGGATATTTGACGGCTACCCTACCTACATACCAGGGGAGGCTGGTGGAGGTAGAAATCAGAGGACAGGCTCATTGTAATGCATGGAACAGAACGAGGAATGGTATCAAACATGCACACGTACCTTTCCTCACTCTGTTCCATGCCTTACAATGAGCCCGTCCTCCGATTTTTCTACCTCCACCAGCCTCCCCTTCTACTGTAGGGTAGATTGAGGTATTACCGTACCTGGATGTCCTGGATGGACATGACGGAGCAGGGAAAGGTGGTCTCAGAGTTGACCTTGACGATGACTGTGTCCATCCCGTCAGGAAACACATACTTGAAGTACTGAGGGACATAGAGATGGGTTGTAGGGAAGGAATGAGGCGGGTGCATTGATTTTTTTTTTTTAAATCCATATCTGCATTGTATACACACAAAATGTATGATGAAATAATGTACTGTAAATGTTCCACTTTGCATTCTTTTTCTCCATTATATGTTATTATATTATAATATCTTATGTAACACCTAAAAACACACACCTCTTCAAATCTCAAACCCATTCATGACCCTGACCTTTAGACCAGCAAATAATAAGGAAGCAATCAGTACCCTATGTCTCCCCTCCTCTCTCACACACTGCTCACCTGTGGTTGGGATGGCGAAGCAGTGAAGGTGAATTTCTTGTCTGTCCTGTAATATCGAGATCCATCAGAGACACTAAGAACACAGCACTAACACACCACAATAAAAGCAGCCACACACACACACAAATCCAGCTCTGCTGTATAGGTATTTAACCTAAATGTGTGCTACTACCACCGTGGCGATATTGTCAGTGGCTGCTGTTTCACACAGCCAGATATCAGGGTGTTATGTCTTAGCAGGATGGATGTACAGTAGTGATAAAACCAAAAGGTGGGTAAACTGAACTCTTGATGCGGGTGAGATGAAGGATTGAATGATTAGCTAAATGCTAATGCTTGTAATGCTCATGTCGCATAATAGGTGTGTGAGAGGTTCTCAAAGGTAATGAGAACAGTGTGGATGACGGATAACGATGAAGATGAAGATGATGAAAATGACAGTGCCACTCACAGCAGGGTGAAGCTGTCCACTCGGCTGATCCCCAGGCTGGACAAGGTCGACACATCCACAAAGAAGTACTGGGTCTCTGTGGCGACACGGGTAGGAGGCTGGCACAGGGTTCTGCCCACATGGGTATAAGGGTACTTCCTCTGATATCTGAGGGGGAGAACGGGTACATTCAATCCACACAAACAAACAAAAGGAAATACAGAGTTTGGAATTCCACAATTGACTATTGAAGGCAACACACAAGCTATAATGGTAAATACAATGTGTTGTAGCAAGCTCAAGGGTTACCACGCCACCAAGTTCGATAACAAACACACACACACACAAAGCACAATTCAAATGCTTTGTGCGTTATCCAGAGGTAGTTTAAAAGCGAGTCCTCAGCCAAAACAGTTCGATACACAGTGGGGGTAATCTGACGGTCCAGGTCACAACGGGTAATCACACAGATACTTCCTCCCGGTACTTGCCTCATTCTGGGCAGACCGGGCGTTACAGTCCTTATTCCGCAACATCCAAACCAGTGGTGCATGATCCGTTACAAGGGTGAGGTGCCGTCTCAATAGGTAATATCTCAGCGTCTCCAGCAGCCACTTGATCCCTAGACATTCCTTCTCCACCATGGAGCACCAACAGCAACAGCTTCCGGCTAATGTACATGACTGGGTGTTCCTCACCTCCTTATAGCTGTGATTGGACGGCACCCACCCCTGTTTCGGACGCATCGGCCTGCACCATCAGTGGTTTGGAGAAGTCTGGGGTCACCAGCACAGGTGCAGAACACAGTGCTCCCTTTAGGTCCTGGAAGGCTTTCTCCGTCTCCTCGGTTCATGTCATCTGGGCGGGCAGACGGCTCCTCGTCAGATCCGTCAGGGGGCTGGCTAGGGAGGCAAAGTGGGGAATAAACCTCCGGTAGTAACTTATTAACCCCACAAACGTGCGTACCTGCTTCTTGGTGACGGGGCGAGGCCAGTCCTGTATCGCCTCCACTTTCTTCACCTGGGGTTTTACACATCCCCTCCCGATGGTGTACCCCAGGTACTCAGCCTCCTGCAGGCCAAGGTCGACATTTCCTTGGGATAGCTGTTAGCCCCGCCCCCCGTAAGGCCTGCAATACTGCACTCACCTGGTTCAGATGGGTCTCCCACTAGTGGAACAGCCCATCAGGAGTGGCGAAAACGGTTTTCTCCCGCGCCTCGGGAGCTAAGGGCACCTGCCAATAACCCTTCGTCAGGTCGAGCGTGCTGATAAACTGGGCGGTCCCTAGCCGTTCTATCAGTTCTTCAATTCGGGGCATGGGGTAGGTGTCGAACTTTGATATCTCATTTAACTTCCTAAAATCATTACAGAAGCGTATGGTGCCATCTGTTTTCGGCACCACTCACTACTCGACTCCTCGATGATTCCCGCTTCCAACACCGTTTTTACCTCAGTCCTGATGGTGTCTCTCCTTGCTTCTGGTATGCGGTAGGGTCTCAACTTCACCTTTTTTCCGGAGCTGTGCTGTACCGTACCAGATCGGTGTGTGCCGGTTCACTGGAGAACACCTGCTTCTGTGCTGGGCTCAGCTGCTCCCCCCAGTGGCACCTCCGCAGGCCTGGTCTCGGTGGTAGCCTTCTTCGGAGGAATAGAGCTGAGTACATCATGTGTATTGCATTTCTTTAATAAGTTCACATGGTAAATCTGGGTCGGGCGCCTACGTCCCGGCTGTCGGACCCACTTCACCCACCTTCTCAAGCACTTTGTATGGCCCGTTCCATCGGGCCAGAAACTTATATTCTGTTGTGGGGACCAGCACCAACACTTTGTCTCCGGGCTGCGTCCCTATGTTGTAGACCCGCGCTTGGGCATCCTGGGCCTCCAGCATGTGTTCCCGTACCAGGGGCCACAGAGTTGCCATCCGGTCCCTCATGTGTTCGACGGGGCGACGGTTGCTGTTCCCAGGTTCTGCAGGCACTGGTCCAAAAGTGCTGTGGTGTCTTTTCCGTTGGCTCTTACCGAGGTGACGGGAAGGACCACTCTCCTCAGCCCAGCATGACATCAGCAACCAGCAGGGATGCCCGGTGGCTACCTCACTGGCTGAGGCCGAAGGCATCAGGACATCACGGTTTGGACAAGTCCAGGCGATGTGTCCCGGCTTGCCACACTCGTAGCACTTCCTGCTGTCCGTGTTCACGAAGAGGCGTCGTCTCGGGGCTTTTGGTATCCCTCCATCCTTGGTCGGGGTCCGGGCGTGGTCCTCCTTCCTTTTCCGCTCCTTCGGGCGAGTGATGGGTTCCGCCTTCAGTGGTCGTCTGCTACGCAGGACATCCAAAGCCGCCTGTTGACCTTCCACCAGTTCTACCAGCTGATCCGCGCTCTGCAGGTTGGCTTGCTAACCGTCAGTGGTGCAGCAGTTAGCCAGCTCTTGGCCAGCCTAATCAGATTGTGCATTTGTGATCGGGGGAGCGCTGTCGCATCATACGTCCAATCACGAAATCTTTGCGACCTACTAATCAGGGTGTACCAGTGCAGGATCTCCTTTTTAACCCCCTCGTAGTGCGTAGCCTGGTCGACCATCAGACCCTGATAGGCCTCCTGTGCCGTGCCTGACAGGAAGGGTGCTACCAGGCTGGCCCATTGCTCCGGGGGCCATTTTTCCCTAACCGCCATCCTCTCGAAGGTTTAGAGGTAAGCCTCGAATGTCATCAATCTCTGTCTGCTTCAGTATAAACATACTGAGGGTGGGACGGGAGACTGCTGTGCCTGCAGCCACACCAGTATGTGCAACTGTCAGCGCCTCCAGCAGCTCCTGATGCCTAGCCTGCCGCGCTATGTTCGCCACCACCAGCTGTTTCACCAATGCTTCCATTGTGCTCCGTGTCTGTTTAGTTGTTTAACTTGGTGAAACTTATGCCTGCATTCTCCACCAATGTAGCAGGCTCAAGGGTGTGGGGTTTCCACACCACCAAGTTTGATAACAAAATGACACACAAAGCACAATTTGAATGCAATTGGGAAATTTATCAGAGGGTATTTACATCAGGGGGGGGGTTCAGCTATCCATTCAAAGTCCACAATCCTTACTCAAATACAGATACACAGTAGGGGTAATCCGACAGTCCAGGTCACAACGGGTAATCACACAGATACTTCCTCCCGGTACTTGCCTCACTTTGGGCAGCCCGCTCCCTCTTTTATCCCCAAGCCCTGGTGGCTTAACGATCCACAGGTTTGCCTCGTTGGGACAGGAAGTCCATATAGCGTTTGCCTCATTGGGGCAGGAACTCCATATAAGGCTCGGGGATGGAGCCAGCGGGCTGCAAGATACCTCCCTTCAATTATCACTCCCCTCACCACTCCCTGCTGTCTGCCACAGTGTATAGCAACAGGCTAGGAGTTGACTTAGCACTAGGGCCCTGTGTTTCCTGGTTAGGTCATAATGTGTCTGAAAACCCTCCATTTAACCAGGAAAAGCCCATTGAGACACAACATCTCTTTTGCAAGGGAGACCTGGCCAAGAAAGTAGCAGCAGTCAAAACAACATTACAACATAAACCATACAATACAATCGACTGTCGATGTATGGACCCTGTATGAGGAAGTGAAAGATCAAGGTCCAGCGATGACTCACTCCAGCATTGAAGACGGAGCTATTCTGTCCCCCACATTGAGAGCCCATCCCCAGAGAAGACAAATGGCTGTGAGCTCTGTGGAATGTCTTGAGGAGTGTCAGAGCTGTGATGTCATCAGTATAGGAGTGATAAGATGAATGGTGGTTGGGTCTCCGTGACAACAGCTCCTAAATTAAATAATGTGGTTGTAAACGATATAAAAGCAGAGGTTAGGGAATATCTTGTTCTCTTTCTTTGTCCTGTCGTGTGGTTCTCGTCATGAGTCAGCCCCCAAACCCCTGCCCGATCACTCCGCTCTTCCACCTCGGCTGGCCGCCTGGTACTGCCGCCTCTATGTGGATGCATCAGCCGCACTACTCGGTCACAGCTTTTCACTGTCCTGGCGCGCTGCTGGTGGAACAAGCTTCCCACTGCTGTCATGACTGCATAGTGACTACCAATCTTCCGCAGTAGATTGAAGACCCATCTCTTCAGGCTACATCTTAACGGTCCCTCCTAAAGACCTCCTCACCCCCACTACAAGTTTCTCTCCTGTTAATAAAAAATAATAATAATTAATAATAATAATAATTTTAAAAAATTTAAAAAAATCCTTCTTCTAGCATTGTGACTGCCTAAGGCCCCTGGTCTGAGCATTGATTACTTTATCTTATGATGACTGATGGATAGATGATTGAATCTATCTGAAACAAATGTATTTGTTGTAAGTCGCTTTGGATAAAGGCGTCTGCTAAATGCCATAAATGTAAATGAGTTGTGAGTAGCATTGTTTGACTGACCTGTGGTCATCTCTCTACCTCTGTCTCTCTTTCTCTCTATTAAAATGTTACATTTTTCTAGGAAGTATATAGTATTATTAAAGCCTCATCTGATTCATTCTATTTGACCATTATTGCACTAAATCCGCACAAACTCAACAATTATTTGCAAATAGTGATAATTACATTGGAGTCAGATTATCAATATTAGATATGTTTTGCTATTGACATAATATAGCCAAAAGTGTCAGCCAAACCTTTGTGTGGAAACTGACCTTATTATAAATAGCAGGAACACAGCATACAGATAGGAGGCTTCAGGACCCAACAGCTGGCTACTAGAGTGTCTGATAAACAAGTGAACTTCAAACCTATAAAAAAAAAGACAGACCTCAATCCTATAGGTAGGTATTGTACAGTAGGCCTAACCTATCGTCTGTCTGTGAGCTAGGCCTTAGTGTTCACCAGAGGAACACAGCCCAGGATGTAAAAGACCAGGAAAGACTAGGATACAAAGATACTCACAATCCACGCAGAATGAGGGGGACCTGGAAGGACAGCACCGCCTGCTTCTGTCTCACCACAAACAGAATAGGGCTCTCTAGACCCTCCGACAGCACATCCACAATCACACGGACACCCTCCGTCTGAGACAGGGAGAGAGGGAGGGAGGGAGGGAGGGGGGCTGTAATCATAGTTTCACATCCAGAGGTGGAGGATGTGGGACTGTTGTGTTCTCCTCGACTCACCTTGTTCCGCGAGATGGTGTGATTGAAGGCGTAGATGGTTTGGTTGTCGCTCCTAACCGTGTCGTTGTAGGTAACATCAAACTCTGCGTCCTTCTGAACTACCGTTTTGGTTTCGCCGACGCCCTCTGCCAAGTGGGTCATGAATAACCACAAGAGCGCCACAAATCCAGGTGAGAACCAGACTGAAACTGGGCCAGAATCTGGCTTGTGTCGAGATTTCCAACAACTCCTCAAACCCATTTCCCTACGATTCGTTCAAAGAAGCTTTGAGCAGTACCGTACGTCTAGCTAACTACCAAAACTACAGTGGTTCAGTTCAACAAACCCACAAAAAAAACACTAGCTAGTCTGACTCTGAGTGAGTGACAACAACAACAGTTACTAACTGAACAGCTAGCTAGCAATATTTACTTGTAGGACAGTCTAACAATATGGTCCTGGTTTTGCTATACCTCACTCCCTTGACAAACTCCAAACAAAAAAATCCACATAGCTTGCTAACATGGATAATTGTAATAAGTTCAAACCACCGCTCCTCCTGTTCTTTCAACATCAGCTAGCTAAACCCCTTCCTCGTTGAGCAAAGACGAAGCTAAAGACTCATCTGATGATGGTTTAGCATCTGTAGTTTCTAGAGCTAATGATAATAGCATCTACATGCTATATTTTAGCTAGCTTGTCATGTTCCTGTATTAAAGTACCAATCATTCCAAGTGCCGTGGAAGATCAACGTTATGTTGTCATCTGTCCTTTAATAGACTGGAGCCTGGGTGGAGAGAAGCGTTTAGGGTTAAATCTGTGTCACTCACAAGCACCCTCCCCACGCCACGCACAGTCGTCGGACACAGTGAACAAGCAGCGTAATGACGTAATTCCCGACAGAAATAGAATAGATAGAACTAGAGGCGCGTTAGGAGGACGAGCATGGAACGATCAGTGTCAGACTGTTGAAATCAAATGCACCAACGATATTCTGTAATTCAAAATAGATCAATTCATTAGTATGAATTTAATGAAAATTAATGACAGGATACACTCTCAACAAAAGCAGGGAATTCGAACATGTCTGAAAAGGACAAAGGATACCTCGTCAAAGGTACACTCTGGCATATGACGTCATTCCAGGAAGTCACAGCTAATTTTACCAAATATATTTGGAGTAAGTAAAGATGTGAACGTTATAGGCACTTGTTAGACGTTGGAGTTGACTGTCTCCTCTCGTTTCTTGATCATCTCCATTTTGAAAATTATCTCTGGTAGCGTCGCCCCGCTCTTTTCCCATTGACATCATGTCCCAGAATATACCTGTATTACAGTTACTGTGACTGTTCACCCACTTACTATTGTTCACTGTATGGTGGACTGTAGACTGTACATATATATATATATATATATATATATAGAGAGAGAGAGAGAGAGAGAGAGAGAAAGAGAGAGAGATGTATATACATTCACCGGCCACTTTATTAGGTACACCTATTCAACTGCTCGTTAACGCAAATATCTAATCAGCCAATCACATGGCAGCAACTCAATGCATTTAGGCATGTAGACATGGTCAAGACGACCTGCTGAAGTTCAAACCGAGCATCAGAATAGGGTAGAAAGGTGATTTAAGTGACTTTGAACGTGGAATGATTGTTGGTGCCAGACGGGCTGGTCTGAGTATTTCAGAAACTGCTGATTTACTGGGATTTTCAAGCACAACCATCTCTAGGGTTTACAGAGAATGGTCAGAAAAAAAGGAAATATCCAGTGAGCGGCAGTTCTCTGGGCGAAAATGCCTTGTTGATGCCAGAGGTCAGAGGAGAATGGCCAGACTGGTTCGAGATGATAGAAAGGCAACAGTAACTCAAAGGTTGGTGGTGGTGGTGTAATGGTGTGGGGGGTATTTTCTTGGCACACTTTGGGCCCCTTAGTACCAATTGAGCATCGTTTAAACGCCACAGCCTACCTGAGTATTGTTGCTGACCATGTCCATCCCTTTATGACCACAGTAGGATAACGTGCCATGTCACAAAGCTCACATCATCTCAACTGTTTCTTGAACATGACAATGAGTTCACTGTACTCCAATGGCCTCCACAGTCACCAGATCTCAATCCAATAGAGCACCTTTGGGATGTGGTGGAACAGGAGATTCGCATCATGGATGTGCAGTCGACAAATCTGCAGCAACTGCGTGATGCTATCATGTCAATATGGACCAAAATCTCTGAGGAATGTTTCCAGCACCTTGTTGAATCTATGCCACAAAGAATTAAGGCAGTTCTGAAGGCAAAAGGGGGTCCAACCCGATACTAGCAAGGTGTACTAATAGGTATAGTAATAAAGTGGCCAGTGAGTGTATACAGTGGGGGAAATAATTATTTGATCCCCTGCTGATTTTGTTAGTTTGCCCGATTACAAAGAAATGAGCGGTCTATAATTTTTATGGTACTTTTATTTTAACAAATAGAGACAGAATATCAACAAAGAAGTCCAGAAAAAACACATTATATAAAGTTATAAATTAATTTGCATTTGATCGAAGGAAATAAGTATTTGATCCCCTACAAACCAGCAAGAATTCTGGCTCATACAGACCGGTTATATGCCCATGAGGCACACAGATTACTCCTGTCACTTTAAGAAAGTACTCCTAATCTCTGCTTGTTATGGGTATAAAAGACACCTGTCCATAGAATCAATCTCTTCCATTCCAACCTCTCCACCATCATGGGCAAGACCAAAGAACATTCAAAGGACATCAGGGTAAGAGTTGTAGACCTGCACAAGGCTGGAATGGGCTACAAGACCATCAGCAAGAAGCTTGGTGAGAAGGAGACAACTGTTTCAATTATTAGAAAATGGAAGAAATACAAAATAACCATCAATCGCCCTCGGCCTGGAGATCCATGCAAGATCTCGCCTCGTGGGGTAAGGATGATCATGAGAAGGGTGAGGGATCAGCCCAGAACTACACGGGAGGAGCTTGGTAATGATCTCAAGGCAGCTGGGACCACAGTCACCAAGAAAACCATTGGTAACACACTACACCGTAACGGATTGAAATCCTGCAGTGCCCGCATGGTCCCCCTGCTCAAGAAGGCACATGTACAGGCCCATCTGAAGTTTGCCAATGAACACTTAAATGATTCAGAGAAGGCTTGGGAGAAGGTGATGTGGTCAGATGAGACCAAAATTGAACTTTTTGGCATAAATTCAAGAAGAAGGCTCAAGAAGAAGCACCCTAAGGTCATGGAGTGGCCTAACTAGTCTCCAGACCTTAATCCTATCGAAAATTTGTGGAGGGAGCTGAAGCTTCGAGTTGCCAAGCAAAAGCCTTGAAACCTTCAGGATTTGGAGAGGATCTGTAAAGAGGAGTGGACCAAAATCCCTCCTGAGATGTGTGCAAACCTGGTGACCAACTCCAAGAAACGTCTGACTTCTGTGCTTGCCAACAAGGGTTTCTCCACCAAGTACTAAGTCATGTTTTGCTTGGGGATCAAATACTTATTTCCTTCGATCAAATGCAAATTAATTTATAACTTTATATAATATGTTTTTCTGGACTTTTTTTTTTAATATTCTGTGTCTATTTGTTAAAATAAAAGTACCATAACAATTATAGACCGCTCATTTCTTTGTAATCGGGCAAACTAACAAAATCAGCAGGGGATCAAATAATTATTTCCCCCACTGTATATACAATATGTTCTATTTTAGCTTTTATTTTATGCACTTTGAGATTATTCTTGTATAATGAAAAGCACTTTATAAGTGCGCTACATTCTTCTTCTTATTATTATTATTATTATTATTATTAATAATGAACAGTGGAAGTCATTCAACAACAGCTTCACATATGTTACATCAGATCCTGCTATCTACCTCTATAGCCATGTATTCATAGAAAATTCCTTCTCAATACTGTACTCACCATGTTATAACGTCTAAATTATTTCCAGAACCCAGAACTAAAGTGACAGTTTCCAGACACAGATAAAGCATTACATTACATTTTTACATTTCATTTATGGCATTTAGCAGACGCCTTTATCCAAAGCAACTTACAACAAATACATTTGTTTAAGTAAGTGAATCATCTATCCATCAGTCATCATAAGATAAAGTAATCAATGCCTGGACCAGGGGCCATGGGCAGTAACAATGCTAGAAGAAGGAAAACAAGTTTTTTTAACAGGAGAGAAACTTGTTCAGGGGGATAGTGGGGGTGAAGAGGTCTTAAGGAGGGACCGTTAAGATGTAGCCTGAATAGATGGGTCGTCAATCTACGGTGGAAGATTGGTAGTGACTCTGCAGTCATGACAGCAGTTGGAAGCTCATTCCACCAGCGGGGCGCCAGGACAGTGAAAAGCTGTGACCGAGTAGTCCAGCTGCTGCATCCACGTAGAGGCGGCGGTGCCAAGCGGCCAGCCGAGGTGGAAGAGTGGAGTGATCGGGCAGGGGTTTGGGGGCTGACCATTGCTTGCAAGTAGGGAGGGGCTGTTCCCTTTGCCGCCCGGTAGGCGAGCACCAGGGTCTTGAATCTGATGCAAGCTGCTCCCGGGAACCAGTGAAAGGTGCGGAGGAGGGGAGTAACATGGGAGAATTTGGGGAGATTGAACACCAGACGGGCGGCAGCGTTCTGGATGAGCTGCAGAGGCCTGATGGTGGAGGCGGGGAGACTGGCCAAGAGTGCGTTGCAGTAGTCAAGGCGAGAGATCACAAGTGTTTGGACCAAAAGTTGTGCTGCTTCTCTGGTGAGGAATGGACGTATCCTTCTGATGTTGTAGAGGAAGAATCAACAGGAGTGTGTTGTCGCTGTGATGTTCGCCCCACAGGATAAGTGGTTGTCAAGGATCACCCCAAGGCTCTTGGCTGTATGGGAGTAGGTCACAGTAGAGTTCTCTACTGTGATGGAGAAGTCATGGAGAGGGCAGGCTTTCCCTGGGAGGAAGAGCAGCTCAGTCTTGTTAAGGTTGAGCTTGAGGTGGTGGGCTGACATCCAAGCATAAATGTCTGCAAGACACGCAGAGGCACGTGTTGCTGTCGTGGAATTCAAAGTTGAAATACTTTGAAATAAGATGCCAAAGACTAGAGCTGATGGTTTCTTCAGAGACTTCAAAGTCAAGTCAAAGTCAAAGTGGCTTTATTGTCAATTCTTCACATGTCAAGACATACAAAGGAATCGAGAGGACGTTTCTCACTCTCCCACGGTGAGACAGATAAAGTGCCCAGGCACAACAGATAACACATACTAAAAGTAAAACATTCAATAAAAATAATTTAAACAGTGCAAAAAGAGCAGTCAGTAAAGACAGTAAAGTCAGTAAAATATCAGCCAAATACTGTGTATTATGTATAAAAAAATAATAGTGCAATAGTGCATTGTAGCAATAGAATAGTGGATTGTCCAGAGTCCGTGTGTTTTGGGGGGGGGGGGGGCTGAAGGGTTGGGAGGGGGGGGGTGGTTTCAGCTTCCTGACAGCTAGGAGGATGTGGCTGGGGGAAGTGAGGGGAGAGAATTTAGCTTCCTGACAGCTTGGGGTATGAAGCTTTTCGTGAGTCTGGTGGTGTGGGCACGGAGGCTCCTATACCTTCTTCCAGAAGGCAGGAGGCTGAACAGACTGTGTGCGGGGTGGCTTGCGTCGCTCACAATCGAGGTAGCTTTTCGGGTGAGGCGGGTGGAGTAAGTCTCTTGCAGGGAAGGGAGTGGGGCACCAATGATCTTAGCAGCTGTGTTCACAATGCGTTGCAGTGCTTTCCTACTGTGTTCGGTGCAGCTACCGCCCCACACAGTGATGCAGCTGGACAGGATGCTTTCAATGGTGCCTCGGTAGAATGTTGTCAGGATCGGTGTGGGAGCTTTCGCTCGCTTCAGCTTGCGGAGGAAGTAGAGGCGCCGCTGGGCTGTCTTCGCCAGTGATGCGGTGTTGGTGGTCCAGGAGAGGTCCTCACTGATGTGCACCCCCAGGAATTTGGTGCTGCTCACTCTCTCCACAGCAGCACCATCGATGGTCAGTGGTGGGTGTTCGGTGTGCCCTCTCCGGAAGTCGACCACAATCTCCTTCGTTTTGCTGACATTCAGCAGGAGGTTGTTGTCTCTGCACCACGTGGTCAGAAGGTTGACCTCCTTTCTATAGTGGGTCTCGTCGTTCTTGGAGATGAGACCCACCAGAGTTGTGTCGTCCGCAAACTTCACCATGTGATTGGTGCTGTGGGTTGATGTGCAGTCGTGAGTCAGCAGGGTGAAGAGCAGGGGACTGAGCACACAGCCTTGGGGGGCCCCTGTGCTGAGTGTGATGCTGCTCGAGGTGTTGTTGCCGACTCGTACTGCCTGTGGTCTCTCGCTGAGGAAGTCCAGCAGCCAGTTGCAGAGGGAGGTGTTGAGCCCCAGCTGGTCCAGTTTGCAGATCAGTTGTTGCGGGATTATGGTGTTAAATGCTGAGCTAAAGTCTATGAAAAGCATTCTCACATATGAGTCTGCTTTTTCCAGGTGGGTGAGGGCTGGGTGGAGAGCAGAGCAGATTGCGTCCTCTGTGGAACGTTTTGCTCGGTATGCAAACTGAAAGGGGTCCAGGGTGGGGGGGAGGATGGACTTAATGTGAGACATGACTAGCCGTTCAAAGCACTTCATGATGATGGGGGTCAGTGCTACCGGGCGATAGTCATTGAAGCAGGATGGAGCGGATTTCTTTGGCACAGGTATGATGATGGAGGTCTTGAAATGTGATGGGACAGCAGCTTGACGCAAAGAAGTGTTAAAGATGTCCGTGAAGACATCCTTAAGCTCCTCTGCGCAGTCCCTCAGCACACGGCCTGGGATGTTGTCTGGGCCTGTTGCTTTGCGGGGGTTGATGGTAGAGAGTGTCCTCTTCACACTGGCAGCAGACAGGCACAGGACCTGATCGTGGGGGGGGGGTGGAGTTTTCTGTGGGCTTGTAGTGTTTGTTGCTTCAAACCGTGCAAAGAAGCTGTTGAGGTTGTTGAGCAGAGAGATGTTGTTGTCGCAGGTCTGTGGCGCGGGCTTGTAGTCCGTTATGGTCTGAATGCCCTGCCACAGGCTCCGCGTGTCTCTGCTGTCCTTGAAGTGGCAGGTAATCTTATTTGTGTAGTCCAGTTTTGCTTTCTTGATGCCACGGGACAGGCTGGCTCTCGCTGTTCTTAGGCCATTTTCATCCCCGGCTCTGAAGGCTTTGTCTCTGGCCCTCAGCAGCCGATGGACAGCCCCTGTCAGCCATGGCTTCTGGTTAGCCCGAGTGATGATGGTCTTTTTGTGGGTCACATCATCAGAGCACTTACGGATGTAGGAGAGGACAGTGTCTGTAAGCTCCTCATTGTCCGTATGGTTGTTCTGTGTGGCTGCTTGCTTGAACATGTCCCAGTCTGTTGTTGCAAGACAGTCCTTGAGAGCAGACCTGGACCCCTCCGGCCACACAGTTATCTCTTTCCGGACCGGTTTTCCGACTTTCACTCTGGGCCTATATGCTGGCATTAGCATGACAGTGATGTGATCAGAGAGTCCGATGTGGGGGAGGGGGGAGGCCTTGTATGCTCCTTTGTGGGAAGTGTAGACCAAGTCCAAGGTGTTTTCCCCTCTTGTTGGGAAATTGACATGCTGATGGAGTTTTGGTAGGACAGTCTTAAGGTCAGCATGATTAAAATCTCCAGCGAGGATGGTAAATCCATCTGGGTGTGCTGTCTGTTGTTCACTGATGGCCTGGTACAGTTCACAAAGTGCCGCATTCTTGTCACTGTTGCTGGAGGTTGGAGGGATGTACACTGCGGCTAGCAAGACCGCAGTAAACTCCCTCGGCAGATAGAAAGGACGGCACTTTATGATCATAAACTCCGCCAGTGGTGAACAGTGTCTGCATACTACCACAGCGTCCCGGCACCACGCATCACGAATGTAAACACAAACTCCGCCGCCACGCTGTTTACCTCCGTTGACGAGGGCTCTGTCCGCTCGATAGCATGTCAGCTGCTCAAGTTGTACAGCGGAGTCGGGGATGTTGTCGTTAAGCCATGTTTCAGTGAAAACAAGTACACAGCAGTTACTCACTGTCCGATTAGCTGACCTCAGCAGTCGTATATGATCCATTTTGTTGTCCAAGGATCGTACGTTAGCCAGGATGATGGATGGTATGGCTGGGCGAGTTGGACTAGCCGCTAGCCTAGCCCGGATACCTCCGCGCTTGCCCCTCTTCTGCTTCCTCGCACACCGCTTCCGACCTCTCCTTTCCGGGGGAGTGGTGGCAGTCGAGTCGAGTCGAGTCGGGTCGGGTCGAGTAGTCGCGGGCCGGCGAAGTAATCCGAGCTCTTCGAGTGTCTCTGTTGTGGTGTCCAAAACGTTGTAAATCTTGCTCTCGCAGATGTCTAGCAGAGCCTGTCGACTGTACTTGTATTTCGACGCAGACAGACGAGACGAACACGACAAACTTTCGGGCAAACACTTATTAAACAAACAAAACACCGCATTCTCTGGAGCGCGAGTGGTCGCTGCGTGTGCACGCGCCGCCATCAGGTTGAAGTCTTTTATTACAAGTAACAAAGCCGAGGTGGTCCGCGAAGCATCCTGTTGTTTGTCCCTCAGCACACCATGTTTATACAATTTCCAGTCTCAAATTTAGGTTCCATCCCTCATATGCAAATCATTTACACTTCCTGGCTGTTCGCCACCAATATCATTTCGTCGGTTCTTATACCACGTTACAGTTTGGTTTCCCCTCACATTTCTAAAGACAGTTATCGGGTTGTTACAATATTGGTGGCGAGCCCATTGTAATTATCAAAAAGAATATTCTATCACCCCCAGTACTGATAAGTATTGTTCCTGTTCTTATCCTTCTGGGTACCTGGTACCCCCTGGCTCTGCTCCTTTCATGCACCAACTTCTAGGTACCTCTTGATACCACTCCCTCCATCAATCAACATCTGGGTATAATTTTTATGCTACTTTTATTTTAACAAATAGAGACAGAATATCAACAAAGAAGTCCAGAAAAAAACACATAATATAAAGTTATAAATTCATTTGCATTTGATAGAACAAAATAAGTATTTGATCCCCTACAAACCAGCAAGAATTCTGGCTCCCACAGACCGGTTATATGCCCATGAGGCACACAGATTAGTCCTGTCACTTTAAGAAAGTACTCCTAATCTCTGCTCGTTATGGGTATAAAAGACACCTGTCAACAGAATCAATCTCTTCCATTCCAACCTCTCCACCACCATGGGCAAGACCAAAGAACTTTCAAAGGACATCAGGGACAAGATTGTAGACCTGCACAAGGCTGGAATGGGCTACAAGACCATCAGCAAGAAGCTTGGTGAGAAGGAGACAATGATCAATCGCCCTCGGCCTGGAGCTCCATGCAAGATCTCGCCTCATGGGGTAAGGATGATCATGAGAAGGGTGAGGGATCAGCCCAGAATTACATGGGAGGAGCTTGGTAATGATCTCAAGGCAGCTGAGACCACAGTCACCAAGAAAACCATTGGTAACACACTACGCCGTAACAGATTGAAGTTCTGCAGGGCCCGCAAGGTCCCCCTGCTCAAGAAGGTACATGTACAGGCCCATCTGAAGTTTGCCAATGAACACCTAAATGATTCAGAGAAGGCTTGGGAGAAGGTGATGTGGTCAGATGAGTCTTTGGCATAAACTCGACTCGTCGTGTTTGGAGGGAGAGAAATGCTGAATGCTACAATCCCAAGAACACCATCCCCACCGTCAAGCACGGAGGTGGAAACATTATGCTTTGGGGCTGTTTCTCTGCTAAGGGTACAGGACGACTTCACCGCATTGAGGGGCCGATGGACGGGGCCATGTACCATAAAATCTTGGACGAGAACCTCCTTCCCTCAGCCAGAGCACTGAGGATGGGTTGTGGATGGGTCTTCCAGCATGACAACGACCCAAAACATACGGCCAAGGCAACAAAGGAGTGGCTCAAGAAGAAGCACATTAAGGTCATGGAGTGGCCTAGCCAGTCTCCAGACCTTAATCCTATCGAAAATTTGTGGAGGGAGCTGAAGCTTCGAGTTGCCAAGCAAAAGCCTTGAAACCTTCAGGATTTGGAGAGGATCTGTAAAGAGGACTGGACCAAAATCCCTCCTGAGATGTGTGCATACCTGGTGACCAACTACAAGAAACGTCTGACTTCTGTGCTTGCCAACAAGGGTTTCTCCACCAAGTACTAAGTCATGTTTTGCTTGGGGATCAAATACTTATTTCGTTCGATCAAATGCAAATTAATTTATAACTTTATATAATGTGTTTTTCTGGAGTTTTTTTTTTAATATTCTGTCTCTATTTGTTAAAATAAAAGTACCATAAAAATTATAGACCGCTCATTCCTTTGTAATCGGGCAAATTTACAAAATCAGCAGGGGATCAAATAATTATTTCCCTCACTATATATATATTTATATATGAATCATATAAGTGAAAATATATGTCCCTTGTTAGGGACCCTCTCCACTGTTTTGACGATTTCAAGGGCCTGCAATACCTTTTGGCATTGCAACCCATTTTTGGCAATCCCGTGGGGGTGTTTCTGGCAGAGGTTGCTCCATATTCCATGGTACAATACGCCACGTGACGTGACAGTTCCCTTTAAATCTCCAGGTTTTTGGTGCCATTTGTTGTGTTGAATGGCCTGTTGAAGCATTCAAACTCTTGCTTCCATTCTATTGAATAGTGTCCCGGAATCTCCCTCTTTTTCCCATCTATCCTCACATCTATCTTTCTGCATTGGTCTCTAAAAGTCTGATCGTAGAATCGATGATATCTGGCGTTGCTTAAGATACCCAAACATTCGGCTGGACAATAGGGTCGTTCTGATTCTTCCAGGTGACAGATCTTTTGATTAAGAGGTATGTGTGTGGGTTAGATACAACCCGTAGCCTTTTGAGTGGTGATGGACTACACATGAGGCAATCTCCTTCTGTTACTGACTGGGCTGTAAACTCTACCCATTTGTACCAATCATTTTGCCTAGCCTGCTCCCAATAATGGATTTTCCTTGCCTGCTCTGTCGTCATCTATTGCTGTATTAACCTGTGTGTTGGCCGTTGTTCTGATTTTTGCTGTGTCAGATTCAGCACTTCTACCCTTTCTGGTGTTTTTTCTGCTTCAAATAAAGGCACTTTCCCGGGGGACAAACACTCCCCTATTTTTCTTTCTTACAGGGATGTTTTCTAGTCGTAGTATTTCCTGACTAGGGATGATCTGTGTCTGGTTCCCTACGTAGGGCCCTAAAGTCGATAGTAGGGAAGTATCCTTCCTGCGCTGGGTCTGAGGGCTGGATTTCCGGTCCCGGAACAGCGTCTGTATCTGCTTCTTCATTTTCCTGGTCCTCCTGTGCGATCTCACCCGTCCCTTCGTCCTCGTCCCTGGTCTGCCTGAGTGCTTGCCTCGGGACCCTGGTGCAGTGGTTCAGGTGGTACTATGGTAAATTTAAAGACAATATAAGGGTTTGTAATCCCACACCTAGGGAAGAGGTCACAGGAAAACAGATGGTCCTAGAACATTTGGAGAAGGCAGTAAAGAGGGGTAAGGTCAGATTGAGGGGTTTGCTATAGGTGAAGAAAACAAAGGATCAAAACAGGAGAAAACAGGATAGAGTGTTTAGGGTTAGGGTAGGGTAATTAAGTAATAAACAAAGTTGTAAACAGCTGAAGCAAAAGGCTTTTGAAAACAGCCTGGGTGTCAGCAAGGCCTGATCGGATAAACGGGTGACAGCCCGGTGGGCGGCGCACACCTTGATGACGAAATGTAGATCTTGAATGTTATTGGTGTATGTAGACAGGAATCAGAAATACGTTGAATAGAAGGCGTTAACCTGTGTGAAATCTATAAAGACAGGTGACTGAGGAGATAACGGGGTCAGCTTTGCAAACCTGAATGGCTACATATTCTGTGTGAATAAAGTCTTTGAATGAATCAACAGCTCTGGTTAACGGTATTTTATTTCAAAGTATTATAGCTTAAATTCTACGACATACTTGGCGTCACGAACAGGATTGATGTCAAAGACTCGCATCAAGACCGGCCATTGAGAAAAGGACCTGGACGGATTGCATAAATTAAATGGCCATATTTACGAGGTGAGCAGCGTTACTGCCTTATAATAGGAAATTTGTGTAGTCCGTTCTGAGTCTCCCGACTCAACGGTAGGAAAATGCATGAGTCTTATCAATAAAGAAACCAAATTCAGAATTTAAACTACAGCTGTCAACGATTTCAGAAAAATCTGCATGCACTAACATAACATTAAAGATTAGAAAAGCCCAATGTTGGGTCACATGTGCAAGTCCCGTGGATAAACGCAGAAATATTCTGGGCAGGACAGACGGGCAGGAGGCTTAAAATACCGCTGAATTAGATCGATATTTCAGGTCTGTACGGATGAGTACTAATCTGTGGGTACCGCTATAGTATTAAATAAATATTATAGGGCTGAACAGGCAGGTTGCTGCATGGTTACCGCTGAAATTGAAATTGATTGATTTGGGGCTGAATGGTTAAGCTAAAGAGTCAGCAAAGTAATTTGAATATAGTATCGCTGATGTGTAGTGAAGCATCATATTAGTATTGTGACGTATGCGGAAGTAGATAGCAGAAGGGCTCGAGAGCGCTGTGTTATGAAAGAAAACTTCCGCCTGTTGTTTTAGTGTACAAATTGCTGTGTCGTGTTGTGTTATGGAAATCTTTCAGTGAACAACAATAAACGATGTTTGGTCTCAGTTGAGAGTTTTAATGCATATAGAAAGTATTATACAACGTTGGTCAGCTGGATCAGCATTCCTTCACCAACAGTGTGGATTCAGATACTGATGCTGTGAATGAGGAGAAGACCATCCTTAACTCCAATGCTCATACGTCATAGGTCTAGGAGTAAACATATCTTGCACCTATTTGCTGATAAAGAAGCTGGGAAAGAAGCGTAGGCGTTGTGAGCCACTATCTCTAACCTCAGCCTGCAGTTAGGAGTGTTCCAAGGTCACATAACATCTTTGATGCAAGAAGAAGGAGCAGTCGGTTTTGGTTCTTCCTCAGTCACATAATTAAAAATAACAAAGTACATTGGGTCACAGAAAGGTCAATACATCAGTATAAAACTAAAACAAAATAGTACAAATATATTTTTTGCCATTACAATCCCCCCTTAGATCCTTTAAGGATCTCAAAGTATATTACAAAATTTATTCATTTGCATCCATAATTACCTTTCTGGAAAACAGTTTTCGGCAATCACTTCATAGTCGAACAAACAGAAAAACTTATCTCAGCGTTAGCTGTTTTTGTGAGTTGAAGAAACTCTATGTTGTAGCAAGCATTTTATACTGGGGTTGGCAAAAGGGATCACATTTTATACTGTTCATTTATACTGTATCAGTGTCATCATAGTCATCATCACTGTCATGATAGGGAGGAATCCACTCAGGGGTGGGATCCAGGTCTGGATAAAGGTCAGGTGATGCGGTCATTTGTTCATATTGTTGGGGTATCTGGACGTATTGTCCCATCATGGATTTTATCATCGAGCTCATCATCACCTTTAAACAGGGAACAACACAACAGAACACCAGGAACACTATGCATAACACAGATAATATGGGAGTACATATTTTCCAGAGAGCGGCTTCCCACCCTCCCCCTGTTAGCCATGCCCATAAGTTCCCTCCTTGGGTCTCTTCGGTATCTCTACTGCGCTCCTCGTGAAGAAGGTCATTTAGGTGGTCAACAACATGGGTCATGTTATCAGTGACATCGGGGACGTAAGTACAACAACTGGTGCCCACTATATGACAGACCCCTCCCTGTGCTGCCAACGTCATGTCCAATGCCATTCTATTCTGTAATGCCAAGTTTCTAAGAGCTCTGATTTCGGGAGTCAGGGTCTCAAAACCCTTTTCTACCAATGCCGTGAGGTTTTCTAAATCTAGAGTAAGTGCGTCTATATTATGTGCATTGTTAACTGTTCCATAAAAGGGTATGAGACCTCCAAAGAACTTCTGTCCTGTTGAAATCCTCACTCGATCACGTTTCTGAACACGTAGTGGCTGATGGGGCACATAATAATGTGGATAATTTACATGATACCTAGGCATTTTTCCGAGCATTCCTATCGCGGGGAGTAAGCGGGATAGGAAACATTTTCCACACCAGCCAGGCCTCAGGGCCTGATATACGTTTTTACCACATACCCAAACATGCTGGGTGAGGCAACCAAACCCGTCGCCGTGGGGCATACTCACGAGAGGGTTATTGCTGACGTTACCTGTCCTGCTGTTAAGGAGAATCAAATGATTAGTTAGATTTAATTTTCCAAGATATGGGACTCCTACGCTATTCTTACAATTGGTGGTGGAACCGTTGTCTGCTTTTATCCCACATGTTGCCTGTATTGTTAAATTACACTTTGACTGTCCCAAAGGCTTGCTGGTCTTATCACAACTTCGTTCAAAACATATGCCTGGAGGCATTCTGCCTGGTGGTGTGGTAAACACCGGCCTGTATACGTCCTCATTGGTTACATCCTCGGACACATTGACTAGTCTAGCAGTGCTGTGGGAAAAATTAGGTACGGACACATTAAGCCTGTTCAATTTGTTGATCAAATGTTTTACCGTGTGGTTCTGGGTAAACGTCAGGGCTATCATTGCTCCCATTACCTCTGAGGCATTTAATGGATATGGCAAAAGGGGCATTGAAGAGGCAGTGCTATGTGGTAGTTGGGTACAAACGTAACAACTTGTGTTGGTTAGTCGTCTCGTTGATATGTATATGGTTTGATACCACAGATTCTGAGTCTGATCGGATATAGATGTATTTAAAACACTTCGCCGAGATCTGGTTGTTTTACGGGCTTCTGGACCTGCTGTTGGGCTGACCGTGGAGGAGAGTGTTGAGCGGTTTTGTTTATCATTAGCATCACTACCATTTATGTCAGTTCTATGCTCTAGGAGCCACAATGTAGGTCACACTGTCACACATGTCATTATTAGTAGGAAAAGAATGGTGCCCCCGGCACCACAAAAACCTGGGTGTCTGAATGGATGCCATGGTCTTTGTTGTTGTCGCTTCATGTTGGTAGTCAGGGTTATTGATGATCTAGACTGTCCTTTGTTGCTGCAGGGAGTTCCCTACAGTTGGTGGATTGGCACTCCACTTGTTGGGACCAGGGCACGACCGATTGTCTCCCTGTCCTGTTGGTTTGAGGGTGTAGTTTTCTCTGCAGTTGGTGGATTGGCACTCCACTTGTTGGCTTGAGAGCGTCGTTATTCTGGTCTGGTCTGGTCCTCTGATGTTGTCTTGATTCGTCTGCAGTGGTTGCAATGGATCCACGTAGCTCTCTCTGCAACTTTTACTGCGGTGTGGGTGGTCAGGAGCACTTGGAATGGTCCTTGCCAACGACGTGTAGCCCAATTCTTTCGTCTGAAGTCTTTCACCATCACGTGATCACCTGGCTTGAGGTCATGGAGTGGACCCTCAGCTGATCTGGGCAGGCTGTCTCCTACCTGCTTGTGAATGTCTCTAAGGGTAGAAGAGAGGTTAGCACAGTATCTTAACATTTCATCTTCACATTGGTCTGTGGATGGGAGCTGTCTCTGGCGTGGTCCAATGCCTGTTTCTATTGGTCTCCCAAATAGAATTTCAAATGGGCTGAGCCCATATTTTGGTCTGACTCGTGCTCTCATTTGGAAGAGCACAATTGGGAGTGCCTTAATCCAGGTTAACCCTGTCTCAGCACAACATTTTGCCAATTTGTTTTTCAAGATTCCGTTCTGTCTTTCAACTGCTCCACCACTGGCAGGGTGATACGCACAGTGTTGTCTCATATCAATGCCAAAGTATGTTCCCACCTCCCTTAATGTTGTATTCACGAAATGTGAGCCATTATCACTAGAAATTTTTGTTGGAATACCCCATCTTGGTATGACCTCTCTTACCAGAGCCTTGGCAACTGCTGCTGCATCAGCTTTACTTGTTGGGAAGGCCTCTGTCCATTTTGAGAACATGTCACACATTACCAGACAATACTTTTTACCTTCGCTTGGGGTGAGTTCAATGAAGTCCATTTGGAGATGGTCAAATGGTCTGTCTGGAGGTGGGTGTGCTGCTTGTGGGGTGGAAACCCCTCTGCCAGGATTGTGAGCTGCACAAATTATACATGCTTCACAGAATCTTTGTGAGAATATTGCGAACCCTTTTGTGTACCAGTGTTGGTTAATGGATGCTAACATCCCCCCTTTTGACACGTGGTCTTGACCATGTGTCAATTTAGCAAAATGGGGAAACATATACTTAGGCAGACATGGTTTGTTGTCAGGACCATACCAGACACCCTCTGTTACCACACAGCCATTCTTCCTCCAGGTGGACATTTCGTCTGGTAGAGCCTTCCTCTGGATTTCCTGTAAGTCAAGGAAGGGTGTGGCAGGTGTGCTGTCATTTAGGAGAGAGAAAGAAGAGTCATCATATGGTTTTTTGGCTGCAGCCTTTGCTTGTTTGTCAGCATGAGCGTTACCCAATGACACTTCATCAGTGTTCCGTGTGTGAGCTTCGCATTTGACCACAGCAATTGATAAGGGAAGCAGAACAGCATCAAGGAGAGCAGACACAAGTTTGTGATGAGCTATGGGTTTCCCTGTGGAGGTTAAGAACTGTCTATGTTTCCACAGGGCGCCAAAATCGTGTACTACGCCAAATGCGTATCTACTGTCTGTATAGATGTTGACAGTTTTGTTTTCAGCCAATTTACATGCTTCTGTGAGCGCAATTAGTTCTGCAGCTTGCGCTGAGAGGTTTGATGGTAAGGAGTCAGATTTTAATGTGTCATGTGATGTTACCACAGCATACCCAACTCTATTGATGCCTGTGTCTGGGTCACGTGATGCAGATCCGTCCACAAACAGGTCTAGATCGGCGTTAGGGATGGGCGTTTCCCTAAGGTCCGTCCTTGGGGAACAGATCTGTGAAATGGAAGCAACACAGTTATGTGGTTCGCCGTCGTCTTCTGTTGGGAGAAGGGTAGCAGGGTTAAGAACAGTACACCTTTTTACTGAAATGTTAGGCATGTCTAGTAAGGTTGTCGTGTATCTCAGCCAACGTGCTGCTGAGAGATGGGATGTTTTCTGTTCAAGCAAGATCATAGACACAGCATGTGGGACAAAAAGGGTTAGATCAGAATATCCTACAATGTCCCTTGAAGCCATCACAGCTTTTTCTGCAGCTGCCACTGCTCTTAAGCATGCAGGGAGTCCAGCTGCCACGGGGTCAAGTTTGGCTGAGAAATAAGCCACTGGCCTAAGTCTCCCACCATGTTCCTGTAGGAGCACAGATGTCATACAACCTCTCCTTTCGTCCACAGTCTGTGTGAATGGTCTGTCAGAATTAGGTAGTCCCAGTGTGGGAGTCGTCTGTAAGGTCAGTTTCAAGTCGTTAAATGATTGCTCAGCTTCAGAAGTCCAAACAATTCTGCTGCTAGCTGTTAGGCCTTTACCGTGGATCATAGCATTGAGTGGTGCTTCCATAACAGAATAGTGGGGAATGAATGCTCTGCAATCAGAGCACATACCTAAGAACGACATAACCTGTTTCTTAGTTTGTGGTTTCGGAATGTCTTGGATTGCTTGAACTCTTTTAGGGGAGAGGGATTTGCCCTCTGCTGTGATGACATGCCCTAGGAAAACAACCTTTTCTTTGACAAACTGTAATTTTGATATGCTAGCCTTATGACCTTCCGCTGCTAAGTGTTTTAATAGTTTAACAGTGTCAGCCTCGCATTGTTCCTGTGTTGGACTACAAATCATCAGGTCATCAACGTATTGTAGGAGTGCACTTCCTGGCGATAGAGTGAGTGTTGACAAGCTGTCTTTTAAACATTCATTGTAGATTGTTGGAGACTCACAATAGCCTTGACACAAACGTGTGAATGTGTAAGTTTGTTCATTAAATGTAAAAGCAAACCAAAACTGGCTGTCTGGATGGACGGGTATGCTGAAAAATGCATTTGCCAAATCTACCACGGAGAACCATTTACTCTTAGGAGGTACCTGTGAGAGGATGGTATAAGGGTTTGGCACATTTGGTGCTCTCTGCTGGACAGCTTCATTTACTGCTTGTAGGTCTTGTACAAATCTCCATTCATCAGGTTGACCCTTGTCTCTAATTTTCTTTACAGGAAAGATTGGAGTTCTGACTGGTGAGGCTTTGCAGGGAACAATTACCCCAGCCGTCAACAAAGAGTTGAAGACAGGTGTAATTCCATCAATTGCATCTTTCCTAAGTGGATACTGTTTCTGACATGGTCTGTAGTCTGATTTGGGAATAATCACTACTGGTTCTGCATTTTTTATTAGACCCACATCATGTTTGCCCTGTGCCCATAGGGAATTTGGAACTTCCTTGAGGGCTGGCAAGTCTGATGGGTTTAGATCTGGTTTGGTTGTGACGTCACTTTTTACCTGTTGAAACATATCTGAGCTCTCTGGTACCAGTTCTACAGTTCTACTTGCATGCACTATAGAACAAACACTTTGTTTGAAAACCTTCAAGTCATGGTTCCATTTGATTTTTGCACTTGCTGTATTTTCCCACTTACAAGAGTCCTGAACACATCGTCTTACCCATGGACCCAGATCCTCCCAGTCATCCTTTTTGTGTTTGGCAAGTGACACATGTGGGTGAGAGCCAGGTACATGGAACGGTGCAGGATACTCCGGACAGTGTGCATGAGAGATAGATGGTGATGTTGAATTCACATTACCCTGTTTCTTTTCTGGGAGCTTGACAGAAATTGCACATCTATGGTTACATTCAAGATTCAAGATTCAAAGTGTTTATTATCATATGCACAGTAGAAAACATGTTTCACTGTACAACGAAATTCTTGCTTTGCTGTCCGCAGAATGCCAACCAATGTAAAATATACAATACTAAAGAATATACAATATATACTAAACAAATGTACAAGACAGCAAAATTTAAGGCATAAAATAAAATAGCAGCAATAATAATAATAAAACAGTGCAAATGTAGCAGTGCAATTATGCAAACTGGAAAGTTCAGTTATTGAGGTAGTACGGTTATATTAATCTCCTATGGGTTGTTTAGGAGTCTGATGGCAGTGGGAAAGAAGGAGTTCTTCAGTCGGGTGGTCCTGCATTTAACACTTCTGTACCTCCGGCCTGAGGGTAGAAGTGTGAACAGTCCGAGCTGGGGGTGGGTGGGGTCCTTGAGGATGGAGGCGGCTCTCCTGTGGACTCTGCGGTGGTAGATGCTCTGCAGAGAGGGCAGTGGAGTCCTGGTGATTTTCTCAGCAGTCTTCACCACTCTCTGCAGGCGTCTGCGGTCCATAGCAGTAGTGCTGCCATACCACACAGTGATACAGCTAGTTAGGATGCTCTCAACAATGCAGCTGTAGAAGTTGCTGAGGATCTTGGGCGACATGCCAAACTTCCTCAGCCTCCTCAGAAAGTACAGCCGCTGTTGGGCCTTCTTAACCAGCTGAGTGGTGTTAAGTGTCCAGGTGAGGTCCTCGCTGATGTGGACGCCCAGGTATTTGAAACTGCTCACCCTCTCTACTTCAAGTTCCCGGATGTACAGTGGCCGATGAGGTCCCCTCTTCTTCCTCATGTCCACTATCATCTCCTTCGTCTTGTCCGTATTGAGGGTGAGGTTGTTGTCCTCGCACCATGTTACCAGACTGGCCACCTCCCTCCTGTAAGCTGCTTCGTCCCCGCCAGTGATGCATCCTATCACTGCGGTGTCGTCTGCAAACTTTAGGATGATGTTGTCCTTGTGGGAGGCGACACAGTCGTGGGTGAACAGGGTGTAGAGAATGGGGCTGAGGACGCATCCCTGTGGGGTGCCAACATTTGTAATAATGCTGGCTGAAGTCCTATTGCCAATCCTGACAGACTGGGGCCTGCCAGTCAAAAAGTCTAGGAGCCAGTCACAGAGGGTGGGGTGCAGGCCAAGTGTGGACATTTTGTGGATGAGTCTGTGGGGGATGACTGTATTAAAAGCGGAGCTGTAGTCTACAAAGAGCGTCCTGATGTAGGAGTCTTTGTTTTCCAGGTGGGAGAGGGAATAGTGGAGGACAGCAGCGATAGCGTCTGAGGTGGACCTGTTGGGCCGGTAGGCATACTGCAGGGGGTCTAGGGTGTCCGGCATGCTGCTCTTAATGTGTGCCAGTACCACTCTCTCAAAACACTTCATAATGATTGGAGTGAGTGCTACTGGCCTGTAATCATTCAGGCAGGCAGGTTGGCTCTTCTTGGGAAGGGGGACGATGGTTGTGGTCTTGAAGCAGGAGGGAACAGTGCTGTGACTGAGGGAAAGGTTGAAGATGGAGGTGAGAACATCAGCCAGCTCGTTAGCACATGCTCTGAGAGCCCGCCCAGGGATGTTGTCTGGTCCTGCTGCCTTGCGGGGGTTGATCTTCCTCAGGGCTTTGTTTACCTGGCCTGATGAGATGGTTAGTGGAGGGGAGGGGGGTCGGGTGGTCCCGGTGTGTGTGCCTCCTCTCTGTGCTGTGGCTGGAGGTCTCAAAGCGGGTGTAGAAGATGTTAAGGTCGTCCGGCAGGCTGTCTGTGGAGCTGATGGTGTTGGTGGTGGTCCTGTAGTCTGTGATGTGCTGCAGGCCTTGCCACATCCGCCCGGAGTCAGCAGTGGAGTAGAAGCCGTCCAGCTTCTCTCTGTACTGCCTCTTGGCCGCTGTAATGGCTTTTTTCAGTCCATACTTCGCAGCTTTGTACTCCGTCTCATTGCCTGATCTAAATGCAAGAGAGCGAGCACGCAGCATGTGGCGTACCTGACTGTTTATCCAGGGCTTCTGGTTGGGAAACTTCTTGACTTGTATGGTGGGCACGATGTTGTCAACACAAGTGCTAATGTACCCAGTCACATACTCAGCATAGTCCTGTATGCTGACAGAAGAGTCCTCCAGCGTGGCTGCAGCTTTAAACACATCCCAGTCTGTCTGAGCAAAACAGTCCTGCAGGGTGCTCTCAGTCTCTGGGGTCCAGAGTTTGATTTGTTTAGTGACAGGGTTTGTCTGTTTCAGTCTTTGTCTGTAGGCTGGATACAGGAACAACGAGATGTGGTCAGAGTGTCCAAAGTGGGGGCGGGGTGCAGCCTTGTATGCACTGCGTATACTGCTGTAAACATGATCCAGTGTATTCTTCTCACGGGTGGGAATATCCACATGTTGGTAGTATTTGGGAAATACAGTCCGTAAATTGCACTGGTTAAAGTCGCCGGCGGCGATAAAAACAGCATCAGGATGAGCAGTTTCTAACGCGCTGATAGCTTCGTGGAGTTTGCTGAGCGCTGCCGTGGAGTTAGCTCGCGGGGGGATGTAAACAGCGGCCAAAAACACAGCAGTAAATTCCCTCGGTAGATAGTAGGGACGGCATTTCAGCAGCAAAAACTCCACATCTGGCGAACAGTGCTTGTGAACGGTCTGTATGTCGCCACACCACGAGTTGGTGAGTCTGTAGCTGAACGGCGCATTCTGGGACTTTGTCTGAAAGCCAGGTCTCGGTGAAAATTAGAGCACTGCACTCTCTTATTTCCCGCTGTGTTGTAGTCCTGGCTCTTAGTTCGTCCAGCTTGTTTTCCAGAGACCGCACGTTAGCTAGCAAGAGGCTGGGTAGCGGTGGTCGGCTAGCGCGAGCCTTTAGCCTAGCATGGAGGCCTCCTCTCTTGCCCCGCTTGCGTCGCCGTCTCCGAAGCGCTCTCCTGGGGTCAGCTAGCTCACTCCAGCTCGGTGCTCCGGGGCCTTCCCGGGGGTGGTGGTGGTTGCTGCGGGAACGTACAATGAGTTGTAGCTCCGGTGGTATAAAACCAGTAAAAACAGGAAGACTGTGTTAGTTGTCGATGTCCAGCAATGCCTGTCTGTTGTATGTCAGAAGTGCATGGCATGTGTGCACTGTAGATAAAACAAAAAACACACAAAACAAAAGAAAACGCCGGCATTCGAGAGCGGGACAAACAAACACGTCTGCCACGGGGGGCGCCATGGTGCAGACAGGTCACCAAGAGCTGCATACAAGTTAACATTAGCTTTTCATGCTCATAACCTGTTCGATACCATTGTTTCTCATATGCTGTGTCTTGTCCTCTGCTTACATATGCTGTGCAGTGTAAGTCTTCTGGTTGCATGTACTGTGTGTCCTTCTCTTGTGTGAATGTTTTTGCTTGCTGCACTAGCGTGTCATTTCCTGTCCTACCCAGCTTCCATTCATACACATACAGCAGTGAGTCGTGGCTGTGTTGTACAAAAGTGTGGCAGTCTGGTGTGTGGTTACCGTTTGTTCTGGTCACAACTACCCCTTCAGGTGTGGAAACGAGGGTGATCCCTAATCTACACATCAGCTCTCTTCCCATAAGATTAATGGGACAACAGTGTGATAGTAGAAATGAGTGTTTAAAGTGACCCTGAACTGTGTCCTGACATGTCAGTGGAGTTGTGTAATGTTCTTTTACAGACTCGCCTGATGCACCAACAGAGTGTGCATATCTACCACTGAGTTTGGGTGGAGTGGGGAATGCACTTAATTTGATCACTGAGTTTGTTGCTCCTGAATCAACTAAAAATGTGATGTATGTATCATTTACCATTAATGTAAGTGTTGGCATTTTTAAGTAGGCCTTTGAGTCATACTTGATATATGTGCCGTGGTTTAATGACTGTTCCTTTTTTACCTTAGCCTCTATGTTAGCAACAATCTCAGCTATCATTTCCTTGCTAATGTTGTTGTGTGACATGTGTGTTTGTGTTGTGCAATCACCTTCCTGACGTGTCGGGTGGTTGGTCTCATCTTTGTTGTGCGTCAGTGATGTCAGTGGCTTGGACTCCTCCCCCTCCCGCACGCCCGCCGCCTGGATTCAATCTGAATTGGGTACAGCTTCTGTTTGGTTCCTCTTGGGGCATTCTTTTGCCCAATGTCCCTTTTCTCCGCATTTGAAACAAGTATCGCGGTCCACATATTGTCTGGAGTCTGGGCGGCCTGGGCGTCCTCTGAACTGGCCCCTGCCTGCCCCTCTGCCTCTCCCTTTGCCTCTTCCTCCCCTGCTCTGTCCTCTGCCCTCACCGGTTAGGTGTAGCATCATAGTAAGTTGGGCCAAGTGTAAGTCTTTTGTGTCTTTATCGCTCCTTTTCTTCTTTGTGCTTTTTATCACATCTTCAGCATGAACAGCATATGCTTCAATTGCACGCAGTTTGTCTTGGCGCCAGGTGATGCAACTGCGTTTCACCATATCAGAGATGTTAGATTGTAATCCGTTGAGGAAGCTGTTTTTCAGGTGGGCTTCAAATGGGGTGATTTCAGCGGCGTTGATGTCTCGTGGTGAGTCAAGGCCGCAGTAGATCTTGTATACTTCCGTCAATCTTAAGAGATATTCGCGAACTGTCTCATCGTCCTTCTGTTTGCATGTAGCAACCATGTCCATATCCATTCTTGCGGGAAACTCACGCTCGCAACAGGCCACAATTGTCTGTATAGCATCCCTGTAGGGGCCGTTGGTGTTGTGGTTCCACTCTGAATGAGTCAGTCTGATATCTCCATCTTCTGGTGGGGGAAAGGAGCCATGAACTCTTGTCCAGCCAATCCCTGCATATTTTCCCATCAGGATCCGTCTGAGTTCATATAGAGTTGGGCGGAATTCTCTGCAAAAGGTAGTCAGCTGTTTTCCAAATCTCACCCCTCCTGCGTCTTCAGGATTTGGTAGGTGTTTTGATGCTTCTCTTATGTCTCTTTCGGCCCACGGTCTGTGGACCAACATTGCAGTGCCGTCCCCTCCCACCACCTCTATCATTGGCAGGGTGAGTTGTGGGGGAGATTCAGGTTGGTATGTCACCCCGGACCTCGTAGCAGATGATATGCTTGCAGAGCTGTCTGGCGTGTGGGGAGACGCGGTCACTGTTGACTTTTGTGGGGTGGAGTGAGGGGTCAGGTACGGAGGTAGATCGCCTGTGTCCTCTGCGGGGGGTGCAGATGGTGCTGGAGCCCTGGGTTGCTTTGGCCTCACCACTGGTCCCGTCACGGGCGGCAGATTCTGGTTGACCTGTGGTTGGACGTTCTGCGGGGGTGGTTGTTGCTGTCGTCTTCTTGGCGGGGCGCAGTCGAGGTCGGCGTCCTGCAACTGAACACACTGAGGCACACATGAGATTTTTCCTGCCTCTCTTTTCCTATCCCTTATCATAGCCTCTTTCTGCCACATTCCATATGCTTTCCAGTCACCTCTATTTTTTCCCTTGCTCTTTCTTTCCCTTTCCTCCATTTTTAGTTTTAGTTGATCTAGTCGTTTTAGGTTAAAACTACCATCTGCTGGAAAACCAAAATGTTGTACCCAGACATGATATTGAGTAATTGATTCGTCACCATAGCTCTTTCTCATGAAATTGACATTAGGGCCAGTGTAGGCCTGATTCGGATCTTGTTTACCAAGTTTTGAGCCCATTTTGTTTTATTTCAATTTCCCTTTTGACTTGAGGTGTTCATACAAGAGTGTTGGACAATTAAACACAATGTATAACAATTATTATTACCCAAAGTATTATACCCAAAGTATTATGAAAGACAGTATTCTGTTTTAGTTTTTTCTATAACTAAAATCTTTTAGTAGTTTAGATTGGTGTTGGCGATCTAACAATAGGAACGTGATCTATACCTTGCGCGCTTTTCAGCCCTGTCTGCACTTGCTTTATCTCCTTGTATGACCCAGTCACACTCTTCCCATATACTTACTGGTATATTTTATGCAAGCACTTAAACAGTCTGTAAGTTGAACTCGTCAGTACAACTCCAGGTTTTACTAAACCTTGGTTAAAAATACTCAGGAGCCTCACTCGGTCTCCAAAAAAAACAATTCCTATGTTATCTCACACAACACCTTCGCTCTTTTACTCTTAAAACCAATAATACATTTTTATCAGTAAAACTTCATGAGAGACACATCAAAACATTTTAGTCTCGTGATGTCATGTGTTTTGGTCAATTTAAATTGTTGCCAAAGAATAAACTGAAAGTTCCTCACCAGGTTCAAGGGATTGAAGTCTGTCCCAGGGCCCTTGGTCCTTGTCACTCGGTTCTAATGAGGTTTAAGGCCGAAGACTGTTTCTTCAGGACGGTTAGTCGCCTCCGGCGCCTGGTCAGAGTCCCCTCAGTCGAGCAATCCCCGGCGAGCCCCCAAGATTGTTATGGAAATCTTTCAGTGAACAACAATAAACGATGTTTGGTCTCAGTTGAGAGTTTTAATGCATATAGAAAGTATTATACAACGTTGGTCAGCTGGATCAGCATTCCTTCACCAACAGTGTGGATTCAGATACTGATGCTGTGAATGAGGAGAAGACCATCCTTAACTCCAATGCTCATACGTCATAGGTCTAGGAGTAAACATACAGTCATGAGAAAAAATTAGGACACCCTATGAAAACCTTTGTCTTCTTCAACATATTCAAACATATGGACATTTGATATTCATTTGAACAATATTGAAAAATTTAGGTAATATAACTAAACAAATACAACTGAAACAAATTATTTAAAAAATGATTGGTAAAATGTAATTAATAGAAATGCAATCTTCTTGTGAGGAAAAAGTTAGGACACCCCCACATTTAGTTCCACTTAAAATGCCTAAAATTATAATAAAGAGCACCACATCAGGTGCAAATGATTAGAACATCGTTACAGAGGATTTTGGAGGAGCCTGTCCTATTTAAGCCTCAGATATTTAGTTTGGTTTGCTCTTGATTGTTGAAGTGAGTTGCATCACCATGGCGAGATCAAAAGAGCTCTCTGAGGCCTTCAGAAGAAAAATTGTAGATGCATATGAGTCTGGGAAGGGATATAAAAAGATCTCCAAACTATTCGAAATTGGCCATTCCACTGTCCGGAAAATAATTTACAAGTGGAGAACATTTAAAACCACCACCAACATGGCCAGGTCAGGCCGCCCAAGCAAGTTCAGCCTAAGAGCTGACCGAAAAATGCTTAAAGAAGTCTCCAACAATCCCAGAATGTCATCACGAGACCTACAGGTATCTCTTGCCACAATTGATGTCAAAGTACATGCATCCACCATAAGAAAGAGACTGAACAAGTTTGCATTACATGGGAGGTGTGCAAGGAGGAAACCCCTGCTGTCAAAAAAAAACATCAGGGCAAGACTAAAGTTTGCCAGAGAACACCTAGAGAAAGACCAGAACTTCTGGAACAATGTGCTTTGGACAGATGAATCCAAAGTTGAACTATTTGGGCACAGTAAGAGTAGACATGTTTGGCACAAAACCAAGACAGCATTTGAGAACAAGAACCTCATACCAACTGTGAAGCATGGGGGTGGAAATGTCATGGTTTGGGGCTGCTTTTCTGCAGCAGGGCCTGGTCAGCTCACCATCATAGAATCCACTATGAATTTTGTATTGTATCAGAGGGTGCTTGAGGAAAATGTGAGACCATCTGTTCGAAAGTTGAAGCTGAAGCAGATGTGGACCATGCAACATGACAATGACCCAAAACATTCCAGTAAATCTACCAAGGAATGGCTCAAGAAAAATAAATTGAGAGTTCTGGAATGGTCAAGTCAAAGCCCGGATCTTAATCTTATTGAGATGCTGTGGATTGATTTGAAACTGGCTGTGCATGCAAGACACCCCTCGAACATCACACAGCTGAAAGAATTCTGCAAGGAGGAGTGGGAAAAACTTTCTCCCAATTGATGTCAGAGACCTGTAGACAGTTATAAGAAACGTCTAATTGAGGTTATTTCAGCCAAGGGGGGCAATACTAGCTATTAGGGCATAGGGTGTCCTAACTTTTTCCTCAGTAGGAATTGGCATTATTGTTAATTTTTCGTTAAATAAATTATTACAAAGTTACATTTTCATAGTTTTTTGTTCAATTACATCCCCTTTATCTATAGACATTGTTAGAAAGAAGATAACATATTGATATGTCCATATTTTTAAGAGAATAACTTAATATTTTGGGGGGTGTCCTAACTTTTTCTCATGACTGTATCTTGCACCTATTTGCTGATAAAGAAGCTGGGAAAGAAGCGTAGGCGTTGTGAGCCACTATCTCTAACCTCAGCCTGCAGTTAGGAGTGTTCCAAGGTCACATAACATCTTTGATGCAAGAAGAAGGAGCAGTCGGTTTTGGTTCTTCCTCAGTCACATAATTAAAAATAACAAAGTACATTGGGTCACAGAAAGGTCAATACATTTCAGTATAAAACTAAAACAAAATAGTACAAATATATTTTTTGCCATTACAGTTGTGAAACGCTTGTAAAAAGTGCTGTGTCGTGAGTGTTTGTAAAAGTCGTTGTGTTGAGAGAGTGATATATTGTTGTGCTGTGTGGGAGAAGAGCGAAAAAAGGCTCGAAACGGAGAGAGATATTCTGTATAACACTGTTGGTGGGGAATGGATATAAAATAAGTGAGAAGACAAACGTCTAATCAAATAGATATATTGTAGACATTAGGTACAGAAGAATAAAGAGTATACATTTTAAGAGAACAAATGTGTGAATTTTTTAGGCCTCCCAGAGTACAAAATAATGAGAATATAGTATGATATATAGTATATCTCTATGTATACGAATGTGGAAGAAAGCCATCGTTTTCTCTTAAAGGAAACGTAAGATACTTTTTGTAAAAACTAAATAATCAAAAATAAGAATAGAGACAACCCTTTGGGGAGTCGGAGTAATAATTATGAGAGATAATTTAAATAAGTGGAGAGAGACTCAGAAAAAACGGGAAGGTCGCCATCTTGAAACGTCATTCGGGTGGGGCGGTATTATTGTAAAAGGGGGAGGGAACCAACCGAGTGGGCTGAGCTGCGTTTTATACAATATACTTTACAGCAGTCAGGTTTAGGTGAAAAGAACTAAAACATTTTATTATATAAGTATATGCTGAGTGAAAGTGCTTCTTAAATGAAGAGTTTCATGTCTAAGCTCTCACTGATTTATTTCACATTCTAGGGTTCCATACACACACACCCGACATTCACACCCACCCTACACACACATACCCCCTCCCCCTCACCCATACACACCTCACACACACACTCATACACATAGACACACACACACACATCTTATACATACATTACACACACACACACATCTTATACATACATTACACACACCCATTCTTACATTCTCTCACATACAAATACACTCTCAAGCACACATACATACATGCAAATACACACAGTTGTTGGTCATACCTATGTTTGATTCCCAGGGTGTAAGACACCAATTGTGATTAGGATATCTCAAGCTGATTGCAAAGCTGCTTCCTAACATATTTCTTTAATCTTACAGTGATATCCTAGAAAACCAATAACACAATATTGTTCTCTTTTGACAAATTGCAGAAAAGAGTGAAAATTAAGACATTTTACAACCACCCTAAAAAACAATTACTGCAAAAGGAAAGACAAAAGGAAAAATTGAGAAAGGGATTACCATGGTAACTCCAGTAGAAATATTAGAGAATAAAAACCCTCTTTTGAATAACCAAATAAAAAAGATGTCAGAAAAATGGGAAAAACGAACTAGTAAGAATTATCCTAAGTGGCCAAAGGAAGGGACATTTGATGTGGCAGTGTGTAAGGAAATGGGAACACTGATAAAAAACCACAAACCTCGAGAAAATTAAAAAAAAAAAAGACAGGAGAAAAGAAAGAGAGAAATAGACATGTTGAAATTGTTCAAAACAGAAGGAGAAACAATGTTAAAAGAGGTTAGGGAGCTAAGAAAGTTGGAGAAGGGCACAGAGGGAGGAAATGAGGAAGAAAAGGTGATGCCCCCACCCTATAACCATGGGGAATTCCCTATGTTATCAGCAAAGATATACCTGGATGGAAATATAAAGTTGGAAGAAGAAGATGAGGAAGAAGAGAGGGGAAGTGAAGAGAGAAGGGGATCAAGAAGCCCCATAGAACTTGATTGTTATGCAGAACTAAAAGAAGCCCTAAACCAGGTAGACAAAGGCGTATGGAGGTCAGAGTCAAGACAAGAAAAGAGAACTAAACCATTGGAAGCCGGAGTAAAAGGAGAGAGAGGAAAAGGGAAGGAACCAAGCACACGCAGGAAAGAGAAACAGCTATACAGCACACCCAGAGATGAGGGGACAACCGCCTGGGGACCCAGAGATGAGCCAAGAGATGACCCGAGGTCTGGTGATGAGAGACAGGAGGAGAGGAAATCTTGGATGAGCCAGAGGGAGATAGACCAAGCACAAAAAATGGACGAAATGATTAGTGACTGGGAAGCAAATGCTAGAAGAAGACATGAGGAAGAATACAGAACAACAGAACGAGAGTTGAGGGATAGGAGAAAGATAGGTCGCCCAGATAGATTTCAGTTCCCCATCCTGATAAAAGGAAATCAAGGACACTATGTGCCCTGGGGTATGCAGGACTTGCAGGGAATAGTTAGCAGATTACCTGACATACATGATGGAGCAGGTAAATGGATTAGAAGCTTTGAGGAAGAGACTGCAGGGAAGCTGCTGGCGGTGGGAGACCTCAAGGCCCTGTTGGCCAAGGTACTGGGGGTGGCAAAGATGGAAGACATTCTCATAAGCTGTGGACTGGGAGGAGCAAAGGGCAATACCAGAGCCGATGGGATGTCATTTGATCAGACCAGAAATGAGATGTGGACAACCCTGAGAGAAGAATATCCACAAAGGCTGGATACTAAGACCCTGAAGGGAGACCCACTGGGAGAGACTGAGAATCCTGCCACATACCTGCACCAGCAACTGAAGAAGTGGAAATTAGAGACTGAAGTAGACCCAGAGGGAGACCCACTGATGACAACTCTGTTCAGAACCGCAGTGATAGAGGCCATGTCTCCTCCGGTGAAAAGCAGGTTAGAGGATGTGGTGGGACTCGCGTCAAAAACACACAAGGAGTTCTGTGATCATCTCGTCCAGTGGTTCTCAACCGGACACTCTCCCGGGGGGGCGCGAGTAGGCTACAGGATGGGAGGGGAAAAAAACACAAAAAAATCACGGACTCACTGGCTATTAGTAGACCTACAAAGGAGATGCAACAGATTCCCCCCATGTCGAAATGCAAGTGGTTGGACTATTATAACACACAAAGAAATCAACCACACAGTTTCATTTCAAATGTACCAATACAGGGGGTAGTATTTTGAGCCTGTGACGCGACGTCACGTAAGTGCTACTATATAAGCGTCCGCAGACGCGTCGTAGCTCCATTCACTCTAGTCTCTTGCCAAGATCGCTTGTGCCAGCTCTCGCTAGTCTATCTGTTATCAATCTCGATATCGATTTACTTAGGCCTATACTTCAAAACCCAAACAGTCTTTTTAAAGATTATCCCCATCTCAGCCCTAGCCAGTAATTTTTTAACTGCTAGGCGTGCACTTAGCTAACTAGCTAGCAACTTTTTCACCGTGTTGCAACACAACTATACGACCCACGCGACTAAGACACACACACACACACTCACCCACTCACAAAGGACTACAATTGTTAAGTCTTAAAATAAAATCTGCATTGCCTGCAAAATCGTTATTGTGTACTGTTGTATTAAAGATCGTGCCTAAGTCCCGACTGATTAGCCCCCGATACTAGTCTCTCAACATAGCCACACACACATCGTTACATCATAGCCTAAACTTTATTGAAAACACAACTAATCCACATCCAAATTATTTCAAAACCAAACAAAAATGGAGTGAGGACCAACAAGGCAACCGACGCACCACCAGCTGCAAAAAAGCTTCGAAGGTACGATGAAGCATACCTGCAGTTTGGGTTTACAGTCACGGCTGATCTGACACCTCAGTGTGTTGTGTGCGCCGAGGTGCTGGCAAACGACAGCATGAAGCCCTGCAAACTAAAAAGGCACCTCGAAACAAAGCATACTGGCATTAAGGATAAACCGGCTGAATATTTTAAAAGAAAGCTTGATGGCCTCCATCAGCAACAGGCAACCAGGTGCAGCAGCCAAACTCGGTACAGTACCACTGTCCAATGACACAGTCGCTAGGAGAATTTCAGACATGTCTAATGATATCAGAGAGCAACTGATAGTTCTTAAAAAAGAGTCCTTACTACGCGCTGCAGCTGGACGAATCCACTGATATTGCTGGGCAGGCCCAGCTCCTCACCTATGTCAGGTATCTGCGGGACAAGGCGATTGAGGAGGATGTCCTGTTTTGCCGGCCTCTTCAGTCGCACACTACAGGAGAAGCCATCTTCAATGTCCTCGATATATTTATCCATGAAAATGGTTTGGCTTGGGACCGATGCGTTGGCCTATGCACGGATGGTGCGCGGGCAATGACGGGTCGTGAGCGTGGCCTAGCTGCTCGCGTTCAGCAAGTAGCTCCACTTGTGAAATGGACACATTGCATGGTCCATCGCGAAGCACTAGCTGCTAAAAAAATGCCGGTTCTCTTTGACTCCGTGCTGAACCAATCCGTGAAAATGATAAATCTCATCAAATCACGGCCACTAAACTCTCGCTTGTTTGGGGTCCTCTGCCAGGAGATGGGGTCAGGGCACGAACAGCTGCTTCTGCACACTGAAGTTTGCTGGCTCTCCAGGGGGCGGGTGTTACAGCGGTTGTATGAGCTGCGAGAGGAGGTGAAGTGGTTCTTGACAGAAATCAAATCAGATCTGGCGAAGCATCTGGATGACACTATGGCTTGCGTCTCTGTCCTATTTGGTCGATATATTTGACCGCTTGAATGGCCTCAACCTGACTTTGCAAGGCCGCGAAACTCATATTTTGCTCCTCGCAGACAGAGTGGACGCCTTCACACAAAAACTTGACCTCTGGCATGGCCGCATCAGTCGAGGGAACCGCGACATGTTCCCCAGCCTTGCAGACTTTATCACTGATGCAGGTACGTCACACGATTTCTCCTCTCTATTTCAATCAGCGTCTGAGCACCTGTCAGCAATGAGAAAACAATTTGCGACGTACTTTAAAGAGGATTATCGCTCTTTTGCGTGGGTTCGAGATCCATTTGTGTGCACAGCAAACGAGCTGTCAATTGATATGCAGGAACAGCTTATTGAGCTGAAGAGTGACAGTAGGCTGAAGGAACTCTTTACCTCCTGCCCTTTTTCGTCATTCTGGGCAGCATTGATGCAGGAATACCCTCAACTCTGTGACGTCGCCTTGAAGATTCTCCTCCCTTTCGCGTCGACATATTTGTGTGAGGCAGGATTCTCACAAATTACTGCACTCAAAACGAAATACCGCAATCGTGCACAAATCGAGGATGATTTGAGGCTATGTTTATCAGACATTGCGCCAAGAATTGAGGATCTTTGCAAGGCAAAGGAGGCTCAGGTCTCACATTAACAGCGCCTACCTGCAAGCTTCTGTAAAAAATGCAGATGATATGCCTACTATTAGGCCTAGTAATAATAACAATAATAAAGCATAAATTCACATCAGAGGTCTGGTGCCAATTCCCAATTATAGCAATAGCCTAGTAATGATAATAGGCCTACTGATGATAATAATAATAATAATAATAACAACAACAATAAAGCATGTAACCTCATATAATTCTATAGCAATAGCCTAGTAATGATAATAGGCCTACCACTACTCATAATAATAATAATGCCTGCAAGCTCACATTAGACATCTGGTGCTACTGCCAATTATAACAATAGCCTAGTAATGATAATAGGCCTACCTACCGCTACTGATGATGATAATAATAATAATAATAATAGTGTGGGCCTAACAATAATAGCCTAGGGCTATCTATCTATCTATTAATCAATCTATGCAAGTGGGGGTGGCGCCGGGAGGAGGGGGGCCCCCAACTGCAATGAACCAGCTTTGGGGGGGCCCAGCTTGCAAAAGGTTGAGAACCCCTGATCTAGTCCATGCGGTGGAAAAGTACCGGTGTAACGAGGTCCTTGAACACAGAGGCAGACTCAGTGGTGGTGATAAGGGAAACCCCGTTTATTTAGACTGTTCCTTCTTCTCATCCGTACTCAGGTCCTGGTCGACTTTCCAGTCTCAGCTTTTCAGCTTCCCCCCCTTCCAAAGCAGAGGCACACACATCTTAAACCATTTCGTTAACAAGGCTTCATTCGCAACAGGTGCACAACGAAGCCTCGCTTCCGTAACCCTAGCCACGGTCCTGTAGCTCCCTCTACAGGCCGAACGCTGCATGTCCCCCCACAACCGGAAAGATGAATTAAGGCTAAAGGAGCAAGAAAAGGAGAACCAGAGAAAGTTAACACAGCTCCAGCTGGGGGAACTCACAGAATGAAACAAAAAGAAGACACAAGGCGTAATGGGCGCCGAAACCGGGAAACCAGTTCCATACAGAGCCACACCAGAACCACCTCCAGTGCTGAGACCTCAGGGACAAGAGCAACCCACCGTACCTGTCGTCCAGGTGTACACCCAGCAGCCCCAGCAGTTTCAGCCATGGAAGGGCAGACAGAGACCCCTAGGAAGGTTCCAAAGGACAAACCCACAAGACCCACCTGACGTGTGCTGGGGATGTGTTACACTAGAACGTCAGCGGAACCAAATGACGGCACTCAGAGATGGTGGGGGGTTTAGCCCGAAGGCGTATTTAATAATAAAGGGGTAGGGGAGAGAAGGATAATCCAAAAGAGTAGTCGTGGGTCGGTCCAGGGTTCAGCAGGCAGGCGGGTAGTCGGACGAGCAGGAGGGTTCGGCAGGCAGTCAGACGAGCAGATGGTCGGGAAGCCGGGAGGTCCAGTAGTCGGGGAGGGGGCTAGGTCCGTGGAAGGGTCGACGAGGGGAAACACCAGGGAGGACGGGGTATCTGGATGTGGACACAAGGGAACGCGGTGACAACACAAACAAACACAGGTAATCTAGGGCTAGAAGTGCAAAGGTATACTTGAAGGGTTACCGTGGGACGCAGTACGATCTGGCACTGGAGAGAAGATCAGGCAGGGTTTAAATAGGTTGATGATTGGGGATGGGTCGCAGGTGTGCTGATTGGGGATCGGGTCCAGGTGCGCTGTCGACTGGGAAGACGCTCCAGTGATGACCGCCGGGGCCTCGAGGTGGTGCCAGAGGGTTGGTTGGGAGGGGGAACCGTAACAGGATGTCAACAACCAGGACATTTCCGAAGGAACTGTACTAATACATGGCAACCTAGGGAGAATAGACAACAGGGCTATGGCCAGCCAAAGCAGGAGCCGCCACAGGGATAAGTCAATCCCTATAGGGGACCAAATTATGGTTACTAGGGATGCCCAGAGAATCCTAAAAGGGAGGGTCAGCTTCCAGTGTTAACCACAGAAGCTGATCAAGAACCAATGATAGAGATAGAGACATACCCATGATGATAGATACAGGAGCTACCTCCACTTGTGTAGGTCTAAATTATGCCTCTCACCTCCCAAGGTCAGGAAAATTTGTTAAAACAGTAGGATTCTCGGGACAAGTAATTGTCCCGAGAATTAATTCCAATGTCAACTCCAGTAAGTCTGAAGATAGGAGACAGAGCCACAACCCTGCCCATACTGATCTCTGACCAGACACTGGTGAATCTCTTGGGGAGGGATGCATTATGCATGCTGGGGATGGAAATATGGTGTTCCCCAGAAGGTGTATATGTAGATAATACGGCAATAAAGACACAATAAATACCAATAAATGCAAGCGCAAATGTTTACTGGTTAGGGGAAATAAACCATGAAATAGAGCAAACTTGGTTAAAATAGAGAAAATGTATTGAAGCCCAATTGCCAGATGCACCAAAACAACGATTTGACTAGCACTGCACTGTGCAGTTTGACTCAAATTGCGACTCCTACCAAGAACAAATTTGGCAGGAGCAAACTAAAAATCTGGTTGTCCCATTAATGTCATAATACATCATAGTGGGAAAACAGGGAGCAGCTATGCAAATAGATGAATCAGAATTTGTACAAAAATGTTATAATATACCTAATGCTGCTCCTCATGTGTCATTAACGGTAAATAAAGGGTATAGAGCAAGAGACTTGGGACCAATGATGAGAACCACATTAAAAAGTGATTGGAAAGAAACAAGTAACCCATTGGTAAAACATTCTGCAGACAAAGAATTCATAAAAATAATATGTGCCACGCTTATGAATGGAATACCACAGGAAGTAGCCATATTGGTCAAACAACAAGTTCAGATGAAAGAAAAGTCAGACAATCAATTGAGAGATGACATGGAAAAACAGATTCCAGAAAGTCTCTGGTCAAAACCTGACACTGACGTGGGCTTAGTAAAATCAGCAAGCCCTATAATTATAAGAACAAAACAGGGCAGTGTATTACCAAGAAAAGCCCAATATCCTATGAAACCTGAAGCTGAGGAAGGAATAAGCGAAACAATAGAGGGTTTGATAGCAGCGGGAGTTTTAGAAAGAATAAACAGCCCGTGCAATACCCCCCTTCTTCCAATTCTAAAAGCAGACAAGTCAAAATGGAGATTGGTGCATGACTTAAGAGCAGTAAATGAGGTGGTACAGGATTGGCCAGCAGAAGTACCAAATCCTCATACACTGTTAACAAATGTTCCTCCGACAGCCAAATACTATACAGTGATAGATTTATGCTCAGCTTTTTTCACTGTACCATTAGCAGAAGAAAGTCGGTACTTGTTTGCATTTACCTACAGAGGACAACAATACACTTACACTAGAATACCTCAAGGGTTCAAACATTCGCCTCATGTGTTCAACCAGGTGCTAAAAGCAGATTTAGAAGACCTGGAGATGAACAGCACAGTAATCCAATACGTGGATGATTTCCTAATTTGTTCAACCACATTGGAACAATGTCATGAGGACTCCATAAGAGTTCTCCAAAAATTGGCCAAGGTGTCAAAAACTAAATTGCAGTATTGCTTACCTCAGGTTGACTATAGTGCATGGGTCAAAAGCAATATCACCAGGACAATTAGAAGGCATAAGTAAAACACCAAAACCAGTAAATGTGGGCCAAATGATGACGTTCTTGGGAATTACAGGATTCAGCGGAGATTGGATAGAGGACAATGCGATAAAAACAGCAGCTCTGAGGGAGCTGATGAAAACAGCGGGTCAGCAGAACTTAAGAGCCCCTTTAATATGGACAAAAGAAGCTACAATAGCATTTGAAACGTTGAAAAAAGAAATGCAACGGGCACCAGCATTGGCAGCATTGGCATACAATAGGAATGGTTTGTTATAATCGGGCACAGCCAATGCTGGTGCCCGATTATAACAAACCATTCCTATTGTATGTGGCAAACAGAAGGAATGGGTATGCTTCAGCAGTGTTATCACAGGAAACGTGTAGTGGTAGGAAAAAGCAAGGGAGTGGCAGCTATGCACTATGCCTATGAGAAGGCCTCGTCAATGACAATGGGCTACCCAATAACAATATACACACATCACAAGACAGTGGAACTGTTAGAACAGGGAAGGTTTGTTCTAACGCAAGCTAGGAACCTGTCATATGTCGTTATTAACATACCCAGACATCACTATCAAGAGATGTAGCACAGTAAATCCAGCTGAGTTAATTCCACTGGCAGATGAAGGGGAAGAACATGATTGTGTAGCACACTCGCTAACATTCACCAGGTTAAGACCCTAACCCAGACTTAGAATCAACACCCTTACCATATGCAGAAGAGACATATTTTGTAGATGGTTCATGTTACAGAGATCATTTAGGAAATCATGCAGGGTATGGCATAGTCAAACAAATAGGGCACACATTCCGAGAAGAGAAGACAGACAGCTGTCCACAACCGTGTTCTGCCCAGTTGGCAGAACTAAGAGCACTGACAGAAGCCTGTAAAATGGGAGAAGGCAAATCAGTGAACATTTTTACTGACTCAGCGTATGCGCATGGAGTCTGTCATCTGTTTGGAGCAGTATGGAAACAGAGAGGCTTTTTGAAAAGTGATGGGTCACCCATACAGCATTGTGAGCAAATTAAGGAATTGATGTCAACCATGATGAAACCAAAGTGGTTAGCGATCATTAAATGTCAGGCGCACCAGAAAGGCAATGATTACATTATTCAGGGCAATAATGCTGCTGATGAAGCGGCAAAGCGAGCGGCAAAGTGTGAGGTGGTCGTGTTGGCCCCAAAGGTATTAATAGAACCAATAACGCAGCTAGAGGATTGTAACGGGGTCCATTGTACACAGAGGCAGACGCAGTATGTTGTTGAGGAAATGTTCTCTCTTTATTCATAAAAGTTCGTTGTGACTTTCCAGTCTTTCCAAAACCACTCGGCGACTTTCCAGTCGCCCCTCTCCTGCCAAACAGAGGCACACACATCTTAAACCATTTAGTCAACGAGGCTTCATTTGCAACAGGTGTGCAACGGAGCCTCGCCGACATAACCCTGGCCACGGTCCTGTAGCTCCCTCTACAGGCCGAACGCTGCATGTCCCCCCACAAGGATATAATACGCATGCAACAGATTGCAGGGCCGTATGAGCAATCCATGTGGGTCCAAAGGGGGGCAAAGGTAGACTCTACAGGATTGTGGAGATCGCATGAGGATACAATGATGACTGGATAGTGTGAGAACCGTGGGGGAATTTTCCTGGTACGAGGCTAGGTTTTTCGCCCCCACCTGTAAAGGAGACGTGTCCCCAGGAGCTAATAGAATGTCATACTGTTGATGTAATTCATGTGTTATTTTTTACTTATACGATTCACATATGTATATTGTCTTGAATCATTTGCATGTTTTATTAGTATATCATTTTCAATCACCAATATAGGATGTGGGACTATTAAGTCCCAAAGGGGGGAATATATGGTAAATTTCAAGACAATATAAGGGTTTGTAATCCCACACCGAGGGAAGAGGTCACAGGAAAACAGATGTCCTAGAACATTTGGAGAAGGCAGTAAAGAGGGGTAAGGTCAGATTGAGGGGTTTGCTATAGGTGAAGAAAACAAAGGATCAAAACGGGAGAAAACAGGATAGAGTAAGTAAAGTTAGGGTAATTAACCTTTAAGAACGTGGGTTTTTTTTCGAGTTTTTTCGTTTCGTTTCACGAGTGTTCTATAGTAGCATTCTATAGTCATTGTTAGAGCAGCCGACTGGGGATATGCAGAGCTAGCATTTCAAACTGTGGATGCGCTGATATTGCGCAAATAAAGTTGCAATTATAATGGGACAAGTTGGAGGTGTCTGCGCAGTTATTGTGCATGAATGATACGGAGGATGTAGCGAGTGATTATTGACGGAAGGAGAACAATGTTAGCTTGTGTTAGCAATCGAGCCATAGTGCTAGCCCACACAGGGTCATTGTTGCGCTGCGATTGGAATACTCAGGTAGCTACATTCTAAACACACCCGTGTGACGGTACACTTTTATGGAAAAGCAGGGGCCGTCACACCAGTGTGACGGTACGTTCTTAAAGGTTAAGTAATAAACAAAGTTGTAAACAGCTAAAGCAAAAGGCTTTTGAAAACAGCCTGGGCGTCAGCAAGGCCTGATCGGATAAACGGGTGCCAGACGGGTGGGCGGCGCACACCTTGATGACGAAATGTAGATCTTGAATGTTATTGGTGTATGTAGACAGGAATCAGAAATACGTTGAATAGAAGGCGTTAACCTGTGTGAAATCTATAAAGACAGGTGACTGAGGAGATAACGGGGTCAGCTTTGCAAACCTGAACGGCTACATATTCTGCGTGAATCAAGTCTTTGAATGAATCAACAGCTCTGGTTAACGGTATTTTATTTCAAAGTATTATAGCTTAAATTCTACGACAGTACCAGGTTAGACTCCCTCTGACCTGTATTGCAGTGGGGGTGGCTCGAACTACCTTGTAAGTTCCCTTTCTCCTTGGCTCGTTCCACTTCCTCCGGAAGACCCTGATGTACACCTGGTCCCCTGGTGTTATTGGATTGGGTAAGGGTGGCTCCGGCTCCGGCTGCTTGTCTTTCTCCTGTGAATATATAGCTTTGTGTATCTGAGTTAATTGTTTCATGGACTGCTTTAGTTCCATCTGGAGTTGTTCCAGTGGGGGTCCTTTGTAAGGTCCTCTTAATGTTGGCACTGGCATGGGTCGACCCGTAAGCATTTCATGCAGTGTTAAGTGCGTGTTTCTGTTAGCCTGCATGCGGTAGCTCTTTTATGCAAGTGGCAGGGCATCCACCCAGTTAAGCCTTGTATATTATACATCTATATCCTTGTATATTATACATCTATATCTTGTTCAGCTTTGCTTTGAGGGTCCCATTAATTCTTTCTTCCATCCCTTGTGATTGCGGATGGTAGACACAGCCCAGTCTTTGTTTTATTCTTAACTGTTGTATGACTTGTTTCACAGTTTTATGAATAAATGCTGCACCTGAGCTAATCTTATCTGAGCTAATCTCATTAGGTATTCCAAATCTGGGTATTACTTCTCTTGTTAGGAATTTGACCACTCTTCCTGCCCCTAAGTCTGCTGATGGCGTTGCTTCTACCCATCTGCTGAATCTATCTATGACAACGAGCATGTATCTTTTCCCATTTACCTGTCCCATTTATCATGTCTACATCGTCCATAACTAAATGTTTGAATGGCCCATCTGGAACCGGTATGTGCCCTAAGGGTGTTGTGATTCCCTTTCTTAAATTGTTTTGCGGGCATACTGTGCATTCTGCTCATGCGTTGTCTACCATTGCATAGGGTGACCAATACCCTTGACGTTTTATTTTCCTCACAACTTCCCCCCTTGCACAATGGTCAAAACCATGCGCATCAGTCATCAAAATCCCCTTTTAGTTCTGCCAATTGGGCAGAGCATGGTTGTTGACAACTGTCTATCTTTTCTTCTTGGAATGACTGCCCTATTTGTCTAACTATGCCATACCCTGCATGATTCCCTCGGTGATCTTTATAACATGAACCATCTACAAAATATGTCTCTTCTGCATCCAGAAAGGGTGTTGATTCTAAGTCTGGTCTTAACCTGTTGAATGTTAGCGAGTGTGCTATACAATCATGTTCTTCCCCTTCGTCTGCCAATGGTATTAGTTCAGCCGGATTGACTGTGCTATATCTCTTGATAGTGATGTCCGGGTATGTTAATAACGACAAATATGACAAGTTCCTAGCCTGCGTCAGATCAAACCTTCCCTGCTCTAACAGTTCCACTGTCTTGTGATGTGTGTGTATATTGTTATTGGGTAGCCCATTGTGACTGACAAGGCCTTCTCATAGGCATAGTTCATGGCTGCCACTCCCTGAAAGCATGGCGGGTACCCTTGAGCCACACTGTCGAATTTGGTGCTACAGTAAGCGAGGGCTTGTTTTTTCCTCCCACTGCATGTGTCCTGTGCTAGCACTGCTGAGGCATACCCATTTCTTCTATTTGCCACATATAACAGGAATGGTTTGTCATTGTCGGGCACAGCCAATGTTGGCGCCCATTGCATTTCCTTTTTCTTTTCTTTTTAAAAAAAATAAATGTTTTTAGGGCATTTCTGCTTTATTGGGATAGAGACAGTAGAGATTGACAGGAAGGATGGGAGAGAGAGGAGGGATGACATGCAAGACAGGTCGAGGGTCGGAATCGAACCAGGAACCCTGCGACCACGTGGCAAGCGCATCAGTGTGCTACGCCACGAAGCGCCCCCCCCGCATTTCCTTTTTCAACATCTCGAATGCTATTGTTGCATCTTTTGTCCATGTCAAAGGGGCTCTTAAGTTCTGCTGACCGGCTGTTTTCATCAGCTCCCTCAGGGCTACTGTTTTTATCGCATAGTCCTCTATCCAGTCTCCACTGAATCCTGTCATTCCAAGAAACGTCATCATTTGGCCCACAGTTACTGGTTTTGGTGCTTTGCTTATTCCCTCTAATTGTCCTGGTGATATTGCCTTTGACCCATGTGCTATTGTTCTTCCCAGATATTCGACCTGGGGTAAGCAATACTGCAGTTTTGTTTTTGACACCTTGTGTCCCCCTGCTGCCAATTTTTGGAGAACTTTTATGGAGTCCTCATGACACTGTTCCAACGTGGGTGAGCAGATTAGCAGATCATCCACATATTGGATTACCGTGCTGTTTAGCTCCAGGTCTTCGAGATCAGATTTAACACCTCGTTGAATACATGAGGCAAATGTTTGAACCCTTGAGGTATTCTAGTATAAGTGTATTGTTTTTCTCTGTTGGTAAATGCAAACAGGTACCTACTTTCTTCTGCCAATGGTACACTGAAAAAGGCTGAGCATAAATCTATCACTGTATAGTCTTTGGCCGTTGGAGGGACATTTGTCAACAGTGTGTGATGATTTGGTACTTCTGCTGGCCAATCCTGTACCACATTATTTACTGCTCTTAGGTCATGTATCAATGTCCATTTTGACTTTTTTAGGGGCTTGCTGATTTTACTAAGCCTACATCTGTGTCATGTTTTGACCAGAGGCCTTCTGGAATCTGTTTTTCCATGTCATCTCGCAGCTGATTGTCTAATTTCTCTTTCACCTGAACTTGTTGTTTGACCGGTATGGCTACCTCCTGTGGTATTCCAATCATAGGCGTGGCACATAGTATTTTTATGAATTCTTTATCTGCAGATTTTGGACCTACACAAGTGTCGGTAGCTCCAGTGTCTTTCATCATGGGTATGTCTTTTTTTGAACCTGCAGCATTGGTTCTTGATCAGCTTCTGTGGAAACTGACCCTCTCCTTTAGGATTCTCTGGGCACCCCTAGTAACCGTAATTTGGTCCCCTATAAGGATTGACTGGTCCTTGTGGAGGCTGCTGCTGGTGCTGGCCATAACCCTGTTGTCTATTCTCCCTGTCTATGCCATGGATTAGTTGTACACTGCTTTCGGGTGTGTCCTGGTTGTTGACATCCCCAGCACACGCCGGGTGGGCCTTGTGGGCCTTTCTTTTGGAACCCTCCTTGGGGTTTTTGTTTGCCTCTCCATGGCTGAGACTGCTGGGGCTGCTGGGCATACACATTGATTACAGATACGGAGGATTGCTCTTGTCCCTGAGGCCTCGGCACTGGAGGGGGTTCTGGCGCGGCCATGTGTGGAACTGGTTTCCTGGTTTCGGCGGACATTACCCCTTGTGTTTTCTTTTTGATTCGTTCTGTGAGTTCCCCCAGCTGGAGCTGTGTTAGTTTTCTCTGGATCTCCTTTTCCTGTTCTTTTTGTTTCAGTTCATCCTTTCTGTATTTTTCCACCGCATGGACTACATAATCACAGAACTCTTTGTGTGTCTTTGACGTTAGTCCCACCACATCCTCTAACCGGCTTCTCACCTGAGGGGACATGGCTTCCACCACTGCGGTTCTGAACAGAGTTGTCATCAGTGGGTCTCCCTCTGGGTCCGCTTCAGTTTCTTGTTTCCACTTCTTCAATTGATTGTGCAGGTATGCGGCAGAGTTCTTGGTTTCTCCCAGTGGGTCTCCCTTCAGGGTCTTAGGATCCAGCTTTTGTGGATATTCTCCTCTCAGAGTTGCCCACATCGAGGGTCGTGTGTCAATCAAATCCCACCCCATCTTGTGTGGCATTGTCCTTTGCCGGTCCCAGTCCACAGGCCTGGAGGATGTACTCCATCTTTGTCACTCCCAACACCTTGGCCAGCAGGGCCTTGAGGTCTCCTACCGCCAACAGCTTCCCCATTGTCTCTTCCTCAAAGATTCTTATCCATTTTCCTGCTCCCTCATGTATGTCAGGTAATCTGCTGATGCTTGCATGTCTTGCGTTCCCCAGGGCACATAGTGTCCTTGTGATCCTTTCACCAGGATCGGCACTGGAGTCTGTCTGGTTGATGTAACATTCCTCTATCTCTTAACACTTGTGTTGTTTGTCCTTCTCCTTCCTCATATCCTGTGTCTCCACTACCCTGGCCACTACGCTTGTTACCCTGTTCGCTTCTGGTTCGGTTTATCTCCTGTATAGTGGTAATTCCTGTTTGTAACCTCTCCTTCAATTCTTCTGCTTCTTTCTCCTTCTGGTTCATCCATATCTCCTGCCCCCACTGTTCCCCTTCACCAAACTCTGAGTCATCAAAGTCGGTTGACCAGGCGATCTCTTCCCCATATATGGGTGTGCTGTGTGACTGTTTCCATTTTCTGCGTTCTCTTTGTTTCTTCATTCGTTCTAGCTCCTTGTCTACTGCTTCCTGCAACAGTCTGTTATCCTTTCTTCGTTCTGACTTTGACTCCCATGTGCCTTTCTCTACCTGTTTTAGGGCTTCTTTAATCCCTGCATAGCAGTCAAGTTCTATGGGTTTCTCTGCTTCACTTTTTACCTTACTTGGATGACTACAGAATATTCTGCTTTTACAAAATGTTACGCTGTTTTCAAATGAAACAAAATATCCTGCTCTTGTTATGCTTTTAGAATTTGTTTGTTTGAATTTCTTCTCTTCCTCCTTTTTCTCTGGTCCTCCCTCCACTTCTCCATCCAGGTGGACTGTTCCTGTTATTCCAGGAAATTCCCCGTGTAGGGTGGAGGCATTGACTTTTCCTCCTCTTTACTTCCTTCTGTATCCTTCTTCAGTCTTCTTCTTATTTCCTTAGCATCTTTTAACATTGCTTCTCCTTCTGTTTTGAACAATTTCAATATGTCTGTTTCTCTCTTCCTTTTCTCTTGTCTCTTTTTTGAATTGCTTCAAGGTTTATCGTTTTTTATCAGCATCCCCATTTCCTTACACAGTGCAATGTCAAATGTCCCTTCCTTCGGCCATTTAGTGGGAAGGTTCCTAGTTCGTTTTTCCAATTTTTCAGACATTTTTTATGTCTTTATTCAAAAGGGGGTTCTTGCTCGCCAGTAGGCCCACTGGAGTTGTCATGGTGGTCCCTTTCTCCATTTTCTCCTTTGTCTGTGTTTTTTCCCTTTTCTCTCCGTCTAAAACTGCTCCTGCTATGGCAGTTTCCCTTCCGTTTGTGTGGATTATGACACTTATTTTTCCCACTGTGGTCGCTGCTTTATACCTTCTTCCTCCCCAATCAATCTCTAATCTTTCTACCTCTGTATGACCCTCTTTGGTTTTTATTATATCCTGCCACTTTCCTATTTCCCACCTTACTCACCTTGGCGTTACCCAAATGGTCAATTTAGGGTCTTTAGTCTGACCCCCTGGAAGTATAGCCACAAAGCCCTCCTCTATCCCAAGCAATTGGTGTTTGGGGAAGCTTGCGGTTGCTCCACGCCAATCACAGAGTTGTTGGAGTATTTGATCCAATTGTTTCACTTTTCACACAGCTTTAAGTATTCTTATCCAGGGTATTTCTGGGAACCTGTCTTGTATTTCTGCTAGGTTTATCAACCTTGTTATTCCCCACAGTTTTTGCTCTATTAGTTCCTGATCTTGGAGACACTCCTCTCCTTCCTTTTCTCTATATGTTCTTTCGAGCAAAAAATTTGTTCTTATTCCTTGTGTTTCTAAATCATCCATTTACCTAACTCACCTCCGAGTGTTTGTGGTTACCACTATGATAGGGCAAGGTGTTGACAGTGCTCTTCTTCTTTTTATCCCTGTACTTGTGACAACTATCGTTAATTTGGGCCGTGGTTTTATATTAAAGTGAGGGACATACACATATGGGGAAGACGGCTGTGGATATCCTTCCGCTGTCACCAACTCACTCTTAATTTCCTTTATCTTTCCTTCAATTAATATTCCTCACAATTGAATTTGGCACTCTGTTTCTGTTTTTATTGAATAGGACAACAATCTCATTTGTTGTTCTTTTCTGCCTATCAAATGGTCTATTACACACAGTTTTATTTCCTCTGTTTGTTCTCTTTTTTCCTTAAAATCTATTTCCCACGTACTCTCTCGTAACCAGTTTATTATTTGTGGTGTTGAGGGGGGTGTTTCCAGGACGCTGGACTACACAGTTAAGCCTTCTCGAGGTGTCGTGGGCCTAACTTAACGAAACACCGGTGACAGAAGGTGCCCACTTGATAACCCCAATGACATGCTGCTTACCTCAGTTGGCTAGAGTAGGTAACCGGTGAATGGTACCACCTGAGGAATGACTCCGTAGACCTATGACGGCGTAGCCTGATGTTTGCTATGGTGTTGCATCGAATGGTGGATATATCACTCGCTTTGTTGGTTTGATTTGGCCTTCTACATCTGTTTTACCTTGGATCATGGCACAAGGGATTATAACATCTTGTCCTGTGTATTAATAAATGCTAAAGCTAGCTTAGGCTAGTGACTGTTGTGAATAGAGCAGCTGACAACTAGGGAAAGACCTTGTGACAGAATGGAAAGACAGCTGACAGGAGGAAATAGACCCCACCGGGGCGGCATTGGGTTAGCAACTCAATGCTGCAGTAACCAAGGTTGTATAAACCTAGTGGTTACACCCTACCTAGCTACAGAAACGACTTTGAGAAAAACACCCCTAGAGTCTGCGAGAGCGGGGGCGGAAGATGACTCATCTATGGCTAACATGGTTATTGACTCTGGAACGGACCTGACTACGAGTAGGGAAAACATGGCTGTGGAAGGCACTAGATCAGAGATGGGTGGGAAGAAGCTCCAAACTTGTTCATGCGGCTGGCAAAAGGTAACAACTTTGAAGGGTCTTAGAATCCATCAAGGGAGGAGGAAGTGCTTGGTAGAGGGAACACAGGGATCCCGCATTGACAATTATTTCCTCAGAAGTATGTCAAGTCAGTCGGTTGAAGTCCAGCGGCAGGAAGTAAACCACAGTTCGCAGGACATCAGCACCCCTGAAGTAGGTCCTAGCACTGAAGAAGACAGAGAGACCAGCCAGCCCAAAAGGGAAAAGATTAGTGCCCAGAAGCCGAGAGTTAAATGGCCAGGGGCTTCAGAAAACAGGGTATGGGAAGGTATCAACAGTGACTTGAGTAGGATTTTAGACAAGTTGAAAGGTACTGCCGAGAGTAAACTGGAGAAAATGGGCGATATTATCTATGATTATGGAGCAGAAAGATTTGGCGTGTCCGAGAAAAAGAAGAAGACAGGTACTGAGGTAATTAAATCTAGGCGCCAACAGGAAATGGATAGACTTATCAGGGAGAGAAGACAGCTCAGGAAACAGTGGAGGAAAGCTACAGAGGCTGAGAAGGAAGGGTTAAATAGGCTGCAGGTAGATGTGAAGGAGAGACTGGCAGTGTTAAGAAGAGCAGAGAGCATTAGGAAAAACAGGAAAAAGAGAGAGCGAGCTAGAACAGCATTTTACAAAGATCCATTTAGATTTGTGAAATCGTTATTTAGTAAGGGGAAAAATGGTAGCCTTAGGGCTCCAAAACAGGAGCTTGAGGGACATCTGGAGGAAGTGCATAGAGACAGAGAAAGGTCTAGACAGCTACCCCTCCCCCCTGACATTCCACCTATTGGAGAGATAACCAGTCAGTGTGACGATAGCCCACCTAGGTGGAAAGAGGTACAAGAGATAGTAAGGCGGGCTAGGGCGTCTTCAGCCCCAGGGCCCAATGGAGTCCCTTACAGGCTGTACAAGAGTGCGCCAGATGTGCTGAGGTTCTTATGGACATTGATGAAGGTAGTCTGGAAGAAACAGGTTATTCCTAGGGCATGGCGTAGAGCAGGGGGAATTTTTATTCCCAAAGAAAGAGACTCTGTAGACATTAGTCAGTTTAGGCCTATAAGCCTTCTTAATGTGGAAGGGAAGGTTTTCTTTAGTGTGGTGGCACAGAGGTTGTCTAGTTACTTAGTAAAGAATAGCTTAATTGACACTACGGTGCAAAAGGCTGGAATTCCAGGCTTCTCCGGGTGCTTGGAACACACCAGCATGATTTGGAATCAAATTCAGACAGCTAGACATGAGAAGAAAGACCTTCATGTGGTATTTTTGGATCTGGCGAATGCTTTTGGGTCAGTACCGCATAGTCTGTTATGGGAGACTTTTTTTTTTTTTTTAAAGTGCCAGACAGTATAAAGAGGTTAGTTAAAGCTTACTTTTGTGACATTCAACTCTGTTTTACTACAGCAGAGTACACTACAGCTTGGCAACAGCTAGAGATAGGCATTATGGCAGGCTGTACAATTTCCCCTTTGGCCTTTACCATGGCAATGGAAGTCATAATCAGAGCCTCGAAATGGGTAGTGGGTGGGGAAAGGTTGCAGGGAGGGCTGCGCCTCCCACCAATCAGGGCTTACATGGATGACATGACAACTATGACATCAACAGCCCCTTGTACTAGGAGGCTACTGGATAAACTAAATAGCAACCTAGAATGGGCTAGGATGAAAGTGAAGCCAAGCAAGTCTAGGAGTATCTCCATTGTCAAAGGGAAGATAGCTGATAAAAAGTTTTTCATTGGTGGGGAAGTGGTTCCAACAGTGTTAGAGAAACCGGTTAAAAGCTTAGGAAGATGGTATGACGCAAGCCTCAATGACAAGAGTCAATGTGAGGAGTTGAGGCAGGAGATGATTCAAGGCATCAAAGGTATAGATAAGTCAGGGCTCCCAGGCAAGCTAAAGTTGTGGTGCCTACAGTTTGGATTGTTGCCTCGGCTGATGTGGCCACTGACAGTTTACGAGGTTCCCATATCGAAGGTTGAAAAAATGGAAAGGTTGATTAACTCTAATATTAGAAAGTGGCTTGGAGCCCCGCGCTGTCTGACCAGTGTGGCCCTGTATGGAAAGGGCATGCTAGAGCTGCCGATTTCTAGTCTGACAGAGGAATTTAAATGTGCCAAGGCTAGACTGGAAATGACTCTAACCCAGTCAAAGGACCCAGTTGTTAGAAGTGCAGCGCCCATAGTTAAAACTGGAAGGAAGTGGAAGCCTAAAGAGGCAGTGCAACAGGCACAGGCAGCCCTTAGCCATAGGGATATCATTGGGCAGGTTCAGCATGGACGTGGAGGTCTAGGGCTGTGTGCAGGAAAACCTGTGTGGAGTAAGGCAACAGCAGTAGAAAGGAGGAAACTGGTAGTGGAAGAAATACACAGACAGGAGGAGATGATAAGATGTACAAGGGCGGTGGCACAGGCAAAACAAGGCCAGTGGGTAAACTGGGAGAGTGTAGTGAAGAGAAGCTTGAAGTGGAAGGATTTGTGGAGCATGGAGGCAAGCAGAATTAAATTTATCGTAGGGGCTACTTATGACGTACTGCCATCTCCCCAAAATCTTAATCAATGGTTGGGTGAGGATGCTGCCTGCCCGTTATGTTCCAGCGTATGCACACTTAGGCATATAATGACTGGGTGTAGAATCAGTCTTTCTCAAGGGCGATACACGTGGCGTCACAATCAAGTGTTGAAATGTTTAGCTGCTGCAGTTGAGGGAAAACGGCTAGAAGTAAACTCGCTAGCTAGTAGTGGCCAGCGGAAAGACATTGCATTTATAAGAGAGGGAGAGACTGGCGTAAGGAGGCCAGGGCGCAGCTGCGCGCAGGGACAGTTGCGAACTGGCGCAGATTGGAAGTTAAAGGTAGATTTAATTGAACAGCTAATCGTACCGGCTGAAATTGCTAGCACTAATTTGCGGCCAGACATGCTGCTGTGGTCTGAAGCACAGAAGCTAGTTTATATTATCGAACTCACGGTCCCTTGGGAAGACCGGGTTGACGAGGCTTATGAACGAAAGAAAGCTAAATATGCAGAATTAGCGGCAGACGCGACACAGCGTGGGTGGACCGCTTTTGTTCGCCCAGTGGAAATTGGTTGTCGAGGATTTGTGGCCAAGACAACCTATGCACTGCTAACGGAGCTGGGTATTCGCGGACGAGAATTGAAACTGGCGATAAAGAATATGTCGGTAGCAGCGGAGAGCGCTAGCCAGTGGCTGTGGCTGAGGCGGAAGATCAGTAGCTGGGGTTCCCGTTAAAGGTAAGATGCAACAGCGACTTGACTAGAGCATGAGGTAGCATAGATTGGCATTGTTTGGCTATATTAATGAGAAGGCATCGTGTCATATTGTGGTGGTGAGGGGTTTTGTACTGCCATTGTTTGGCTATATTTATGAGAGGATATCGTGTCATAGTGTGGTGGGGGGGGTTAGTTCTGCTAGCCAGTGTAGGCTAGCCATGAAGTTGCACGGACACAAACATTCCCCCACAACATAAATAAAGGGCACACTCACCCCTCCTTTCCCTAATCCGGGACCGTATCCACCCGGGGGCTTCCCCACCTCTAACCCTTCCCTCTACCCTAAATTAGGGTTTGAATCCCTGCATCTACACTTATATAAAGACATAAACATAAACACATGCACACACTATTTAGGCCCCCACATACACCGTTCCCTTACCTTACAGAAAACATTTACCCTAGATAGGGCATCACACACACACACTGATGGGGTGGGTAGGCTGATAGGTTGGTTGTAGGGTTTAAGTTAAAGATAGTATTGAGGTAGTGGTGTTGAGGGGGGTGTTTCCAGGACGCTGGACTACACAGTTAAGCCTTCTCGAGGTGTCGTGGGCCTAACTTAACGAAACACCGGTGACAGAAGGTGCCCACTTGATAACCCCAATGACATGCTGCTTACCTCAGTTGGCTAGAGTAGGTAACCGGTGAATGGTACCACCTGAGGAATGACTCCGTAGACCTATGACGGCGTAGCCTGATGTTTGCTATGGTGTTGCATCGAATGGTGGATATATCACTCGCTTTGTTGGTTTGATTTGGCCTTCTACATCTGTTTTACCTTGGATCATGGCACAAGGGATTATAACATCTTGTCCTGTGTATTAATAAATTTGATCTAAAAAATGTAGGGAGTGTACTTCTCTCAGCTGTGTTGCTTTGCGTACCTTTAAAAAATATATATACAGTGGGGGAAATAATTATTTGATCCCCTGCTGATTTTGTTAGTTTGCCCGATTACAAAGAAATGAGCGGTCTATAATCTTTATGGTACTTTTATTTTAACAAATAGAGACAGAATATCAACAAAGAAGTCCAGAAAAAACACATTCTATAAAGTTATAAATTCATTTGCATTTGATCGAAGGAAATAAGTATTTGATCCCCAAGCAAAACATGACTTAGTACTTGGTGGAGAAACCCTTGCTGGCAAGCACAGAAGTCAGACGTTTCTTATAGTTGGTCACCAGGTTTGCACACATCTCAGGAGGGATTTTGGTCCACTCCTCTTTACAGATCCTCTCCAAATCCTGAAGGTTTCAAGGCTTTTGCTTGGCAACTCGAAGCTTCAGCTCCCTCCACAAATTGTCTATAGGATTAAGGTCTGGAGACTAGCTAGGCCACTCCATGACCTTAGTGTGCTTCTTCTTGAGCCACTCCTTTGTTGCCTTGGCTGAATGTTTTGGGTCATTGTCATGCTGGAAGACCCATCCACGACCCATCCTCAGTGCTCTGGCTGAGGGAAGGAGGTTCTCGTCCAAGATCTTATGGTACATGGCCCCGTCCATTGGCCCCTCAATGCAGTGAAGTCGTCCTGTACCCTTAGCAGAGAAACAACCCCAAAGCATAATGTTTCCACCTCCGTGTTTGACGGTGGGGATGGTGTTCTTTGGATTGCAGCATTCAGCATTTCTCTCCCTCCAAACACGAAGAGTCGAATTTATGCCAAAGAGTTCTTTGCGGGCACTGCAGGATTTCAATCCGTTACGGTGTAGTGTGTTACCAATGGTTTTCTTGGTGACTGTGGTCCCAGCTGCCTTGAGATCATTACCAAGCTCCTCCCGTGTAGTTCTGGGCTGATCCCTCACCCTTCTCATGATCATCCTTACCCCACGAGGCAAGATCTTGCATGGAGCTCCAGGCCGAGGGCGATTGATGGTTATTTTGTATTTCTTCCATTTTCTAATAATTGCACCAACAGTTGTCTCCTTCTCACCAAGCTTCTTGCTGATGGTCTTGTAGCCCATTCCAGCCTTGTGCAGGTCTACAACTCTTACCCTGATGTCCTTTGAATGTTCTTTGGTCTTGCCCATGGTGGTGGAGAGGTTGGAATGGAAGAGATTGATTTTATTGACAGGTGTCTTTTATACCCATAACAAGCAGAGATTAGGAGTACTTTTCCTAAAGTGACAGGACTAATCTGTGTGCCTCATGGGCATATAACCGGTCTGTATGAGCCAGAATTCTTGCTGGTTTGTAGGGGATCAAATACTTATTTTCTTCGATCAAATGCAAATTAATTTATAACTTTATATAATGTGTTTTATTTGGACTTCTTTGTTGATATTCTGTCTCTATTTGTTAAAATGAAAGTACCATAAAAATTATAGACCGCTCATTTCTTTGTAATCGGGCAAACTAACAAAATCAGCAGGGGATCAAATAATTATTTCCCCCACTGTATATACATATAAAATATTCTGCGGGGAGCGGTAATACTACTTGCCGTCTTATCTCCTTCTCATATTCTTTACATATCCTTCCCTTTATTTTGCTTTCTTGCCAAATTAACTCTTGCCCCAACCGTATCTCTACCCAGTGAGTGAATCTCACTCCCGTCTATTAGCCGGCTATTTCTGGAGCTCTTATTTATCGGTATTATGCACTGTTCTCTTGCAGCAACTGTTTTTAGGGTGATCGTAAAATGTCTTCTATCAGATCAGCTAAGAACAACATAAGCCTTCCCTTTTTTTTTTCTTTTTTTTTTTTCTCAGGAATATGATTTATTACATGAGAGCGTTTGTCTGGGATATTACTGTAAGACTGAACAAGTATGTTAGGAAGCAGCTTTGGAAACAGTTAGAGCTATCCTGTTCACATTTGGCACTAACCCTAACCCTGGGAGGTAGTAATGGGTAAGACTGTGTGTGTGTGTGTGTGTGTGTGTGTGTCTATGACAGCGTGTGTGTGGTATGAGAGCGTGTGTGTGTGTATGTGTGTATGTATGAGAGCACGTGTGTGTGTGTGTCTGTCTATGAGAGCGTGTGTGTGTGTGTGTGTGTTACCTTAAAATGTGAAATAAATCAATCTGGGCTTCGACACGGGATTCTACAAAGTCAAAAGGTCACTTTCTCACAGCACATACTACACAATGTAAATGTCAAAAATGTTTAAGGCCATTGCATGGAAATATAGTTTTCCACCTAAAACTAACTGGTTTGAATCCCAAACTGCAAAAACAGCTCAGCACAGTGGGTATTGTATAGTTCTCTTTATGATTTAACAAAACTCTTGAACTGTTTTTTTTTTTTTTTTTTAGCTTTGCTTTGTTATCTATCCCCCTTTGAGGTTGAGGCTGATCGCATCCTCCTCCACCAGGTCACACTTGAGTGATGGTCCAGGACGGTGCACAGCCCTTCCCTCCCTTCCAGATGGTCTACACTATCTTATTTATCGATTTTGTCTTTGTCTCCTCAAGTCAGTTTCCAGTGCATCTTGCAGCTTTTATCCCAATTACCCAACGGTTGTCTCTTCTATCTCGTTGTGGGGGGACATGCAGCGTTCGGCCTGTAGAGGGAGCTACAGGACCGTGGCCAGGGTTGTGTCGGCGAGGCTTCGTGGCACACCTGTTGCAAATGAAGCCTCGTTGGCTAGTGCTTAAGATGTGTGTGCCTTTGTCATTTCAGTAGAGGGGCTGGGAACGAGACGAAGGTTCCCCGAGACGACGACTGGAAAGTCACGAAAGGTTGAGACGGGCTGAAAAGCCAAGATTAAATGTATATGCCAATAAACGGGACAAAATCCCTCACCGACTGTGGGGGGACATGCAGCGTTCGGCCTGTAGAGGGAGCTACAGGACCGTGGCCGGGGTTGTGTCGGCGAGGCTTCGGTGCACACCTGTTGCAAATGAAGTCTCGTTGGCGAGTGCTTAACATGTGTGTGCTTCTGCCATTTCAGTAGAGGAGCTGGGAACGGCGAGAGGAGGCGAGAGAAGGGCGCGACTGTGAAATCGCCAAGTGTTTGAGAAGGCTGGAAAGCCAATGGACTGTGGGTTACGAATCTTTATGAATAAACGGGAGCTTTCCCTTACCGCTATACTGCGTCTGACTCTGTGTACGAACGGACATTGCTACACCGACATACTGCGTCTGCCTCTGTGTACAACGGACTTTATTACATTGGCGCCCAACCTGGGACACAGAAATGGAGACGCTAGCAACGGCAATTTCGAGGATATCGCTGATCCTGGAGCAGCAGACCATCCTGCAACAGACCCAGCAGGCCGCGGTGGGAGAGATGACAGCGGCGAGGGCTGAGGACCGTGCCCTCCTCCAGGACCTCGCCAGGGCCATCAGGCCGGCGCCGGAGACCGGGTCGGCACAAGGTCCCCCCAAGGTCCAGCTACAGAAAATGGGGGACCTGGACGACCCAGAGGCGTTCCTCGCGGTGTTCGAGGGGACGGCGAGGATCTCGGGGTGGCCGGACGGAGAGTGGGCCTACCATCTGCTGCCCCTCCTGTCAGGGGAGGCGCAGCTCGCGGCCCACAGCCTACCAGCGGCCGCCCAACGGGACTACCCGTCCCTGGCTCGGGCAATTCGGGACCGCCTGGGCCTCACACCGGAGGAGCACCGTCGCCGGTTTCGGGCCCTGACTATGGAGGAGGGGAGCCGGCCCTTCGCCTACGCCCAGCGGCTGCGGGACAGCGCGTGGCGGTGGCTGGACCCAGTGAACAACTCGGCGGAGGAGGTCGGGTACCGGGTAGTCCTGGAACAGTTCCTCACGGGGCTCCCGGCCCGAACCGCCGCCTGGGTCCAGTACCACCGCCCCCAGGATCTCAAGACCGCCGTGGGATTAGCGGAGGACCATCTCTCCCTCCCACCGCGGGGGCCGCAACGAGCAACCCCGGCCCCGCGCCCAGGAGGAGCCGAGGGAAAGGAAGAGGAAAGGCCGGCGCCCACCCCGAGGACGAGATGGCAGGGGCGCACCCGTCCAGAGCCAGCCCTGGCCCCACAGGTAGCACCCCGAGCGACAGGGGGGGTGTGTTGGCGATGCGGACGGCCGGGCCATGTGCAGGCCGAGTGCCCGGCGATGGAGGTGGGGCAGGTCGTCCGCATCGGCGACATACCGGGCCCTCCCCCCGGACCAGGAGCGGCGTATCGTGTTCCGGTAAGGATACAGCATGATACACACCAGGCGTTCTTGGATTCGGGCTGCATGCAGTCCATGATCCAGGAGCGTCTGGTTCGGCCGGGGGCATTGTTGAAGGCGTCGAGGGTGTTGGTGAAGTGTGTGCATGAGGACGTTCACGAATATCCGGTGGTCGCTATCGAAATTTATTATGAGGGGAAAAAACATAGTGTACAGGTGGCGGTTAGCCCACGCCTCACGCATCCCCTGATTCTAGGTGTAGATTGGGAGGGGTTTCCTCAAGCGGTAAAGAGGGCTACCGGGATGCGTGCACGACAGCGAGGGAGGTGTGAGGCGTGTAATGTGCTCTGTGCTGAGGCGGCGCCTCGCGACACTGCCGGGGAGCCGGAGCCGGCGGGGGCGCCTCACCCCGAGATTTCCCCGCCGAACTATCCGCTGCTAGGCGACTTCCCCCTCGAGCAGTCTCGTGACGAGACCCTAAGATCGGCCTTTGACCAAGTGATAGCAATTGATGGTACTTTGATACGGCCAGACACAGTGCGCGCCCACCCCTATTTTGCGATTATCAGCGACAGGTTATATAGAGTAAGTCGTGACTCACATAGTCAGGAGGAAGTAATCCAGTTGTTGGTTCCCCGCAGCCGCCGCGAAATGGTCTTCCAGGCGGCTCATTTCAACCCCATGGCGGGCCATTTAGGGTATGATAAAACACTGAACCGTATAATGGCTCGATTTTATTGGCCGGGAATTCGGGCAGAGGTGCGTAGATGGTGCGCTTCTTGTCGTGAATGTCAGTTGGTAAATCCCCCGGCCATTCCACGGGCCCCCTTGCGGCCCTTACCATTGGTCGAGAACCCATTCGACCGCATTGCGATGGATATTATCGGGCCATTTGACCGGAGTACACAGGGATATCGATTTGTGTTGGTCTTTGATAGATTACGCCACCCGATACCCCGAGGCAATACCGCTGCGCAATATCTCTGCCAAGAGTGTAGCGCAGGCATTGTTTCAAGTAATCTCTCGCGTGGGAATCCCGAAAGAGATTCTCACCGATCAGGGCACTAATTTTATGTCACGCACCCTCAAGGAACTGTATGGCTTGTTGAACATCAAGGCGATTCGAACCAGTGTTTACCACCCGGCCACTGATGGCCTTTGTGAGCGGTTCAATCGGACCTTGAAGTCAATGATCCGGAAGTTTGTCCACGAGGATAGTCGGAATTGGCATAAATGGCTAGATCCCCTGTTGTTTGCGGTACGGGAAGTCCCCCAAGCTTCCACCGGGTTTTCCCCGTTTGAATTACTCTACGGGCGTAAGCCCCGGGGTGTCCTAGACCTTCTTAAAGAAAATTGGGAGGAAGGGTCTAGCGACAGTAAAAGTGAGATCCAATACGTCCTGGACTTGCGCACAAAGCTCCACGTCCTAGGGGTTATCTCACGCGAGCATTTGCTGCAAGCCCAGGAGCGTCAGAAACGCCTATACGACAGGGGAACTACCCTACGAGAATTTACACCGGGAGACAAGGTGCTCGTACTGTTACCCACCTCCAGCACGAAATTACTCGCGAAGTGGCAAGGGCCGTTTGTGGTCACACGTTGCATGGGGGACGTGGATTATGAGGTTGTACGCTCGGACCGGGGGGATAGCTTGCAGGTGTATCACGTCAATCTCCTAAAAAAATGGAACGACGTGGTCACTGTTGCTCTGGCTACAGTAATTCCAGAGAGAGAGGAGTTCGGTCCGGAAGTCCCAACATCGAAAGTTAGCACTCCGGTCGGTATTGATAACCATCTCTCTGCTAGCCAGGCCACGGACGTTGCAGATTTGCAGGCTAAGTTCGCCGACGTGTTCTCTCCCCTGCCCGGTCGGACTACGCTCATCGACCACCATATAGAAACGCAGCCGGGTTTAACGGTGCGCACGCGTCCCTATAGGTTGCCGGTGCACAAACGAGACATTGTGTGCAGGGAGTTGGAAGCCATGCTGGAGCTGGGTGTGGTCGAGGAGTCCCGCAGTGATTGGTGTAGCCCCATCGTGCTTGTCAACAAGCCAGATGGGGCTATACGGTTCTGTGTGGATTTTAGACGGGTTAATGCGGTCTCCAAGTTCGATGCTTATCCGATGCCCCGGGTTGACGAGCTCTTGGACCGGCTTGGTACGGCCAAGTACTTCACGACATTGGATTGCACGAAGGGATACTGGCAGATTCCACTCTCGCCGGTGTCCCGGGAGAAAACGGCATTCTCCACTCCGCTCGGGCTGTTCCAGTTCACAGTGCTCCCTTTCGGGTTGTTCGGAGCCCCAGCCACTTTTCAGCGCCTCATGGACCGTATTCTGCGGCCGCACTCTGCCTATGCTGCGGCCTACCTAGATGACATTGTCATTCACAGTGACACCTGGGCGCAGCATGTGCAGAGTGTGGCTGCTGTTCTGCGGTCCCTGAGGCAGGCGGGGCTGACGGCCAACCCGAAAAAGTGCGTGTTCGGGCGGAGGGAGATCCGGTATCTGGGGTACCACTTGGGTCGGGGGGAGGTGCGGCCGCAGATTGAAAAGACTGCGGCCATCGCCGCCTCACCTCGGCCCAAGACGAAGAAGGACGTGAGGGCCTTCCTGGGGCTGGCTGGCTATTACCGGCAGTTCGTGCCGGGGTTTTCAGAGCTGGCCAGTCCCTTGACGGACCTCACCCGGAAGGGTGCCCCGGATCCGGTCCAATGGTCGGGCCAGTGCCAGGGGTCGTTCGAGGCCCTTAAGGGAGCTCTTTGTGGAGAAACGGTCCTGTATGCGCCTGATTTTAACCTCCCTTTCTCCCTACAGATGGACGCGTCGGATAGAGGGCTGGGAGCAGTGCTGACCCAGCGCGTGGAGGGGGCTGACCGGCCGGTGCTGTACCTGAGCCGCAAGCTTTCGGAGAGGGAGGGCCGGTACAGCACGGTGGAGAAGGAGTGCCTGGCCATCAAGTGGGCGGTCGGCGTCCTCCTCTACTACCTGCTGGGTCGCGCTTTCACCCTCTACTCCGACCATGCTCCCCTCCAGTGGCTCCACCGCATGAAGGATGTGAACGCGAGGATCACCCGGTGGTACCTCGCGTTGCAGCCCTTCAACTTTTCAGTCGTGCACAGACCGGGGGCGCAGATGGTCGTGGCAGACTTCCTCTCCCGTGCAGGGGGGGGGGAGTAGGTTGTCGGCCGTCGGGTCCCCGGCCTGTGTCGGGCGGTGGGGGTATGTGGGGGGACATGCAGCGTTCGGCCTGTAGAGGGAGCTACAGGACCGTGGCCAGGGTTGTGTCGGCGAGGCTTCGTGGCACACCTGTTGCAAATGAAGCCTCGTTGGCTAGTGCTTAAGATGTGTGTGCCTTTGTCATTTCAGTAGAGGGGCTGGGAACGAGACGAATGTTCCCCGAGACGACGACTGGAAAGTCACGAAACGTTGAGACAGGCTGAAAAGCCAAGATTAAATGTATATGCCAATAAACGGGACAAAATCCCTCACCGACATACTGCGTCTGCCTCTGTGTACAACGGACTTTATTACACTCGTGTTTTTATTTTGATGAATGTTTAAAAAAAAAAGTTTCCTCTAAGAGAAAACGATGGCTTCCTACCAATATCTTATACACCTGAATCTATATTCTTGTTATCTTGTACTCTGGGAGACGCGTGTCATAAATTGTGAACGTTGACACTTTATCTGGAGAGGACAGCGAGGGCTCATGGAGAGGACAGCGATCAACAGTAAGGTTGGAGGTATGAGAGGATCTGGTGAAGACAAGGTCGAGCTGATTGCCCGCCTTATGAGCCTTCTCTTAGACATGATAGCGTTGTGTGTGATTGAGTTCATGACTTGGCTTTCATCTTGATCTGATCCATTGTTGATACTTCACATTGATACTACACGTTGTAGTAGCTCATTGTAATACATGGAACGGAATGCGCAACGGAATGGGTGGCACAAACAGAAGAGGATATCGAAAGAGAGCCACAACATTGAAATGATAACTGATGGCATTTCAAATCTCTGTCTTCACACTATGAAACTAGACCAGCATGGTAGTCTGTGGCTTTGGCCAGTTTAGATCAAGTCGACCACTGTGATTACATCTTAAAGGGCATTGACCTGTCTGTGAGTGTTTATGAGGACATAATGGTATGTGTACTGTGAAGGAAAAGCCCTGTGTGGTGGACACATCACTCTCACTCCAGCAGGGGCACTGTTGCACACAAGTTTATCCCTCAGAAGAATCAATGGGCCCTATCAAAGCTGATTCTCTGTCCCATTTAGCTTGAGAAAAACAGTCCCAAGAAGTAAGTAAAGTTGCCCATGAAAATCATCATGTTTTTTTTTACGGGATTTTGCCGGATGGAAGTCTCTGGAAGAGGTTGTGACCAGGATGGGAAGGATCAGCGATGATCTTTCCTGCTCTCTTACTGGTCCTGGAGTGGAACAGGTCCAGGAGAGATGGCAGGTTGCAGCCGATGACCTTCTCGGCTGACCGAATGATCTGCTGCAATCTGCCTTTGTCCTTGGCAGTGGAGGCAGCGAACCAGACGGTGATTGATGAGCTGAGGATGGACTCAATGATGGCCGTGTAAAACTCAACCATCACTTTCTGCGGCATGTTGAATTTTTCAGCTGCCGCAGGAAGAACATCTTCTGCTGGGCCTTCTTGATGGTGGAGGTGATGTTCTCCGCCCACCTGAGGTCCTTTGAAATTATTGTCCCCAGGAATCTGAATGACTCCACAATGTTAACTGGGGAGTCACACATGATGAGGGGGGTGGTTGGGGCTGGGCTTCTCCTGAAGTCTACTACCATCTCTACAGTTTTTAGCTCTACAATTTCAGCTCCAAGTAGTTCTGGCTGCACCAGGAAGCCTGGCTGTCAACTTCCTCTCTGTAGGCGGCCTCATTACTGTTGGAGATTAATCCAATGAGGGTTGTGTCATCCGCAAACTTCAGGAGTTTGACAGAAGGGTGGCTAGAGGTGCAGCTGTTGGTGTAGAGGGAGAAGAGTAGAGGAGAGAGCACACAGCCTTGTGGGGCTCCGGTGCTGATGGTCCGGGGCTCCGAGACAAGCTTGCCCAGCCGTACCTGCTGCTTCCTGTCTGTCAGAAAGTCAGTGATCCACCTGCAGGTGGGCTCAGGCATGCTCACCTGGGATAGCTTGTCCTGGAGGAGAGCTGGGGCAATAGTGTTAAATGCAGAGTTGAAGTCCACATGTGTATGTGACAAATACAATTTGATTTGATTAGATTTATATACTTGAAATTATGCACTTTTGGACAGTTGCATTGGTTCCATTACACTGGGCAAACTAAATCAAGCACTGCTTAAGTAGCTGATTTACATTTACATTCAAGTCATTTAGCAGATGCTTTTATCCATAGCGACTTACAATAAGTACAGACATCCTGCATGGTTGATATTTATACTATATGATTATAGGTATCCTCTAAAAATCCTAAAGATAATAGAATTAATAGATTATATGGATAATGTGTTTTTTCATGACGGCTGTATGTTCCAGCCAGACAGTCTTTTTGGTTGTGCTGCATCCTGCGCTCAAGCTGAACAGGCGCACACTCCTCTGGGGTCTCTGGTGGTAGTTGGACGAGCCTACTGTGTTCACGACGTGCGCGGTCCCGTTAGCTCATATTGCCAACGGGATATGACGCACACGCACACTTGTGTGGTAGTAATGCGCAATTCAGTTGCCTTGTCAACCAATACGTTTCTGTGGGTGAAGTCATTGTTACGTTGATAGTTGCTATAGTTACAACCCAGAGAGGGCGCTGCGGAGGAGCAGTCAACGTAATATGACGCAGGGCGGGGGCGTGCCCGCTATGCGCGCTGCGCAAGGCAGGTTGTTGTTCCCGCAGAGAGGCGAGAAGATGGCGGCCGTGTCAAGCGGAGGTGCAGCTGGGTCCGCTGCGGCCGGGATTACGCACTCTACCCGACAGGCGCACGCAGGCATGGGCCCCCAGAACCGATCACAGCCGTCCTCCGGGATCAGCCACTCCAATCGACCGACCCCGGCAGCGGGATGCATCACCAACCCCGGTCTCCCCTCGGCCAGCAGGGCCCCTCCAGGCCGAGTGGGCTACTACGAAATCGAGCGGACCATTGGCAAGGGAAATTTTGCCGTTGTAAAACTAGCCACACATATCATCACTAAAGCGAAGGTAAGATGATTGATCTAGGGGTTTTCCAGGTTGTCAGCGCGCTGTAGGCTTTTGATTGTGGTCGCTGTCACTCTACCATCCTTCTAGGCTCTTGTCGAGAGAGAGAAACAAACAAATAGCTGGCAAGCTGTGGTTGTCTCCCAGTACTTGTTTACTGCTCAGTTGTTATGCCCCCCATCTTGAATTTCACTTTCTGTATTTTTTTTTCATTTATTCTTTTATTTGAGAGGTGGGTAGTAGGGGGTCAGTACTAGGCTAGTTTCGTTTTGCTATAGGCTATTTGGGAGAATTTACCGCCTCAAATATGTCATTGGCCATTGATGGCACTTCGAGTGTACGTAGCCAACCCCTTTGCATAGTGTGGGCGTCTGTAGGCAGGCAGTGCTCGATTGGCACCGCGGAGAGGATACGGGCCTCTGTCTACTGTACTATTATTAATGTTCCATATTCACTATTCAATACCCTACAATGCGTGGCAGCATCTTAGACCTACCTGCATATTAACCTCCTCTGCCTTTTTGGCAGGCCAGTTTATGATGGGGAAATGAGCCATCACTTCAAATATTGATTGGTTGACCATTCATGTAAAGCAGGCAGATCTTCTACTAATCGTGATGAATGTGCCAGAAGAGAGAGAGACAGAGACTTACTTAAGTGACATTATGGTCGTAATTGACATGTGGGTCTTCTGTTTACATGCACACACCATTGGCTGGCGGCAGATATAATTGCCTTGACTTTCATGGCGGCAGGTGAGATCAGTGTGATTCCATGAAGGCAGGCAGTGATCGTGATGCCTCTAAACGGCTGCCGTTCACGGATCAATGCTGTCACCAATATGGGGTTTTGGTTTCGTGGCCGGTGTGCGCACAACTAGAAAAGGAGGCGGGCAGTGTGAAAGTGACACAGCATACCTTTCGACTGTGCGTGTTGTTGAAGTGACGAAGACTGATGTATTCACATGATGATCTTGGTAAACGCTTGAGTTCACATTATCTACTGAATGCCACATTTTGTGGACCCCCCCTTATTTTTTTATGACATCATAGAAAGTGTTTCATTGTTAGGGTGCAGTTGTCAGATGAAATTTGTATGCAATGATTGAAGAACAATAATCTGATACATTCTGACAAAAGGCAGTTGACATCTTGACTTAAGTAATGGTGCAACATGAAAATTAGCCTCTCTAGGCAGAGTTTATTGACATTGCGTATAACGTTTGATTGCACTAACCTATAGGTTACTTTTTTGATGTCTCAGCAGCAAACTGAAATGGATCATGTTTTGAAGATGTCTCTGGTCCAAATATGATCATGCTGTACTGCCACCCAAAATCTGTTTCCTTCTTTCTCTCTTCATTTTGTTTTGATTGATTTTGATGAAACTTAGAAATATTCACTGCCGTTAGTCTAGCCTACAAGTTCAGCTCCAGTAACTGATTTATGTGCATTGTGCAAGTGAAGTCAGACGACTGTGTGTGTGAAAGTGGACCAAGTGATATCAACTGTGTGCCCTCGTACTGGCTCCTCACTAGCAGGTTTAAAAATGCTGATGTTTTGGGGTTTATGTTTATGAAATTCAGGGCATTTTATGCAACCGGAGAGCTACTTCTTTCTCCTTTGGACTGAAGTCCTGATTCAAGAGGAATTGCAGGATCCAGTGATACAAACATTGAATAACCCTATGACTCACATAATAACTAGCACATAACTAGCATCCGTCTCTGCTCAATTTGAAGCTAATGTGGCTCACTTCTTTGGACATAGCCCTTTAGTAGTCAACCAGTCGGTGAGGATTCAGCATAGTAGAATAATATATTTTAACCACACACCTCTTTCGCCAGCATTAGTCATGAGTAATCACAATTTGAGCTGCGTGTGAGAGAGGAGCGCAGTGTTTCGGTCTCGGATCCATTCAGGGTTGGGGGGGGGGGGTGACGGTTCTATTGTTGTGAGAGAAGAGAGATGGAGGCATTTGTTTGGATCTCTGGAAGAGGGCTAGCTAGCTCCAGCAGACAGGACCTCGCCTGACCTGCCTCAGCCCAGGTCAACACACACACACACACATACACACATACACAAACACATGCACATGAACACGTACGCACATGCATACAGTACCAGTCAAAAGTTTGGACACACCTTCTCATTTAATGGTTTTTCTTTATTTTTTATTATTTTCTACATTGTAGATTAATATTGAAGACCTCACAACTATGAAGGAACACATATGGAATTATGTAGTGAACAAAAAAGTGTTAAACAAACCAGAATATGTTTTATATTTTAGATTCTTCAAAGTAGCCACCTTTTGCTTTGATGACAGCTTTGCACACTCTTGGCATTCTCTCAATCAGCTTCATGAGGTATTCACCTGGAATGGTTTTCCAACAGTCTTGAAGGAGTTCCCAGAGGTGCTGAGCACTTGTTGGCTGCTTTGCCTTCACTCTGCGGTCCAACTCATCCCAAACCATCTCAATTGGGTTTAGGTCGGGTGATTGTGGAGGCCAGGTCATCTGACGCAGCACTCCATCACTCTCCTTCTTGGTCAAATAGCCCTTACATAGCCTGGAGGTGTGTTTGGGGTCATTGTCCTGTTGAAAAACAAATGATGGTCCCACTAAGCGCAAACCAGATGGGATGGCATGTCGCTGCAGAATGCTGTGGTAGCCATGCTGGTTAAGTGTGCCTTGAATTTTGAATAAATCACCAACAGTGTCACCAGCAAAGCACCCCCACACCATCACACCTCCTCCTCCATGCTTCACGGTTTGAACCACACATGTAGAAACCATCCGCTCACCTTTTGTGCGTCTCACAAAGACACGGCGGGTGGAACCAAAAATCTGAAATTTGGACTCATCAGACCAAAGTACAGATTTCCACTGGTCTAATGTCCATTCCTTGTGTTTCTTGGCCCAAGCAATTCTCTTCTTCTTGTTGTTCTTCCTCAGTAGTGGCTTCTTTGCAGCAATTTGCAGAGGTAACTCTCGGTCTTCCTTTCCTGGGGCAGTCCTCATGAGAGCCAGTTTCATCATAGGGTTTGATGGTTTTCGCAACTGCACTTGAGGATACATTCAAAGTTCTTGAAATTTTCCGGATTGACTGACCTTCATGTCTTAAAGTAATGATGGACTGTCGTTCCTCTTTACTTAGTTGAGTGGTTCTTGCCATAATATGGATTAGAACAGTAGTCGAATAGGGCTATTTACTGTATAGAACTGTGTACCAACCCTACCTCTGCACAACACAACTGATGGTCTCAAACACTTTAAGAAGGCAAGAAATTCCACAAATTAACTCTTGACAAGGCACACCTGTTAATTGAAAACCATTCCAGGTGACTACCTCATGAATCTTTTTTTTATTTTTTAAATATATTTTTTAGGGCATTTCTGCTTTATTGGGATAGAGATAGTAGAGATTGACAGGAAGGATGGGTGAGAGAGAGGAGGGATGACATGCAGGATATGTCGATGGCCGAATCGAACCAGGGACCTTGCGATGATATGGTATGCGCCTTAGTGTGCTACGCCACTGAGCGCCCCGTACCTCATGAATCTGATTGAGAGAATGCCAGAAGTGTGCAAAGCTGTCATCAAAGCAAAAGGTGGCTACTTTGAAGAATCTAAAATATAAAACATATTCTGGTTTGTTTAACACTTTTGTTTACTACATAATTCCATGTGTGTTCTTTCATAGTTTTGATGTCTTCAGTATTAATCTACAATGTAGAAAATAATAAAAAATAAAGAAAAACCATTGAATGAGAAGGTGTGTCCAAACTTTTGACTGGTACTGTACATATGTAGCAAGGTCCGGACACAGAGGTAGTGGTCTGGGAATCAACCCGTTTATTGTTCAGTATTAATTTAGTATTGGTGTTTTCTCCTCCACGACTTTCCAGTCCGCGTGTCGTAAGCACCTTCCTTCTTCTCCGCGACTTTCCAGCCCGCGTGTCATAAGCGCCTCTCTTCTTCTCCGCCACTCTCCTCCTGAAAAGCAGAGGCACACACATCTTACGCCATTCGGTAACGAGGCTTCATTCGCAACAGGTGTGCGACAAAGCCTCGCTCCCGCACCCTGGCCACGGTCCTGTAGCACCCTCTACAGGCCGAACGCTGCATGTCCCCCCACATACCCCTACCGCCCGACACAGGCCGGGGATATGACGGCCGACAGCCTACTCCCCCCCCCCCCCCCCCCCCCCCACTGCACGGGAGAGGAAGTCTGCCATGACTATTTGCACCCCCAGTCTGTGCACGACCGAAAGTTGAAGGGCTGCAACGCGAGATACCACCGGGTGATCCTCGCGTTCACATCCTTCGGTGGAGCCACTGGAGGGGAGCATGGTCGGAGTAGAGGGTGAAAGCGCGACCCAGCAGGTAGTAACGGAGGGCGCCGACCGCCCACTTGATGGCCAGGCACTCCTTCTCCACCGTGCTGTACCGGCCCTCCCTCTCCAACAGTTTGCGGCTCAGGTACAGCACCGGCCGGTCAGCCCCCTCCACCTGCTGGGTCAGCACTGCTCCCAGGCCTCTATCCGACGTGTCCGTCTGTAGGGAGAAAGGGAGGTTAAAATCAGGCGCATACAGGACCACTTCTCCACAAAGAGCGCCCTTAAGGGCCTCGAACGACCCCTGGCACTGGCCCGACCATTGGACCGGATCCGGGGCACCCTTCCGGGTGAGGTCCGTCAAGGGACTGGCCAGGTCTGAAAATCCCGGCACGAACTGCCGGTAATAGCCAGCCAGCCCCAGGAAGGCCCTCACCAGTCTTTTCAATCTGCGGCCGCACCTCCCCTCGACCCAAGTGGTACCCCAGATACTGGATCTCCCTCCGCCCGATCACGCACTTCTTCGGGTTGGCCGTCAGCCCCGCCTGCCTCAGGGACCGCAGAACAGCAGCCACACTCTGCACATGCTGTGCCCAGGTGTCACTGTGAATGACAATGTCATCCAGGTAGGCCGCAGCACAGGCAGAGTGCGGCCGCAGAATGCGGTCCATGAGGCGCTGAAAAGTGGCTTGGGCTCCGAACAACCCAAAAGGGGGCACCGTGAACTGGTATAGCCCGAGCGGAGTGGAGAATGCAGTCTTTTCCCGGGATACCGGCGAGAGTGGAATCTGCCAGTATCCCTTCGTACAATCCAATGTCGTAAAGTATTTGGCCGTGCCAAGCCGGTCCAAGTGCTCGTCAAGACGGGGCATCGGGTAGGCATCGAATTTGGAGACCGCATTAACCCTTCTATAATCCACACAGAACCGTATAGACCCATCCGGCTTGTTAACAAGCACGATGGGACTACACCAGTCACTGCGGGACTCCTCGACCACACCCAGCTCCAGCATGGCTTCCAATTCCGTGCACACAATGTCTCGTTTGTGTACCGGCAACCTATAGGGACGTGTGCGCACCGTTAAACCCGGCTGCGTTTCTTTATGGTGGTCTATAAGCATAGTCCGACCGGGCAGGGGAGAGAACACGTCAGCGAACCTAGCTTGCAAATCTGCAACGTCCCTGGCCTGGCTAGCAGAGAGATGGTTATCAATGCCGACCGGAGTGCTAACTTTGAACTTGAAATAACCCCTAGGGCATGGAGCTTTGTGCGCAAGTCCAGGACGTATTGAATCTCACTTTCCTCGTGATTTACGTGATACACCTGCAAGCTATCCCCCCTGTCCGAGCGTACTACCTCATAATCCACGTCCCCCATGCGACGTGTGACCTTTGTGTGACCAAAGTGACGGCCCTTGCCACTTTGCGAGTAATTTCGTGCTGGAGGTGGGTAACAGTACGAGCACCTTATCTCCCGGTGTAAATTCTCGTAGGTTCGTTCCCCTGTCGTATAGGCGCTTTTGACGCTCCTGGGCTTGCTGCAAATGCTTGCGTGAGATAACCCCTAGGGTTACCCTTCCTCCCAATTTTCTTTAAGAAGGTCTAGGACACCCCGGGGCTTACGCCCGTAGAGTAATTCAAACGGGGAAAACCCGGTGGAAGCTTGGGGAACTTCCCGTACTGCAAACAGCAGGGGATCTAGCCATTTATGCCAATTCCGACTATTCTCGTGTACAAACTTCCGGATCATTGATGATTTCAAGGTCCGATTGAACCGCTCACAAAGGCCATCAGTGGCTGGGTGGTAAACACTGGTTCGAACCGCCTTGATGTTCAACAACCCGTACAGTTCTTTAAGGGTGCGTGACATAAAATTAGTGCCCTGGTCGGTGAGAATCTCTTTCGGGATTCCCACGCGGGAGATTACTTGAAACAATACCTGCGCTACACTCCTGGCAGAAATATTGCGCAGCGGTATTGCCTCGGGGTATCGGGTTGTGTAATCTATCAAAGACCAACACAAATCGATATCCCTGTGTACACCGATCAAATGGCCCGATAATATCCATGGCAATGCGGTCGAAAGGGTTCTCGACCAATGGTAAGGGCTGCAAGGGGGCCCGTGGAATGGCTGGGGGATTTACCAACTGACATTCGCGACAAGAAGTGCACCACCTACGCACCTCTGCCCGAATTCCCGGCCAATAAAATCGAGCCATTATACGGTTTAGTGTCTTATCATACCCTAAATGGCCCGCCATGGGGTTGAAATGAGCCGCCTGGAAGACCATTTCCCGGCGGCTACGGGGAACCAACAACTGGGTTACTTCCTCCTGACTATGTGAGTCACGACTCACTCGGTATAACCTGTCGCTGATGATCGCAAAATAGGGGTGGGCGCGAACTGTGTCTGGCCGTACCAAAGTATCATCAATCGCTATCACTTGGTCATAGGCCGATCGTAGGGTCTTGTCACGAGACTGCTCGGGGGGGAAGTCACCTAGCAGCAAATAGTTTGGCGGGGAAATCTCGGGTTGAGACCCCCCCGCCAGCTCCGGCTCCTCGGCAGTGTCGCGAGGCATTACATTACACGCCTCACACCTCCCTCTCTGTCATGCACCACCCCGGTAGCCCGCTTTACCGCTTGATTAGATTAGATTCAACTTTATTGTCATTGTGCAGAGTACAAGTACAGAGACAACGAAATGCAGTTAGCGTCTAACCAGAAGTGCAAAATAGCAGAAAGTGCAATGAACAGTATTTACAGGTAGTGCAATATATGATCAGTAGTAGTGCAGTATGATATAGTATAATATAAGCAGTATAATATAGCAGTGCAGTATAGCAGTATGTGAGTAGCAGTAGCATTATAGCAGAATAAATAGTTACAGTATGAGCAGTGTAGCAGCATATGAGCTGTATGGGTAATGCAGTCTAGCAGTATATATGTATTAACAGTAACATGAGGTAGATGCAGAATAAATATAAATATGGAATGCCGTATAAACAAGTATGTACAGTATGTGCAGTAGTATTAAGGAAAATATAGGATATGTGCATTATGTGCATTATGAACAGTATGAACAGTATGAACAGGTATGTACAGAAGAGCAGTGGTATTGAGTAAGAGCAGGGGAGGGGAGTATAGTGCAATAGTGCAATTGTCCGGGTGGGGGGGGGGTGGGGTGGGGGTTGCGGGGGTAGTAGGTTGTCAGGTAGGTGTAGTGTTCAAGTTCAGCAGGGTGACAGCCGCAGGGAAGAAGCTGCCTCTGAACCTACTGGTTCGGGTGCGGAGAGACCTGTAGCGCCTCCCGGAGGGGAGTGGGGTGAAAAGTCTGTGGTTGGGGTGAGAGATGTCCTTGACGATGCTGCGTGCCTTACGCAAGCATCGTTTGCCCTGGACAGCCTCGATGGAGGGGAGTGAGGAACCGGTGATGCGTTGGGCAGTCTTCACCACCCTCTGCAGTGCTTTCCGGTCCGATGCCGAGCAGTTGCCATACCATACTGTGACACAGTAGGTAAGGATACTCTCGATGGTGCAGCGGTAGAAGTTCACCAGGATCTGAGGAGATAGATGGACCTTCTTTAGTCTCCTCAGGAAGAAGAGACGCTGGTGAGCCTTCTTTATCAGGGTGGAGGTGTTGAGGGTCCAGGAGAGGTCCTCAGAGATGTGGACACCCAGAAACTTGAAGCTGGTGACTCGCTCCACCTCCGTCCCGTTGATGAGGATGGGGGTGTGTGCGCCAGCTTTAGACTTCCTGAAGTCCACAATGAGTTCTTTGGTCTTCTTGGTGTTGAGAGCCAGGTTATTGTCGTTGCACCACACTGTTAGGTGCTGGACCTCCTCCCTGTAGGCCGACTCATCGTTGTTGCTGATGAGACCGATCACCGTTGTGTCGTCTGCAAACTTAACAATGGTGTTTGAGCCATGTACAGGTGTGCAGTCGTAGGTGAAGAGGGAGTAAAGGAGGGGGCTCAGCACACAGCCTTGTGGAACGCCGGTGTTCAGGGTGAGGGTTGAGGAGGTGTGGTTGTGAAGCCTAACAGACTGCGGCCTGTTGGTCAGGAAGTCTAGAATCCAGTTGCAGAGGGAGGGGTTGATGCCCAGTTGCCTGAGTTTGGAGATCAGTTTGGAGGGGATGATGGTGTTGAATGCTGAGCTGAAGTCAATAAACAGCATTCTCACATAAGAGTTAGTCTTGTCGAGGTGGGACAGGGCGGAGTGAAGTGCCGTTGAAATGGCATCCTCTGTACTCCTGTTCTGCCGGTAGGCGAATTGAAAGGGGTCCAGTGTGGGTGGTAGGCAGGTCTTGAGTTGAGCTAAGACCAGCCTCTCGAAGCACTTCATGATGATGGGCGTGAGTGCCACTGGTCGGAAGTCATTTAAGCTCGTTGCAGTGGAGTGTTTTGGCACCGGCACGATGGAGGTGGTTTTGAAGCACGCGGGGACAGCTGCTTGGGCTAGGGACAGGTTGAATATGTCAGTCCAAACCTTAGTCAGCTGCACAGCGCAGGCCCTGAGGACGCGTCCGGGGATCCCATCAGGACCAGCAGCCTTGCGTGCGTTAGTCCTGCTCAGTGCCGCACACACGTCGGTGGGGGATAGAGTGAGGGGCTGGTGATCCGCAGGGAGCACAGCCTTGATGGCCACCTCCTTGTTGTCCCTGTCAAAGCGGCCGTAGAAGTGGTTCAGCTCATCAGGGAGGGAGGCGTCAACGGAGAGGGGTGAGGTGTTAGATGGTTTGTAGTCAGTGATGGCCTGGATGCCCTGCCACATGCGTCGGGGGTCAGAGTTGTTTCTGAAGTGATCCTCTATCCTCAGCTTGTGGTTGTGCTTGGCCTTTTTGATGCCCCTCTGCAGATTAGCCCTGGATGAGCTATAGGCCCGAGCATCCCCTGATCTGAAGGCAATGTCGCGTGCCTTCAGCAGGAGTCGGACCTCACTGTTCATCCATGGCTTCTGATTAGGGAAAGTGGTGATCCGCTTGAGTGTGGTGACACTGCTGATGTTGGAATTGATGTAGTCCAAAACAGATGAGGCATATGAATTAATGTCCGTGTGGGAGTCATGGGTGGCCTGAGTGGCAAACACACCCCAGTCAGTGTTTCCAAAACGCTGCTGGAGCGCTGAGTCAGCTCCCTCTGGCCAGACCTTGACTGTCCTCACTGTAGGTTTCACTCGTTTGATGAGTGCTGAGTACTTGGGCAGTAGGAACAATGAGAGGTGGTCTGATTGACCTAGGTGGGGGAGGGGAACGGCTTTGTACGCATCAGCCATGCTGGTGTATACTTGGTCCAATGTCCTGTCTCCTCTGGTGGGGCAAGAGACATTTCGGTGGAATTTGGGCAGTACAGTCTTTAAGTTGGAGTGATTGAAGTCACCCGCGACAATGAAGGCTGCCTCGGGATGCAGAGTCTGTTGTTTGCTAATGGCAGCATACAGTTCTTTCATAGCAATCTTAGCATTAGCATCCGGGGGGATATAGGCTGCCGTGATAACAGTAGACGTGAACTCTCTGGGCAGATAGAAAGGTCTACACTTAACCATGAGAAACTCCAGGTTAGCTGAGCAGTGACTCTCGGTGATGGTAGTGTCCGTGCACCACGTCTTGTTTACATAAATGCACAAACCTCCACCTCTGGTCTTACCGGAGTCGCCTGCTGTTCTGTCTGCTCGGAGAACGCAGCGCCCTGCTAGCTCGATAGCGTTGTCGGGAACCTCGCTGTTGAGCCAGGTTTCAGTGAAAACCATGATGTTACAGTCCATAATCCATTTGTGGGTGGTGATCCGCAGCCGCAGTTCATCCATCTTGTTTGCCAGGGAACGAACATTTGCAAGGAAAAGGCTAGGTAATGAGAGTCGGTGTGGGATTAGCTTTAGCCTAGCTCTCAGCCCACCTCGGCTCCCTCGCCTGTGTTTTCGTTTCCGAGCCGGTCTGGGGCCTCTTCCGGTCGGTGTAGCGGAGTTAGCTGGACCCGCTGTTTTGCTAATCTCGGGTATATCGTCGATAAAGATGACTGGAGTGCCGGAACCGATGTCCAGAAGTTCTTGTCGGCTGTACGATATGTACGCTAAACTGTTTTTAGCGAGAATACTTAAGATAAACAAGCAAATAACTACTAGTTCGCAAACTCTGGAGAGACACTGAGCGTCGCGATGCATGCGCGCCGCCATCTTGGTCTTGAGGAAACCCCTCCCAATCTACACCCAGAATCAGGGGATGCGTGAGGCGCGGGCTAACCGCCGCCTGTACACTATGTTTTTTTCCCTCATAATGAATTTCGATAGCGACCACAGGGTATTCGTGGATGTCCCCATGCACACACTTCACCAACACCCTAAATGCCTTTAACAATGCCCCCGGTCGAACCAGGCGCTCCTGGATCATGGACTGCATGCAGCCTGAATCCAAGAACGCCTGGTGCGTATCATGCTGTATCCTTACCGGAACACGATACGCCGCTCCTGGTCCGGGGGGAGGGCCCGGTATGTCGTCGATGCGGATGACCTGCACCACCTCCATCACTGGGCACTCGGCCTGAACATGGCCCGGCCGTCCGCATCGCCAACACACCCCCCCTGTCGCTCGGGGTGCTTCGTGCGGGGCCAGGGCTGGCTCTCGATATGCGCGCCCCTGCCATCTCGTCCTCGGAGCGGGCGCCGGCCTCTCTCCTTCCGGTCCCTCGGCTCCTCCCGGGTGCTGGCCCCCCGCCCCCTGGCGCGGGGCCGGGGTTGGTTGTCGTGGCTCCCGCGGTGGGAGGGAGAGATTGTCCTCTGCCAAGCCCACGGCGCCCGCGAGATCCTGGGGCCGGTGGTACTGGACCCAGGCGGCGGTTCGGGCCAGGAGCCCCATGAGGAACTGTTCCAACACCACCCGGTCCCCGACCTCCTCCGCCGAGCTGTTCCTCGGGTCCAGCCACCGCCACGCGCTGTCCCGCAGCCGCTGGGCGTAGGCAAAGGGCCGGCTCCCCTCCTCCATCGTCAGGGCCCGGAACCGGCGACGGTGTTCATCCGGTGTGAGGCCCAGGCGGTCTCGAATTGCCCGGGCTAGGGAGGGGTAGCGAGCTGCGCCTCACCTCACAGGAGGGGCAGCAGATGGTATGCCCACTCGCCGTCCGGCCACCCCGAGATCCTCGCCGTCCCCTCAAACACCGCCAGGAACGCCTCCGGGTCGTCCAGGTCCCCCATTTTCTGGAGGTGGACCTTGGGGGGACCTCTCATACACGAGTGCAGGGAGTAAAATTCTTGGGCTCGGTTCCTTGGCAATGCAGCATACAAAATACAAATAATACAAATACGCAGTCGTGCAATGAAGTAGGACAAGACAATAAATGACAGTGCAAGATAAGTGAGACAAGACAATAAGTGACGGTTGGACAGTGACGGTTGTTGGGGACACAAGACAATAGACATGACACAATTGCAGTATAAATAGTAGAGTAAAAAGTAAAGTGGTTCAGTGGAATGTCATCATTATTGCACTTTGCCGTTGGTGTAAGAGGTGTTGTTAAAGTGACTGTGCTGGTAGAGTCCATTCTGTTGGTGTGCTGGGGGTAAAGTCATGGATTCGGTGCAGGCTTGTTCATGAGCCTGATGGCCTGGGGGAAGTAGCTGTTGGAGAGCCTCTGAGTTTTGGCCCTGAGGCTCCGTCTTTTGGACGGCAACAGTTCAAACAGGCTGTGATTGGGGTGGCTGGGGTCTCTGATGGTCCTACGGGCTTTGCTGACACATCGTTTGCTGTATATGTCCTGGATGGAGGGAAACTCGCATCCACTGATGCGCTCAGCTGTCCGCACCACCTTCTGCAGCGCCTTGTGGTTGAGGGCGGTGCAGTTGCCGTGCCAGGCAGTGATGCATCCCGTCAGGATGCTCTCGGTAGTGCAGCTGTAGAAGGTACGCAGGCTCTTGGGCCCCATGCCAACCTTCCTCAGCCGCCTGAGGTGGAAGAGGCGCTGCTGAGCCTTTTTCACTACCTGATTGGTGTGCTCGTCCCAGGTGAGGTCGTCGGAAGTATGGACGCCAAGGAACTTGAAGCTGTTGACCCTCTCTACTGCGGACCCGTTGATGGTGATAGGGTCCTGTTCCCGGCCTTTCTTCCTGAAGTCCACCACCAGCTCCTTGGTCTTGTCGGTGTTCAGAGAGAGGTTGTTCTCCTGGCTGTACTGGGCCAGGCGGTCGACCTCTCTCCTGTAGACCGTCTTATCGCCGTCTGTGATCAGGCCAATCACTGTGGTGTCATCAGCGAATTTGATCACAGAGTTGGAGCCATGAGTGGCCACGCGGTCGTGGGTGTACAGGGAGTAGAGGAGGGGACTCAGGACACAGCCCTGGGGGGCTCCTGTGTTGAAGGTCAGGGGGGTGGAGGTCTTTGAGCCCATTCTCACCACCTGTCGTCGGTCCGACAGGAAGTTCAGTATCCAGTCGCATAGGCCGGGGTTGAGGTCAAGGTTCCTCAGCTTGGTGTCGAGCCTGGAGGGGACAATAGTGTTGAATGCTGAACTGTAATCAACGAACAGCATCCTCACGTAGGTGTTCCTCTTCTCCAGGTGGGTGAGGGCGGAGGCGATGGCGTCGTCAGTGGATCTGTTTTGCCTGTAGGCAAATTGGTGAGGGTCCAGGGTGGGAGGGAGCATGCTGCAGATCTGGGCCTTGACATGCCTCTCAAAGCATTTGCTCACGATAGGAGTGAGAGCAACAGGGCGCCAGTCGTTTAGGCATGCTACCTTGTTCTTCTTCGGCACTGGGACAATGGTGGATGACTTGAAGCAGAAGGGGACTATTCCTGTGGAGAGGGAGAGGTTGAATATGTCCGTGAGCACACCAGCCAGTTGCGCTGCGCACACTCTGATCACCCGGCCTGGGATGCCGTCTGGTCCGGCCGCTTTGCGGATGTTGATGCGCCCGAACTGCCTGCGCACGTCTGCTTCGGTGATGACCAGGGCTCTGGCAGTGCTGTCCGTGTGTCCTCTCTGGTGGGATGACGTTGGAGTTCTCGAAGCGGGCGTAGAAGCTTTTCAGCTCGTCCGGGAGAGAGCTAGTTACAGTAGCTGCGCAGCCAGGTCTCCCTTTGAAGTCTGAGATGGTGTGTAGCCCTTGCCACATGCTGCATAGTTGTGACTCTATCTTATTACTGTATTCCCGTTTGGCTACCTTGATCACTCTGCGGAGGTCGTAGTGGGTTTTCTTGTCGTTAGTGATGTCACCGGATTTGAAGGCTGTATCTCTCGCGGTGAGTGCAGCTCTGACTGCGCTATTTATCCACGGTTTCTGATTTGGATTGTTCTCACGGTGGGTGGAGCGAGTTTCAGCTTGTGTCTGTAGGCGGGCAGAAGCAGGATGGAAGAGTGGTCTGATTTGCCGAACGGAGGTCGAAGGAGGGGTTTGTCGGCATGACGGAAGGGGGTGTAGCAGTGATCAAGAATACTTCCGGCACGTGTGTTTACATCGATGTGTTGGTAAAGTTTGGGAATTGCTTGTTTCAGTGATGCCCGGTTGAAATCGCCCACCACAATAAGAGCGGCCTCTGGGTGCTTGTTTTCTGTGTTATTGACAAAGTCATAAAAATTGCTGAGCGCTGTACTCGTGTTTGCTAATCGTCTAATGTACACCGCTATTGCTACAACGGCAGTGAATTCGCGGGGTAGCCAGTGAGGGCGACACAACAGCGCTAGGTATTCTAAGTCTGGAGAGCAGAAAGTCTTAAGGGTATGAACACTCTCTGGTTTGCACCAAGTGTTATTGATCATAAAACACACCCCACCTCCTTTGCTTTGTCCAGAAAGTTCCGCTGACCTGTCCGCGTGGCAAACGGAGAACCCCGGAGGAACAATTGCCTGGTCCGGCGTGTTTTCCGTAAGCCAGGTTTTGGTCAAACAAATGATGTTACTCTCTGGAAGGCAATCCTTGCTCTTAGCTTGCAGAGCTTGTTGTCTAGTTACTGGACGTTTGCTAGTAGAATGCTGGGAGCGGAGGTTTGTTTCCGCGGCGTCTCAGCTTCACCAGGACGCCAGCCCTGCGGCCTCTCGGACGACGTTTCTGTTGTGACCCAGCCATTGTTATTGTTTGGCCTGGAGCGAGCAGCGCATTGTCGTTCAGGAGCCCGAAGCACGGCAGCCATACACGGCGCCATCTTGGGCCCACACCGGATAAGGGTGAGCCTCATCAGTGTGATGTGGAACCTACTCTGATTACACAATCAAGGGTTAGAGAAGTTCCAATATGAGAAGAAAACCAATATGTGTTTCCTGAATCCCTTATGGGGATGATGATTCACTTGTATCATAGATTGGTGCATGACAGGTCTAGAAGAATTTTTGAGAAAATGATACCTGGTGGCATCCACTTTACATTTTAGACATGTAGCAGATGCCTTTATCCAAAGTGGCTTACAACAAGTACATCATAAGAAAAACAAATCTATGCCAGGACCAGGGGCCATTGGCAGTCACAATGCTAGAAGAAGGAAGGATCACTTTTCTTTTTTTTTTAAATTATTATTATTTACTGTAGAGAAACTGTACAGGGGGGTAGTGGGGATGAAGAGGTCTTAAGGAGGGACAGTCAAGATGTAGTCTGAAGAGATGGGTCTTCAATCTACGGCGGAAGATAGGTAGTGACTCTGCAGTCCTGGCAGCAGTGGGAAGCTTGTTTCACCAGCGGGGCGCCCGGACAGTGAAAAGCTGTGATCAAATAGCACGACCGCTGCATCCACGTAGAGGTGGTGGTGCCAGGCGGCCAGCCGAGGTGGAAGAGCAGAGTGATCTTGCAGGGGTTTAGGGGCTGACCATTGCTTGCAAGTAGGGAGGGGCTATTCCCTTTGTCGCCCAGTAGGCGAGCACCAGGGTCTTGAATCTGATGCGAGCTGCTACCGGGAGCCAGTGAAGGGTGCGGAGGAGGGGAGTGACATAGGAGAATTTGGGGAGATTGAACACCAGACGGGCGGCAGCGTTCTGTATGAGCTGCAGAGGCCTGATGGTGGAGGCGGGGAGACTGGCCAAGAGTGCGTTGCAGTAGTCAAGGCGAGAGATCACAAGTGTTTGGACCAAAAGTTGTGCTGCTTCTCTGGTGAGGAATGGGTGTATCCTTCTGATGTTGTCGAGGAAGAATCTACAGGAGCGTGCTGTCGCTGTGATGTTCACCACACAAGATAAGTGGTTGTCAAGGATCACCCCAAGGTTCTTGGCTGTATGGGAGGAGGTCACAGTAGAGTTTTCTACTGTGATGGAGAAGTCTTGGAGCGGGCAGGCTTTCCCTGGGAGGAAGAGCAGCTCAGTCTTACTAAGGTTGAGCTTGAGGTGGTGGGCTGACATCCAAGCAGAAATGTCTGCGAGACACGCAGAGACACGTGTTGCCACCTGTGAGTCAGAAGGGGGCAAGGAGAGAAAGAGTTGAGTGTCGTCTGCATAGCTGTGATAAGAGAAACCACGTGAGGAAATTACAGAGCCAAGAGATTTGGTATACAGGGAGAACAGTAAGGGCCCTAGGACAGAGCCCTTGGGGACCCCAGTGGTGAGGGCTCGTGGAGAGGACAGCGATCTTCTCCACGTCACCTGGTAAGAGCGATCAGCCAGATAGGATGCAAACCAGGTGAGTGCAAAGCCAGAGATGCCCAATTCTGAGAGGGTGGGGAGAAGGATCGGGTAGTTTACTGTGTCGAACACTATAACACACATACATACATACATACATACATACATGAACACAACACATGAAGATGTACACACACACACGTGTGCATGCACACGCACTATAACACACACACACACACACAAACACGTGTTACGAACACTCACTATAACACACGCACGCGAGTACACACACACACACACACACAAAAAGAAATATAACACATGTACACACACACACACACAAACGCACACACACACTGGTTTCATGAACATGACAATGAGTTCAGTGTTCCTTCGTGGCCTTCCCAGTCACCCGATTTGAGTCCAATAGAACCACTATTGTCAAAGTGGGGTACGCGTACCCCCGGGGGTACGTGGATCGATCTAGGGGGTACGCAAAATAAATCTGTGATTTACCTTCCCAAACAGTCCTGTTGAATAGTCAACTGCAGTCTCAGTACCAAAAATAAATGCATGCACCCTGTCCAACAGAATAATATTATGACAATGTCTAATATGTAAGAGATAATGTTCATAGAATATCAATTAGGCTACAAAATAACCGACAGGGGATACATGACTGTTAAAAGTTTGGGAACCACTGCAATAGAACACCTTTGGGATGTGGTAGAACGGGAGATTCACAGCTTGAAAGTGCACCTGAAAAATCTGCAGGAATTGCGTGATGCAATCATTTCATCATGGACCAGAATCTCAAAGGAATGTTTTCAACATCTTGTGGAATCAATGCCACGAAAAATTGAGGCTGTTTTGAGAGCAAATGGAGGCCCTACCCAGTATTAGCATAGTGTTCCTAATAAAGTGTATACTCACGCATGTGTGTGTGTCTGTGTCTTTGTGTGTGTGTGTGCGCCTTTGTGTAACTGTGTCGTGCATATACACTCACCGGCCACTTTATTAGGTACACCTTGCTAGTACCGGGTTAGACCCCCTTTTGCCTTCAGAACTGCCTTAATTCTTTGTGGCATAGATTCAACAAGGTGCTGGAAACATTTGGTCCATATTGACATGATGGCATCACGCAGTTGCAGCAGATTTGTCGGCTGAACATCCATGATGCGAATCTCCTGTTCCACCACATCCCAAAGGTGCTCTATTGGATTGAGATCTGGTGACTGTGGAGGCCATTGGAGTACAGTGAACTCATTGTCATGTTCAAGAAACCAGTTTGAGATGATGTGAGCTTTGTGACATGGCGTGTTATCCTGCTGGAAGTAGCCATCAGAAGATGGGTACACTGTGGTCATAAAGGGATGGACATGGTCAGCAACAATACTCAGGTAGGCTGTGGCATTTAAACAATGCTCAATTGGTACTAAGGGTCCCAAAGTGTGCCAAGAAAATACCCCCCACACCATTACACCACCACCACCAACCTTTGAGTTACTGTTGCCTTTCTATCATCTCGAACCATTCTCCTCTGACCTCTGGCATCAACAAGGCATTTTTGCCCAGAGAACTGCCGCTCACTGGATATTTTCTCTTTTTTGGACCATTCTCTGTAAACCCTAGAGATGGTTGTGTGTGAAAATCCCAGTAGATCAGCAGTTTCTGAAATACTCAGACCAGCCCGTCTGGCACCAACAACCATGCCATGTTCAAAGTCACTAAAATCACCTTTCTTCCCCATTCTCATGCTCGGTTTGAACTTCAGCAGGTCGTCTTGACCGTGTCTACATGCCTAAATGCATTGAGTTTCTGCCATGTGATTGGCTGATTAGATATTTGCGTTAACGAGCAGTTGAATCTAATAAAGTTGTACCTAATAAAGTGGCCGGTGAGTGTCTGTGTGTGTTGTCTCCTGGTAATTGACCCTATACAGGAGCCCCGGACCAGCCCTCCGTCCAACGGGTTAGATCCTCAGCCTAAAGGGATTTACCCTAATAGGTTTCTAAAGATATACTTAGGCTGGTGTCGAATAGATTCACCCTGCTGCCAACTACTGGGAGAGCGAGGACTAAGTTTCAAGGTAGCTAAGAGGGAGTCTCCTCCGATACCATCAGCCTCCAGGCTGATGGCTCCCAAGTCTAAACTCTGTCCTGAGAGGGCTTTGGTCATGGATTTCCCGATTGGGCTAGACCTCCTGGTCTTTAGACCCTCTGGTCTCTTCCGTGGGGTCTCATAGAAATGCCCCTTGAGATGCTCTTGTCATCCCATTTTAGACCTATTGTCCGGACCTGGACTCGGTGTGTGTGTGTGTGTCTCTCTCTCTCTGTGTGTGTGCGTGTGTATCTGTGTGCGTGTCTGTGTCTCTGTGTGGGTGCGTGCCTGCCTATGTGTGTGTGTCTGTGTGTGTGTGTCTCTGTGTGTGCCTTGTGTAACTGTGTGTCTCCCTGTGTGTGTGTCTGTCTGTCTCTCTCTGTGTTTCTGTGTGTGTGTGTGTGTGTTTGTCTCTCTCTCTGTATGTGTGTGTGTGTCTGTGTCTTCCTCTGTGTGTGTGTGTGTCTTTGTCTGTCTGTCTGTGTCTCTGTGTGTCCGTCTTTGTCTTTGTTTGTGTCTGTCTGTGTGTGTGTGTGAGGTCGTTGGAATGTGCAGGGCAGACATAACATCTTTAATGTGTTCTATTTGCACTGCCAATTCTTGAGAATGGTCGGGAATATAGAAACAAGTGGAATTAAGAGCTGCACACAATCCCCACACTGCAAAAAAGGCCCTACTAGAAATAAGCCTAATATTCCTAAATCTAGCCAAATTATCTTGTATTGAGCAAAAAAATCTGCCAATGGGGTAAGCAAAATATACTAGGTTAGAATTCTTAAAACTAGCAAAAAAGTCTAGCCACTGGAGAATCATAATGCGCCTTAAAACTAGACAAAAAGGCTAGAATTTGAGCAAACTGAGCTTACTACAAGCAATGCAATCATATTTATTTAAGACAGAGTAACTTAAAATGAGAAATTTAGTCTCTAAATGAGCTCATTATTAGAATTTATATCTTGAAATAAGATTAATAACTAGCAAAAATACTCTTAAAATAAGCATTTTATTCTCTTAATTGAGCTGACTTTAAGAATTAATACCTTGAAGTTATATTAATAACTAGCCAAAAAAGTTTAAAACAAGACACAATATCTTAAAACAGCACGATAAAAATAAGTTAATTTGTCTCAAAGCAAGGCACCAGAAGCATCTTGTTTTTAGCATTTCTTTCTTTCTTAAGAATTTCATTGCCAGCGATTGCTCTGTAATTGTTGTGCATATGACAATAAAACCATCTTGAATCTTGAATCTAAGAGATTTTTTAATCAACATGCTTCATTCAAAGCAATTGTTGTAACTTCTTCCTGTCAAAAGTGGTCACTGGTGTGTTTCCAATGGCGATCATGCAGTTATCCTCATAGACGAGCACAACTGGACAGGACGGGTCGCGGGCCAAGTATGCATCAGGGTCTTCTGAAGCCTAGATGACAAGAGTGGAAGTTTAGGAAATCACAAGTAACAAAAACTTTGTCCTGGACTGGGATACTTCCAAAAAAACACAATTAGGTCACTGACAACACTACCTTTTTTGTATAAATGACAGAGGCTTATCACAAAATAGAACAACAACTGAAAAATTAAATACTTTAAGTCTCACCGTAAGGACATGGAAAACAGCCTCGCTGCTTGCGCCCAGCTTCTTAGGTGGCATAGTGCTGGATGGGAAGAGCAGTGGCAGGGCTCTGAACACAGCAGTGGCATCCACTATTTTGAAAGAAAGCACAACACAAGGCAGTATGAGTAACCACTCATCATGAGATCTCAAAATATTAACTTGGACAAATCAAGGTATACAGTGACCTCACCTCCATCCAACGTTTTAGGGGGTTTCATCGCTTTTGAACATTCCAGTTGTACATTCAAATAAGGATCATATATAATATTTTGTTGCATATGTCCTGGTCTATCTATATTTTTATCATCTTTTGCTAGAAATGGTAGAAAGAAGCTCATTAGTGTTCAGAATTGAATTTTCAGCTTTCCCATATTCAAAAACCTACTTTTAGACACCAAGATCATCCAAATTGATCAAAGTGGTGAGATTATGTGTCAAATGTCCCCATTTACAAGTCTGCATGGCGGCCATCTTGGAAAATGGGTGGCCCGCGTGCTTTTTCAAAAGAATAATGTCTAAGGAGTATTTGTACCAAGTTTAGTGCTTGTATCACTATTTGAAAGATTGTTTCAGTTATCTGCTGCACTATAACAGAGTTACTGCTAAATAACGTTTTGGCAAAGACACAAAACATCTACCATGTTGTACTAGCCTGCTAGTTCTAAGGTCTAACTGTCCTGAAAACTTAGCACTAAAGTTCCAGAGTTAGCTAACAGTTGTATAATTTCCTTAGTTAAACTTCATGCACTTTTGCAAAAATAGCATCAAAATACTTAATGTTTGATAATAAAATGCACAATATTAACTGTAGATACATACATAAGGATATTTTGAGCTTTACCATGCTAGTTAACTTAATGGGTTTTAGCACACAACCCAACCTAGCAAGGCAGGTTAGACACATAAAATGAAAAAAGTTAATGTTAATAAAACAGATAACTTAACAATATAACGTACCTCTTAGTGTAGCAATTGCAACTTCGTCCAGTTGATCCATTACCGCGATTCCAAAAACTCTCTGGCTGCAAAAATATGTACCTGCATTTGAAATCCAACGGTTAACGGCCTCTCTTCTCTACAGAAAACCGCATGTTGGAATATACCTTTTCAGGGGGTGCGGCCGGCCCGCTGAAATAGCTTAGTTTTTTTTTTTTTTATTAAATTGAAATTCCTTTAGATAATTTCACTAACATATAATACATATTAAGCCCGTGTATGGGATAATTAATTAATGACTGGTTGCTGCTCTTATGAGACCCAGAGTCACTTCCCCTTGATGACCTAATGTTTCGCCCCAAGGGGATAAAGATATTAAAACTTTTGTTCCCATTAATAAAGTGTGATGAAACACTTAGTACTTTTAGGACAACTTGACTTGGATGTTCTCAATAGTGCGTTACTTGCATTTCCCTACTCTCCACTTGATGTCAGAGATAAACCAAGCCCTATAAGCTACAGCACATTAGCATCCAGTGACAATAAATTAAAGCAGTCCTCAGGCCAAATGATTGTTCTACTTAAAATTCTTCCATTTCTGATTGATACAGTTAAAGGTAATGAGTACCACACAGTCATTCTTGAGCTGATAGAAATAGTTCAAATTTTGTTTGCTCCTGTTATTGGTCTACAGACTATCAACAAATTGAAATCACTCATTGAACAGCACCTAAAACATATGAAGAACCTTTTCCCAGATAACAACATCACTCCAAAGCAACATTATTTGATTCATGTTCCATCTCAGATTAAGCTACTGGGACCAATGGTTCGTCATATGTGCATGAGATTTGAATCAAAGCATTGCTTTTTTAAACAGTGGGCTTCAAAACTAAACTTTAAAAATGTCTGCAAGTCCTTAATAAGGCATAATCAAATGTATGAATGTTGTCAGAATGTAAGTAGTTCTGAACACCCCATTTTTTCAAATGATTGTACATTGGGACCGATATCAGAAATAAGCAACATGTCATACTTAAAAGAGAAAACGAGAGCCTTCCTTGGAAATGATGAGGTAAACCATGCAGTGTCTGTAAAATGGATTAATCTAAATGGGAACAAATATATACGGGAAAAGTCATTATTTGCGAATAATGTTAATTCTGATCTGCCAGAATTTGGACTTTTGAAAAATATCTATGTGATTAATTCATCATTGTTTTGTTTTGAGTTCATACAGTACAACACCATTTGTTATAATAGAGATTATATGGCATATGAAATAGAGATCCCAAACTTGGCACAAGCAACTGAACTGATATCGGTCGATAACCTTGTAGATTTCACTCCGTATTACAGCTTTACTCACAAGGATATGGTCTATGTCCCAATGAAATATTACCTCGGGGATGTGATTGGGCTACACAAAGCCTCATCTGATGTATTGTAAAAGGCACACTGTTATTCTGTTATTAAAACAGCTGTGGCTCATATACAGTCATGGAAATTCTGCAAAAAGTTATTGAAATGTTATTAAATTAATTTGGTAAAAAGATAGTGGGCAACACAGAACTGTTTAATACCAAATCAGTCAAACTGTATTGTCATGTTTGTCTTGTTAATAATGACAATAAATGAAAAATAAAATAATAAATTGCTGTCATTTCTTAAGATTCTTAAATTGAGAAGTTATACAAGTGGTCTCAATCTTAAAATAAGGAACATAATCTTGTTCCTTTGCTGGGATAATTTGCAAAATATGTCCATACCTTGTTACTAGTTAAATTGAGCTTGATATTAGCTAGTAAATCTTATTAAGAAAAAGTTAGATATATTTTCTCAAAATAAGACTATTTTTCTTATGTGAAAAATGCTTGGCAAGATTCTTCTTCTTATTAGACTAAAAATAGGACTAATTTTCTTGAAAAAGGGCTTTCTGTTTTTGCAGTGCACATAAAGCATGTCTTGGCCCATATGATTTTGAAGTACCACTTTTCCCATCTAAGTATTCTCTTCTGCCAACATTTCTAGTGATGTTGCAGTAGCATTAGCCAACTTAACCATCTCATTTTACATTTTTACGTTTATGGCATTTAGCAGACTCCTTTATCCAAAGCGACTTACAACAAATACATTTGTTTAAGTAAGTGAATCATCTATCCATCAGTCATCATAAGATAAAGTAATCAATGCTCAGACCAGGGGCCATTGGCAGTCACAATGCTTTAAATGTTTTTTGTTTTTTTATTATAAACAGGAGTGGGGGTATTACAAAAACTTGTAGTGGGGGTGAAGAGGTCTCTAGGGTTAGAGTTAGTACAGGGGGGTAGTGAAGAGGTCTTTACAACACACTCCTCCGCTTCAGTCATGTATGGTAGAGATGGTTCACCTGACCAGGCCTAACTACCAGCGTTACCAGTTTGACTCGTATTTGGCACTAACCTCGACAGATTAAAGGCACCGATAACTTTGGCTTTTCAAGTTACCTCTACTGTAATAACAGATCCACTGAGCTTTTTTTATCAAAGGTTATTTCATTTGAAAGAGATCTAACTATGGCACTTCAGTGGTAATAAAATACATTGGTTAAGTCAGTGCTGTCATATCTCGATTTGGACACAAAGTGGCGTGGCAGATGTGAAAGGAGGGAGATAGACTTACAGCGCATTACATCATGGGCATCATGAAGGCAGGGGAGGCTGGTGGAGATAGAAACCGGAGGAATGGCCCACTGCAACGCACGGAATGAGGAATGGTATCAAACACGTTTCTAAAAAAAACATTCCTCATTATATTCCATGCACTACAATGAGCCCGACCTCTACCTCCACCAGCCTCCCCCGGTAGAAGGTGCCCCCAAGGAGTGAGACAGGGTCAGATATGTATCCATTGCGAAAGGCCTAATCTAATCCCTTAGGGCAAGGCGGGGCTCGTCAAGGTGTTGAGGGGGGGCAGTGGGGGGTGTTAGGGCAAGGTTGGGCTCCCTCCCTCCGTCAGGGTCTTGAAGTGTACAGACAGAGCCTCCTCCTCGGGGTGGGGGGGTCGTTTGTAGTGACTACAGGAAACTGAGGCTACAATTCGCACGGGCTCACCAAAATTGGACAATAGTTTGTGTGACTACATATCCCACCAGCACCCCGAACATCACCAGCAGAAGCCCCAGCACGTTAGCCAGGACCCCCTCGGGGTTAAACTTGGAATAGGTGTCCATGGTGCTGAAGAGCAGTTTCTCTGATGCCCAGGAGACAGGTGCCGACGGACATGGCCAGCAGGACCAGACCAAAGAAGACGGAAGATACACACTCCTCAACCAGGCGGACGCCCCCGGAAACAGGAAGAAGGCCAGTCCCATCACCCACTGTACAATGAAGAAGATGAAGGTCATCATTCCACACCAGCTGTGCAGAGAGTACATATTAGGGATCTTAGCTCCTCTGTGGAAGTCGAACACAGCCACGATGCTGACTATGCTGATGATGAGGGCGAGGAGGTGAATGACACCGTGAAGAATCTTGACGTTGCGTTTGCTTTCATTCCTGAACTCCTCTGCCAACATCCTGATATCAGACAGGGCATAGTAAACACCTACAGGTGAGGGGGATACAGAGAGGATGAAATGTTGGAAACCTTGAGAATGAGTAATCTTGGATGTTGCATCAGTACTGAGTGAACGTCTAGTGTGTGTGTGTGAGTGTTGCACATAGTCAGAAGGTAGTCCTCGATGATGTATGGCTAACTGATTATAGAGAGGAGTGTACCACTATCCCAGGAAGAACAAACCCCAGATAACCACAGATAAGTCCCAACCCAGTGATAAGGTAAAATCGAGTAGGCCGTTAGACCACAAACCCAATAAGTGCTGTTCATCGTGTTGAAGCTGGGTAGGTAAGACCCAGCTGTGACTCTGTTGTTACACTCGCTCTGCCCAACTTGCACACTACCATTTTCAGAATTCAGACAGAAGCGTCTCTTGAGTCTGCGTGCGAGTAATAGTGTGGTTCTGACTAGGGGAGGTCCATTTCCATGTGAACACAGTGTGGTTGTACCTTTCACTTAGAGGCCCGGTATCACCATGAGGTCTGATAGATCTGTGTGGGAGGTAACATGTAATACACAGCTATTCATGTTCCAGGAGTGGTGTCAGTTGGAATTGGTGCAGCTCACAGCTCACCCTGATTTGGACAACTCCACCTGAAAGACAGATAAAAAAAAAAAGAAAGACAGCAGTAATGTGGTTCTTATTGAAATTGTTATTTTTGCTCAAATCAAAACAATACATTTCCCTATCTGAGATAGAACAGCATGGATGTGACATCAAATTAATGATTCCCCATTAACATCGTCTTCACCCGGAGTAGGCCCCACAGCCTATTGCTCATTGTTCTGTAGCTCCAAGGCTTGGTCCACCCCAGTATGATCAACAAGTTTACAGTGACTGACGTGTATCCATTTTGATTTCCCCTCTACTTTAACTGCTGTGTTGGTTATCAACAAAACCTGATAGGGACCATCCCATCTAACTTCTAACGTAAGTTTCTGTGGTTTGTGTCTCATAACCCATTGACCTGGCATGATAGTGTGTGTCCCCTCAGAAGGCTCTACCCACGAATCATGTACCTGCTGTTCAGCTGCTTTCGTGGCTTTGCCAAGAGCTAAACAATAATCGAGAAGCGCGTCGCTCATCAGATTTATGTCTGCTCGTCTCAGATCAAAAGTACCGGGTAGTGACATTGGTCTGCCTGTGATGACTTTGAAGGGACTCAGTCCTGTGGTATTATTGTGTGTTGCTCTAATCCTGCACAGGACGGCACCGCTTCCTGATGTATTTTGTTGAGTCTCTCTTTGAGAGTTTGATTCATTTGTTCCACCTGCCCAGATGATTGAGGGTGATAGGGACAGTGAAGTGACCACTTCCAGCATCCTGCTGACTTCTTCGCAGACTTTCCCAGCGAAGTGAGAGCCTTGATCAGAGTCTATTTGTTCTGGAATTATTTATTTGACTAGCACTTTGGCTGTATATAAAGCACTTCCCTTTTTGGTAGGGAAGGCTTCCACTCGTCGAGAGAATTTGTCAACGACCACCAACACATCTGGACACCCCCCATACTTCGGAAGTATGATGTAGTCCACCTGGAGGTGTCGAAAAGGTCCCGAGGGTTCTGGAGTCGTGTGCTGTTGCACCTTGACTCTTCCTTGGTTGTTGTTTTTCTGACAGGTAGGGCACTGAGATACGACTCTTTCTGCCTCTTTCCTGAAAGCTGGGTTCCACCACTGGTTGGTATAGTGGTGAACCATTTTGTTTGTTCTGATATGACCTAGTGAATTAATCTGAGTAGCCAGATAGGGTAATAGCTTCCGAGGGACCACAGTCCTTTGACCATACCGCCACACTGCGTCTGTGCCCAGTTTGGCTCCCGACTCCATCCAGGACCATATTTCCCCCTTCTCTGCAGCATCCTGCATCTGTTGGATGTGTTTCAGCATATCAATGGTGTACACTGCCTGCAGGGCTGGAGTTGCAGCTCGATCAGCTTGGTTGTTGCCATTGCTTTCTTCTGTGTCAGCTTTTGTGTGAGCTTTGGTCTTGATGATTGACACTTGCTCAGGTTTCTGTAAGGCAACCAGTAGATCATGAACCATCTCTCCATTCTTGACTGGCACTCCTAATGCATTGAGGAATCCTCCCTCCAGATTTTTCCAAAGTCATGAGTTGCACCGAGGGCATATCTTGAATCTTTGTAGATGTTTGAGGTTTTGAGGGGGCAGAGCCATCACTTCGCTGTCAGTGGTGACAGCCCATCCAGCCTTCCGCACTCCGTCTTCCACCATGGAGGACCCATCGGTAAACGGTATCATATCAGGGTTGTCTAGGTTGTGTGGATGTAACCATTCCTTCATCCGCCTGGTCCATGCAGACCAGATTTTGTGTCTTACAAGGTCTGAGAATGGGATGCTTCCCAATCCACAATATGGCTGTGAGAGTTGTTGGTCCAACTCCCATCTCCACTGGCTTGGTTTCGTGGAGCTTGAGTTTCCCCTCTCCTCCTCCATGCGCGCTCTGTGTTTTTCCGGTGTAGGAGATGTTGATTCCTTTTAGGCTGCTGCTCGGGATAATTGTTATTTCAGCTCCAGTGTCTACCAAGAAGTAAATAGTTCTTCCCCAGACATCCAGTGAAGCATATATCCCATCACTTCTCATGTGAACGGCAGCCTGAAGAGGGCGCAAGAGGGGGGAATCTAGTCAACAACCCTCTACAGAAGCCAACAGACCATTTGCTGATCCAAGGACAGCTGACCAAATTGTTGAAGCATCGAGTTTGAGTTTGGATTGTTAGGGTACTTGTTTTCTCCCCTCTGGGATTCCTGCCATTTTCTTTTCTTGCAGTCCTCCTTCCAGTGTCCAGGTCTTTTGCAGTAGTGACACTCTCCTTCCCGTCTGGGTGCTCGATTTTGATTCTTCGAGACCACTCTGACCTGTATGGTACTTCTTGTTCCCAGGTCATGATCCAGTGAGTTCACCATAACTGGCATTTCTGCGCTTACGGTGACCACGCTCCTTTGGAGTCCCTCTCTCGCTGCTTGCATCAGTTGGTGGTTTAGGGCTCCATTGACGCTCTTATCCATGTTGTCTGACGTTATGGCAGGCAAGCCACTGTGTCTGAACCAAGTCTGACGGAAGCTTTCCTCGCAAAGTACTCACCGGGCTTCTGGAGGCACTTGGTTACCTCAGTCCAGTCAGTGGTGGCATGGGAGGCTGTAATCCCAGGCTCCATTGAGGTTCTACTCATCTACATCCAGAGCGTTCTCCACTTTTAGTGTCAAGGCTTCAATCTCTCGAGGGTTGAGCACATAGGAGTAAACCTGGAGTGTGTCGTTGGGATACCATTGATAAATACCCTTCAGACGTTGCACCGGGTCAGGAACCTTGTGTGTGACGTAGGGTTTTTCCTCATCACAGTCTGAGCCGGCTTTTTTTCCCCTTGGTTTCCTAACTTTAATTGGTCGTACATTTATCTCTTGAGTTTCACATGAACATCATCGTCAGAGGAAGAGATTGAATCTGAGCTGTAAACTCCATAGCCTGGCACTGCAGCTACCATTTTCTTGAGGGGGAGGGGCTGGCTTGAGTTCTTTCACAGGGTAGAGGGTTGGTAGGGGAGAGGCTGGCCCCTCCTTCGTTCATCTCCCTTTAGCTCTCGCCCTCCACTTTTTACGTCGTATTTGCTAATTATCTTGCTTTTAATCTTATCTAATTTTAGGTGTTTTCCGACGTCTAGAACCAAATCATCAAGTACGTTTGTTACTGACATATCAGGAGCGGCTCTGCCTCCTTTTTCAGTCGTGGGCTTGTCAATGCTATTTACTTCAAGTGGCATTTTTAGTTTTAGTTTTAACACTAGTAGTGATCAATTACTAGAATAAAACAATAGTTAACGGACTGACTGGATAACAAGACAACGAAATAACGGACTGACAGATGAACAGGACATTTTGTTCTGTGTGTTTGTCTCTCTAGGTGTGTGTGTGCCTGTGTGTTTGTCTCTCTGGGTGTGTGTGTGTCTGTCTGTCTGTCTGTGTGTCTGTGTAGCAGCAAAAAGCGCACAAGCACACACACAGAAACGCACACAAGTGCATCAAAACATATGACAATCAGTATGAGTCAGCATGTGTTGATCTGTGGGTGGTTTGTGTGCACACTGTTACAAGTGTGGGCATGTAGCGTGTGTGATCATGGCACACACAGTTTCATTGTAATGTGGTGAGCGTAGTCATTTTTGAGGTGACATACAAATTACCATTCACTGTCACAATTTGCCGATTTGATTGTAATTTGAGATTAGTTTAGCTCTCACCGTCTCATGAGACAATCCATTTTAATATCCAAGTTAAAGATCCCACGGCACTTAACGCAAGAGTAGGCATGTTAATGCCAGTGTCCTGGCTTAATTTCCAATCTGGCCCCACGATCATGGCCACCTCATCATTCTCTGCTTTCTATTGGCTCATTCCTCCCCTCTCATCTCCCTGACAACTATTCCCCAGGTCGTTGCTGCAAATCGGAAATATGTTCTCAGCAGGGCATTAAAAGTACTTTTTGGTCCACCAGCAAGGTGTCAGGTGGATGAGAAAATTTAGTAGCCACTCTGATTTCGTACCAGCCACATTTTAAAAAAATAACATCAAACACCACAAAATAAATAAAAGGACCAAAGAGGTTCGAAAAACAGAACATTAATCACAATAGACCTACAGTGCCTATAGAAAGTCATCATACCCCTTTGAAATAGTTACTATATTTGTCGTACAGCCTGAAATCAAAACCCATTAAAAAAACAAATAACTTTTTCTAGCTTTATGGACAAATTTAGCCATACAACATCAAACTAATGGAAAAAAAAAAAGGCGACAGTTCTGAAAATTTATGAAAAACAAGAATAACAGGGTTGGAAAAGTCATCAGTCCCCTGATTTAATACTTTGTAGAGCCACCTTTTGCTGCAATTACAGCCATCAATCTGTTTGGATATGTCTCTACTAGCTTTGCACACCTAGATTGGAGAATATTTGCCCATTCTTCCTTGCAGAATTGTTCGAGTTCAGTCAAATTCCGTGGTGAGCGGCGATGGACTGCTCTCTTCAAGTCCATCCACAGATTTTCAATCGGATTTAAGTCAGGGCTCTGACTTGGCCACTCAAGGACATTCACCTTTCTATCCTTAAGCCACTGCGTTGTTCTTTTGGCGGTATGTTTAGGATCGTTGTCGTGTTGGAAGGTGAATGACCTGCCCATCTTCAGCTGTCTAGCAGAGGGACGCAGGTTGTCCTCAAGAATTTGGGTGTACTTGGCAGCATCCATTTTCCCTTCAATCCTGACCAATTGCCCAGTCCCCGCTGAAGAGAAACATCCCCACAACATAATGTTGCCACCACCATGCTTCACAGTAGGTATGGTGTGTTTTGGGTGGTGTGCTGTGTTGGTTTTTGCCAAACATAGCGCTTGGAGTTCAGTCCAAAAAGTTCAATCTTAGTCTCGTCTGACCATAAAACCTTTTTCCACATGGCAACAGAATCTTCCAGGTGTGTTTTTGCATAGCACAAACGAGACTGACTGTGGCACTTTTTCAGAAAAGGCTTCTTTCTTGCTACCCAGCCATACAGGCCAGCTTTGTGTAAAGCTTGTGTGATTGTTGTCACATGCACAGACAGACCAGTCCCAGCCATAAAGACTTGTAAGTCCTTCAAAGTTGCCTTTGGCCTCTTGGTAGCTTCTCTGATAAATGTCCTCCTGGCTCGATCTAGGCAAGGTGTTGGTGGTGCCATACGCCTTCCACTTCTTAATGATGCTCTGAACGGTACTCAGAGGGATAGCTAAAGCCTTCAAAATCTTTTGTAGCCTTCACCTAACTTGTGCCTTCCTACAACTTTATCCCGGAGGCCTTTTGAAAGTACTTTTCCAACCATGGTGAATTCTTTGCAGAACCATGCACTTCTAGTAGTGGAATCCTCAAGAAACAGCTCGTTTTGTTCTGAAGTAATCAAAACCACTACAATTGATGTCAGGTGGGGGGCAATTAGCCTGGTGTTTGATCTGGAAGTTGATTGGTTGCACCTGAGCAAGTTTATAATGGTATACTCTAAGGGGCTGATCACTTAACCAAACCAGGTATTTCACTAATTAATTTTTAATAATTGTCCAGAATTTTTAAATTTTTTATTTTCACTTTGATGATGAAGGTTATAATGTGTACATACAGCTCAAAAAAGTTAGATTTGATTTATTTTAATTTCCAGGTTGTAATGTGACAAAAGGTAAAGATTTCACAGGGTATGATGACTTTCTATAGGCACTGTATGTTTGCTCCTTCCAGTGGCTATGCTAACTGTCTAGCCTATACACCTAGCCACCAGGGGAAGGTCATCCAACCTAGTGTTGGGCTAGCCTCTTTTCACACCTGTTATCCTTATATTGGCATTCTGAGGTGGAGACCCAAATCAGAGAATGTGATTGGATGTTCCTCGAACATGAAGACGAAATTCTATTGAGCTTGAGATAGCTCCTCCCTCACCCCCACGCTGTTGTTTTTCATCTTCGTCGTAGAGTTGTTCACAGAAACTAGAGAGTGAGTTAGAAGTTAGCGATTGAGATGTCCAAGACTAATAGCAAAAAGCGTGTTTGAAGTTTTACATTTCAAAAACAGGTGTGCTCTCTTGTGATATCTGGTTGGTGCTACGACCTGTCAGTCATGTCATTTTGAATGCCAACAGCATGGCCACTTCTGACTGATCAGTAACCAATGAACAGGCTACGTTTGACAGACTCTCGAGTGTGGAGAGTGCAGAGTACTCCGAGTCTGACATCGACAGACTAGGGTTCGGCAGATATGAGATTGTGATATTGTTCCTCTTAAAGAAAGTACTGTAGTCTGTAAAAGTGCTTACAACTCCTGATGTGTGCATAAATAACTGCCAACACCAGTCATACACTCGATGCACTGCCGTTCAGTCGTTTCCGCTTATGCTGGCATCATACTCCCGCAATGAACCATATTATCGTATATCTGCATATTTTCAAAAGCAATGTTGTGATTAAAAAAAAAATTGATATGGCCCAACCTTAGTCCCATGCTGCACCTCAGGCACCAGGGAGAGTGAGACTGGGTCAACCCACAAGTCCAGTTGACCTCTCCACTCTCTGCCAGGTTACCAGGGAGAGCAGACTTTGACCTTGACAACTCAACAGGAGACACCAACCAACGGTCACCCTGTCCTTCAACACCATACGCAGCTGAGCTACAGGCTTTACACGAGAGAGACTGTGTGTGTGTGTGATTTCTGATTTCCTTATTCTGAGTCCATATGCTTGGAGATGGACTTCCCGAAGCACAGGTATGTGGGTGTGGGGGGACATGCAGCGTTCGGCCTGTAGAGGGAGCTACAGGACCGTGGCCGGGGTTTACGAAAGCGAGGCTTCGTTGCGCACCTGTTGCGAATGAAGCCTCGTTGACGAAATGGTTTAAGATGTGTGTGCCTCTGCTTTGGGGGAGGATGGCTGGAAAGCCAGGACTGGAAAGTGATCCAAAGGAATTCTAACTATTATCATAATAAATGGGACCAATCCCTCATCATCACCATCGCCTCTCTGTACCCAAGGGACTCGTTACAGTGGGTCTGTGGCAGGAGTGTGAACTCTGCCAGGACACCTGCTGACCTTTCTACCTCAGCAGGGCTTGTTGTTTTTAAACTGTGTGTGTGCTCGAGATGTTGGGCCTCTTACCCACCACTGATGGAGTGATTACATCAACGCTGGACTACTGTCAATTCAATCTCTCTCTTTTTCTCTCTCTCTCTCACACACTGACTCACTCACTCCCCTAACTCACTCACACACAACAGATTCTTCCAGAGACTTCCTGGTCTTTTTGTAGGGTGGCAGGACTCTGTGTCCTGAGACCAGAGTTTCCATGGCCCCTTTGTCTCCCTCAGCCCGAGGAGGAAGGAGGCTCAAACACAAGCTTCAGACGGTCTCGTGGTGGTTGGCAGGTTGCTGGTTCGGGCCCTCGTATGGCTTGTCTGTGATTCCTTTAACTCCCATTCTCTTGTGGTGTTTCTTTCTTTCTCTCCCTCCTCTGTCTCTCTGTGTCCATCTCCCTCTCTCTCCCTGAATAGGTGGCCATTAAAATCGTGGACAAGACCCAGCTGGACGATGAGAACCTGAAGAAGATTTTCCGAGAGGTCCAGATTATGAAGATGCTGAGGCACCCTCACATCATCCGCCTCTACCAGGTACACACACACACACACACACACACACACACACACCTCTGCCTGCCACATGTCATCTTCATGGCTGAGCTGACTGACTGATGCCATTTACATCCGTCTGATTTGTTACAGACAAGTGATAGATGGATAGATACAAACTTTCACTTCAGGTGTGGCAATCGATCAGACAGTAATACACAATAAATGCATAACCACCATACATACAATATATACAGTTTACATGACTAATACAAAATCGAATGTTCAATAAGTGTTTATTTAAACGTTGTAAAGACATTGGCACACAACTGTAAAGGGCAAACGAAATGCAAGTCTCAACTTACCTTAGGCAGGTGAGAGTGGGGAAACCAAACAACGAATCGGCTTCACCTGTCTGAAAAACAAATGTGAAGAAGGAATGTTGACCGTAATTTAACCATAATTTATGGTTGTCCGTCCTCAGGTGATGGAGACAGAAAGGATGATCTACCTGGTAACAGAGTACGCCAGCGGTGGAGAGATATTCGGTAAGTGAATTTTGTTTTTGTTTTTTAAATGGGACTGGTGTTGCCAGTCCCATAAATTGGAGTGTGTCTCTCTCTCTCTCTCTCCAGACCACCTGGTGGCCCACGGCAGGATGGCGGAGAAGGATGCACGGAGGAAATTCAAGCAGATTGTGGCGGCTGTCCACTTCTGTCACTGCCGCAACATCGTCCACAGAGACCTGAAGGCTGAGAACCTGCTGCTGGACCACAACCTTAACATCAAGATCGCCGGTACAGAGTGTTTCTGTGTGTGTGCGTGCACATGTTTCTCTCTTTGAGATTAGGCTTAATCTGGGTATGGGAAATCGGCCCATCATGTTTTGGGAGGTGGAGTGGAGTGATGGGGTGGATGAAATTGTTTACTATTTCCCTCTCCCCTCTACTCCCTCTCTCTCCCTCTGTCCATCCCTCTCTTCATCCCCCTCTCTCAGATTTTGGCTTCAGTAACTTGTTCTCCAGAGGCCAGCTGTTGAAAACGTGGTGTGGCAGCCCCCCCTATGCTGCTCCAGAGCTGTTTGAAGGGAAGGAATATGACGGACCCAAAGTCGACATCTGGGTGAGTGACCTCTCCCCTCTCCTCTTCTCCTCACTTCTCTCCTCCCCTCCCATCCCCTCCCTTCTTCTCCCCTCCCTTCTCTTCTTTTCTCTTCTCCTCCCCTCCCCTCTCTTGTCTTTTCTCTGCTCCCCTCTCCTCTCCTCTCTTCTCTTGTCCTCTCCCCTCTCTTCTCTTTTCTCTTCCCCTCTCCTCTCCTGTCCTCTCCTCTCCACTCTCTTGGCTTTTCTCTTCTCCTCTCCCCTCTCTTCTCTTCTCCTCTCCTCCCCTTCTCCTCTCCCTTGTCTTTTCTCCTCTTCCTCTCTCCTCTCCTTTCCCCCCTCTCCTCTTCTCCCCTCCCCTCCCCCCTCTCCTCTTCTCCTCTCCTCCCTTCTCTCCTCGCCCTCCCCTCCCCTCTCTTCTCTTTTCCCCTCCCCTCCCATCCCTTCTCCTCTCTTCTCCTCCCCTCTCTCCTCTCCTTTACTCTACTCTCCTCTCCCCTCCTCTCTCTTGTCTTTTCTCTTCTCTCCTCTCCCCTCCTCTCTCTTGTCTTTTCTCTTCTCCTCTCCTCCCTTCTCTTCTCCTCCACTCCTCTCCCCTCTCTTCTCCTCTCCTCCCCTCCCCTATTCTCTCCTCTCCTCTCTTCTCCCCTGTCCTCTCCTTTCTCCTCCCTTCCCCTTTCCCCTCCTTTCTCCTCCCTTCCCCTTTCCCCTCTTCTCCTCTCCTCTCCCCTCCCCCCCATCCCTTCTCCTCTCCTCTCTCTCTTCTCCTCCTCTCCTCTCCCCTCCCCTCTCATCTCCCTCTCCTCCCTTTCTCCTCTCCCATCCCCTCCCATCTCTTACATTTACATTTATGGCATTTAGCAGACGCCTTTATCCAAAGCGACTTACAACAATACATTTGTTTAAGTAAGTGAGTCATCTATCCAACAGTCATCATAAGACAAAGTAATCAATGCTCACACCAGGGGCCATTGGCAGTCGTAATGCCAGTAGGCTACATTTTTTATTTATTTATTTATTTTTATTAGCAGGAGAGAACTTGTACAGGGGGGTAGCAGGGGAGAAGAGGTCTCGGGGTTAGGGTTAGTATAGGGGGGGTAGTGAGGGTGAAGCGGTCTTTAGGAGGGACTGTCCTCCTGTCCTGTCCTCTCCTCTCCTCTCTCCCCTCCCTTCTCTCCTCTCATCTCCCTCTCCTCCCCTCCCCTCCCTTCTCCACTCCCCGCCCCTCTCTTTTCTCCTCTTCTCCCCTCTCCTTACCTCTCCCCTCCCTTCTCCTCTCCTCTTCCATCTCTCCTCTCCCCTCTCTTCTTTTCTCCTCTCCCCTCCCTTCTCCTCTCCTCCCCTCTCCTCTTCCATCTCTCCTCTCTCTCTCCTCCCCTCCCCACTTTTCTCCTCCTCTCATCTCCCTCTCCTCCCCTCTCGTCTTCTCTCTCCTCTCCCTCTGCTCCTCTCCCCTCCCATCTCTTGTCTTTTCTCTTCTCCTCTCCCCTCTCTTTTCTCCTCTCCTTTCCTCTCCCCTCCTCCCCTCCCTTCTCCTCCCCTCCTCTCATCTCCCTCTCCTCCCCTCCCATCTCTTCCCCTCTCCTCTCTGTTCCCCTCTTCTCCCCTCTCCTCTCTTGCCTTTTCTCTTCTCCTCTCCTCTCTTCTCTTCTCAGAATCAGAATTCTTTTATTTGGCCAAGTATATTTGCACATACAGGAAATTGACTTGGTGAGGTTGGTGCATGGGACATAAAAAACAATGGCAAGTATTGACAAGAAATTTACAAAATAGCAAAATATTAACAAAATAGCATAATCCTCTCTCCTCTCTGCTCCCCTCTCCTCTTCTATCTCTCTTCTCCTCTCCTCTCCCCACTTTGCTCCTCCCCCTCTCTTCTCTTTCTCCTCTCCTTTCCTCTCCCCTCTCTTTTCTCTTCTCTCCCTTCTCCTCTCCTCTGCTCTCCTTACCTCTCCTCCCCTCTCCTCTCTTCTCTTCTATATATAATATAAAGCGACTTACATTGCAGTGAGTGCATACATTTCAGTATATATGGTCCCAGCAGGAATCAAACCCACAACCTAAGCGTTGTTAGCGCCATGCTCTACCAACTGAGCCACAGAGGATCACTCCTCTCCCCTCCCCTCTCTTGTCTTTTCTCTTCTTCTCTCCTCTCCCCTCCCCTCCCTTCTCTGCTCTCCCTCTTCTCCCCTCTTCTCTCTTGTCTTTTCTCTTCTCTCCCCTCTTCTCTCCTCCCCTCCCTTCTCCTCTCCTCTCCTCTCCTTAACCCTCTCTCTCTCCCCTAACCCCTTCTCTCTCTCTCTCCCTCTCCCTCTGTAGAGTTTGGGAGTGGTGCTGTATGTTCTAGTGTGCGGGGCGCTGCCTTTTGACGGGAGCACCTTACAGAACCTGAGGGCTCGGGTGCTGAGTGGAAAGTTCCGGATCCCGTTCTTCATGTCTACAGGTGAGAGAGCCAGTGCTGGTGTACTGCCAATAGCCTCTCTCTGTCTCTCTGTCTCTCCCCCTTTCTCTCTCTCGTTCTCTCTCCCTCTCTGTCTATCTCTCTTTCTCTCTCTCCCTCCCTCCTTCTCTCTCCCTCTGTCTCTGCCTCTCCCTCCACTGCTATAGTTCTAACAATGAGTCTGCTGTGGCATCCATGTCTAGGTCTTCTGAGTGTGTGTATGTGTGTGTCACACAGACTGCGAGTACCTGATCAGACACATGCTGGTGCTGGAGCCTAGCCGACGCCTCTCCATGGAGCAAATCTGTAAGAACAAGTGGATAAGGCAGGGAGACCCAGACCCAGAGTTTGAGAGGGTGAGTTCTTCTGCTCTCTCTCTCTGTCTTTCTCTCTGTCTCTCTCTCTAACTCTCTCTCCCTCCTTCTCTCCTTCCCACTCTCAGTTGATAGTCGAGTATGAGCAGGTGAAGTCGGAGAGAGAGACGGAGCTCATTAACCAACAGGTGCTGATGGCCATGTCTGAGATGGGACTGGACCACGAGCGCACACTCCAAGTGAGGGGGGGGGGGGGGGGGTGGGGGGGGGGGGGGGGGGTGTAAAGCCCTTTAGCTGACCAACTGTGGTGTATCTCTCTTTCTCTGTGGTCCTCTAGTCTCTGCACACCGATGCCTATGATCACTACAGCGCCATCTACAGTCTGCTCCTGGACCGCCTGAAGAAACACAAGACACTCCGCATGACCCCGCCCATGCCACGTCCCATTGGCTACCCTCTCAACGCTGTTCAGGTAACCAATGAGCTACTGTGTTGCTGCGAGACAAAACAGACCATCTTGCTCAGTGTTGTTTGTTCATGAGGAGAACATGGCCATAGAGTTATTGAGTTACATCGAGTTACATATACACTCACTGAACACTTTATTAGGAACACTTGTCCACCTTCTCATGGTGGAGGTGGTGTAATGGTGTGGGGAATGTTTTCTTGGCACACTTCCGGCCCGTTAATACCAATCAATCATCGCTTGAATACCACAGCCTATTTGAGTATTGTTGCTGACCATGTGCATCCCTTCATGGCCACAATTTACCCATCTTCTAATGGCTACTTCCAGCATGATAATGCACCATGTCACAAAGCATGAGTTCTCAAAGCCGGCGTAGAAGCTATTCAGCTCGTCCGGGAGAGAGCTAGTAATAGTAGCTGCGCAGCCAGGTCTCCCTTTGAAGTCTGAGATGGTGTGTAGCCCTTGCCACATGCTGCATAGTTGTGACTCTTCTTATTACTGTATTCCCGTTTGGCTACCTTGATCACTCTGCGGAGATCGTAGCGGGTTTTCTTGTCGTTGGTGATGTCACCGGATTTGAAGGCTGTATCTCTCGCGGTGAGTGCAGCTCTGACTGCGCTATTTATCCACGGTTTCTGATTTGGAATCAGCTGGACAGTCTTTGTGGAGACAACTTCCTGTATTCCGTGTTGTATGAATCCCATGACTCCTTGCGCGTACCCATGTATGTCGTCATTCATCTCGCGGTAGATTTCTCAGTCCGCGTCGTCCAGGTAGTCTTCTAGAACAGCCTCTGTCTCCTTGGACCAAACCTGGACCGTTCTCACGGTGGCTGGAGCGAGTTTCAGCTTATGTCTGTAGGCGGGCAGAAGCAGGATGGAGGAGTGGTCTGATTTGCCGAACGGAGGTCGAAGGAGGGGTTTGTAGGCATGACGGAAGGGGGTGTAGCAGTGATCAAGAATACTTCCGACACGTGTGTTTACATCGATGTGTTGGTAAAGTTTGGGAATTGCTTGTTTCAGTGATGCCCGGTTGAAATCGCCCACCACAATAAGAGCGGCCTCTGGGTGCTTGTTTTCTGTGTTATTGACAAAGTCATAAAGTTCGCTGAGCGCTGTACTTGTGTTTGCTAATGGTCTAATGTACACCGCTATTGCTATAACGGCAGTGAATTCGCGAGGTAGCCAGTAAGCGTGACACAGCAGCGCTAGGTATTCTAAGTCTGGGGAGCAGAAAGTCTTATGGGTATGAACACTCTCTGGTTTGCACCAAGTGTTATTGATCATAAAACACACCCCACCTCCTTTGCTTTGTCCAGAAAGTTCCGCTGACCTGTCTGCGCGGCAAACGGAGAACCCCGGAGGAACAATCGCCTGGTCCGGCGTGTTTTCCGTAAGCCAGGTTTCGGTCAAACAAATGATGTTACAGTCTCTTGTTTCTCTCTGGAAGGCAATCCTTGCTCTTAGCTCGCAGAGCTTGTTGTCTAGTGACTGGACGTTCGCTAGCAGAATGCTGGGGAGCGGAGGTTTGTTTCTGCAGCGTCTCAGCTTCATCCTCACTCCAGCCCTGTGGCCTCTCGGTCGTCGCCGGCACTTCTGTTGTTGTGGTCCGGCTATTGTTGTTGTTTGGCCAGTGTCTGGAGCGAGCATTAGTATAGTGTTCCTAATACTCGGTGAGTGTAGTTACATAGAGTTACATAGAGTTGCAGAGTTGAAGGGATGCACATGGTCAGCAACAATACTCAAATAGGCTGTGGCATTCAAGCGATGATTGATCGGTATTAACAGGCCCGAAGTGTGCCAAGAAAACATTCCCCACACCATTACACCACCTCCACCATGAGAAGGTGTACAGGTGTTCCTAATAAAGTGCTCAGTAAGTGTAGTTACATCGAGTTATATAGAGTTACATTGAGTTAACCATAGAGTTATAGAGTACATTGTAACTATGTAACTCTAGGTAACTCTGTAACTGTATTTAACTCAGTTACAGAGTTACATAGAATTAACCATAGAGCTCAAGTCATGGCTTCTAAAGGCGAGGGGCAGGACAGTGAAAGCCAGAACGAGAGAGAGCTCAATGATGTTGATGATTTCTACCTCCACCAGCCTCCCTTGGTATTCATACCTGAAGCAGGAGAGCCAGTAAAGGGTTAAAAACAGACTAAGCTGCAGGGTGGATTAGAAACGTGCATCATCGGCCAGACTGTTCCCCCCTGACCCAGTTGACCCATAGGTTAGAGTAGTATTAGTCTTCATTGATAAAGCTGGTTGCTTGGGAAGTCGCCTGTCTGCTTTGCGCAAAGTGTGTGTGTGTGTGTGTGTGTGTGTCTTGCAGACGGATCAGCAAGGTAATCCCGTTAGTATGACCGTTCCTCACGTCCAGCTTATCAACCCAGAGAACCAGATCGTTGAGGTGAGTCGCCCGTCGTCATGACGACATTAGGCTAACAAGCGCATTTAAAATTACCGATGCACAATCCACTGCAGGCAGTCTGATCACACTGTAGGAATTTCACCCTTGTGAAATAAGATGTCTTGCAGGTCCAAAAGTGTTTTGTTTGTTTATCTTTATTGTCCAAGCATAATAGTATCATACAGTACAAGCGCATACTGGGTAAAGAAAGGCAACTCAGTACAATTACATGTTTGAGAGGCACACATTATATACAAGAGACCCTAAAGGTGTGCCTACCCTGGAGTTGGGCAGTGGTTAACAATGTTAGGGGGCAAGGTCATAGTAGCCTATGCATGTCAATGAAAGGAGAACAACAGGACTTTGTCAGTCAGTATCAGGCAATCTAGTCGCTATCAATAGCCAGGCAACCCGCTGGTTCTGTTTATCAATAGCCAGGCAGTCCAGTCGTCAGCCAAGTCGTTGGCCATGGCTTTATCAGTCAATGCCTGTAGCAGAGAGACTGACTAGCACACCCCTTTCTTATCCTAATGCCTGCAGATACATAACCATATTTCCTCACCACATGCACTACAATGGTGGCTTTACCCCCTAGTACACTCCTATAGTCGGCCCTTCAGGCTCCCTGAAGAGACCTAGTCTATGTGGGCTTTCACATAAATCAATTGTGATTTGTTCAGTTTTGAGAAACGTACCCCCACCAGCACACTACCCCTTTTCTGACTACATAAAGGTGATAGGGGAGATTGAGTAACTGTGAACAAAAGCTCCATAAACACCCAAATATGTCCTTTTTGAAGCTACTCAGGAGAGTGATGCAGGTCCTGTAGATATGTAATTGTGACTATCACTCATTCCAGATCTGGGTGGAATATAAAAGTCCCAGAAGGGCCAACTCCAGCACGCCTCAAGTCATTTGGCATAATGGATAATGGTTTCCCGGACGTAGATGAAGCCCCAAGTCTTGGACTAAGAAGCATCTTCAATGTAGAGTCTCTATTGAAAGTGGACTTTGCATAATCCATCGGTGTGTCTGCCTGCCTGCTTGTGTGTGTGTGTGTGTCTGTCTGTCTGTCTGTCTGTCTGTCCTGTGGTTTGCAGCCGGACGGGAACATGGTGTTGGACAGTGACGAAGGGGAGGAGCCTTCCCCTGAGGCCATGGCTCGGTACCTGTCCATGCGGCGTCACACTGTGGGCGTGCCAGATCCCAGGTAGGCTGTCAGAGTGTGTGTGTGAGAGTGTGAGTGACTGGGGGGGGGGGGGGGGGGGGGGTGGTTGATTGTGTGTGTGCGTGTGCGCGTGCACATTGGTACGTGGTACACTGTATCACACACCATATTGACTGTATTGTCTTGTGGCAGGGGGGAGATGGCAGACGAGATGCAGAAGTTGCCCCCAGGGTTCCCTCGTGGCGTTGTTGCCCCCCAGCCCCCCTTCCCCCTGCTGGCCCCCAACATGGGCCACATGCACACACTGATGCCCACCCAGAGCATGCAACCAACACAGCAGCTGGAGTATAAGGTGTGTGTGTGGATGTCTGCGTGTGTGTGCGTGCGTGTGCGTGTGTGGCCACACTGATGTCTCCCTGTCCCCCCTCCCTGCAGGAGCAGTCCCTGCTGCAGCCCCCCACCCTGCAGCTGTTGAACGGTATGGGCCCCCTGGGCCGGCGGGCCTCCGACGGAGGAGCCAACATCCAGCTGCCCGCACAGCTACTTAAGAGACCTAGGGGACAGTCCCCTCTGGCCACCAGCCCTGTGAGTATCAAATCAAAATCAAATCAAATTGTATTTGTCACTTATCGCATACAGTTGTAATAGACAAGTGAAATGTTTTGGGATCTTGCTCCACGCTCAACAAAGCAGCAACAACAATTCAACAATAAGTAATAAAAGTGAGAAAACGTGTGATAATGTCAGATGTCTTCTGATCAAGGGGGGGGGCTTCTTACAAAGCTCGAGTTCGGGGGAGGGGGGCGTAGTCTTATGGCCTCGGGGGTAGAAGCTGTTCAGGAGCATTTTTGGTCCGGGACTGGATGCTCCAGTACCTTTTGCCAGAAGTCAGTAGAGAAAACAGGGCGTGGCTGGGGTCCCTGTTGATCTTCCCAGCCTTTCTCTTTTTTTTTAATATATATATATATATATATATATACACACAGTGTGTGTGTGTGTGTGTGTATGTATATATATATATATATATACAGTGGGGGAAATAATTATTTGATCCCCTGCTGATTTTGTTAGTTTGCCCGATTACAAAGAAATGAGCGGTCTATAATTGTTATGGTACTTTTAGTTTAACAAATAGAGTCAGAATATCAACGAAGAAGTCCAGAAAAAACACATTATATAAAGTTATAAATTAATTTGCATTTGATCGAAGGAAATAAGTATTTGATCCCCAAAAGAGAAGGACGCAGCCCTGGGGGGACCCTGTGCTCAGGATGAGTGAGCTGGAGGTGTGTCTACCCACCCTGACCACCTGTGGCCTGGCCGTCAGGAAGTCCAGGATCCAGGCACACAGGGGAATGTTCAGTCCCAATCCAATCAACTTTTCAGCCAGTCTGGTGGGGACTATAGTATTGAACGCTGAGCTGTAATCTATAAACAGCATTTTCACATAGCCCTCCTTCTGACTGTCAAGGTGAGAGAGAGTGGTGTGGAGGACCTGGGAGACTGCATCATCCGTGGATCTGTTTGGTCTGTATGCGAACTGCAGCGGGTCCAAGGTCGGAGGGAGGGAGGAGCAGATGTAGTCCTTAATCAGCCTCTCAAAGCACTTCATGACCACTGAGGTTAGAGCCACGGGTCTGTAGTCATTCAAGCAGGCTGGGGAGGTGATCTTGGGCACAGGGACGATGGAGGATCTTTTAAAACAGGTGGGTACTACAGAATTAGCCAGTGAGAGGTTGAATATAGTAGTGAACACAGGAGCTAGCTGGTTAGCACAGGTCTTCAGTACTCGCCCAGGTATGCCAACCGGACCAGCAGCTTTCCTAGTATTCACCTTCAGCAGAGCCCTCCTCACGTCGTGTTCCGTCACAGAGAGTGCTTGCTCTGCCCCAGCGTGTGAACTCCCATCAGCCGCGCTAGCCAGCACTCTGACGTTGTTGTTGTTAGCCGACGCGCTAGCGGTGGTGTTGCCAGCCTCAAACCGTGCATAAAAAGAGTTCAGGTCTTCGGCTAGGGAGGCACCTGCACTTCCGGTTTAGGGGGGTGTGTTCCGGTAGACCGTAGTCCTCGCCATAGGCTCCTGGTGTCGTTCTTCTCCATCTGCGCCTGCATCCTGTCTGCATATCTCCTCTTGCCATCTTTCACCGGGCACCGCAGTTTGTAGGACTCCACTTTATACTCCTCCATGCTACCGGATGCCAGGCCGGAACTTCAGAACTGCCTTAATTCTTTGTGGCATAGATTCAACAAGGTGCTGGAAACATTCCTCAGAGATTTTGGTCCATATTGACATGATAGCATCATTGCTGCAGATTTGTCGGCTGCACATCCATGATGCAAATCTCCCATTCCACCACATCCCAAAGGTGTTCTATTGAGTTGAGATCTGGTGACTGTGGAGGCCATTGTAGTACAGTGAACTCATTGTCATGTTGAAGAAAACAGTTTGAGATGATTTGAGCTTTGTGACATGGCGCGTTATCCTGCTGGAAGTTGCCATCAGAAGATGGGTAACACATAAAGGGATGGACATGGTCAACACCAATACTCTAGGCTGTGGCGTTTAAATGATGCTCAATTGGTACCAAGGGGCCCAAAGTGTGCCAAGAAAATATCCCCCACATCATTAGATATTTGCGTTAACGAGCAGTTGAACAGGTGTACCGAATAAAGTGGCCTGTGTGTGTGTGTGTGTATATATATATATATATATATATATATACATACATACATACATACATACATACATACACACACACACACACACTCTCACTCACTGAGCACTTTATTAGGAACACTATACTAATACTGGGTTTTCTACATTAGATGATGGGTAAATTGTGGCCATGAAGGCATGCGCATGGTCAGCAACAATACTCAAATAGGCTGTGGCATTCAAGCGATGATTGATTGGTATTAACGGGCCCAAAGTGTGCCAAGAAAACATTCCCCACACCATTACACCACCTCCACCATGAGAAGGTGGACAGGTGTTCCTAATAAAGTGGTCAGTGAATGTGTGTGTGTATATATATATATATAATACACACCATTTATCCAAAGCGACTTACATTGCAGTGAGTGTGCACACTTTTCAGTATGTATGGTCCCAGCGGGAATCAAACCCCCAACCTAAGCGTTGTTAGCACCATGCTCTACCAACTGAGCCACAGAGAACCATCTCTCCTCTTGCACCTCTCAGAGTACAGATCCTGAATGGCTGGTAGCTTGCGGCCCGTGATGTACTGGGCCGTTTTCACTACCCTCTGAAGAGCCTTACGGTCAAGGGCAGTGCAGCTGCCGTACCAGGCGGTGATACAGCAGGATACTCTCTGTGGTGCATTTGTAAAAGTGTGTAAGGATCTGGGGGTCCATAACGAATTTCCTCAGCCGCCTGACGCGCCGTCTTGATCACAGCGTGGGTGTGGTGTGACCATGTTAAGTCCTCGGTGATGTGGACACTAAGGAACTTGAAGCTGCTGACTCTCTCCACTACAGCCCCGCCTATGTGGCGTGTGTGTCACTGTGTGTCATTGTTTCTCTTTTTTTGTATCTAGTCTATGTATCAGCCCATTGACGTGACGGACAACAGATTGATCATCATCATCATCATGTGCTATCCCTTTCCTTCGCTCCTCTCTCCTTCTCTTCTCCTTTCCTTCCCCCCACCTCTACCCCCCTTCCTCTACTCCTCTCCCAGCATCCCATCCCAGCAGTAGCCCCGGTGGATGAGGAGGGTTCTGATGGGGAACCAGACCAGGAGGCCGTGCAGAGGTAAGCCTGGGGGCGCGACCAGGGGTCCGGGCCGGTGGGAGGGGGTGGGGCTACATGGGTGGGAGGGGCGGGGCTACAGGGGGGAGGGGGGGGGGCTACAGGGGTGTGAAGGGGGGGGCAGGGGTGACCGTAGAAGCGTTGGTGTCCTGGGTTTCTGGGAGTGAGTGCCAGTAGGCTACAGCACTGCTTTTCTACCACCAGAGGGAGCACTGTTGTCCCAGTCCACTCCCCCCACCCCCCCCCCTCCCCCCCCCTCCCCCCCATCATGCAAACTGGCTTTCATGAAGCAAATCAAACTCCGACTTCTCATTCTCTACCAAATCTCTCTCATTTCTCTCTCATTTTCTTTCTCTCTCACACAGCTTCGCTAACTCTAAAGCTTGCAAAAATAATGACCAACTCCTCAAATTGGAAAATGGGGGGCTTCTGGGTGGTGGGGGTTCTCTAGATTCTACAATTATGAATGGCGTGCCCGAAGGGCCAATGAGGATAGAGAGCTGATCAGTGCTGCTTCCTGTCTCCCTCCCCGTGGCTCAGGTACCTGGCGAACCACTCCAAGCGCCACACGGCTCACGCACTCATGAGTGGCTGCGGTTGTGGCGAGCCGCTGGCAGACTCCCAGAGGCCCCAGGGCTCCCGGCAGAGGGGCTGGGCCCTGGATACGCACTGCCGGTGAGGAAGGGGCCCTACACTGAGCTGACATTGGAGCTATGCCAAAGCTCCGCGTAGGGTATGGAGCTAGGGTAGGGTGGTGGTAGGGTATGGAGCAGGGTTAGGGTATGGCGCAGGGGTAGGGTATGGAGTAGGGTTGGGTAGTAGTAGGGTATGGAGCAGGGTAGAGTAGCGGTAGGGTATGGAGCAAATGTAGGGTAGTGGTCGGGTATGGGGCAGGATAGGGTAGTGGTAGGGTATGGAGCAGGGTAGGATAGTGGTAGGGTATGGAGTAGGGGCAGGGTAATGGTAGGGTATGGAGCAGGGTAGGGTATGGGGCAGGATAGGGTAATGGTAGGGTTGGGTAGTGGTATGGAGCAGGGGTAGGGTGGTGGTAGGGTATGGAGCAGGGGTATGGAAGTTAGGGTAGTGGTAGGGTATGGAGCAGTGGTAGAGTATGGAGTAGGATAGTGGTATGGTATGCAGTAGGGGTAGGGTATGGAGCAGGGGCAGGGTTTAGGGTAGTGACACAGAGACATGGGTACCTGTGCATTGCAACGCAGAGAATCCCACCCCGCCTATTCATCTGCAAGACATTTCTGATGCCCGTGCACAGGGACTGGGACAAAGATGAGAGACAGGGACGGAGACAGCAACTGGGTCAAGGATGGAGACAGGGACAGGGACAGACAGAGAGAGACAGACAGGGACAGATGGAGACGGAGCGAGACAGACAGAGACAGACAGACAGGGATCAAGACAGACAGACAGAGACAGGCTGGGACAGAGACAGACAGGGACAGATACAGACAGGGATCAAGACAGACAGGGAGATACAGACAGACAGGGATCAAAACAGACAGGGACAGACAAAGACAAACAGGGACAGGCTGGGACAGAGATAGAAAGAGACACAGACAGGGACAGAGACAGACGGAGTGAGACAGAAAGAGACAGACAGGGAGAGACAGAGACAGACAGACAAGGACAGACAGAGACAGGCTGGGATCAAGACAGGAACAGACAGACAGAGACAGGCTGGGACGGAGATAGAAAGAGACAGATGGGGATCAAGACAGACGGACAGAGACAGACAGGGATCAAAACAGACAGACAGGGACAGACAAAGGCAAACAGAGACAGACAGAGAGAGACAGACAGACAGTGACAGATGGAGACAAAGATAGACAGGGACAGAGACAGACAGGGACAGATGGAGACGGAGCGAGACAGACAGACAGGGACAGATGGAGACGGAGCGAGACAGACAGACGGACAGAGACAGACAGGGATCAAGACAGACAGACAGACAGACAGGGACAGGCTGGGACAGAGATAGAAAGAGACAGACAGAGGTGGAGACGGAAAGAGACAGACATACAGGGATCAAGACAGACAGACAGGGACAGACAAAGACAAACAGGGAGAGACAGAGAGAGACAGACAGAGAGAGACAAAGAGAGACAGACAGGGACAGACGGAGACAGAGAGAGACTGGGGCAGGGAGAGACAGAAAGAGAGAGACAGACAGACAGATGGAGATAGAGAACGAGAGACAGGGACACAGACAGAGACAGACAGGTGAAGAGATGGACAGACAGGGACAGAGATAAACAGGGACAACGACAGACAGAGACAGAAAGGGATAGAGACAGAAAGGGATAGAGACAGGCACAGACAGAGACAAATAAGGACAGGCAGAGACATACAGGGACCGATGGAGATGGACAGAGACAGACAGGGACAGAGATAAACAGGGACAGAGACAAAGACAGACAGACAGGTAAAGAGATGGACAGACAGGGACAGAGATAAACAGGGACAACGACAGAGACGGACACACAGGGATAGACAGGGACAAAGACAGACAAACAGGGACAGAGACAGACAGGGACAAAGACGGACAGACAGGGACAAAGACAGACAGGGAGAGAGATGGACAGAGACAGATAGGGACAGACAGGGAGAGAGACAGAGACAATTAGAGACAATGACAGACAGGAACAGAGACAGACAGGGAGAGAGACAATTAGAGACAGACAATATCAAACAGAGACGGACAGGGAAAGAGACAGACAGACAGGGACAGATGGAGACAGACACAGACAGACGGAGACAAAGACAGACACGGACAGACAGAGATGGACAAAGACAGACAGAGACAGACAAGTACACACGCAGGGATAGAGACAATTAGAGACAGACCGAGATTGAGACAGACAGGGACCGAGACAGAGACTTGGACACGCTACAGCTGCATGCACCCTATACTGTCACACTCATCAGCTTGACTGGTTGGACACGAAGGCCAACTGCGATGTACTAAGACACGGGAGAACCAGAACTGTCCAGAACTGACCTGAAGGGATTGGATAGGTAGAAAGCTGTATGGCCATCCATTCAGAGGCTTTTCATGATCACAATCCCTGTCTCAGGGGAATCATTCCAAACTGGCTGTTGCTGCCATTTTGTTGCCTGGTTTCTAGGAAAGATTAAGTGTGTACTGGCTGAAATTTCAGTATTTTGCAGTGTTTATGTTTGTTTTATTTGTTTGAATGATAATGTGTCCGGTGTGTTCTTGGTCTAGATTGGATAGGATACAGTAGCGTTAGTAGTGGGTCTCGTGTGTTGCTGTTTTAGAATGACAACTGTTCAGTGTGCGCTCTTGTCACTTCAGGTCCCTGATCAGCTCTGTGGTGACGGTGACAGTTAGATAATGATGCTGCGAGTTGTACAAGGGCCCATATAAATGTGTGTGTGTGTGTACTTGTTTATATCCATTTCTATGTATGTCCTGCTTGTGTTGTGATCTATCTGTCTTTCTATGTGTCTGTGCGTGTCTACGTATGTGTGCATGTGTATACACGTTTGTGTGTCTACGAGCGCGTGTGTACGTGTCTGTATGCATGCGTGTGTGTGTGTTTACACGTTTATGTATCTATGTGTGTGTATTTGTGTGTGCTCACTTGCTCACTCCTCTCTCCAGGTCCAGCTATAAGGACTGTAACACCCTCCACCTGCCCATGGAGCGTTTCTCGCCAGTGCGGCGTTTCTCGGACGGCGCCACCACCATTCAGGCCTTCAAGGCCCATCTGGAGAACAGCAGCCTCATCAGGCAGCTCAAACAGGTATAGTACACTCACCTTTTGATCCACTGTCCTGTCTCTGGCCTTCTACACACGCAGCCTGCATCCTAATCCCCTGCTTCCATCTGGTACAGGAGGAGTATTAAAAAACCTCCCCCGCCGGGTTTGGGGACAGCGGTTATCCAAACCCAGTGTGTCTTTGAAATCATGCCTTTTAAAAAAACCACCAAATTCGATCACCAGCACTTTATAAGTGCACTGGCAATTGAATTTGGTCAAATTTGGTATAGTGTAGGTCTACTGTTTTCATAAATTATGTCTACATAATTTTGTCTAATTTTTGTGTTGTTTTATTGTTATATATTGAATGACTGTGAGAACTCTTCAAAGACAAATTCCTATGTATGTATTTTAAATACCTACAAATGCCAAAATGCACTCTCTGTTAACGCTGGTTTCCTGGACCTAGATGAGTCCTAGACTAAAAAAGCATCTTCAATGGAGATGATTATTTCCATTGAAAGTCTGATTTAGTCCCAGACTAGGTTTAATCTACAGTGGCCTCCATAAGTATAGGAAAGAGGAAGCATTTTGTCATCTTTTAGCTCTACGTTCCAACAGTTTGTATTTGAAATCAAACAACGACTATGGGGTTGCCGTTTTGAGGATAACTAGTGGTTTGCACCTTGCAGTGAAGCGTCTGTAGTTCGGCTGGTGACATATTCTGTGGATGGTAGTCTCTGACACATTCAAGCCTACCTCCTGGAGAGTGTTCCTGATCTGTGGGACAGTTGTTTTGAGTTTTTCATGAATGATGGTGAGCATTCTTCTGTCATCCACTGTAGAAGTCTTCCTTGGCCTACCAGCCCGTTTAAGATTGCTGAGCTCACCAGTGCTTTCCTTCTTTTTTAATGATGTTACAAATAGTTTTTTGTAAGTTGAAGGTTTTGATTATGTTTCTGATAGATTTTTCTGATATTTCAGCCTCATAATGGATTCCTTGACGTCTCTGTGGTCCTCATGTTGACAGAATCAATACTAGACATTGACAGATCTCTTATGCCTGTACAAATGATGTGATGGAACACACGTGACTAACAAGAAACACCTGTCAATTTTCCAATACTTTTGGAGCCCTGAAATAGGGGGACTGTGTATAAAAGGCTCGTCATTTCTAAATGGTGAGACCAATCTGAAAAAAGAAAACATTGAATTAAAGCTGAGAATCTTTACTTTGACCCCATAGTAATTATTTGATTTCAAATCAAAATGTTGCAGTATACACACTTTATTAGGTACACCTGTTCAACTGCTCGTTAACGCAAATATCTAATGGTGTGGGGGATATTTTCTTGGCACACTTTGGGCCCCTTAGTACCAATTGAGCATCGTTTAAACGCCACAGCCTACCTGAGTATTGTTGCTGACCATGTCCATCCCTTTATGACCACAGTGTACCCATCTTCTGATGGCTACTTCCAGCAGGATAACGCGCCATGTCACAAAGCTCACATCATCTCAAACTGGTTTCTTGAACATGACAATGAGTTCACTGTACTCCAATGGCCTCCACAGTCACCAGATCTCAATCCAATAGAGCACCTTTGGGATGTGGTGGAACGGGAGATTCGCATCATGGATGTGCAGCCGACAAATCTGCAGCAATGATGCTATCATGTCAATATGGACCAAAATCACTGAGGAATGTTTCCAGCACCTTGTTGAATCTATGCCACAAAGAATTAAGGCAGTTCTGAAGGCAAAAGGGGGTCCAACCCGGTACTAGCAAGGTGTACCTAATAAAGTGGCCGGTGAGGTGTATACTGCGTGCACAATTATTAGGCAAGTGAGTATTCTGACCTTATCGTTATTTCTATGCACATTTTCCAACTCCAAACCATATAAACTTGAATGCTTATTGGATTTAATAATTTTCAGGTGATATGTATTTGTGTAATGAGGGAGGGTGTGGCCTAAAGTGATTAACACCTTATATTAAGGTGTGCATAATTATTAGGCAGCTTCATTACGTCAGGTAAAATGGGCCAAAAACAAGATTTAACTGACACTGAAAAGTCACAAATTGTAAAATGCCTTTCAGACGGATGCAACACTCTTGAAATAGCTAAACTATGGAGGCGTGACCACCGGACAATCAAACGTTTTGTTGCGAATAGTCAACAGGGTCGCAAAAAACGCATGGAGAAGAAAAGGCGCAATTTAACTGCAAAAGACTTGAGAAGAATTAAACTACCTGGAGTGTCCAGAAGTACAAGGTGTCAAGTGCTCAGAGACATGGCCAAGGTAAAGAAGGCTGAAACACGACCACCACTGAATAAGATTCACAAGTTGAAGCGTCAAAATTGGGACTGGCGGAGAGAGACAGACAGAGACAGGCGGGGGGGGGGGGGGGGAGAGAGACACAGACACACAGACACACACACACACACACACACACACACACACACACACACACACACACACAGACAGCTGCTATCTTGCCTGAAGCCCTGGGACCTAGTTTCAGTTTGAAGCCAATTGCTGTCAATCTCCAGTGTGAGGGGCTGAAAGTATTCTTAAGGGATTTAAGTGTCAACTCACCATGGACTACAACAAAATACATTTGGAGTGAGGGGTGAAACCTGTCTGATCGTTAACTGATCATCCTGGTGGGAGGGGCTGCAACCCTGCTAAGTCATCAGCAATTACAGAATCTGCATTTCTATCCTGACGGTCACAGAGCGACAGCCTCCTGACACAAAGACGAAGGAGTCAATCAGTGGAGTCCATTGAGGAAGGCCTGAGAGGAAAGCCAAACGTCTACGTATTCTTATTCTATTTGATTATTTTTTCACTACTCTGAGTGTATTGACCACTACCTACATCTTGTATTGCCCACAAACCCTCTATCTCTACACCGGTAAATATCACAATGTGCTTTCTCCCCATTCCTGTTATTTCATCCCTCAGGAGGACACATCGACGCTACACCTCCCCTCGCAACCATTCTAATCTAATCAACCCACCATGCTCAACTGACCACGACCTCACTGTCACGGGAGGACTTTGGAACTGCCAGTCAGTGGTCCGGAAGGCAGAGGCTCTCTCAGCTTACACCTGCCTCCCTCCACTTCCCTCCCTCCACTTCCTTGCCCTCACAGAGACATGGATTACACCGGAAAACACATCTACTCCGGCAGCTCTCTGATGCCTACTCCTTTTCTCATTCCCCTAGACTCTCTGGTCGAGAGGGAGGCACAGGACTCCTCATCTCACCTAAGTGGTCACATAATGTCCTTCCCCTGTCACACCTGTCCATATCCACCTTCGAATTCCATGCTGTTTCTGTCACCTCCCCAGTCAAACTTCACATTGTTGGTATCTATCGTGCCCCAGGTCAGCTTGGTGACTTCTTAGATGAGATGGATGTCCTTCTCAGCTTCTTCCCTGAGGACGGCACACCGCTCTCACTACTGGGTGACTTCAACATCCAATCAGAGAAGCTTCACTCGTCTGGAGTACTTGACTTTCTTTCCTCCTTCGACCTTACCCTGTCCCACTCTCCTCCGACTCATAAGGTGGGCAATCAACTCAACTTGTCTTCACCAGATCCTCCCATACCTCCAACCTTACTGTTACCCCTCTTCCAGTATCCTTGTATCCCTTCCTCAAATCCACTCCCTCCCAGTCAGACTCTACCCACATTGTATCCTCTCGTCGCAACCTGCGTACCCTCTCCCTCACCGCTCTCTTCCTCTGTCTTATCCTCCCTATCCTCTGTTGAATCCTTCTCTCTTCTATCCACTGACACAGCCTCCTTCACCCTCCTGTCCACTCTTTCCTCATCCTTCGACTCTCTCTGTCCACAGACCTCAAAGCCAGCACGATCCTCTCCACGCGCTCCTTGGATGTCTGAAACCCTGCACGCTTGTAGAATAGGGCTCCGGGCAGCTGAGAGGAAATGGAGAAAAACTGGCCTCCCTGATGACCTAAAACCTCTCTCTCCTTCTCAACTATACCTCCTCTGCATCAGCTACAAAAGCTTCTTACTACCATTCAAAATTCGATCTGCCTCTGACCCAAGGAAATTGTTCTCCACATTTTCCTCACTCCTCAACCCACCTCCTCCCCCTCTTCCCTCCTCCTTGTCTGCAGATGACTGTCACCTACTTTCAAAAGAAGGCTGATGACATTAGCAGGTCTTTCTCTCTACCTCTCGCCAACACTGCTACCACTCCTCCCAAACCCACTGTGCGACACTCGGTCTCTGGTTTATCAGCTCTTTCCCCCCTCTCCCCTGATGATATTCTAAAACTTGTCAAATCCAAGCGGGCAACCACCTGCCCTCTTGATCCTATCCCCTCCCCCCTTCTCCAATCCATCTCCAAAGACCTCCTTCCTTTCCTTACCACCATAATCAATTCCTCTCTATCCACAGGATCTGTCCCAGCTGCCTTCAAGACAGCCAGTCAAGCCTCTTCTCAAGAAACCAACCCTTGACCCGTCTGCTGTCCATAACTACAGACTGGTATCCCTTCTCTCCTTCTTATCTAAGATCTACTACCTCCTTCATAACAACCTCCTTTACCCTCACCAATCTGGCTTTAAGGCTGGGCACTCTACTGAGACTGCTCTCCTTGAGAGCAGGAGGCCCTCCACTCTGCTCGAGCTTCCTCCCTCTCCTCTGTTCTCATTCTTCTGGACTTGTCTGCTGCATTCAACACAGTAAACCACCCAATCCTTTTCTCCACCCTCTCAACTCTTTCTCTTTTTCCCCCCCTCTGACTCACAGGTGGCAACACGTGTCTCTGCGTGTCTTGCAGACATTTCTGCTTGGATGTCAGCCCACCACCTCAAGCTCAACCTTAACAAGATTGAGCTGCTCTTCCTCCCTGGGAAAGCCTGCCCTCTCCAAGACTTCTCCATTACAGTAGAGAACTCTATTGTGACCTCCTCCCAGACAGCCAAGAATCTTGGGGTGATCCTTGACAACCACTTATCCTGTCATCACAGGATCATCACAGCAACAGCACACTCCTGTAGATTCTTCCTCTACAACATCAGAAGGATATGTCCATTCTTCACCAGAGAAGCAGCACAACTCTTGGTCCAGACACTTGTGATCTCCCGCCTTGACTGTTGCAATGCACTCTTGGCCGGTCTCCCCGCCTCCGCCATCATGCCTCTGCAGCTCATCCAGAATGCTGCCGCCCATCTGGTGTTTAATCTCCCCAACTTCTCCCATGTCACCCCCCTCCCTGCTCGCCTACCGGGCTGGCAAAGGGAACAGCCCCTCCCTACTTGCAAGCAATGGTCAGCCCCCAAACCCCTGCCCAATCTCTCCGCTCTTCCACCTCGGCTGGCTGCCTGGCACCGCCGCCTCTATGTGGATGCAGCAGTCACGCTACTTGGTCATGGCTTTTCACTGTCCTGGCACCCCGGTGGTGGAACGAGCTTCCCACTGCTGTGAGGACTGCAGAGTTAGTACCTGTCTTCCACCGTAGATTGAAGACCCATCTCTTCAGGCTACAACTTAACTGTCCCTCCTAAAGACCTCTTCATCCCCACTACCCCCCTGTACAGCTCCTCTACTAAATAAATAAAAAAAAATAAAAAAAATTGTGACTGCCAATAGCCCCATGTCCTAGCATAGATTTGTTTTTCTTATGATGACTAATTGATAGATGATTCACTTACTTAGACAAATGTATTTGTTCTAAGTCGCTTTGGATAAAGGTGTCTGCTCAATGTAAAAAAAGACAGAGACAGATCACCCAGGGACACCATCTCACACGCCCACACGCATACACACACACACTGGTGGCCATGAACATGACAAAAAAGATGTTTATCAATTGTTGAAGAATTCTAATGGACTCCCTACCTCGGTTGTACAGAGTATGCATTGTATTATTATTCAACCTCATTGTAATTATTATCATTATTATTATTCATAAACCTTTATTTATCCAGTGCAGGGCGTCCCCACTGAGACCAAGGTCTCTCTTCCAGGGCAGCCCTGCTTACAGCATGAACAACAAAAGTACATTTAAAATGACAAGCAATCACAAGTTTTTACACAATACCATCAATTAAAACACGTATATTCCTCAGATGGCAGATCCTTTAGCACGGTTTAGATGCTTTCAAGAGTCTTCTAACTGTCTGTGCCAGGTCACAGAGAGTTGGGTATGAAACAGGGAAAGTCCTTGGCAGCTCGTCCTGCTTGTTTCGCTGTGGCATCATATCCCAGAGTCCTTTAAGCAATTCATCTTCTTAAGCAAGTAATCTTCTTGTCTCTGTGTATCTTTAACCTGACTGTGTGTAATCTCTGTCTGGTTGACTCTCTCTGTCACACAATCCTGTGTGTGTCTGTCTCTCTTTCTCTCTCTCTCTCTCTCTCTCTCTCTCTCTCTCTTTGTCTCTCTATGTCTTTGTCTCTGTCATACAATCCTCTGCATGTGTGTCTGTGTGTGTGTCTCTCTCTCTCAGGAGTGTGAGCAGCTGCAGAAGATGTACGCCGCTCCGCAGGATGAGAGACTGCTGGAGCACACACAAAACCAACACGTCCTGTACCAGCAAGAGCAACAGATTATACACCAGCAGATACAGGTCACAGTGAGACACACACACCGCCTGTATCAGCAGGAGAAGCAGTTTTCTTTATCGAAAGATGCATGTCACTATGACACTACACACACACACACAAACACAAGGGGTCATTATGAGACACTGTGGTGTCATCTGGGCTGATTGTGTTTTTCTGTGTGTGTGTGTGTTGAATGTTCCTCTCCCTCCTGCAGGCCCTGTCTTTGGGACATGGAGAGAGCCAGCCCAGCCACCTTACCCTCCAGCTCCAGAGGTGAGAGCACACACACACACGCTCACTCAGTCTATTGCACACACACACACACACACAGGCCTACCTACACACACTCGCTCACTCAGTCTATTGCACGCACACACACACGCACACACACGCTTGCTCACTCAGTCTATTACACACACACGCATACACATATACACACACACAGGCCTACCTGCACACACTCGCTCACTCAGTCTATTGCACAAACACACAAGCCTACCTACACACACACACACACATATGCACACACACTCGCTCACTCAGTCTATTGCACACACTGTGCAGTTCTGAGAAATGGGCGTTTGACCAGTGGTATTGTTTGTAGTCATACATCCTTGTCTCTCTCTCCCTCCTCAGGTTGCGTATCCAGCCCTCGAGCCCACCGCCTACACATCCCAGCAACCACCTCTTTAGACAGCCTAATCAGAGCCCTCCTCCTGGCTCTGAAGTGATGATGCAGGGGCATGGTCAGTCTTACTCTCGCGAAAACCCTCCGCCACTTTCTTGTTAAACCACGTCAGGACTTTGATGAGAACAGAGAACAATGATGGTTGAATTCACTTGTTTACAGAGTTTTCTATTTGTGCAAACACCTTGCGCTTACTCTCCTCTTACTCTCCTCCCTTTCCCCTCCTCTCATCCCTCTCCCTCTCTTCTCATCCCTCTCCCCCGTCTCTCATATCTCTCCTCTGTCTCTCATCTCTCTCCTCTGTCTCTTTTCCCTCTCCTCTGTCTCATCTCTCTCCTCTGTCTCTCATCCCTCTCCTCTTTCTCTCATCCCTTTCCCCCCCATCTCTCATCCCTCTCCCCCGTCTCTCATCCCTGTCTCCCACCTCTCCTCCCCCCAGGTGGCCAGTCTGCAGTACAGTACCAGCATGGTGGCTCCCCCCTCTACCAGCCCCAGAGCGGGAGCCCCCCCCTCCCCCGGGTCACCCTGCCCCCGCTGCAGCAGCAGCAGCCCAGCCCAGCCCGCGGAGGAGGAGTGCTGATGACTCAGGAGCAGCAGGTGACCATCCAGGTCCAGGAAGTGGAGCTCGGGGGTGGGGCCCAGCGTCAGGGCTTCCTGTCCACGCCGTGTGGCCACAGAGTCCTGGGGAAGCAGCTGAGCGCTGACAACGTCGAGACACACAGGTGACTCCCCATCCGTCCGTCCAGCGTCACCCCCGTCTTGGTACTCGAGGTGTCTGTCCACCACCAAAAATGCACTTAACCATCGGATTTTGTAGCTGGGGGGGTTTTGTTTTTCTTGACTTCTCTTCTTCCATTTTCTTTCTTTCTTTTCTCTTTCTTTCACATTTTATTTTGGCCATTGCCACTTTCGCGGTGACCTTTGTGTATTGGGGGGGGACGTCCTTCTCTGTCCTCTCTCTCTTTGTTTTAGTTTTTTGTCTGTTTTTTTACGATGTTGAACGGTATTCAGCATTTCCATATTGTCTGCTCATATCTCACACTTCTTCCTGCAAGCCTCTGCAGAGGCGAACGCTTCATCATTTATATTTATGCATGTTCCACAACAAGCAAAAGCCCAGTTAAAGGATCTACAGCTCTATAGACAGTGTCGCCCATGTGGCGGTTTTAGGATAGAACTGCGTATAAGAGTGGGGTCTTACACAATACTGAAAATGTGGTCTTAAACCTGATCGGTTAGTGGTTTACAGGGATTTGTTTTTTGCGATTAATACTATTACCAATGTTTTATTGATAACCAAAACCTGCTCTGCCAAGATCAACACCACCACGTCATCACCTTTGAAGGCTCCACTCTGATTCTCTGGCTATGGGGATTTAAGTTTGGGGGGGGGGGGTCTGCTTGAGGTAGACGTGTTGATAAACTGATACACTTCCCGCTCCGGCCTGCCCTGTCCAGCCCCACCCCTCATCCCTCTTTGCTCCTGTCCGTCTGCGTGTCATCGGTCACTTCTCTATATTTGGTCCTTGTTCGCTGAGGGGAAAGAGGTTGTCTGTGTTACTACATCTTGCATGTAAAATGGTTGTATTTTGTTTCTGTAATTGAACCTACTACTGTATGTCATTGGAGTCTCAGGAGTCTACTACTGTATTGGAGCCCAGGGTTAAAACACACTGGTTGAGAGTGTAAGCATGAGGTGCTGAGGTGGTAGTGGTAGATGATGACAATAGTGACCGCTGACTATTCTCCCTCCCTCTGCCCCCCTCCCTCTATCCTTCCATCTCTCCCTCCCTCCATTCCTCTGCCCCCCTCCCTCCCTCCCTCTGCCCCCCTCCCTCTATCCTTCCATCCATCCATCCCTCCCTCTCTCTGCCCCCATCCTTCCATCCATCCCTCCCTCCCTCTATCCTTCCATCCATCCATCCATCCCTCCCTCCCTCCCTCCCTCCCACTCAGTCGCAGCCTGGCTAGGTTCTCGACCACTGGGTACGACCACTCCCATTTCAACCCCCACCTCTTCGAGGGGTCTCAGGGGCCATTTGGGGTGGTGGGCAGTTGCAACCCCTACCTGCAGGGGGCGTCCCTCAACGTCCCCGGTTTGGAGGACTACCCGGGCGGGGTGGTGGGTGGGACCGGAGGGGGGTGCTACGGGAGCCCCTCAGCCCTGCAGCAGGCCCTCCTCTCGCCCACCCCCCTGGAGTACCGGCCCTCCCAGCACGTCACCCCCACCCTGCAGGGGCTCCTCTCCCCCCGCCACTCCCTGACGGGCCATGCCAACCCACGCCTGCCCACACAGGACATGGCCGCCCTGCTGAAGAGGCAGAGCCCCCGGCCCACGCCCCCCATCCCGCCCAACACCCCCCAGGACTACGGGGAGCTGCTGCTGATGCGCCAACTCAGCCAGGCGGAGTCTCTGGACCCCCAGATGGTCCCCCCACACTACCACCACCTGCTCCAGATCCGGACCCCGGACCCCCATCCCCCCACCCTTCCACACTCGGAGAGCATGGAGGAGGACAAGCTGCCAGGGTATCACAAGGGTCTTCTGGCCAAGGCCGCAGTCTGCGGAGACGGACACAAGCTCCTGGGTCCGCCCCGGGGGGGCACACCCCCCTACAGCTCGCCCACACACAGACACGCCTACATGAGGAACGCCACCACAACCAGAGGTGAGGCAGGAGTCGCTACTCTAGGTCTTGAACGATTGAGGATTTTGGTTTACGAGTATTCTGACAAGTTTTTTTTTTTTTGTGGGTTAGGGTTAGAGGGGGGGGTAAATCAGCTTTTGAAAAATAGAATTGTATGTATGTAAGTATATGCCTTCAGTAAGTATTCACCCCCTGGACTTTTTCCACATTTTGTTGTGTTACAACCTGACTTTAAAATAGATTTAATTGATGTTTTTTTCACTGACCTACACGAAATACCCCATAATGTCAAAGTGAAAATTATTTTTTCAAAATATTTATATTTAATAGATATATTTTAATTAAAAATGAAAAGTGTCAAGTATTATCACCCCCTTTGCTATGACACTTCTAAAATTAGCTTAAATGCAAAAATGTCTTCAACCAATCACTCAATAAGTTTTAGTCCATCTGAGTGCAAGCATAATAGTTCATGTGATTTCTGAATTAATATCTTTGTTTTTATAGGGTCTCTGATTTGCATAGAAATCAATTACACACTGTGTTGATAAGGTTGTCATTACAAACTGAGGAAATGGAGAATAACAAAACTGCTCAGGAATGCTACCCTGAGGCCTGGGGAGACAAAAAAAGCACAGATGGGACATCATCCCAGTCACTCTACAAAATTGGCCTTTAACCAAGTGGCCAAAAAGATGGAATGGAAAATAATCTATCTCAGATCCATAATTGTGTTTGCAACAATGAATTCAAGTGATACCGATAAGACAGTGGCCAGAAATGTGTTTATTTGGTTTTACTACGAAGCATTAGTTTTAGTGCAAATCCAGCACATGCAATGCAGTTTCTGCACCATCTCTCGTGTGAAGAATAGGAGTAGCTGCATCATGTTATGGGTATGTTTGTCACCGGCAGGGACTGGGGAGTTTGTCAGGATCAAGAGAAAATAATGAAATTTGCTGAGTTGGTATTGACAGCCTAATCCACACAGTGTGTAATTGATTCCTATGCAAACCAGAGACTATAAAAACAAAAATATATTAATTCCAAATCACATGAACTATTATCCTTGCACTCAGATGGACTCAATTCAACTTATTGAGTGACTAACATTTTTGCATTTGAGCTAATTTTAAAAGAGTCATAGCAAAGGGTCTGAATACTTATGTAAATGAGTTATTTCTAAACCTAACATTTCTAAAAACGTGTTTTCGCTTTGTCATTATGGGGTATTATGTGTGGATTGATGGCAACAAGTAAATGTAATCCATTTTAAATTTAGTCTATAACACAACAATGTATAAAACGTGAAGGTGTCTGAATACTTTGCGAAGCCACTGTATATACATGTACATACACATATTATTGTTATTATTATTTGTTTATTTTTAACATGGTAATGTACACTCACGGCCACTTTATTAGGTACACCTTGCTAGTTCCCCCTTTTGCCTTCAGAACTGCCTTAATTCTTTGTGGCATAGATTCAACAAGATGCTGGAAACATTCCTCAGAGATTTTGGTCCATATTGACATGATAGCATCACACAGTTGCTGCAAATTTGTCAACTGCACATCCATGATGCAAATCTCCCATTCCACCACACCCCAAAGGTGCTCTATTGGATTGAGATCTGGTGACTGTGGAGGCCATTGGAGTACAGTGAACTCATTGTCATGTTCAAGAAACCAGTTTGAGATGATGTGAGCTTTGTGACATGGCGCGTTATCCTGCTGGAAGTAGCCATCAGAAGATGGGTACACTGTGGTCATAAATGGTCAGCAACAATACTCAGGTAGGCTGTGGCGTTTAAACAATGCTCAATTGGTACTAAGGGGCCCAAAGTGTGCCAAGAAAATATCCCCCACACCATTAGATATTTGCGTTAACGAGCAGTTGAACAGGTGTACCTAATAAAGTGGCCGGTGAGTGTATGTTCATTATAGTATATTTGGTATTATTTCCTGTTGTATATGCTAAGATATTTTCCATTTTAATTGGTATAGTTCTTTAGATTTATTTTTTAATTACACCCCTCATCTGCTCCCAGCCCATCCCACCTCTCTCGATATACCACCCTCTCTTGGTTTCCTTGTGCCATATATTCTTCAATTGTGCTGTGATGCCTCACATAGTTCCTAAAACGTTTAAGTCTTAGAGCCTGCACAGATTTTAAGCTAAAAAATGAATGAACTAAGTCACCCAATAGTGCTTTTTGTAAGGTTATTTTTTAGATTAATATTGTTTTTTTGCCAGACATTCCTCCACCTTAGACCAAAAGTCAGACACAAGGGGGCAATACCAAAACAGATGTTCTATTGCTTCAGTGTCCTCACTGCAGAATCTGCATAGTGGCGATTGTTCAATGCTCCATATGGTGAGCATTCTTTTGGTTGCAATAATTTTATACAGTATTTTAAATAGAAAAAAACCGTAGTGATGAGTCAGTTGTTGTTTTATTTTTAATTCATGAACCTGATGCCATGGGATAAGAACGTCAAATATCTGTTCCCAGTAATCTTAATATATGCCATTTACCTGATGCTTTTATCCAAAGCGATTTACATTGCAGTGCAGAGTGCATACATTTTTCAGTATATATGGTCCCAGCGGACTTCTATCCTATATGGCGAAGCGGTCAGTGTTTTTGACCTTAAATGAAACTGGTATACTGATCTTTTTCAGCCATTTGTGATTTTTAATGTGAGGCAGACAAACTAAATCCTTACCTTTTAATTTTGTTTAAAATTCCAAATAAACAGATTTTTCATATAATTTGAAGGACGAATCATCTGAGATGGTTGTGCCATAAGTAAATATGTGAGTTGAGATATTAATTAAGGAGTTAATCAGTGTGATTTTTCCATAGATGGATAGGTATTTACCTCTCCATGTTTGCAAGATCTTGTCTATTTTAGTTAACTTTCTATTTGTATTATGTATGGTAGTGACTTCATTTATGTCTTTGGGTATATGAATACCAAGTATATCTACTGCTCCATCAGACCATTTTTCATAATTTGATTTTAATCCAGACAGACGAGAGAAATTGTCCAAGTCCTTAATCAGACCTAGCAGTGATCTAGATTGAGGACCCAGGAAAAAGCTTGAATCGTCCGCATACATTATCACTTTTGTGTTCAACCCCTGAATAACTAACTCCTTGATCATATTATTGGATCTGATTTTTGTTGCTAGTATTTCGATGGCCATTACAAACAAATATGGTGACAACAGACAACCTTGTTTAACACCTCTTGACAGTTCAATACTCTCAGAGAAGTATCCATTATTCATTATTTTACACCTGGGGCCGCTATACATAACTTTAACCCATTTTATAAGGGATTCTCCAAAATTAAATTAGTCAAGGAAATAAATAAATAAAATCCAATCGCAGTTTATCAAAAGCCTTTTCAAAATCCGCTATGAAGACCAAGCCTGGTTTCTCTGATGTTTCGTAATGTTCTATTATTTCAAGTAATGTTATCGTATGTTATCTCCAATGTATCGTCCATGAAGAAATCCTGTCTGATCATGATGAATAATGTCTGGTAAGACTTTCTTGATTCTGTGCGCTATACATTTTGCCACGATTTTTGCATCACAACATTGTAGGGTAAAGAGGCCTCCAGTTTTTTTAAATAGACTGTGTCTTTATACTGACCACCCAGATCCTGTTTCAGTAATAGTGAAATCAGACCCTCTTGTTTGCCATTTTTGTAGGAATATTTCAAACTTGCCAGTTATGGATCTCTAAGTATCTAAAAAATACTTCTACTGGTATGCCATCAAGACCAGGGGTTTTTCCTGTTTGAAAAGATTAAATTGCCTTAAGAAGTTCATCTTCTGTAATTTGACCTTCGCACATTTTTTGTGCTGATGATGAAAAATGACTATCTTTCGGAAATAAGTAATTGCAATGATCATCGTTGATGGGGAGATGGAGGAGACTGAAAAGAGAACATACACTCACCGAGCACTTTATTCTGAACACCTGTCCACCTTCTCATGGTGGAGGTGGTGTAATGGTGTGGGGAATATTTTCTTGGCACACTTTGGGCCCGTTAATACCAATCAATCATTGCTTGAATGCCACAACCTATTTGAGTATTCTTGCTGACCATGTGCATCCCTTCATGGCCACAGTTTACCCATCTTCTAATGGCTACTTCCAGCATGATAATGCACCATGTCACAAAGCAAAAGTCGTCTCAAACTGGTTTCATGAACTTGACAATGAGTTCAGTGTTCTTCAGTGGCCTTCCCAGTCACTGGATCTGAATCCAATAGAACACCTTTGGGATGTGGTCGAATGGGAGATTCACAGCTTGAAAGTGCACCTGAAAAATCTGCAGGAATTGCATGATGCAATCATGTCATCATGGACCAGAATCTCAAAGGAATGTTTCCAACATCTTGTGGAATCAATGCCACAAAGAATTGAGGCTGTTTTGAGAGCAAAGGGAGGCCCTACCCAGTATTAGTATAGTGTTCCTAATAAAGTGTTAAATGAGTGTAGATTAAGAAGCCAAATATGTTTATCGTCCAGCAGCATCTTCAAAAGGAACCATGTACTGAGCAGATCTTTTTTGACAGTTTGAACAATAGGATCAGATCAAGTTTTTTTTTTTTTAAATAATAGCATCACTCCTTTTGATTTTTTTTGCCCATGACAAAAGTACATTTCATTTTCCACGTAACTTCTTGTAAACAATAAATCTGATACTCTTTCTCCTTTAATCACGTAAAAACTGCTCTTCTTTTCTTATGATCTGCTAAACCATTACAGTTATAGCTAGCTATACTTAATTCACCAATTACCATAATAATACGCAGGTTTCTATTTTTTGTATTCGAGGAATCGTTTCAGCCTTGTACTACTCTCTTGAAAAGATGCCACTACGGCCTAGTGCCTCTACAGGCAACAAGTCGCCACTACAGCCTACAGCTGTGTCCTTCTACATGACACCCAAAAGTCAAACCCGCAGTATGCTGGTAGAGCTTAGGTTGACTTCTTCAATGGTCAATGATGAAAAAGGGAAATAATAATCATAATCCCTCTCCCCTCCCTCCAGATGATGAGCATGTTGACTGCAGGACCCCCGGCCAGGTGATGGAGGTCCCTGGTCATAACGGGGTGGGGTACCCTACCAGGGGTCCCCAAGGGGACGACTACCGGCCTCGGGGACAGCTGCAGCGCCACCACACCATCCAGACCTGCGACGATGCCTATGTGAGTGGCACCGGTCCTTTTATGGCTATGGTTCAATTCAAATTCAATTCAAAGTGTTTATTATCATATGCACAGTAGAAAACATGTTTCCCTCTACAACGAAATTCTTGCTTTGCTGTCCGCAGAATGCCAACCAATGTAAAATATACAATACTAAAGAATATATAATATATACTAAACAAAATGTACTAGACAGCAAAATTTAAGCCATAAAATAAAATAGCAGCAATAATAATAATAAAACAGTGCAAATGTAGCAGTGCAATTATGCATGTGCAAACTGGAAAATTCAGTTATTGAGGTAGTAAAGTTATATTAATCTCCTATGGGTTGTTTAGGAGCCTGATGGCAGTGGGAAAGAAGGAGTTCTTCAGTCTGGTGGTCCTGCATTTAACACTTCTGTGCCTCCGGCCTGAGGGTAGAAGTGTGAACAGTCCGTGCTGGGGGTGGGTGGGGTCCTTGAGGATGGAGGCGGCTCTCCTGTGGACTCTGCGGTGGTAGATGCTCTGCAGAGAGGGCAGTGGAGTCCTGGTGATTTTCTCAGCGGTCTTCACCACTCTCTGCAGGCGTCTGCGGTCCATAGCAGTAGTGCTGCCGTACCACACAGTGATACAGCTAGTTAGGATGCTCTCAACAATGCAGCTGTAGAAGTTGCTGAGGATCTTGGGCGACATGCCAAACTTCCTCAGCCTCCTTAGAAAGTACAGCCGCTGTTGGGCCTTCTTAACCAGCTGAGTGGTGTTAAGTTAACCCTCGATGTCCCTCTAGCCCAGGGGAGGCTGGTGGAGGTAGAAATCAGAGGACGGGGCTCATTGTAATGCATGGAGTGGAATGGTCGTGTTTGATACCGTTCCTTATTCCATTCCATGCATTACAATGAGCCCCGTCCTCCGATTTCTACCTCCACTTGCCTCTCTTGCTCTAGCCTCTTTCTCTCTCTTTCTTTCTCAGACAACTTCTATTCTCCGACATTAGATCAAATCCCCCTAATGTACCTCTACCTCTTCATAGGATCAGGCAGAGCCCATGTCTGGGATGAGCCTATTGGCTGGGAAGGCCCTAAGCTCCGCCCGCATGTCTGACATCCTCAGCCAATCATCTCTGACGGGAAGCCAGCAGCAGCTACACCAGCAGGAAGAGTCGGGTCAGTGGAACGAACACACATACACACATTCCTGGCTCAAAAAAGGGCTTAGGTGGGGAGCGGGACATGGGGGCGGAGTCATGGCTGTTAGGGGGGGTCTTCCCAAGCCTGTGTGTTTTCCTGCTGCATAGCCCTAACTTGCTGCTTGAAGTGAGGCTGGATCTTAGATCGATCAGGGAGCGTAAGATAGTTAGTAAACAATGTTCGGATTAGCTCTCTACTTGCGTAACTAGCTTAATATAATGAGCCTGAGATTCAGTCGGGACACCCTTTAACGTTATGGCCTATAACGAGAGCACCTCACTAGACTCTTTCAATGTCTTACCTTTGTCGGGAATCAATATGCAAATAACTAGTTTAAGTAAGAGTCATTTCCTGTCATGCTATATTTACGTCAGAAATGTCCCCCCTCATTAGATTATAAGATTCTATTTGCAGAAATCGAAGAATTTGATACAACACAACTAAGGAACATAAAGTAGTTTCTAGGCTTAACCTGGGTCAATTATATTGCATGCTTAGATTCTAGCAGACTATCCGAGCACACAGATCGATCTGTTGCATTTTTGGACAAATGAGAAAAGCGTATCAAATTTTAGATTTATTTTAGAAAAGCAATAACATAAGCAATTCTGCTTACTTCAAGTCATACAATCAAAAGTGGAAATACACAAAATATAAAACATACTTTTGTTGGTGATTGTTCTAAGAAAATAATCTAATGAGAAAAGATTGTCTTTAGCAAGACTATACGTGCTAACTCACGTAGGAGATCGGGTAAGCCGACTCCCCGAACAGTAATTCTGAAAACTTTTTATAACATCCCAGACCAAATGGAGTTTCTATAGAACACATCAAAGGACCTTTTATCAAATGGGGATACCTTCTGGTAAATTGTAAAACAACAATAGTATTCAATCATACACAGAGTTCTCTACAGGTCTTCAGCTGGGCCCGGAGATAACGGTGCGATATCATGACTGTTGTAATAAACTGGTTGTTCGTTTGACTGAATTCCTGTGGAGCATAATCAAAACATGTTAAAAAGAGATCAAATATGACTATACACACATCTATGAAACATTCAAATGTCATAATTGGAACACCTAGAGGAGAGAGGGTGTGAAAAGGTCATGATGATTCAATCGCCAACACAACGTTGTCCAGGCGTGCCCACTCTCCTGTGACACGATGAATCAGAAGAGTTGTAAAGTGATAACAGCTAATCAAGGCAATTCCTTTAGCTTATAAACACAGATAGTGATTCACATGTAAACTCATGGAAATGGCATGTAGTGGTCATGAATTTAGCCAAGCTGTATTTCCCACACTCATCATATTTTCAGACCAGTTTAATAATCCTGGTTACTTCCCATCCTGGTCACCACCTCTTCCATAGACTCCCATCCAGCAAAAGGTTCTGGTCTATCAACACCAAAACCTCGCGCCACCTAAACAGTTTCTTCCCCATGGCAGTGGGGCTCACAAACAAGCTCCCTGCCTCTCACTGACTCTGGGACTTCCACTCCACCCTGTCTCACACACACACACAGCACTGACAGTGTAATTTATAGTTATTTAAAATTATTCTAATTCATAGTGTTACATGCCCCATACCCATTTCACAGCCTCTAGCCTCATTGCCACTTAGCCTCGCACAGCCTACAAATGTATTGTTTTGCGGTTCTTTTTTGTAAATTTGTTATTGCTATTTTGTTAATATTTTGCTATTTTGTAAATTTCTTGTCAATATTTGCTATTGTTTTTTTATGTCCCATGCACCAACCTCACCAAGTCAATTTCCTGTATGTGCAAATATACCAAATAAAAGAATTCTGATTCTAACCACATTGCATGAAAATGCGCCTTTAATGGAGTAAATAGGGAAATAAATAGCGTTTTCCTTAGGCGGGCTGAAAAACATCAAGGTGGGCCGCCCAAAGATTCTCTATGCAGGAAAAACCCTGGAATGTAGAATATTGATATACACTCACTGGCCACTTTATATCTAATCAGCCAATCAAATGGCAGCAACTCAATGCATTTAGGCATGTAGACATGGTCAAGACGACCTGCTGAAGTTCAAACCGAGCATCAGAATGGGGAAGAAAGGTGATTTAAGTGACTTTGAACGTGGCATGGTTGTTGGTGTCAGACGGGCTGGTCTGAGTACTTCAGAAACTGCTGATCTACTGGGATTTTCACCCACAACCATCTCTAGGGTTTACAGAGAATGGTCAGAAAAAGAGAAAATATCCAGTGAGCGGCAGTTCTCTGGGCGAAAATGCCTTGTTGATGCCAGAGGGCAGAGGAGAATGGCCAGACTGGTTTGAGATGATAGAAAGGCAACAGTAACTCAAATAACCACTCGTTACAACCAAGGTATGCAGAAGACCGTCTCTGAATGCACAACACGTCGAACCTTGAAGCAGATGGGCTACAAAAGGGGGTCCAACCCAGTACTAGCAAGGTGTACCTAATAAAGTGGCCGGTGAGTGTACATATTTCCATATGTATGTATGTGTGTGTGTGTACGTTTCCAGTGTGTGACGTGGAGGGAGAAGTCCATGCTGCAGCCTGCTACCCGTCCTCCTGCACCAGCAACATGCTACTTAGCTACAAGCCCCCCGACCTACAGTACAGTGTGGAGCAGGCTGGGGTCTAACGCAGGTACACAAACACACTACACGTAGACCACCAGGGATGCTGGTAGAGGTAGAAATCATTGGGACGGGTTCATTGTAATGTAATGCATGGCACGGAATGAGGAATGGTATCAAACACACACACGTGTCATGCATTACATTACAATGAATCTGTCCTTCAATTTCTACCTCTTCTCCCTCTCTCTCTCTCTCTCTCTCTCTCTCTCTCGATTTCTACCTCCATCACCCATCCACTACTAGACCTAGTTTTTGTGCAGACACTTCCCAATGTTTGACAGTGCGTTCCTCAAGTCTAGTGTGCTATCTTTCATTGCGTCATCACTATGGCTTGTCTGATGTCATCCCTCCCCCCTCTCTCTCTCTCTCTAGGTGGAGTCTGTGCTGTATAAAGATCCATATCAGCCAATCATGTTGAGCAGCATGGGCGGAGGGAGGAGGGGAGCCAAACCCTGCTGTCCTGGGAGGAGGGGCTGAAGTCGTGCCAGCAGCGTTTTACATTCTGCACAGCCCACCTAAGCAAGCGTCGCCATGGCTTGGGTCTCTCTAATTTTTTGTTCTTCCATCGGTTTGGATGGCTCCTCCCTGTGCCCCCCCCCCCTTAACTGTTACTCATCCATACAGGCAAACGTATCGGTAACACCAAGTCTGTGCTATGGATGTCCCCTCTCCCCTCTACTGTTTTCCAGTTGGACCATTCCCGGAGCGGGCTGTAACCTCTGATCCAATGAGGCTCTCTCACATGCGCGCGCACACACACACACACAGACACACACACATTCATACAGGCAAACGTTCATACAGGCAAACGTATCAGTAATACACCAAGTCTGTGCGCAGGGGAATGTCCCTTCTCCTTTTTACTGCTTTCCAGTTGGACCATTTCCGGACCGGCTGTAACCTCTGATCCTATTAGGCTGTCTCAGAGTGACCCATTCCATTGGGCTTGTGCAGGTGTTGGGGTCAGGCTCAGGGGGGTGCTCAAAACAAACCCTGGTGGAGCTCAGTGACATTGTGACTGTACAGGACAAACCAACTCTCATCTTTTTTTTCTTCTTTTTTTTTTCTTTTTCTTTTTTTAATTTCTTTTTTTTTTTACGGCGGTTCATGTAGAATTATGATCATTATTGATACTATTATTGTTGCTGACTGTTTTCTGTAAAATTCGTTTTATTGTTATTATGATTATAATGAATATTATTATTATTGTTTAATTTATTTTATTTTTTTAGGTGTTGGAGAGGCTTTTTTTTAATATTGTTCTTATTATTTGTATTTTTTGGATGTCGTTGTTGCTGTTTTGTCTTTTCTTTTTCTTTTTTTGTGGGGTGGGGGTATATGTTGCAGGCTTGTGGTTGTGTGTCGGGGGGGCTGACACCTAAAGGACATAGCCCCCCCTTCCCCCTACTCTAGCTCTGTTATTACTGTAACCATGGAGGTGACGACTACTCCTCTTCACACGTGCTGCCCCACCCCATCCCCTTTTCTATCTCTCGCCCTATTGTTATCCCCTCTCTCTCTCTCTTTTTGAAGCCTGGGAGGCAGCCATCCCTGCATCATGTGATCACCGCGAGCCTTTCCCTGTCCAGCGCTCAATATGGGACTCACCTCCACTCCTTAAAAGGAACAGACATCAGAAACTGTGTGTGTGTGTGTGTGTGTGTGTGTGTGTGTGTGTGTGTGTGTACGTGTACAATGAATGGTGTTTGTGTGTTTGTATAGACTGTAATATAATGAATGGTGTGTGTGTGCGTGCATAGACTGTAATATAATGAATGGTGTGTGTGTTCGTGCATAGACTGTAATATAATGAATGGTGTGTGTGTTCGTGCATAGACTGTAATATAATGAAAGGTGTTTGTGTACCCCCCCCCCCCCCCCGTGTGTGTGTATAGACTGTAATATAATGAATGGTGTTTGTGTGTGTGTGTATAGCTAACGGCAGCAGTCGGACCACCTGTTCCCCAGCAGTGTAAGACAGTCCATAAGATAAGACCCCCTTCCCCCAAGTGTCCCAGGAGGTGGTTCCATTATAATTTTATTATTGTCTCTTTTTTTCTTTTGGACTAGAAACATACTTAAGTGAAACAACGATTTAAAAAATTAATTAATTAAAAAATAAAAACTGAGATCAACAAATAAATATATATATATATAAATAAATTAATTAAAAGGACTAATGACTCGGCTGATCAACTTCAAGAGTACTGTCTTTATCGATATGTATCTGTGCTTCTGCCTATTTATGACTGCATAGGACAAACTGTACCAGTGTACTCCTCTCTCACACACACACAAACTCACACATACAAAACAGAATTGAAATACTTTATAAATACAAGTGACGTTAGTCTAAGTCGAAGACCCCCCCCCCCACACACACACACACACTGCCAGCGATAGGGATGTAATTGCTGTTAAACAGGAGAGCTAATCGATCTGCATCTCCATCTCTGTGAGGAGCTACTTTGGTCTTGTTAGGATCAAAATACGTCTTTGACATGCTTGTACAATATGTGTGTCTCTCTCTTTCTGTTTGGATTTGAAATCAAACCACGACTGAGGTCAAAGTAGAGATTTCCTTCCTTCCTTTCCTCCCCTCCCTCCCGATTGAGTTAACCATTTAAACGTTTTTCAAACACACTCCCCTTAGAGGAGCTCTGAAAGTATTGATTATTAATTATGATCAAAGTGTTGATATTAATGATGATCAATGTTGTCTTGAAGTCTCGAGCCAATGGGAGAGGCCCATGGCGATGTAGGCCCGTGGCGAAGCCATACAAACCAAGTGTAGTTATGGAAACACACACCTCTGGGTTAGGTCCGTTTTCTCTGTGCGATGAAGTCAATGGGCCCATGTTTCTCAGACAGCATTCTAATGCAGTGTTCAAAACTCTCACACACACCATGTTTCTCAGAAACAGCATTCTAATGCAGTGTTAAATTTGAAGGACTTTTGTGTTTCCCCATTTTTCTTTAGCAATATTACCGGAGTAGTTACACATGAACATTTATTTTTTTAACTTTCTATATAAACATAATAATAAACAAGCTATGCTACAAGTCAATGATGAGTCCTGGTCTTCGTGCATGTAGCATAAGCTTAATATTAGCGTAGCATTAGTATTAGCAAGACA